>NC_046299.1:12611250-13260833 GCF_004115265.2 Rhinolophus ferrumequinum | reverse complement strand
GCTTTGCTCCCTAGGGTGTTGCCATCCCATCTGAGGTCATGCCACTTTCCTAGAAATGGAAAATTCTTGAAGCAGGCTCAGGGATCCACTAATCAGGGCACCCGTTCAGTTTCTCTCTCCTTATTCTCAAATTAATTCTCTTTTCTGTGCTCCACGGCACCCCTATGCATAATGTTTGCAATTAGCTTAGGCTTTTTTTTCTTTTCTTTTTTTTTTGATAATAGACCATAAGAGTAAGTGACTTCCTTGTAGAAATTTCAGCTTTCACCTGGCAAAAACTCCCCAAAGATTTTTTCTTTTGGCCTTTCATTTTGTGGTATAATATGCAAAACATAAAATTTCCCTTTTAACCATTTTTAAGTGTACAGTTCTTTGGCATTATGTACATTTGTATCATTGTACACCCCAAAGGTTTAATTAGAGTTTGGTGATCTGATTGAAATGGGGTGAAAATACTGGAAGAAATAAAGAGTCATTACAACATTGTTCTTTCATGCATTTGTTGAATGAACGGGGCAAGTTCAAATGGGGTCCCAAAATTGGTGATTCTGGGGAGCTAAGAAGCATCATTAGAATACTAGATATTAATGTGCAAGAGGATGATGAGGAGAAAGGATGGCTGTAAGGAAACTTGGGGAAACAATGAAGACCAACTTTATCTGTCTCACAATATTAATAATACCATTTAATGTATCTGGAACAGAAGTAAAATGAAGACTTTTTCTCCATGCTGCTTTGTGCTAGGATTAGAACAATTTTGGGGGGCAGTGAATAATTTCTAGAGAGGTCTCAAATCGAAAGTAAAATTTAATTTTATGAATTGCAATAATGCCTTTTGATATCTAAACAATGTGTTACTATGGAATGCAATCCACCGAAAAGTGAGTATTAAAAATCTTGAAATTGTTGAGAATTAAACGTGGGGATTGAGGGTGGCCAGGGTGCATGACGAGTATCCAAATAAGCACATGTGATTTAGTAGTGGCTGGACCTAGAAATCTCTTTGGGGAATTTGAAGAACTTGTATCCATTTATTCATTCCCAAATAGTTATTTAAGAGCCTACTATGTGTGAGGCACTAACAAATGATACAGCAGAGAAGAGGTCAATCCGTTCCTTGGTCTAATAGAGCTTACATTCAGGTGTATTTTAATTCTCAACCGTGAATCCAACAGCACAATAAATCGAAGCAGTGAACCAAGAGAGCCATAATTCTTCACAAGCTGCAGCAAAAGTCAGAACTTTAAGTTTTCTATTCTTGGATGCTGGGTCTTCTTAGTTCTTGGAAGGGGACCCGGCAGGTGGAATGTGACACGATTTCCCACCAAAAATATACAGTCTTGGTGTTCGGGTTATGTAACTCTAAATTACACTTGTGGCAGCGAACTAACACCACCTAAGAAGCAGACAGGGTTATAGGAGAAAGACTACTCGTTTCATCAGAGCCCTCAGAAGGCCACCTTTCAGCCAGCACAGGAAGGCTACGGACTACAATTCCCACAAGCCTTTGCGACCCTCCAGCCCATCAGCATAGCTCCGAAGTCTGGGAAAGATGATGGGTGTCGGGCGCACTCCTTATTGCGTCATTAGCGTGCGACTCTGGGATACAAATACAGGTCTGGGCTGCAAAAGCATGGCAGCTGTTGAGGCTGCCGTGGTGCCGTCGTCTTCTTTGGAAAGAGACACAGCCCCAGTCCCTCGAACTGCAGGAACAGCTGCAGCAACGGCCGCCACGTCGTCAGCGACAGCTGCAGCGGCGGCCGTCGCGGCAGCGGCCAGGACTGGATCTGAAGCCAGGGTCTCCAAGGCCGCTATGGCTACTAAGCTGCTGTCCCTGAGCGGCGTGTTCGCGGTGCACAAGCCCAAAGGGCCCACTTCAGCCGAGCTGCTGAATCGGCTGAAGGAGAAGCTGCTGGCAGGTACTGCAGCCGCGGTGGGGACCAGGCTGAGGCGGTCGCCGCGAGAGCGGAAGCCGCAGGCAGCTCACTGGGTTTGTTGCGCGCTCATGGCTCGAGATAAAAGGAAGGTTAAGGGAGAATGACCACTGCATTAGAGCTGGACAGAAATCGGGGGCGTTTCGCGCTTGGCCTCGCCCCGACGTGAACTCCTGTAGCCTAGTTGGCAGTTGTCTCTCAAGGGAACAAAACCCACGCATACACAAATAAACCTCAGCTCTTGGGCATACAGCCAGTTTTCTGTAATCTCTCACCCCGCAGGAGCCCCCCTTATTTTTTGGTTTATGTAGATGAACCCCACCCAAAGGAAGCACTGACTGTACCCCCAAAGTCGCATTCTTAAAAATATGTTGGAAATGCAGATATTACTTCGTTAACCAAGACTTAATACAATGGTTTTCGCATAGGGGCATAAGAATTATTTCAAGTCCCTTTACAAACGCAGGTTCTTAATCCCTGCTGTCCCAGAGATTGTGATTCTGAGGGTCTGGGGTATTTTTAGGAAGCTGCATTTTTAAACTGTTGGTCCAGGTAATTCTGCTGTAAATAGTCTACGGACCACATTTTGAGAAACACGAAATTTGACTTGGTCATTTCTCTAAGAGCATTCCTTTTGTTTGTTTGTTTTTTCATATACCCTGGGAGAGTATTAGAAAAGCCTGAAGGATCTTTCAGTTCATCAGCTCAGTAGATATTTCAGTGGCATCAAGGAACCTTAGCTGTGTTGGACACCTACAATTAGCCAGGTCTGTGCTAGCTTAGAAGGTTGTGAAGATGAAAGATACTGTCTCTTCCTTTAACTAAGCTGGTAACCGAGTAATTTCTGCAGCCTTTAATGGTAAAGCTATTTAGCCAGATATTCAAGGCCTACCACAGTTTGGCCCTAGTCTGTCTTTCTATTAAACCAGTACAGGAACTGCCTTCTTACATTGTTTTGTATCCCCTGGCAAACTTTGCACCTATTTTTATGCTAAAACAAAGTATTCTGATAAAAGTTTGTTAACTAAAACTTACACAATACAGATGAAAATGCGTTTTGGCAATAGGTACACTCTTGCAGATGTTTATTTCCAATGTTATATCTACTCATTCTTTTGTTAAACTTTCCTTACACTTTTGTGACCTGTAGGGATGGGTGATACAGTGGATGTTGAAAGAAGGAATTGCATCAAGGACAAGCTTTGTGGTGTCTTCTCACAGTTGTTTCCTTCACAAAATTGCTGCTTTCGTTTGGCCTGATTTGTTAGCTAAACTGGCTTTTTTGATCCTAAAGGTTGTGATTACCATTCTTTCTCTCAGACAGTTCCTGATAGGATCAAAGCCATATCCTGGCCTTCTGGTTAATCTGTCTCCAAAAACTGAAATTTCTTCTTGAAACTTGGTTAAAACTGATTGTTTCAGGGCTATTGCTGAGCCATTTTCTGGAAGCCACTCACTCAGATATAGATATTGCTATTACTACTCTCCGTTTCTATATTGCTTGTAATTGGTCTATTCTATATTTATATTAGCTAGACCAGGGCTCCCTAAATGCCTTTCTGACTCGCTATCATAATTACCTGGGAAGATTCTTAAAGATACAAATTCCAGGGCACCATATTCTAATGCCAGCCAGGTTGGACAACCACAGTCAGTGGTCACAGCCTCTATGTGTTAACATTCCTTGCTTTCCCTTACATCGATTCATGTCACACTAAAATCCCTGCTCTTCTTTGTCTGTTTGAATCCTTCAAGGCCTGAAACATCAGCACTTTATAGCTAGAAAAGACCTTATTAATTTTTCCAAGAATGGTACCCGTGGGGTGAACCAAACTCCAATATAGTAGAGGTGGTATGTCCTCAAACTTGAAAGGGGTGAATTTGAACACAAAGGGACAATTAGCAAATTTATAGGCCTTCATACTCCAAGGAATGTCAAGTTGAAAATACAGAGAGATCCCCAAAAAGGTATCTATAACTTCATGGATGAGAGATCCATAATGGGTTGCAAGTGAAAGGAGAAGGGTTTGAAGCCTAGGCGTGGCCTTTTAGGTTTCTATTAGAGCAGACAGCCATGCCCTTCCAAGCGTGGTGATGTCATACTCAGAGAGTGGCACTCGAACTCTTCCAGATACCATGGTTCTGTCTCGGTAGGAGGTCATTACGTGGTGAGGCTGAGCAACCCAGCACTTTTTTTTTTTTGCCAATTAATCTAGTTTTTCCACTACATCTTTGCTTTCCCCCTTTTCCTTTATCTGTCCTCGCTTTTCATTTTCTTTTGCTCCATTTTCTATCTTCTCTGTGTCAGTGGTATTAAGGAGGGTTTGACGGGCTTGGGCAGTATAGATCAGTACAGCTGTTCCTGCTCTTCTTTCTCATTTGACATCCAGTAGCCAGTCAGTGTTCTCTCAGGATATTGTTATATGCCATAATAACAACAACAATAACTATTAATACTGCTACTACTGCTACTACTATTATTTCTTACCGTTACAGTGTTGTTGTTGTTTTTTTTATTTCCAAAGCACTTTCAGATAATATTATTTCAGTTTATCTTTATAATAGGAATATGAGATAGGGCCAGGCGGGCATCGGTTTTTTTTTTTTTGTTTTTTAATCTAAAAGCTTTGGAGGTTAAGAAGCAATTTGTTACCTGTTTGCCACATAACCTTTTGTTGGGAGTAACTTCTTTAAGGAAATGAGAGTTTTGATTAGGAGAAGACAACAATGAATACAGATAGTTTGGGAACTTAGTGTTCCCAGAAGTAGCCCTGTATGAGATGTGCTCCCAACATCAGGTACCTGGAGGGGCCAGAAAATAACACCAGGAAACAAATAGATTTAAAAATGAAATTGACTTTTAAAACTAGCTGCCCATAGGAAAACTACCTTCCCTCTGTCCCTAACAGCACACTGCTATTAGCAGTTTACCAGATTTTGGTGGGTTAGCCTGGATATTTAACCACTTTTTAAATTTTGTTTTCACCCCAAGAAAATGAATCTTTGTTTCTAGATCACTAATTTTTGGAATATTGTTTTGTTATTTAGGGAGTATCTATATATTTTTAAATCTTTGTTAGTAATATTGCGAATAATGTTGTCATAATCTTCATGTGTTAAGTTTGTACAGTACTTTTTGTTTGTTTTGAATATTCCATCCACCCCCGTCCCCTCATATTTATGGAGATTCTACTTCATTCATCTTGGTAATTACATTTTTTCATCCAATTACTCTCATAGAAGCTGGAATGCCTTCTCCAGAATGGACCAAGAGGAAAAAGCAGACTTTGAAAATTGGCCATGGAGGGACTCTAGACAGTGCAGCCCGAGGAGTTCTGGGTAAGAAATATGCGTGGAAGTTTAATGTAACTGTCACTTAATATCAGAAAGAATATTGATTGAAAAAAAGTAAGAAAAAGCCATGCCATGTTCAGTCTACTGTGGAGGTTTTCAGATCTACTGGATTTATAGTGCCATCTTTTAAAGAAGCCCTTACATATTATGAGGTATACAAAACTATTAGAAGTTGCCACTTTTATGTGTGGATAGGACTTTGAGAAAGGGTTTGTATCTGTGCAGAAAAAAGTTAACAAAGCAGGCCCAAAATCACTGTCTTTAAAAACCCTGCTAACAAGTAACAAGGCTTGCCCTTGGCTGGCATCTGGGAACTTGGGGTTTGGAGAGTGTTCCCACCCTTCCCTGTCCGATAAGGGTGGCTTGCTGTACCTCCACTGTGTGAACACTGCCTTTATACTGGACACCTGCTTTCCTTCTTGGAGTCTGGAGTTTTGTCCCACCATGCAGGTAGAGGACGCCTGAGTGACCATTCGTCTTATCTCCCACAATCAAAACTTTGGGTGCTGAGTTTCTAATGGGTTTCTTTGAGCAGGAAGCTTGCACACATGTTATTGCTTTTCTCATTATTGGAGAAAGGAGCGTACTCAAGGGCCCCCCACCCCCATAGGAGGGATAAGCAAACCTGGGCATGCATTTCTCCAGTGTCTTCCCCATGTGATACAGCTGTGTAACTTGACTATGTCATTGTAGTAAGTCTTAGCTGTGTATGAATTTTCCCTCGTGGAGTGGTCTTGGGGACTCACAAAAAGGTACATGGCTCTGTTTTTTGTTTGTGTTGAATCTAATCTCTGAGATCAGCTCTCTTGAGAAGGTGAATCTTATAGTTCCTGAGAACTCACTTTTTCTTGAGCATTTTAGTGCTTACGGAGGAAAATGGTAGAATTGATTGAGGGGAGAAAAATCATTTATCCTTTTTATTCTGGCATCAGGTAGAGGTTCTGAAATCTATCTTTACTCACTGCAAAAGTGTGTATCAACAGGCTAGGGATGCTTTACAAACTTTTTCTGTAACTACATTCTGTCACAGAAATATATACATTGGGGTTCCCCTACTCTCTCCTTTCCCCATATACTAGAAACAAACTTTGTGGAATAATACTTAACCTTTTTACATGTTATGATGTTTCATATTTTATTCTATTTCATTTTTTAAAATGCAGATCATAATCCACTGAATTGATTTAATTATGCACTAATGGGTTGTGACTCATGGTTTATAACTGTGCTACAGTATCCAATCCATTTTATTAGAGATAAAATTAGTTATAAACAAACAACAACAAACCAAATCTAAGTGATCCAAAGGAAATGAGTACTTACAGGAAAAGGATCAAATTGGTGAGGAAAATTATTGGTATGATTTTGCATTTTCTAAAATTACAGATTTTATTTAATTTATGTTGACAAAAATATCTTAAGGGTAAAATAGAAAAAAAAGGAAATCCATTTTCTTGAATTAGAGAACTCGAATAGGCAAATTCTGACAATTTAATGTTACTATTTCCTACTATATCTAATGATATCCATTTGTGAAGCACTTACTATGTACTTAGGACATTTATAAATTATATAGTTTAATCTTTATTGTAAACCTATAGGGTAGGTATTATTATCCCCATTTTACAAAAGAAACAAAGACCCCAGAGATGAAGTAACGTGTGCATTGTCATAGTTAGTGAGTGGCAAAGTCGGGATTTGAACCCATGTCGCTTAGTTCCAAAGCCTCTGCCCTAGTGGGGTGGCAGACCCTTGCACGCCTGCCTTTGTTCCCTACTCCCCATCCCCACCCCAGGAATTCCCAGGCATCACAGCATTCTTTGCCATTGGTCCTAGTTGTGGCTTTACAGTTCCCATCCATTCAGAACTCTTGAGTTGAAGCTGATTTGTCATAACCATTCTCTTCTACTGTTTTCCAAGGCACAGCACCATAAGTGTAAGAAGAGAGAGGATAAGATCTGCTGCTTATTTATGAATAGACCGATTCTATTAATTGCTGGTGGTTGGTAATTGGTATGTAAAAAATAGTGATATTCCAGGCAGTTAGTGAAATAAGTTTATTTTTTACTCTAAACCTGTGGGATCTTGTCAAAACTTACATTTCAGCATTACAAAAAGGTGGCATTTGACGGAGATTTGAGTAAGTAGAAGAAATTGTATTGGAAATAATTTTTCATTTGGAAGCTTAATTTACATTTGAGCACACAGGGACCTTTATGATAATTTATGTTCATATGTAAAATTTATGAATTTATCTTGTAAAACTGATGAAGAAGAAAGTTTCCAATAAAGAATAAAGTGAAAACAAACAAAAAAAATAGTAGGTATTTTAGTCACAGCATAAGAAATATTTTTTGTCTAAGTTAGCAGTTGCAGAGACTGTTAAGAGAAGTTGATTTTTGTTGCATGGTGAAATAAACACAGCTCTAATCATACATGAGTTTAAGTACTGGCTGCTTTATTTACTGATTACACACACCCTGTGCAAATCCTGTAACCTCTATGAATCTCAGTTTATCTCTTAAAAAAGGGTAGTATCTACCATAACTGTCAGAAGGTTTATTGAAATATCTCATGAAATAATATAGAGCTATATACTGTAATCTGAAGTTCTTCATAAAGGTATTTTAAAAAAACACACAAAACAACTGGACCTGTATGAAAAAAAATACTTTTACTTTCAATATTTCAGATTGTTTTTGCTGTTTTTTTCTTTGTAATGTTAATAGTACAAATTTAAGAATTTAGCTGGCAATTGAAGATATTTGCAATTCAGGTTTATAATTCTGTTAATCTATTATATATATATAATTCTGTAAAGAGGGCTTGCAGAATTCTCCAAAATCCTGTAGTAGGCAAAATAATGGCCCCCTCAAGGTATCCACCTCCTCCTCTCTGGAACCTATGAATATGCTAGGTTACATCACAAGAGGAAGTTACTGTTGCTAACCAGCTGACTTAAAGAGATTCTCTTGGAATACCTCAATGGGCCTGGTGCGTTCACAGATAGTTTTTAAAAGTGAAAGAGAAGGCAGGAGAGAGAAGAGGTGCATTGGATTGATTGCATTGCTGTTATGGAGTAGGGAAGGGGGTCACAAGCCAAGGAATGTGAGCATCTTCTAGAAGCTGGAAAAAAGCAAGGAAACTGCCCTAGAAAGGCTCAAGAGAAAGGTTCTCCCCTTGGGCCGCCAGAAACGAACACAGTCGTGCTGATCTCTTGAATGTTAGCTTAGTAAAACCCATCTCAGACTTCTGAGCTTCAGAACTAGGACAATAACCGCTAAGTAGGCAAACTAATATGCATGTTTATTATTAATTACTTAAACTGGAAACTGAGTTTCTATATAGCAGTTTAAAAATTTTTATTTTTTAACTTTAGGAGTTGTAAAATCACAGTGGAACAATTAGGAAATACAAAGTTGAAGATAAAAATTATTCATTTTCCTCTTTCTAGCAATAATTATTGTTAATATTTTTGCCCTAGTTCCTCCTGCTTTTTGTCTGTGCCAATTTTAAAAGTTGAGCTGTTTTACTGTATGTACATTTGTATCCTGGTTTTTGTCACTTACATAATAACATAAGCATTTATCATGTTAATTAAAAGACTCTGTGTTTTTTTCACTTTATTGAGAAATAACTGACAAGTATAGTTGTATATATTTAAATTGTTGAAATCATACCAAGTATTCTCTGACCACAATGATATGAAACTAGAAGTGAGTAACAGGTGGAAAGCTGGAAAACTCACAAATATGTGGAAATTAAATAACACACTCTGAACAACCAATGGGTCTAAGAAGAAATCAAAGGGAAATCAAGACATACCTTGAGACAAATGAAAATGGAAGTACAACATAGCAAAATTTATGGGATGCAACAAAAGCAGTTCTGAGAGGGAAGTAAACATTATTTTTGATAGCAACGTAATGTGCTGCCATATGGGTAAAATCTAATTTATTTGACCGTTTTCCTATTTGAAGTCCTTGACGTTATGAGAGCTTTGTTAGTAGAACTGATTTTGTGAGGAGCATCTTCATGAATAAAACTTTTTCTTTGTTTTGGATTATTAAGATAAAATCCTAGAAAATTCCTAGATGATTGCAAGGGTGTCTTAGAATTAGATAAATGGTAGTAGAAGCTTCCAACTGCAAAAAGCTTTGGAATTACATGAGTAATGCCCTTGCCTGTCCTAACGTGGCGCTCATCATAAATAAAGTCTACTTTTATGAATTGAGAATAGAGTACTAGGCCATTTGGATAGGGTTGGAGATAGTGAAGTTTTTTACTAAGAAACATTTGCAATTTGAAAATTTGAGAGAGGGAAAATAGTAACTGAGATAGTGCTTGGAAAACCCTGTTATTCATTCATTCTCCCAATTCTTAACACTGTTTCAAACTGTTGCGTGTTTGCTCATGCTTTTCTTTTCAGATCAATTCCTAATCCCTGTCTTCTTTAGTTGTATAGAGATCCTGCTGATCTTTCCAGGTTCCCCTGAAATGCAGTCTCCTATGTGTGAAGCCTGCCCATTTGCTCTTTGTGTTGTTAATGTAAAACTTCGTTCTATTCTTTGTTTCTGTTAACTCACAAGGCTGAAACTGCTCTTACTTATTCCTGTACCTATACAACAAGTACTAAATAAAATTTTGAACGATTGAATGGGGAAAAGTTGAGTAAAACTGTTGTCCAGTAAAGTGTCCCTTGCCTGAAAGCTGCTTGTTAGCTGGGTTTCAACTCCAGATAATTTTCTACATACCACTTCTGTATTAGTCTTCCTCAAAT
The DNA here is from genome assembly GCF_004115265.2 of Rhinolophus ferrumequinum. Lineage (NCBI taxonomy): Eukaryota > Metazoa > Chordata > Mammalia > Chiroptera > Rhinolophidae > Rhinolophus > Rhinolophus ferrumequinum. The sequence continues at coordinate 13,250,765 of NC_046299.1, read as the reverse complement.
TCTGCTCTCAGGAGTCGCCAAACTTCAGTGGGCCTTGGTTTTCCTGGATATAAAATTAGAGGGTTAAGATGGGTAACTCGAAGATGCCGTCTTGTTTTAAGTTCTATTCTGGATTACTGACCTAGCAGAGAAAGCATCATTAGTTCAGCATTTCAACCATGACTAACCTGAACATGTCAGCCTGCTCTTGAGAAATCCCTGCACTCTGGCTGATAAACCCACTGTGCTCATCCTTGTATCTGAAAATTGGCGCAGTTTGTTCCTTCTTTAGAACGTGTTTCTCTCTCCTCTGTGTTCAAATCCTATACAGCCTTTAAGGCCTAACTCCAAGTCTGTTTGAGATGCTCGAATGAAGTGTCCTCTGCCCTCTTTAGCCACTTACGGTGCTTCCTCCTTTACCTCCTACAGCAATTATTCTCTTTCGGCACTTAATTCACTTGGACACTTAATTGTATACTATCATTATTTAGTGTTGTTAATTCAGACCACATTTTTCGGAGCACTTGTGATTTCCCTTGTCTGTATTTTCCCTATGAGCTTATAAGCTTTTTCAAAGTCAGGAAATACGTTGTTCCATTAAAAGCGTTCTTGGGATCGTGTGCTTAGTAGCTGCTCGGGAAATACTGATTGGGGGATTCTTGAAGGGGATAAAATTGCACTGAACGTTTGTTGTTATTATCATACAACGTTTTTGTCTCGGCAGTTAGCAGCTACTGTTCGAAGATCACGGTGCTCAATAAAGGATACTAACGGCAGACAGTTTTTTTCTTAGTCCTTAAAGCAATATGACTATCGGGGAAGCTTAGAAGGGGTTTGGGATAGACTTTATGAAGGAGTTGGGATTTGAGCTGGTTTCAAAGGGTGGACTTTGAATACTTTACGCGGGAGTTGGTACTGTAGGCCATTGGGGGGGGCCTTGTGTGCAATATAGGTTTTCGGAAGTGGTTATGAAATGGTACGCGTTGGACGGGAAGGGATAGGATGTGGAAGTCAGGTTTGCAGTGGTTTAGGCTGATTTAGGCTGGTGGCAGTGGAAGAAAGCTTAGATGAGTAAGGTGGCAAGGAGGATGAAAAGGAAGGGCGGCTGCTCGGGCAGTCTGGTGTGAATTTGAACTCCGCCTCTTATTAGTTGTGAGATGCTGGGCAAAGTTCTTAGTCTCTCTATGCTTCAATTTCCTCCTCTGTAAAATAGGGATAAGTATATTACCTTTCTTTATGGTTGTTAAAAGGATTAAATGAGCTAATGCATGGAAAGCATTTAGAATAGAATTTAATACATGGTAAACTCAGGGAGCGATAGCTGCTATAAATATTAATGGTAACTCAGCATGCCAATTTCTCCTTGTTCCTTGGAATTCTGAATTGTGGTTATATGTGTCCTTTTACAAAATTGTCTCCATTGATGAGAAATACTTCAATTCTTACAAAAATTTGCTTGCTATTTAGTGAAGAATTGATTCCATCCTCTCATCCTCACCTGGTGAAGTGTGTGGTCATAAGGATAAATAATGTTTGATATTGAAGAGACAGGTGGGCCGTTGTACTTTATACGAGTATGTGGTCTACGTGCAAGTACATTCTCCAGGCTCTCATTTACCCTGTATTCTTCTTTGTCTTGGGTTGATTTGTTATGTTTCTGTTTTCTTGATTGTATACTGCTGGGCACTAATCATCTTTAAATGGTTCGTTAGCTATGATGATGGTTTTTTCTTTGTTTAATAATGAACTCTGTCAAAAGACTTTATCATACCATGGTTAATTGTATCATGGATTTTTCACTGATGCCCATAAAAATTCCAGTGAGACCTTTGAGAGTTTTCTAAAACTTTTTATTATCTAATTGACTGGGTTGAGGTTTCTACCATGTTTTTACACTTTGATAAAGAAAAAAAAGTCTCCCATGCCTTCTTCAGAATTTCTTAGTTGCAAGACAGGTTCCTCTGACTGGAGTCATGGGAGCCCTCAAATTATGCTAAATATATGCTCTTTCGAGCGAGCATAAATTTGCTCTTACGTTACATATGCCAAGAAATCATGACCAAAAGTATATGTAGATATTTTGAAAACTACTTTTCAGAATAGAGTGTCATAACATTTCTTTCTTTGATTTGTAGTGGTTGGAATTGGAAGGGGAACCAAACTGTTGACCAGCATGTTGTCAGGGTCCAAGGTAAGATTACTGAAATCGTTCTGGTTTTCGTTCTTCTTGAATGTTTTTCCTAATGACCATGTGTTGGATTTTATCAATTAAAAAATAAGCTATATAAATTGCATGAATGAGTGTCAGTCCTGAGTGGTAATCACAATGTCTATTATCATGATAACTGAGAATCAAAATATTGAGACTAGGGGGCGGCCGGGTGGCTCAGTTGGTTGGAGCGCGAAATCTGGGCAGCGGGGCTGCCGGTTCGATTCCCACATGGGCCAGCGAGCTGCACCCTCTGCAACTAGAATGAAGTCAATGAGCTGCCGCTCAGCTGCCGGGTGGCCAGGTGGCTTAGTTGGTTGGAGCGCAGGCTCTCAACTACAAGGTTGCTGGTTCAACTCCCTGAGTCCCACAAGGGATGGTGGGCTCTGCCCCCTGAAACTAAGACACAGCACCTTGAGCTGAGCTGCTGCTGAGCTCCTGGATGGCTCAGTTGGTTGGAGCGCATCCTCTCAACCACAAGGTTGCCGGTTTGACTCCCGCAAGGGATGGTGGGCTGCGCCTCGTGCAACTAACAATGGCAACTGGACAATGGCAACTGGACCTGGAGCTGAGGTATGCCCTCCACAACTAAGACTGAAAAGACAACAACTGGATTTGAAAAAAGTCCTGGAAGTGCACACTGTTCCTTAATAAAGTCCTGTTTCCCTTCCCCCGTAAAAAAAAAAAAAATATTGAGACTACACTGGAATTCTTAATTGAAAAACAAATTTGACTTACAGAAGAAAAACTTGACAGTGCCCATAATTTTAAAAAATTATATTTAGTTTTTTAATATAATTATATGTCTTAGATGAAAGGGAACTTACAGATCCTAAATTCTATTGGCAGATAATCTTTAAACCTTGGAATTTTTATAGGAACAATACCATTTTGTAAACTATGCACTTTTCAACGAAAGACATGCTTTGTTCAATGGTTACAAATATTTGCTAAAGAAAAAAATTGGGCTTCTTTCAGTAAGTTACATCATTCATCTGTTAGAGCAGGCTTGACTGAATTCAAAAGCACTTTTGGAGGTGCTTGAAAGGAGCAAGGGGGCGGGGTTATGCAGACACCGGGGCGATCTTAAACCTGTGGACTGCTTCAGGCATTCAGTGAGTGACGCCCGGGAGGGAATGGGGGGGGGAGGGGGGGGACACTGGCGCAGGATGTCAGAGTGGCTGACCTTTCTAGGCTTCTCTGTTTTTCCTTAGGAAAAATGACTCAATTCTCTCTAGGGTCTCTTCTAGCTCTAAAAGAGATAATAATTCCTGTATTCTACTTAATAACCAGGTTATAATAATTGGGGCTAGGGGCCAGTGAAAATGCCCGTGGGAGGAAGATTAATATGTCATTAGGTAGAGAAGAATTTCAGCAAGCACCTGGGCTGCACTTTTTGTTTCAAAACCCTTGCTCTAAGTGGGATATAGATACTTGGTAACGTGATTTTTTGTCTAAATTGTTTCTTTTTGAAAGAATGTGGTCAAAGACCATTACAAATTTTTTTCAGTTCGTTGCAGACTGATTGATGACTTTTGCAAAATATAATTAAAATGTTATGGCCATGCCAAATTGTTGAATAAGTTTCTAAATACCCTCATTTTCTGAACTTTTCGTGGATGCTGGCCCTTGTAACCACACTTTGAGTGGCACGGGTCTAAGTAAGCTTTTCTTAAGATAAAAATCCCCAGGGGGCATACTGCCTTTGACATCACATTCTAGTTAACTGGCATATAACCTGTGTCTTTCGGTTGGAAGGAATCATAATGCCTTAGACAGATGGAAAAATTTTAGTGTGGCTTGCTCTGCAATCTTCAGAATGTTGGTGTTGAAAAATCACAGAATACAAAAACTGTGTTAGAATGGACGAGTTTGGCTGTTTTACAGTAAATTTGTACACTGTGCTTAAATACTGACACACAGGGTGTAGAATCTGTTTCTGATACATGTTTTTTGCCAGTTGCTTAATACTTGTTTCTTAACTCCAAAATATAAGCCCTGGTAATTTTGATACAGGATTAGCCCTGAGTTTTATTTTGTTTTTTAACATTATTTAGTATTTTCCAAAATCTTTACAATACACAAGTGACTTTTAGAATAACAAAAAAGATACATTTACATGAAAGAATTTATTTGGGTTTTCCCAAGATAAAATAGGTTGAGTTCATTGGAATATTTATTACCCACCCCTCCACCCCCAACCACAAATACACAAAACACACACTGTATGTTATTGAAAGGTTTTGCATGTAAATTCCAGGCGTATTTCCAGAAATATGACAACTGGAAATGTAAGTGCATCATTGGCTGTGGCTTAAGTTTTATTACAAACCATTTTGGTATTCAGTTCGGAAAGCTGAATGGCATACAGTGAAATCACTAATCCTCAGCAACTTAAATAGAAAATCCCTCATTACAGAAACCTAGTTCTTGGGTGCTTCACATTTCAAAAACAGGATTATTATCTCATTAGCTATTTGTGTTTTTTATGCTTTTAATTTTAGATTATGTATTTGTTGAAAAATTAAACCATTTAAATTTTACCTTTATGTTGAAGATTATATTTTTATCAAATGTAATGGAAAAGTGTTAATGAATTTTTAAAAATTCATTTTTTATTTTTAGCACTGGAAGGTATCTTAGAGATCCTGTTATCCAGTGGCTTTCAAAACTTTTTTGACCAAGACCCATAGTAAGGAATTTGTTTTACATCCGGACCCTATATACACATACATGTATACAAAACAAAAATTGTATCAAACAACTTTAACACTACATATAGTGTACTCTTGATATTTTTTCTTCTATTTCATTTTTTTTAGAAAAGGTGCCTGCAGCCTCCTAACTGGACACAGACCTACTGTTTGACCTAATGTTTACTCTTTTCCACTTCCTACTTTTACAGATGAATTTTCATTTGCATCACAGACAGTTAGACTTGGGTGTGTGTCGGGTGGAGTTACCTCAAGAGTAGAAATATTTAGTTCTAGGACGGCAGATGTTCGACGTTCATGTTGCAGCCCTGTCACACACAGTCCTTGCCTCCCTCTCCTCCAGTCCTGATTAGAGACCCTGCTAATTGAGCCAAGAAACATGCTTAGAAACCTGTGCATCGTCATGTACTTCATACAACCACCATCAATTAATGGGTGGGGTGCTGACCCTTTCAGTAAAATCTTCAGGCCATCAGGTTAGTTTGCTTCCGTTTTGAAGACCAGACACTATTCAGACCCCCCCACTCCTTTTTCGCATTCTTTCCCTTTCAGATCAGAGTAAGATTTCAGAGGAGAGTCTTTCCTTGTCTTCTTCATTATCTTCGTCTCCATCTTATGGAAAGCTTTGCTCTGCCACTGAGCATGTTGCTCCCGTCATTTTCCTGTTTGGGATTATGTGTATAATGTGTATAACGAGCAGCTAGGTTTCCGTGCAGCGCTTTTATACAGAAGTTGCTCGATAAGTGCTGTTATTACTATTCCTAAGTGTTTCATCAATCCTCAAATCTCTCTCGCTTGAGTTCTAGGCCTGTTGGATCGCTAACGTCATGTTCCACAGACACCTGACATTTATTTTATCCAAGCAGGTTCTGTTGGAAATCTTGAATACAGCTAATTTCATTCCTTTCATTCCTTTCTGTGATTTCTGGTGGCCTGAGCAAAGCATGGCACTCAACAGAAAAAGGAAGCATGCCAGCTCTTTAAGGGAGCGACAGTTTCTCTGGGCATCAAAGTCAGACATTTTTCACAGTCAGGACTATTGAATGACAGATAGGTGGTGGTACTCAAAAATAGTTTTATAACACATGTAGATCTACAGAACTATAGCAAGTGAAGTGATTCTGAGAGAAGTTAGGCCAGCGGGTCCCTTTGACCTAACTTGATCTAAGTGTGGAATGTAGGTTACCTGGAAAAAGGCAATGGATGCATAGCCAGGCCCTCTTCTATCTCCCCTAAACTATACTTTCTTTGAGCCGGTCATTGAGCAGAGCTGGATAGCAGATGTACTTTGAAGCAACAGACTTTGATGAGATTTTGAGTATTTATTAAGGTTCTATATTGCTGATTAAAGTTGGTTACTTACGTGTGCTTTAGAAACCAGATGAGCAAATGGAAGGGCTGATGTTCTGTTATGAAATCAGTGATGCCATACACAGACTTTAACAAGCATTTTCCAGTTACAAGGCTACTCCCCTATCTATGTGGAGATACACTATAAAAATACCTGTAGGTAAAGCCAGCATTTGCTCAGAAAACAGCTTTGTGTGCCCTCCAAGTGTCATCACTAGGGTGTACAAACTTATCACTAGGATGTATCACTAGGATGTATTCGAAGGACTGTAATGTACCCCAAGAACACAGAAGCATTTTTAGGGTAACCAGTCATGTCAACTCTAAAGTGTGACTTGAATAATACTCTTGCGAAACTTAGCCAACTGTCTACGATTTGAGCATTTCTAATCCACTTTCTCCAGAGGTTAGTCCAATTTGTACCTTTTCTTTACATTTAATAATCTTAACATTTCATAAGTACTATATTGAAAATTTTGAAGGGCTTACACTTATGAACTGTACAAAGCTACTCCTTTTTAATGAAGACATTCAAAGCTACACGTTTTTGATTTGGTGAGGTTTTTTTGTTTGTTTCTAAATGTTCTTCCTCATTCTAAATAATATTCCTTTGTCGGTTTGTGAAACTTTGAATCACAAGCTTTCAAAATCAAACTTCAGAAAAAGCAGTTGCCTAGTGAAGGTAGAAATGGTTGTGTACACTTCTTGTAATACAAACATTTTCCTTTCTCCTAAAGAGTAGAGAACCGATTTGCTTTTAAAGTTATCTAGTTATTATCTGCTGTGGGGTTCAGGGAGCTTGAAGATGAGTGAAGTAGAGAAATTGTAGTATCACTGAGAAACCATGAATCCCTAAGAGCACACTGCTCGATGGAAACTTCTTTAAAAATTCTACAGGACTTCCATTTGTTGTAGTGGAATTATATTGCAATGAATACATTAATAGATGTACACCGTGGAGAATAAACAACTCTTAAAACCCTGTCTTTGTGTAGAATTTAGGCCAGTGAAAAGTATCTTAAACCCCATAAGATAAAAAGCTAGGATTGTATATACACATTCCCATGTCTCTTTTCTTCTATCCCATAACTTCTTGGTGGCGAGGCTTTGTTTCAGCTGCAGGCTTAACTGTCTGGGTGGGTTTTCCTAAGTAGTTTGCAGATCATTAAATAGAATTGAAAGGTAATTATAGCTAGATTCCAAGATAAGGGAAAACAAGCAATCAACTATGATTTAGATCAATAGTTCATAGATTATGGACCCGAGACTCCTGAGGCTTTTTCAGCATTTCTGTTGAAGACAACACTATTTTCGTAGCGTTGCCTTTTTTTACTTGCAAACTTACAAATACACAGTGGGGTTTTTCAGAGGTTACCTGATGAACAATGTTGTCATGGGTCTGATGGCTAAAGGAATGTGTACATGTGTATTAGTGTTTTAAACGTTTTTCAGTTTTAATTTCTAATACAGTAAATACTGACAGATAGAATCCATATGAAAAGAAATTGTGCCAGGGTTTCTTAATAACTTTCATGGTATAGGGGTTCTGAAACCACAGTGTTTGAGAACTGCCAGTTTAGATATTATTTCCCCTAAAAAGAATCCAGCATGTGGCCAGATTTGGTATAACTGCTGAACCTAGAATGATTTGAAACTTGGCGGGTGCAACCTGGATGTCCAAAACTATGGTGAAATGCGAAGAGTTGCACACATAGGAACTTCTCCAGCATTGTTGATGGGACTTTTCCATCTAGTAAGAAACAGTAGAAGGACAATGCAAAATCTAAGGTAACAGTTTATAATTTGGGACGCTAAGGAAAACAGTGCACGTCTGTAGGTAATTGTGTGCCAAGCAATATGGCGTGAGCACTCAGTAGGACGAACCCCTGGGAACAGACACTCTCTGTTGTCCCCATCATACCCTTCCCCTCTGCAGGCTGCTGCCATCGATGCCTTAGCCTGTTCCACTGGCACCGAGAGGCAGGGCACTCTGCAGTATATGTCTGTATCTCTCACAAGTACATGGGAGAACTCCGAATATTCACATCCTTAAGAAACAATTGAATGCATGAGCACACTAATGAATGAGTGAGTACCTGATGTTGCTTTGACAGAGGCCTTCATTCGTTTTCTGTAAGAAACTTGTATTGAGCACCTACTCTTAGCTACGGGGTGAGTGGGAGTTGGGGTGCATTAACAGGGCAGCTTTGAAAGGTGAACAAGTTTGAGCCTTAGAGAAGAGAGGGAGCTCCAGGCTAGGGAAGCACCACGTGCCAAGGCCAAGGACGCCCGTAGTTCAGAGACTAGAATGAGCATTCCTACTTGGGAAGCACCGTCCGGTTCCCGGTTAAAACCTGTTACGCAGCAGAACAGTGAAAACACACGAAACAGTGGAAACAGTGAAAAACACACACAGCATACTGGATGATTGTGTTGTGTTTTTCTCATGCAACTGGACAGATGAAGATAAAAATCAGAAGATAAAAATCAGAGAGAGCATTTGTCCTTTTACAGTTCCACATGGGAACTCAGTGTAACTGGATGAGTCACTCTGACCACTGTTACTGTGACTCATTCTTTATCGTTTTTTAAAAATAATAGTATTGTTTTCCATTGCTTACCAGGGCGAGGTACTGTGGCTCTAAACTTTACTTCTCTTCAGGAGGTACTGTTATTTCCCCATTTTAAGATAAAGGAAAGGAGGCTCCAGCAGGAAAGACTGAAACTTAAGTACTTTACCAGTTGTGGGGGAGCGAGGATTCAAATGTTTGAGTCTGTGCTCTTGCCACTTACCTGCTGTACTTCTCAAGGTTGATTGTTCCATAATATAGAAGCAGAAGTGGGGCATTGATGAGACCGAATGTTTAGTAACAAGAAACTAATTTTTGTCAATTTAATGAAAAATTTAAAGAAGTTAATTCAAACGCATTGGAACATTCCCTTTTATGTTGTATTTGTAAAAAAGAAAATTCTGAGCTATATAACAGAAAATGGTTTCATCAAAGGGCACTGAGGCTGATAGGAAGTGTCTGTTTGCTTATGATAATTTGAAATTTTAATTTTTTTTCATTTTTGTCTCCCGTCCCTTTACTAGCATAATAAGCTTGTCATTAATAAACTCTTATTTGAACTTCCTCTTTTAAAAATGGCTCACAATACTACAGATTATTTTCAGTGGGAATTATATTCCTTGCATTTTTCTCACTATTTCATGTGATACTGCCAATAAAATTTGAATTTGACCATATGAGAGGAGTATAAAGAAGTAGCACAGCGTGCCCCGGATGAGAAGTAAAACAGTCCTCAGTTAACTCGGCAGGCTCTAATTCTTCACATGTGGATAAGGATCGGTCCTTAGAAGCGACTTTCTCCCTTTCAGAGAGTTACGTATTTAGCTTTTGTTTAAATGCATAATCAAGTCACAAAGAATACTCTGAGTATTTCTTATAAAGAAGAGCAAAAGGATTTATTTTAAAATTAGTGTTAACTGTATGTGTGGTAAAATTGTTGAATCTTGTGATGGCCGTGTAGGGGGTATATGGTACCATTCTCTTTACTTGTAAGCATATTTAATAATTTTCCTTCAAAATCAAAACTGGTCTTAGAAATTGGTTTGCAATTACAATACGCTTGTAAGCTATAATTATCAATAAAGTCAGCCTTGACTTTGTCATACTGGGTGGTGTGGGAGGTTTGTGAATGTTCTTCAATTTAAACACGTGCTTCCTACATATTAAAAACTAGCAAAACACTCGCAGTCTATTATTTTTGCCTTTATTTTGTATCGAGTTGGTAGTATTAGTAAAATTCTGTGTGAACTTCGTAACAGTTTTCTCTGCCTTATGGCCTATACTTCTCCCTTGTTTCTCTTCCTCTAGAGGTACATTGCCATTGGAGAGCTGGGGAAAGCCACTGACACGCTAGATTCTACAGGGAGAATAACAGAAGAAAAACCTTACGGTATGAAGTTCATGTCATACATTCCTCTTTTTTAACATTTAGAGAAAGTTTCTGTGAATCCAGAATTTTAAAATGACTCTCTTACTTGGTGTGACCAGTGATTTTAGTTTTCTGTTTGTTATATTTCTTGACATTAGTGAGATCGGAAATGGCTTATCACGTTGTTGTTTCTTTGGTATTAGTTTGTTAATGAAAATTTATTATAATTGCCTCTTTTCCTATGTCCAATGTTTTTCAGAATTCTTCCAAATCCCTTTCCAAAAAACATTTGTAGTTAGGATTTAGGGCATTTTCCCTAGTAAAAATGAAACAAAGCAGAGAGACTTGTTAGATTTTTACCTGTGTCTTGCTATTTTTTTGTTTGTTTATTTTACAATTATTTCTTCATTGTTGAAATAAATGTACCAAGTTCAGTGCTTTAAAACTAATCATGTGTCTTTGCTTTTGGAGTATGTAAAGATACGACAAAGGGAAAGTTATTTGTCTGGAAGTAAGGTAGAACTCACTGGGCCCACCTTAATTTTTCTACTATTCCTTTCTTCACTACTTTAAGAAAGGATAGATAAATGAAATGGTTACCTAGCAACTCTCACAGTGCTCATGCTATTTATAGTGCCACAGTAGCATTTTTGTACAGTCAGTTCACCTATACTATGATGTCATCAATTGTGAATTATTTGTAGGCTTTCAGGTTTGGTTTTAAGCTTGTTTAATGTTACCTCTTCTTAATTTAGTGGTAGGCAATCCAGCACCTGGCTCTCCTGTGGTTTTGTGTTGAGTGTCCTCACTGTATATTTCATATTGCCCCAAGACTGAGATCCGCCTTTTTTTCTTGTTCATAGTAAATCCCTGATTGATTTTGAGTCTTTTTAAAAAATAGGTGTTGAATTATCCTTGAAATTATGATTATTAGGAAGTAATAGCAGACGCTCACTTAAGGAAAACCCAACCATGATCTTCAACCAGAAGGCTTTTAAGATTAAAGAGGCACTGGGCAAACGGAAGTGTATGTCAACACACATATAATGAGAAGAATGGTGAAGAAGTAGAATTGGTGAGACTTGTTGATTGGTGGGGTAGTGTGGAAGAGGAAGTTGTCAGCCATGACCGAGGCTTGGGGGTTTTAAAACTGGTTACATGGTGGTACAATTCATTGCGTAGGGGGTGCTGAAAGAGGACCAGGGGGATGAAAATGCTTAAACATGCCCTTCCTTCCTCCCCTTAAGCATTTTGGAATTTTAAAAAACTACTCTGTGCTGTGTAATTTGTAACATTATTTATCTTATAGAAAGCTTCATTTGTTAAAAATCATTTCATTAAGTTGTTGAAATAAATCATGGGGAAACTAACTTGATTTAGACCCTAAAAAGGAGAGCTCCCTATAGTTGATTAATTAGTATTTGTAGTCCCAGAAAATGAAAGCTCAGAGAATTTTGCTGATTGACATGATTTTTCTGTGTGATTTCAGTGAGTCAGGAAATGTTTATTATCTGTTCAAGCTGCTCTAGCAGGTACAAGGGGAATATAAATAAGTATACATCCTCGCCTGTGTCCTTAAGGAACTTCTGTCTAATGGAGAACGAGGTAGGACCTAGGTGCTCAACACTCAGACCTAATACGGAGACCTAAAACCAATATTTTGTAAAGCCTTCCTTACTGTCCTGAAATTAAATTCAGAGATACTCTAATTTACCTACACAATTTTAAAAAAATATAATGCAGTAAATGGAATATAATGAAGAAACAAAAGTAATTTCTAATAAAAAGTTACATTGATATGTAAATGCACAGGTATTACTACACTCAAAGTCTTAATGAAGTAGTCAGGTGTGTACACTTATACATAAATCATTGTCAGTGCACAAGCACAGATGCAGACTGATACAGGTGTGTTGTGTTGATGACAGTACTGGCAAATCTAGTATATGAAAAACAGTACAAAAAACACTGTGTTTAAATAGAAAATGGAGTTGGGTTCTAGCCACAGGTGATTCTAAACAAACTTGTCACCCATGTACATATCCGGCAGACGTCCAAAAGTCAGGTAGCACACAGGACAGTTCACTGTGCTACACCATCCTGCAAATTGTAGACTACCTAGCATCCCTGGTCCTCCTCTATTAGGTAAGTACTGCTAACGTTGCCACTCCACCCAATCACTGTAACAATAAAAAACGCAGTTCTTAATTGACTTGTTGGGAACGACTGACATATGGATAAAGTAACTAAGACAATATGCAGTAAATGGCAAATGACTGCACTAAGGTCATTTTTGTCCTATGGAGACAAATAACTATTTTCAGCCATTTTTTTCAGAGAGCTGAAAGTTAGCTCAGAGGAGTAAGAAAACAAGTGTCTGGCTCAGTAGACTCAAAATTCAAATCCTATTAATAGGGCCCTTTGCCTTATTCTCCTTCATAACACCTTCTGTTACTCCTAAGTAGCGTTTTTCACCCTTTCTGAATATGTATTTGCACGTTAATTCCTAAGCTGTGAGGCTGACACCATGTCTCTTTGGGTCCTCACTGTCCTCTTGGTGTCTAGAGCAGTGTGTGGCATGTAGAATAAAACATTTAGTATATGAGTAAGTAAGACGGGTGATAGAGGCACTCACAAAGAAGGTGACTGCCAGTTACATCACAGGAAAAGAAAGCATCTTTCCACCTTCTGCTGTTGTTTTCTCGTCCACATCTAGGTAGTAAGTCTCAAGTACGATTGCTAGTGTCTCTAAGGACATGTCTTCATCGTGCCCATCGGTTTTCCACGGAGCTCAGGACACTAGGGCCATGGCTTCCCAGGCTGGCTTAGATGTGGGCCGAGCTTCTGCGAAGGCCTAACTGCCCCTGAGATTTCCCTCTCTCTTGTGGCTTTTTTATTGGTATCTCACGCTAATCCTCTGTTCAAAACACAACCCCATCCCGTAGTCCCAAGACATGGTGTTCCCAAGGTCTTCTCCAGTGACGTAGCGAATGTCAACGGGAGCGGCTGCTCTTGGGCTGTGGGCTGGCTGCCCAGTCTTCCTGGACGAAGCTGAAGAATTAAATTCGGTGTCAGATTGTGATTTCAATAAATAGGGTACACAGTACTAGGGCTAGTATGTTGTCCAGTATCAATCATCTTATGGTGCCTTTTCTTTGTATTTAAACCTTTATATTATAAAGTATTACACAAACAAAGAAAAGTGAAGAAATCAAAGATTCCTAGAAACCCCTCTCATGCCGCATTCCAGTCACAACTCCAAAGATTACTGTTCAAACTTCCAACACTATAGTGATAGTTCTAAAACAATACTAGAGTTTTGCCCATTTTTGCACTTGATACAAATGGAGTTAAACAATATGTATTCGTGTCTGGATCCTTCCACTTACTGTATTTGTGAGATTCATCTATTTTGTTACATGTATCATTATTCTGGACTTTTTAAAATTGCTGTATATTATGTGAGTACACACACGTATGTGTACACACACACACTCTTCTGTTGATGTAGTTGGGGTTGACGGAGTTGGCCTTTATGAACACAGCTACTATGTGTATTTTGTACATGTCTTTTGGTAGCTATATGAACTCATCTCTCTTGGGTATAGTATACCCAAATGGAATTGCTGGGTCCTAGGGTGTGTATTTTACTGTATTAGAAATGATCAGTTTTCAAAATGTTTGTATAACTTTGCATTTCTACCAGCAATAAATAAGTGTTCCATTTGCCTCACATCCTTGGCAACACATGGTATTGACAGTGTTTTTAATTTTGGCCATTCTGTGTAGTGATATCCCATTGTAGTTTTAATTTACTTACTAATGAGATTCAGCACTTTATTACATGTTTTTTGGCTCCTTAGTCATCTTCTTTTGTGTATTTCCCAGGTCTCTTGCCCAGTTTTTGATTTTTGAGTTTTTTCTTTCCCTATTGAGTTGTCTTTTTAAAAAAGAATTTTTGACTTATGATCTTTATGTAGTTTGGATATGTGCTCTTCTTTTGGTTATGTTCATTGTGGGTATCTTCTTACTTTGTGGCTTGTCTTTACGGCTCTTCAGTGCGTCTTTTGGAAAACAGAAGTTCTTAGTTTTAATTTTGTCCAGTTTATCGAGTCTTTTTCCTTTATGGTTAGTCCTTTTGGTGCCCTGTTTAAAGTAACCTTTTCTACCCCAAAAACATGAAGATATTTTTTTTATTTTCTAGAAGCTTTATTGCTTTGCCTTTCACGTTACATCTACAGTCCACCTTTTTTTTTTTTTTTTTTTTTTTCCATATGTGGATATCCAGTTAGCCCAGCACATTTCCTCGCCTCCGTGGTCACAAATCGAGCACCATATAGGCATTGGTTTGTTTGAAATCTTTTGTTACATTGGTCTGTGTGTGTATCCTCGTGCTAATACCAAACTATCTTAATTGCTATAGTTTTAGAATACGTCTTGATATGTGAAAGAGCAAGTTTTCCTATCTTATTTCTTACAGATTTTTTTCTATAGGTTTTTTTTGTAGCTTTCTTATCAAAGTAAGGAAGTTGTGTTCTATACCTAATTTGCTGTGTTTTTTTTTTACTATATGTGCTGCCGAAGCGAGCACTACTGTGTTTTTTTTTTTAATCATGAGCAGACCTAGACTTTTATCAAATATTTACATCTATTGATTTTTGTCCTTATTCAAATATGAAAGTAACTTTCCATTTCTGGAATAAACTGAAATTGATTATGATATGCTATCCTTTCTATAAATTGTTGGATTTAGTTTAGGATTTTTGCATCCTCGTCTATAAGTGTGATTACCCTGTATTTTTCCTTTCTCCTGATGTCCTTGACTGGTTCTGATATCAAAGTTATGCTGACCCCATAAAGTGGGTGGGAGAATAGTCTCTGTTTTTTCTATTCTCTGGAAGAATTAGTGTCTGATGGGCATTATTTCTTTTCCTACTGTTTGGTAGAATTTACTGCTAGACATTTGGAGTTTTCTGTGTCAGCAGGGTTTTCAAACATGGATTGGATTTCTTTACTGCAGAACTTAATATTTTTTTATTTCTTATGTCATGATAAATAATTTTCCCCTATGAATTTGTTCATTTCATCTAAATTTTCAAAGTTGCTGGTATAAAGTTGTTCATTATATTCTTTCATGACCTTTTTATTTTGAAATAGTAATACCAGACTTAGAGAAAAGTTGCAAAAATAGAGCCATATTTTTTGTAGTTTTCAATGTATAGAACTTTCACTTGTTTTTACAGTAATCAGATCTTTCACTTATTTTTGATGCTTATAATAGCATCATTTTGCTATTATGACTTGTATTAAAAAATTTTTCAATTTCCGATAGTTCATTGCTAGTCCATTGCTAGAAATGGAGTTGATTTTTGTATATTGGTCTTATGTCTTTCAAGGTTGCTAAACTCATTAATTCTAGTCGCTTTTGTGTAGATTTCTTATTAGGGTGGGTCTCAAGTAGATTGTTTTCCAGGTCTAGATTAGCCCTAAGCCTAAGACATGGCTTTCCTGGAATCTCTGTCAAATGTCTTGGGCATTCAGCAGTTTCTTCATTCCAGATGGTTGGAATTCAAACATCTTTCAGCCTTGTAAGAGCTTTGGTAGCAGTTCTTTGGTTAATTTTGTGGCAACTCACTGTACGTACGTGCAGCTTAGAATGTAGCCAAAGTCTCCAGTGGACCCCTATAACTTCTTTCTGTGTAGTTCTCTCAAACTCCAGCTGCTGCTGCTTCCCCAGAGTCTGATTTCTGTTCAGTGAGATCACAGCGCTTTGGAATTCCCTTCCCTGCACCCCAGTTCAGAAAGTACCACCAAGCGAAAGCAAGGGATCATGGGCCTTGCCTTGTTTCTTTCGCTTCTGTCAGGGATTACAGTGCTTGCTGTCTGACGTCTAATGTTCGAAAATAGTTGTTTATTACATTTTTTCCAGTTAAACAGCTGCTTATGATGGCAGAGCTTGTCCAGTAACAGTTTCTCTGTCATGGCTGAATATTGTTTTTAACTCCATTGGATTGTTTTTACTTCGTAGTTCAGTTAAATATCAACTATCATGTTGTCAGTTCCCTGGAAGAGTCAATAAATTTTAACCAAATAATAATGTGTAACATGATCTCGTACATGTTAATTTTATGAGAATAACTTTAAAAAAATTAATTTCAAATGAATACTGTCTCATTGTTGATTTATTAATTTGGTAAACAAAGAATAACTACCCAAATCCTATGGCACTTATATCCATCTTCTTTTACCAAATGTAATTCTTACGGCTAGTTATGGGATATACTTGCTTTGGAAATTGTAGTCCCCATTTCTTTTTAAATCCTATGCAAGTAGAGTCTTTATTCTCATAGACAACTATTATTATTTGGATTGGACTAACATCATGTTTTAGATATAGCCAGTGTGCTTCACTGCATGTTCATGTAGTGAATATAACATGTATTATATTCACTTTTTATTCTAAAATATGATGTTCACCTTTATTATAAAATAAGTTACTGCATAGACTTTCTGTCTAGTGATTCAAACATCAGGTGAAAGATTGGCCTGCATCACCTCTAATGTCCTTTAGACCTTGAGATCTTTTATTCCTCAGCAAATTAAATTCAGCAAGAATGTCTTGAGTGCCATCGTAACTGTGTACATTATATAAGAAGAAAAACTGTCTTTGCTTTTAAGGAACTTAGAATTTCATTGGTGAGATAATACCTGTATATAATCATAGGTAACAGTTAAAAACTGTATGATTAATTACAGAATGAACAGCACAAAGCATAAATGCCTGAGATGTTAAGTCAGAGAAAGAGACAGCGTGGCAGACATAGAATGAGAAAGAGCCTGTCTTGTCATCTTGTGTGGGGGAATCTCTGTGAAAGAGAGCCATCGAAGCAGGACAAAGGAGTATCCATTGGCAGGAATGTCAGTAAAGAGACCAGCCTAACAGTAGAAAGCTGTTTGGTCTTATTTTTAAAATGCGTGGCTAAGTTATGAGCTGTTGCAATTTTATCCACAATGGTATTTCTTCCAGCACTTGTCAGTATGGTGGTAGAATTAGTTGTCTAGATTTGTCAGTTTTGCATAACTAAGGTGCTACCAGTAATTATGTTTTAATGTTGCAGTAGAGTAACATTTTTCATGGAAAAATCTTCATCTGTACCATGAGCTACATCTGTTTGAAAAACAGTATGAACAGAATAGCCATCTGAAATCTGTCTGTTGGGAGCTGCTAGGTGTTGGAGAAATTCTTTTCAGTTCTATAGCTCTTCTCCGTTTGAGTCTAGTAGATTCTGGTCTTTTGTTCATGTTGAGCTTGTCAGGATCAAAGTCACAATGAGGTTAAGACTGTCTTGCTGTGCTGGTATTGAAACCTGGGCACAGTATTCCATGCTGTCTTTTAATTTTTCTTCTGGTGATAGAACAGGAATTCAAAGCACATTAACTAGTTTTTGTTAATATTGTTCAAATGAAATCAAATGTAATATGTATATACTAGAATAAAAAGTTTAAAGTTCCTACAAATTTCCTACTGTGACCTAAACAAGTTATAGAATATGTCTATAATCTAGTTTATTATTGAATATGAAATATGTATAGTCATCTGTAAGTATAAAATGCCCAAATGTTTAATTTCAGTGTTATAATTTTCTGTTGTTAAAATTATAGAACTGTACATTAATACATCATTTTTTTTGAAAGAGTGTCAAACAAAAGCTGAAAACATGACCAAGTACCAGATATTAAAAGTTGTATTTATGTTTTCATTCAAATTTTCTAAAATCGTTTTTAAAAATGCTTAGTAATCATGCTAAAATCCTTGCTATATATATTTTCTTTTTGCACTGGCTTATTTTTGAGGCAAAAGTCAGACTCCCGACTAAGAGTGTTCATTTAAAAGAACAGAGAAATTTCAAGAGCAGTAAAGGGAGGGAAGGAGACAGATGAATACAACTTTACTTGGGGATAAAATTGAATGTGGCTGTGTAAAATTTATGCCACACCATAGAACAGTTGTGAAACCTATCGCGTAAAATTTTAAATGTGCTTAATATTTGATAATCTTCAGTACTGCATTATATACAATATTTGATGCCTGGAGAAACTTAGAAAAGAACTTATGGGTTTTTTTCTACCTTCTGATCACCTCATATTTGATCACTGCAGGACCATTTCTACAGCTAATGCAACTTTTTTCTCAGTTCTTCTAAAGGCCATAGTAAGAACTCACTGGATATAAGATGATTGAATCACTTTTATTGGAGAAAAAATTGAAGCAAAGGAATTTAGTCTTAATATTAGACTATATAAGACTTTCTCTTCCTTTTCTCTCACTAATGTATATTTTATTCATTTCAACAAGATAGAATTTGGCCTATAAAACATACGCTATAGTATATGTTTTGTTGGAAAAAAATTTTTAATGAATTTTCAGAGCTTTCAGTGCTGTGAAAATAGCACATGTATTTCTATGATTGTTTTAGTGTCACTTTTTTCCACTTTTGGCAGATAAAATAACACAAGAAGATATTGAAGGCATTTTACAGAAATTTACTGGGAATATAATGCAGGTACCTCCCCTGTAAGTTCAACTACTGAATTTGAATAAATGTTTAATTCTATTTTCCAATGATTAACATCACTTGAATGAAAAAGAACAAAAACGGTCTTCTTTTTGTGTTGTGGTGAGACAGGTTTGAAATCTGACATACCAAATGGTCACGTAAAGGTGAACCTGATTTGGACAGGATGCAGCACTTCTCACGTTTTCTAAGACGTAGTGGGATGTGGTCTCCTCTGTCCTTGGATATTGCCACAGCCTGACGTCTATGCTATTCTAGTGTTTACCAGTTTTTCTGATTCCATCTACAAGACATCAGGGCAGTTCTGGAGCACAGAGATGTCACTTTTCCCAGAATTGCTGTGAAGGGACCCGTCCAGTCTAGTACGAGTGTCAGAGTTCTAATTCAGGGTCTAATTAGCACTTCCTTTCAGTGTTGGGACCATTCCTTTTGGGCCCAGAATCTTACGCTTCCCAATTCTCTGCAACAGATGAAAGTTATAACTTATTAAAAGTATGAGAATATTGATTTACCACATAACCACATTTTTTGTGCACATTACTATTTCAAGCAAATTGCTTTTTTTTTTTTTTTAAATGGCTGAATGGCTATTAGATCTGTCAGGATAAGTTACTGGCAATTCTTTTAGAATTTCTTTTGTATTAAAGAATTTTTTTTTCAACACTGAAATAGCTATAGGGAAATGTTTCTTCATAATCTTGCCTCAAATGTAAAGATTCAAAAGTTTTAGTGGGATACGAATAAACATTACTTTGGATCATTATTATTAAAATAAATTAAACATATTCATATTTATTTATAAGAACTGTTTTAGAATCTTCTTCTCTGTGATTGTTCCAAGGATTTTGTGACCTAATACAATTTTGTCACACAAAGCTAAGATCTGTTAAGTCCATTATTTGCTCATTTGGTTTTTAGAAACATTTCGGTAACTTTTCATATCAAAATGAATATTATTGGAATGGAAATTGTTTCAGGGAAGTGTAGCTGAGATGACTGAAACCTTAACCCAGAATGAGGACTTGTGAAGACGTGAAGAGGCCATCTCCAGGAAGGTGGCTGAAGAATAAAATAAGATTGCTTATCGGTGCCAGAGTGAGCTATAGTACATTAGTCTCAAAGATGTTTAGGAAAGCTATTCCTGCCGCAATTGTGGAGTAGATTAAAAGGGAAAAAAAAAAAAAACTAGTTCATTTTTTAGAAGGATTTTCCATTTAAAGGGCTGCTAGTTATTGTTTCCACACTGTAATCTGGAATTATTCTCCCTCATTCTTTCTTAATTCTTCTCTCCCTCTCTTATTTTGTAAGCTATTCTGCATTAAAGAAAGATGGACAGAGACTTTCAACTTTGATGAAGAGAGGTGAAGTAGTAGAAGCAAAGCCTGCCAGGCCAGTTACTGTGTACAGTCTCTCCCTTCAAAAATTCCAGCCACCATTTTTCACATTAGGTAAGATACAGAAATTTGAAATCATTTGTATTTACAGGTACCTTTATTTTGTATTTGGCTACTTTTGTGTGATTTTAATGGATCCCTAGGATATTGGAGAGTTTTAAAAATTTGAATTTAAGGAAGGTTCAGGTTTGTTAATACCTTTTTGATAACACATTTAATGAGAATACCTACACGTGTAGGTTCAGAAATGCCTTTCTAAGTAGGCTGAGTGTTTCTATACATTGTATTATATTATCTTACGATAAACTTGTAACATAACTTAGATCTCTACAGAAAAAGAGTAGGTAAGAAGTATACATTTTCAGAATTTTACATTTTGTTTCTTGTTATCTTGTGGATACTAGTTCCCCCATTTTGGCTACATCTGATAGTTTACATTCAGTTTTAAAATTCATATTAATTTGTTTTTTTAAAAACAAAGCAGTTTTAGTTTTAGACAAGAGATCTAAGAGTGGAGTGATTTTATTTATCCTGCCTTCTTGGTTACCTGCAAATTATTGCTAAAGATCATGAAAATCTGGAAATAATAAACAAGGCAGAAATATATTCTTGGACATGGTAAATTTTAATGCAGGTTATCAATTTGAATTTATCTGTAATCCATATTTGAACTAAATTTAAAAACAAAACATTTGCTTTGATTGTTTGGAAATTTTATGATCTCCCAGTTGCGGAAAGTAGTAGCTGACACCCTGAACATATAAGAGCTGTGTGTAGTTCGTCTGAATTCTTAGGCTCCCTTAAATTGACCCTACTCTTAATTTCGCAGGCATACTAAATAGGATTCCTTTTAGAAGTAATTTCTCAAAACCTTTATTCCTAAACTTTGTTGCTTTGGCATATTATCTATTGTGTATTAAGTTCCTGTAAAATTCGTATTTTGGACAATTGAAAAAAAAAATCACTCCTTTCTTTTAGTTTTCTGATTCTAAAATATTTGACAAATAGTGAGAAAAACATACCGGAAGATATTTTGTTCCATTCCATGAAAATGCAGCAGCTGAGTTGGCACAGTAGGTAATATCCATGAAAGTAAGAAAAACTCAAATTTTTCCAATTGCATTTAAGCTGTGAATACGTTATTTTGTTTACTGGAGGTTATGATAGGCCAAAAGAGTTGTCTTTTCACCAGAGTGAAATATAGTGCAAGAATGTTAGCACACCTGCATTTGATCCGAGTGCTCATTTTTTTATCTCAGCCGTGGCCCCCACTCTTGAGCTAATGGGAAGAGAAAAAGAATGAAAATCCCCAGTTAGCCAGTTTTGATTGATTCCCTCAAATGGCTTTATTTGTATGATAGGACTAGAAACAGCTGGAATGTAGTCTTTTTGTGTGGAAACTCAGGATGTCTTGTGGATGCATAAAAATAATCCACATCCCTGCTCTTAACCAATAAACTTGTGTTAAAGAGATGTTTAGATATGCTTTCAGTTTGGGGACATTGTGTAATTTCAGTTATTTTATGATTTCTTTAGGAATATTTCCAAGGGAACATTCAAGTATTCTGAGCTCTCCGTGTGGTCTATTACCCCAAACATAATTCCTGTTCCTAAAAAGGGGTTTTTGTTTGTTCGTTGTATTCGTTGAGTGTAAAGATCTGAAAACATTTTTTAAATTACAGCTCATGATAGCAAAGCTGAGATGTTTCACCATTTAAAAACCTCTTAAATGAACAAGGCATAGAAATCTGGAAATATTTTTTAAAATCTATAGCTCATGATAGCAAAGCTGAGATTTCTAACTATTTAAAACCTATTAAATGAACAAGGCTGAAGTATTAAAGTGGTGTGATTTGCCGGTTAATTTAAAATGTGTTCATGAGTTTCTGCTGTTTGCTTTCTCCACACTCTGACTTTTCAATCTCACAAACACATATGCTGCTGGATGAATAATTTATGTTTTAGCACATAAATATTTTATCACTCGGTTGTTTGCATAGTGCATTTTTACATTTGTTTAGAGGCATCATTTCTATGTAAAGTGGATTTCATAGGAGGTTAGCAATTTACCATGTCACTGTTAACATTCCAGATGTTGAATGTGGAGGAGGTTTTTATATCAGAAGCTTGGTCAGTGACATTGGCAAAGGTAAGCATAAAGATGAATTATGAATTATCATTTAGAGAGTAATATTCCTTTTTGATGGGAAGAGGGAGTTTTCTATTTGTCATTTCTCCGAGTCCTGGCCTTAGGAACTGTACTCTTGCCGCCTTTAGCTTCAGAAGCATTATAGGTTTATGGCATATAATTATCAGCATCAGCAGCTTCAGTGAAGTGTTTGGAATGGGAGAGAAGAGAAAGGAACAGAAAATGAAGATGGGACTAATGAATGGAAGGACCAACATTTTCTCAAGTACAAAATCTTTTCACGCAAAGTAGGGATAAGAAAAAAGATTCATGCTTCTAAAAATTACTTTCATTGATGCAAGTCAAATTTTTGAAAAACTAGAAGCCATACCATAGTCTTACAAACAGCCAGAAAGTTGCAGTTCTCTCTGCCATTTGCTGGCAGTTGTGACACTGGACAGGTCATATTACGTCATCTGTGAAGTGAAAGTAATAGTTACATCATGGGGTTGCTTCACGGGTTAAATAAGGAAAATGTGTACGAGTTCCTTATAGCCTTTAAAGCAGTATATAAGGTGAGTTATTAAATATCTTGCTACTTAATCATTTCTTAATCTCAAAGCTCTTGGTTCTTGTTGTAGATTATTAGAGTTTTACATTTGGAATGATTTTGAGAGGTTTAATCTAGTTCTTCTGTCATTTGAAAAATTAGACTGAGAAACACTGCATCATTTATCTTGTGGACGTTCTTTTCACCTCTCGTTGCTGTAGAACTCTCTTCCTGTGCCAATGTGCTTGAGCTGACTCGAACCAAACAGGGACCATTTACACTAGAAGAGCATGCCCTTCCCGAAGACAAATGGACAATTGATGACATTGCACAGTCTCTTGAGCATTGCTCATCTCTTCTCCCAGCAGAGTTGGCACTTAAGAAATCAAAACCCGAGGAGTCTAATGAACAAGTTTTGAGCTGTGAATATATAACTCTAAATGAGACAAAGAGAGAAGATGATGTAATTAAGTCGTGTTAAGATTGGCTTGGGTCATTATTTTTTGGTTGACATTTGAATCCTGTGTGCAGAACGACAAGCTCCGTGCAAAAGGCAAACGACTCTTCCTCTTTTTTTGTCTTTTTTTTTTTTCTTGGCATGAAGAAAAAGGTCTACCATTTCCAGTTTCTTTAGTGTACAGTTTACCTGCTATCCATTATAAACAGCCTTGCAGTTGTTCAATTCTTTGCCATACTATGGAATGTTCTTTTCTGATGTTATTATGTTGTTAGATTGGATTCAGGAACATCAACTTTCTGATTTTGATCTTTCTTCAAAATCTTTTCCTGTGAAAAAGCTGAACACTTTTTCTAATCAAAGAAAAAAGAAATATGAGCTACATGTTTCTTTGGTGTCACAAAAGTGAATGTAAGTTAGTGTTACTTTGACTTTATTTTGGCTTCCTGGTCTCTCTATTGTATTGAAATTCTCTCTGTTTGAAAAGGTCATTATTTAACTTTCTTATGTTTATGATTATTAAGCACATTCTTTGATAAGGGTGCATTTATTTGGTAATAGCTCTGTTTGTTTAGATCTCGGACACTAATAAACTTTTATAATAAATATTTGTAATTGAACCAAATTATTGCTGCTACCACTAAAGGGATGTAAATGGAAGACTAAATTTTAAATTCACCTCCACTCTCCATTAGCGCAAAGGACAGTCCAGTGGCTTATATTTTGGCAGTCATAAGATTTTTTTCCTGATATTTTCAACACAGTCGACCACCCTGTACCAAATTACTATTTAACATAATTTTTCAAAAGTAAGCTAAAGAATGTATCTTCAATTAAAAATTCCTTTTTTTCTATAGTATTTATACCTTTTTATAGCGCATTAATCCCAATGACATTGTTTTTTTAGTTTGCTCTTTCAAATGCTATTTATAGACCTTGTGATAGCTGCCCTGCATTTCCAGCTAATTTCTTCTGCTCTAAATATTTAAAAACAGTTGCTCTCAAATATTTTCATTCAAACAGCCTACTGAAAGTTTCCTATCCCTCTTTAACATAATTTTGAAAGTATAATCACATTACAAAATAAGTTTCATATATAATGAGTGTTTCATATTTTTGTTATGGGAAACTAATATGTTAGGCTGCTTCTATGTATTGAAATGGTACACAGGTTTAGGGTATGTCTTCATGCATTGCCAGCTAAGGTCCAAACAGAGGAATATTTAGGTTTTAGAAAACAACTGGGGCATTTCTGGTCTATTTCTCAACTTAAAAATTGACATGTATAATTTACTAATGGGGAAGAGAAGAGATTATTTGAAAAGACAAGTGACTTTTTAAAACGGTAACCAATCTTTTTCTTTCATATTGAAAACATGGAGGAAAATTTTGCCAAATGGAAAAATTACCCATAAATCTTATCATCCTGATCCAGTGACTTCAGAATTTTAATTTTATGTTACTATTTTTTCTTCTTTTGTCTACATGATTGCAGTCTTAAGACACCTGTACTTTTCAGTGGACTATTTTTTCATTTCATATTATCCGATGTAGTTAGTTTTGATAATGATTTTAATATTACTTCGTATTGTTTATCTAAACCATTTCCTTATTGCTGAACAATTATTTCCAATTTTATTAGGATAAACTCCTGCGACTGGGATTATTAAGTGGAATAATATGAACAATTTTATAGTTCTTAATATGTTTGCCTTATTGCTTTCCTAAAGAATTGTACCATTTTACAGTGTCACCATTTGAGTATTATCAGTTCACTAAGTTTACAACTTTGAGTGGGGGTTTTATAGTTGTTGCTAATTTAATAAGTGTAAGGGAGTTCAGAACTGCTCTGTTAATTGCTTTTGTGTAACTTTTCCGTATACTTTGTTTATTTATATAAATAAATGTCTTACTGGTTTCTTTATACATTGTATGAGTTATTAATGCGGTAAATACTTGGTAGAAGTATTTTCATGGACTGGTTTTTTTTAGTTTCATTTTTGCTAACTAAATAACTAATTTTAATAATTATTCACCTTTTATAGTTGTCAGATTTATGAGTATGAATAGCTAAATTTTTTTAACTTTAAAATATTAATTCTCATCAGCAGCTGAAACTGATCAAGATGTTCTTAAAATTTCAAGACTCATCCAAAAACAAATTAGTTTTCTTCCAAGAGTCTAATTGAAGTACTGTTTTTTAATTTTCATTTTAATCAAAATATTAAAGAAATATTTGTGCCTTATGTACTTCTAGGCCTAGAAACTAGGAAGAGGACTCCTTAGTGTTTGAGGCTCTCAAAATTTCATTCTAGGCCTTTAAGAATTCATTACAATATCAGTTGTTTTCATCTTAACCTACTTTTTATGATGATTGCCTCTTCCTTCGGTACTATGCCAAAAGTGAAACAATTCACGTTTCCTCTGAGTTTTATTTTACCTCGCAATCTCAACTCTGATGGGTTTAAGAAGTTATCCAGCTTTTTCTTGCTATTAATATGGGATTGACATTCTCTTGAAGCTTTCTGCATCCTAAGTAGAAGCATCACCTTAAATAATGCTTGAATATTTTTTTCCTAGCATTAGTAGTTGTGAGGGTTTTGAGGTTATTTTGTCCACTGTTTTTGCTAGAAATGGAACTCTTTGTAACCAGAGTAGTTAGATAAACTTAACTGACTTGCAACACCATAACATTGTAGCTAATTTTATATCCTTAGAAAATAATCTCTTGATCCATTGACTAGTGGCAAAGTATTTAATACATTAGTATTCATCTATTCAGGGTGCTTTGATTATTTTGACTTTTAATTCTTCCATTGTAACTAAGAAAATTAGGGCATAGAAAAGTAACTTTTCCCAACTTCAAATTAATGCATTAGTAAGGACACCTCTTAGAGGTCAGATATCGTAAGTCATTAATATTCTTTTGGTTCACATGTTGGCTCTGTGATCTAATGGTGACAACGAGGTGATTTTATCCCATATAATTTAAATGTGTCAAAGACTCATGAGGGCCTTCAGGTGGGGAGACAATGTACAGCATTACAAAAGAAGTCGTGAAGACATCCTCCAGGCCTTTAAGCTTTCACTTACTTCCAATGGGAACTCAAGAAATGTACATATAAAAAGATAAGTAGTGGTGCAAGATAATACCTGAGTAGCAGTGAGTGGTGTTGCCAAAAAGTGCTAGTGATGTTTAATGGAGCAGTAATTAATTTCTGCAAACATCTTGAGCTCCGACTGAGGACAGAAGAGGGACAACATGGTGATCAGGATAGCTGAGGATAGCTGCACGGATGAGGAAAGCCTTGAACAACAGGTAACATTCCAAGAGGTAAGAGAGGAAGGAGAGCAGTTCTTGGGGTGGGAGAATAGTTCTAGCAAAGATGACAATGTCTAGGGCATATTTAGTCAGGAAAGAGAGGCAAGGTCTGGATGGAGAGGAACAGTCGTGGCAGTACGCAGTTGGGAGGGCAGACTGGCGTTAGTTACATCGTTTGGAGCCTTGAAAGCCAGAATTAAGTAAGGCTTTAGAGGAGGGACTGTTCTTATGGAAGCCTTCCTTTTAGGAGATTAATCTGGCAATGTTGTATGTGGCAAGAACTGGAGAGGCAGAAAGAAGGGGCAGAGAAGCCAATCGGAACTGGGTCTGGTGCAGTCATCGGGGATTGAGGTATTAAAAACTCCGAACTAGAGTATTATCAGGTAATGGATGTTTGAATGGACAGTTGATGGTATTCAGGGATTTATTAGACAACTGATGGCCAGGAAATTGGAGGAAGAAATGATTAGCAACAGTGGGTCAATAGTTTTTCTTAAAGGGAAGAAATCTAAATTTGGGTATAAGAGTAGCACGTTCTCCAGAGTTACCTGTGATAGCAATGACCACCATGCTTATTCCTCTTAACAGCCGTGAGTTCGTCCGTGACCAAACAGTGAGCCTCCAAGAACCATGCCTTTTCACCTCCCTCCAAAGTGCCTGGCGTATAGTAGGTTTGCTGAATTTAATCTATGGTTAGGGGTTCCCAATTATTTGAAATATTAAATCATGCCTATGGTTGAAAGCATGGCCTTGGAATTGTAGGTTTTCCAGGTTCTGCTTCTCATCAGCTATTAACTTTAGGCAACATAATTAATTGTTCTGAGCCCTGGTTTCCTCCTTTGTAAAATGGGGAATTTAATAGTGTCTCCATAAAATGATGGAGTCTAAATTAGGTCATCTGGGTAAAGTGTTTAGCATGATTCTTAGAACTCAGTAACTAGTAAACAGAAGCAAATGCCACATGCCTGATTCACATATAAGAGAAGAATACATCTGAAAGTCTGATGGTTTATGGAATCAATATATATGTTTCAAAAATGCTTTATTAGAAATTGTTGTGGTAGGAAGAATTGAGCTGAAACAAAGAATTTCCTGACAGCAAAGATTATCAAACGGTACAATAGGATATGGATTACAAATTGAAAGAAAATCTTTAGAGAACGTAGATGTTCACCTTTTGTATATTAAATGTCACACACACACCGTTAAAGTTAGTAAGCCCCTTTCATTGACATCATCTCACTTGATCTTCCAACAGTCCCTTGGAGGAGGAAGGATCAGTCTCTATCTGTTATTTTGCAGAAGAGCTTGAATGGCGCTGAGTACTAGGTGACTTGCCAAGAGTCACGTAGCCCAAATGGCAGAGTTGGATCTCTGATTCCAAAAGGCTGTTTATATCACATCTGGAGGAAAATGATCTGAAGCACAGATGTTTAGTGGGAGAAATGAAACACATGCTGTAATGCCAAAAAATAAATGGAAATAAAAGCAGAAAACAAGACATTTGTTCCTGTTATAATAGGACAGAAAATAAGACTCGTGTGGTTTGGGCTTGAGCATTCAGAGAAGAGATGGGGAGTGGTTCAATTTGGGTGAGACTACTCTTGGAACACTGCATCTGGTTCTGGCTTCTCATTACTGAGCTTATGGAAACCAGCTGGATGAGTTTCAAAGAAAAGCTCCAAAATGATTAAAGGGCTGATGGCATTGATTAATAAGGAAAGACTGAAATAATTAAATATGTGTAGCTCAGCTAAGCAAAGACTAAGGAAAAACAAGCTAAATGTATACAAATATTTGAAATGTGTAAACATTAAAAAGGGAGATTAATTATTTAGCATGACACATGGGGGTATACTGTGTAGTAATAGGATGGAAATTTAAACTGAGTATAAAGAAAATGTTCCTGATAATCTATTAAGGCTATCTGTGGCATAGCCTTTCCCTAGAAGCAGTAGAAATCTCAAGCCTTATGACTTCTAAAACTTCCCTGGGAACTAGGTATTAGATGATGTTAGAGAATTAATATCAATTTGTTCAGGTGTGATAATAGTATTGTGGTTATATACGAAAATGTCATTTTTTAGAATTACCGTGAAACATAGGGGGAGAACAACATGATGTGAGAGACTTGCTTAAAAATACTTTAGCAGGGAAAGGAGGCAGGAGGGAAGAAACTAAAGGAGGGAAAGAAAGAGCAAAAGGGAAGGAAGGATAGGGAGAAAAGAATGAAGGAAAAGGATAGATGAAGCAAGTGTGGCAAAATGTTGGTTATGCTGAATCTGAAAGGTAATATGTGAGTTCATTTCATGCTTTACTTTTATGTACGTTTTATGTACTTTACTTTTATGAAAGTTTGAAAACTTTCATAGTAAAAAAATACATATTTTCCTGAACAAAGCTCAGTAGTGTATTAATCCCTGGCCTCCCTGAAGAGAAAAAAGCATGACTGCCACACAGGCAGACTTCTGGCTGACTCGGTCCCACGATGGTAGAGATAAATGTCTCAGTTTACTGCCTTGCTCTGGCCATGTATATCGGGCGGGGCTGAAGGACTCTTTCTAAAACTGTAGATAGAAATTCAAGAAAATTCTTAGAATCGTGGGCCTGTAGTGGTAGCATTAGAAGTTAGAATTTCAGAGGAGAAACAGCAGAGAGCAGGGCTGCTGAACCATTAACAACTGACTTCTCCTGCTGACCTGTGCCTTGTTCCTAGAAAACACTGGCCATTGAGCAGAGGTCTAGGTGCCTTCAGAATGGCCAAGGCCTATTCTGTTGAATGAAGACAGTTTCCCTTAGGAGCTTAAAAAGCAAGAAGAGGGGTAATTTATAAAGTAAAGTGAAATATTTCAAACATCTATGAAGCTGAAGTTTAAAAAAAAAAGATTTTTTTAAAACCACCTTCTCTCTTTTAACCTCTTGTCTTGCAGATGAATGTTTAGGGCAAGAGATTTAGGGAACATCTGCCCTAAGTCTGCTGCTTTGTTTGTTAGAGGAATATGAATATTTTATCTGAATGTCACTGATGGCAATCAAATATGAATGCAGGCCCAGTAACTGAGGACCTGTCATGTCTGAATTTCTCCAGGATGCACAACGAGGTCAGCTAATGGCAGTTAGAGGGAGGCCGATTCCAGCTCAGTACAAGGAAGGAACCTGGAACCACTGGAGCTGTCTGAAAATGCAGCAGACGCTGAATGGTGGACAAGTTTGGCTGAGTCTATCTCATGACCAGACATCCTTTCTCCAGCCCAGGGTCACTGTCTCACCTTGGGCCCTTATCACCTCTTACCTAAGCTCTTGCAGTAGCTATAATTAGGCTTCCACACGTCCAGTCTCTTCTCTCTGTCATCATCCTGCACCTCGATTCCGAAGTGGCTGTTCTGAACGAGCTGAGCACGTCATTCCTCTGCTGACATTCTTAGTTAGCATCTACAGAATAAAGTATGACAGGGACCGTTTCTTCTTTGGGGCCATATCCCTGGAGCGTCGCCCCTCGCCTTGCATATAGACAGTTTCCAATGAAGATGTGATTGAATACATGACATTTCCGCGCCTCCCAGTCTCCGAGTTGCCTCTCTGTGCCTCTGTACTTACTTAACCTCTACCCTGAAAAGGGGGCTTTTTCCCTTGTCCACTCAGCAATTTTTCAAGACTAAGACTTTATAGCAATGTAGTCTTTTCTGATGGCCTGGCCAGAATTCATTCCTCGTCATCTCAGTCGCCATGCACCTCATACAAACGTTCATTAGCGTGCTTAGCACCCCCTTTTAATCATACAGTTATTTGTCTTCCTCACTTTACTTGAGAGCAAAAACTACGTTTTCATCTTTATTTCCCCAGTGCCTGGCACATTCTCGATACTCAATATCATCACCTTGGAAGTCCTGATGCTCTAAATATGGGAAGATGGGCACTCAGCAAGTTTAAGTGAGTGAAGAAAGATGGCATTCACTTAGCACATATTTATTGACTGTTTAAAGAAGACTGCCTGGCTGGCCTGCTTTCCTGCCTGTAGTTCAAGGAGAGCATAGTGCACAGAGTCAGAGAAGTAGCTGATCTCTAAGTTAACCTTCAGCCTATCAGTGGTCCTTGGATGGGGAAACGTTTCCCTGTTTCTGTGTTTTGGGGACAGGAAGATGAGTAACGCAATGATGCATGCTAGAAATATTTATTCCTCTACCCTAACCTGCCTCTCAACTTTAACAATCTGTGAAAGAAACAAGATGACATACAACTTACCCTAATTTGTGGTAGCGTTGTTGTATATTTGTTTCATTTTTAAGGAGGAGGTAGAATTGGATTGTTTGGTTTCTTCTTCAATAAGAAGCATCTTAATATAACTAGTCTGGACATCTGTCCCATTTTCAAAAATTACAAGTTTTGATCATTGCTAAATTGTACAGATCCCAGTCTGTCTGCTCTGCATACATTTGCATTCATAAAAGCAGAAACAGACTAAAAGTCTTTCTAATGCAATCCCCTAAATGCATGAAGCGTTAGATTGCTTTCCCCCATTGGTTCATGCATTGCTAAGGGCTTAAAAGAATCATTGATTTGAATTATTTAATGTGTACAGCAGGTTGAGTTTTTTTTTTTTTTTAAAGAACCTTTGGGGATAACACTTAAGATTTTTTTAAAAGTTAAATCTCATTTTTCTTTGAAAATAAGAAGTTAAAGCTGTATTCACATGAGGTCCCAAAGTGCCAGGTTTCCATTGTGTTTTTAAACCATCTAGAAAATGTTTGATTCTAATGAAACGTTACTGCTGAAAATTGGGCTGCAATTGCTGGCCTGAAAATATAGTTATAACTACTCATTCTAATGTTTTTTGTTTTTCGGGGTTTTTTTTTTGGAGCTGATACCGATGCAATCAAAAAAAAAGAGAGAGAAAGATCCTGTCTATAATTAAAAAAACCATCCTGGATTTTTGTCGTCTGAAATTAAAGCTGGTTTTGACTTAAATTCAGTAAGCACAGTTCTAGACTTTAAATGTTGACCATTTTCACTGTGTAATTTAAATTTTAGTTCCTATTGTTTTTTTCATGGCTTACTCTCACCGTAGAAAGGCAGTTATGTCGTGTTGGCACAATTTGTGATGGTAACATCTGGGAAAATGGATTTATTTTAGTTTTCTATGTTCAGAAAGCCTTCCAAAAATAAAGACTTGTTTGTGATGTCTAGTGCGTCTTCCTATAACAAAGCAGAGTCTTACTCATTTGTCAGGATACTGCACAAATAAAATGTAAGTCCCACCCACATAAGGCAGTCAGTCATGTGATGTAAAATGTTTAGGTGGCGGGATTAATAGGGTGACTGTAATGTATCATCTAGACCCAGATGCTTTTGAGAGTAAAAGAGGAATGCTAAAATGATTAAGAGACCTTAATTGATCAACAACAGGTACTGTGTTTCCCCGAAAATAAGACCTAGCCGGACCATCAGCTCTAATGCGTCTTTTGGAGCAAAAATTCATATAAGACCCGGTCTTATATTATGGTATATATTATATAAGACCCGGTCTTATAGTAAAATAAGACCGGGTCTTACATGAATTTTTGCTCCAAAAGACGCATTAGAGCTGATGGTCCGGCTAGGTCTTATTTTCGGGGAAACACGGTATAAACTGGGACCATCCAGGACAAACCAGATGGCCTCTGTCACCCTAACCAGGAAGCTTGTCACTACTGTTTTTCTTGTTGTTCTTGCTGTTGTTTTATCTACTGGTTTTATTAACTGGCCACAGGCCACCTAGGTGAGGTGACAGAGGTAGTTTCATTCTTCTAATAGTTAATTTTAAAACTATGATTACTATAACCTAGCTGAGTACCAGCTGTGTAACTAATATATTCCTTTCTATAGTGTTCTGTGCTTTCAGGGTTACTAAAATCTATAATTCCATAGAGATTTCCAGATCAGAAAATGCTTTATCCCTCCAAGTCACTTTAACATCACCGTCAATACATATATGGTCAAAATAGTCTGTTTTTGCAAAAAGTTTCCCTGTAAAATCCACATAGCCATACCAATGCCAATCTAGTTTGGTTTTGCTTATGCAAAATATTATCATTTGGGGGAAGCTGGGTGAAGGGTACACAGGATGTCTCTATTATTTTTCCAGTTTCCTCTGAGGTTATAATTATTTCAAAATGAAAAGTTAAAATTAAAACAAAAGAATGTTTCTCATGAAAATGAGAGTATAAACGTCGCAGCTCAAAGTTTAAAAGGAAAATCTGAATGGTCTCAGGAGTGCTTGGGAGTCAACTGACAAATGTGATACCCTACAGTCAGGGGGACTGCAAGGCCCAATGTCTAAGGCTGTTTGCTAACTCTGGCATTGATGAATATGATACGGACTTGTCGCTCTGCTCCCTCCAACTCTTAAACCAAGAAGGCTCTGAATTAGCTTCAGCTGACAAGGAACAAGGTGAGCTGGAGAAAGGCCCCTAAATTGAAAAACCTAGCAAGAGAATTCTGCACATAATTTATTTCCGTCACTCTGCAGTGGAGGCTCATTCACGTTAACTGTACAATCCAGGACAAACCTTCTGTCAGGGCTCAGAGCCCGGTCGGGACCCAGGCCTCACTGGGCTTCTCGGGCCCTAAGACTGCACCCCGACCGGACTGCACCAGCGCGTCGGGCTGGCTCTGCGCTCACTGCGAGGTTGTCCTGCAAAATCTGTTCCTCCCACTGTGTCTGGTCCACCTGAAGGTCGGTGCGGTGAGCACCACGTGCTGGTACTTCTGGTTGAAGAGCCGTCATTGGCCTCCGGGCGCAGCCGATGGGGGCGGACCTTGCGCAAACGTGCCGGTGGGTGGAGGAATTCATCGTTAGTTGTTAACGTCGTGGCCACGCGTGCGGGCCTCCAGCACCCACCAACGGCCCACGTGGCCCACATCCAGGATCCCGTCAAGGATGTCGGCCCAGCGGGCTGCAGGTGGCGACGGCGGGCCTGATGGAGGCTGGCCTGGGCGACCAAGGGCGCCTCGGCCAGGAGCGCGCAGAGGCCCAGGTTCAGGTGGCAGAGCGCCCGTGGCCGGCACCACCAGCAGGACAGTCCCCGAGGCGTGCAGCAGCACCTCCTGGAATGCCGCCTCGCTGGGCTCCAGCACGCACCGCACTGCCAGGTCCCTGCAGGGCCTGTGGGGAGAGCAGCACCAGGAGGGCCTTGCTCCTACTAAAGGTCTCATTTACCGGGGTGTCTAGCAGATTCTTATGGAAATGCTGGGAATTCTGGTAAGTCATTGACGTAGCTCTGTGTCAGGAGCTACATGGTAAGAATTCTAATATATCAGGCAGTACAACACTTCCCTGTGGTTCGCAGCAGGTCAAAGACATGTTAGGGCAGAAAACACAGCAACTGGGACTTGACAAAAAGTGTAAAAATTGTCTAATAATCAACCTGCTCTAGATGATGGTAAATTTTTGTTATTGGCTAAATAACCAAATCAAGTTAGCATGTAGGAGGGCACAGAAATTGATGGCCTATTAGGAAAGCTAGGATTTGGGTTGCCTGTGGCTTTGGTTCGGAATCAGAAATGCTGGCCAAGTATGTCAGCAAATGAAATACATTTTCATTGTCATATGCTACAGATGCAGCTACTGCCCTATTTTCACTTACAGTAATTCCTTCTGAATTAATATACCTTAAAAATAGCTGCAGCTTCTCAAATCTGTGAGAATAGTATCTGCTGCTTGCCACACTTTTCCTTTCTCCTGAAGGTCTCTTTGAGGTCTTTCTCCTGAAACACAGTTCAATTCAGCAAATATTAGGGGACCTAATGTGTGTGCGAAGGGTCTCTCAGATACAAAGAGGAGAGTGAGCCCCCGCCTTCGGGCACTTTTCTGTAATACAAAAAAATAAAGTGAATAAATAATACGACATAAGTAGGTGCCTTTTAAAAAGCACATACAGTAAAGCTGAGGGGTAGGTATAAGGGTATTTATAACATTAGTCCATGATTTTCTGCATGTTTGAAATATAATTTGACAAAATTAAAAAGGGATCTATATATAGTACCATGAAAATTTGGAAAATGGGGAAATCACATCAGGTTTTAAGGATCTGTAATGATTTTTTCCTACCCTTTTTCTGCAACATTCCATTCACTTTAACTATAACGCGGCTTCTCTAAAAACTCTCCTGGAAACAGTCTTGTTTCTCCCACACCTATGCAGTGGTAGGCAGTCAAGCACACATTCTTTTGGGTCCTCCGAACATTCCTGTTATTTGCCCTTAATAGTCTTTGATGTGAGGTTTACTTGGGCTTTTCCCCCTAACCTGGCCTGTCTCACATACATTGAGTTTTGGCACCTGGACCCATCTCAATAGCAGAGAGATGGTGAGCTGGTCACCAGCTGGGAATTAAACCCTTAAAAATACCTACAGATACAGCTAAGTTTCTTAGACTTCCTGAAAAACTCGTATCCTCTTTGATGAGCACAAGAACTTCATATCCTCCCTGAATGTTACTTAGAATTCAAGTTGTGTTAAGTACTGTGATTGAAGTCAGAGGAATAGGACCAAGTGCCCCTTTGTTTTCAAACTCGGTGCTCACTCCCAGATTCTGATCTGAATCTATACCCAGATTGACCACACACACACACACACACACACACACACAAATGTCTCTGACTTGCTGAGTGGGAGGAGAAAGTTGAACAGTGAGTCATTAAAGAGAGAGTCAATCAGAAACAGCGAGAAGAACGGGACAGGACTTCGTAGTGGATCCCAGGAGGTTGACATGTTGCTTCCAAGAAGACAGTGGCCAGCGCTGTTGGACGCGGCAGGACGGGGTTCCTTCAGGGGCTGCTAAGTCTGTGTTGGCCTTAGTAATAATACTAGTGCATACGCAGTAGTTTCTGGAAGTGAGGATTGTCATTACAAACAGGAAACTTGGTGGGCAATATATTTTCAGTCCTGTGATGGATAATAGAACAACACACCTAAGCCCCAGGATCCATTTTCTTGCTTTCCAAAGAGGACCAATCATTAGCAGTGTGGTAACCTCGAGGAAGGAAGGAAAGGAGCTCCACGGGAGCAGGGCTCATTTTCAGCTATCAGCAGAAAAATACAATTCTGCCCCAGTCTCCAAACCTCTCCGGCTTGGCCAGTAGTTGTTTTCCAACTTCTTTCTGTTACCTTTGAAATCCAAACATTTTTCGATCCATTCGGTTCTGCTGTGCCAGCACTGATCAGGGTCAATGCAAGAATTGGCACCATCAAGGTGCCGCGGGAACTCCCTGTACGTGCAGAGGGGAAAATGTGCTATTAACGGGATGTGATCATGGCCATGTGAACGTTGATTTTGCCCTAAACTAATGGACAAAAAGAGGCAGCTGACCCTACGCTTGGAAGGGATGGTAACGATATAATAAATCACTTTTTTTCTGTGTCAGTTTCCAGCCTTGCCCTAATTTCATAGATGAAATCACATGTGTAGAACCAGCTTTGCAATTTAGCTCTGAAGTCCGGAATGGCTACACAGGAAAGCACTGTGCCTTTTTATAGACTTATGCCCTGATGTGTTAAATCACCCAGAAAGCGGGAGGAAAATGCTCCCTGCTTGAGCAAGTGCAGGAAGTGTGCCATCTGACGAATACTCCATTTTCATTTGAAAGGATGTCAAAGGTCTGGGAATATTAATAATAACTATTATTACCTTTTTATTTTTCACCCCATGCAGGGAGTTTGAGTTAATTACACTCCTCAGTTCATGGGACCGTTTCATGGTCATGTCTTCAGTCCCTGCTCTGGTTTCGTGTATTTATCCCCCTCTCCTGTTCTCTCACTGACCACGCCCCTCCCCTCCCCCCTTCCCCAATAGGTACTTGTCCTAATATGTTGAATGTGTATTCAGTTCTTTGTATGTGTTCTTACAGATTGTGTAAAACTGTATTATCAATTTACGTAATGGTACTGTTTTTATATATCTTTCTTTTTTCACTCAACTAGGTTTTCAAGATTTATCCTAATTATAAAGATTTATTCAAATTGCTGCAGAACAGGCCATGATGCTTATCCCCTGACTGGGTGTTCCTTTTATTTATACCAGGGTTAGTATTCAGTGCTTTCGGTGCATTCTCATTTGATCTTACCAACGACCTGGTAGCAAGATACTGTAATTTTGGCTTAATCCCATACTGAGTGTGGCAGGTCAGAATTCGGATAGGGGATTCAAGAGAGTGATGGATGGATGAGCCAATAGTCAGGGAGTATCTGCTCAGCATATTTGGGGGCGGCTGCTTCCTGCTTCATTTCTTGCAGGTCTTTCAATACTGCTGATTTCAGCTCAGCTGACTCTCTTTCTTCCCTCTGGCAGTCATGTTCCTTTGGGTCAAACAGCAAATGATTCTTTGGAATCACCTAGTACCTAGAGACAAATGAGCTACACCAAGGCATTGGGCATCTATGTCCATCCTCTTGGATGAACAATTTGATGGCAGCCAAGGGTGGCCTTCATGCCCCTTGAACATTGTGTGCTCAGCCCAGGTCCAAGTTTCGTGGTTCCAACAGGAAATTAGAGAAACTCCAAGATGCAGAGCCGGATCCACATCTTCAGTGTCCTAACCAAGTGCATAAAGGGACAATTGTCAGTGATTTCAGTTACCACCTTTATGTTTTTATTCCTAAATGAATCTGGTAGAATAAATCTGGTCTTTAAAAAAATTTTTTGTCTACTGTTGCCCTTATAGCAATATATCCAGTGGTGTAACTCCCAAATCATACTCCACAAAAATGCTCCACAACCCAATGTAGGGAGATTTTCAGCCATGTATGAAAAAGGAGGGCTTACTTCCATGCAGAAATTCTTCAGAGAAATATTTGATTATGTTTTCTCAGATCTTATATTTTGTTATTTTGCTTCTATACATTTTGGAAATAGTGTGTTTAAGTAAGATTTTCAACAATTGAGTATCTTTAGAATAATCTCTGGTTCCTTTTTTATTCCTGCAAATAATAATAATAATAATAATAATAATTCAGTATAGCTGATATTGTGTTTCTTTCAAATTATTCATTTCTCTAACCCAAGATTTAAAGCATATTTTTACACACACTATTTTGGTTTTTTTTGCTGACTACCTTTTTGCCATTGTTTTACATTTCTTTGAATCGCCTCTTAATTCTACTCACAGCTCTGTTGACTCAGAAAGAACCAGATATTTTTACTGACTATTATTGGCTAGCGCTCACTTCTTGTCATCAGGCCACTGGTCTCTTACTACCTTGTAGTTCTAACTGGCTCTTCTAATAAAGAGCTTCCAACAGATTCTTTTTCCAACATGTCTTACCTTTTTGCTGCATGTCAGTAGCAAAGTATTACTGTTTTGATACTTCATAGTATTTCACAGAGCAGAGTGATCACTTCTCTCTTGCTGAAAGCAATGTCCAAATATAGTGCATAAAGATAACGTGTACCCAACATAGACGCAGGAAAAAGGAGAAGGAAAGAGCCCCTTTGGGCTTGAGCAGTAGACGATAGGGTTATTGGACCGAGGCTCCAAAAGTTCTCGAGGTGAAACAGACATAGTCTATGCCCATGATGCACAGAGGAGGGATGGAAGAGACATACTGGTGAAGCTTGATCCACACTAGGGTGGAGGAACCCCTGGCTGTAGGAACTCCGAGCTGCCCTGTCCAGCCCATGGGTCAGAGAGGGCTTCCTGTAAGAAGCAGCCTCACAGCTGCCAGCTGACGAGGAAACTCGAGTTCCGCTCTTCTGTCTCCCTAGGGCTGCTTTTTCTGCATCTGTTCATTGACGTTGGAGTCTGACCTCCTTCAGGGACCCACAGTCTGTCAGGTCCCCTTCTCTCTGCAGTCCCACCAACATGGAGCCAGGTTCTAGGACAGGCTGTCACCGTCTTCTACTCAGAGGCCGGTTCACTGGAAGGAACCATGAGCCACTCGGTCCATCCTGACAGTTGTCACAAGAAGGCCTCTGACTCCAGGGGCCCATGGGTGACGTTTCCATCTTTGCCGAGTCTTCTTTTCTCTTTGTTAAAATCAGAGTTTGGAGCACACAGTGTGCTGGGAAATCATTCTCTCCTTGCAAAGCAAGATACAGGGCCCTTTCCTAGTAGGAAAGAGGGAGCAGATGGAAAGCTCTTCTTCCTGCAGAGGATAGACTCCCAGCAGCCTGGAAGGATTTGACACCCCTCCTGGCAACTAGTCAGCAGGGAAGGTATAAACACCTTCTTCCTTCCTCCCTCCCGTCCTTCCTTCTGGGCTCTTTATCTTCAGAGCCTATTCTGATTATGCTGTGATGTCTGCCTTTTCCTCCTCTCTGTTGGAAATGGAAAAATGTGGAAGCCAATTACTTTTTACGGAATGAATTAAAATAGCTAAAAATTCATGGTAAAAATGAGTGTATAAATTAGGTAGTATACTCACAACAATGAAAAGATACCTAACTCTTAATTAAAAACTGACAGGGCAAAGGAAAAAAAAAAAAAAAGAGGGAAGAGAGAAACAAAACAATAACCTAAATGACCTATTTTTAGAAAAACATCGGAGAAATAGATACTGTTTATACTCATGTTATATTTCTATGGAATAAAATTTATAGAGAGATCTAATCTGATTCTTTCTGAGTAAACAGAGCCGTGAGTAGAATTAAGAGGAGAGTCAAATAAATGTAAAACCATGGCAAGTGCTGAGCCTACCTGAAATGGTTGCCTGTCTCCTCCAAACTATATTTAGCTCAACGAAGTTTAAGGTTCAGCTTTATAATTAAGATACAATGAAGACAGAATGAGAGAAAGAGTAAGCAGGCAGTTCATTGGCAGAACACCCCGGATTTCATTCTACTCACTCTCTAAAATCACAACTGTCTTAAATGAAAAAGAAAAAAGCTACTCTGTCGAAGAGAAGCTTGGTGCTATGAGAGGCTTAAAATGTATTCCTGATCCTTTTCCAACATTGTAAATCCTGCCTAGTGTTGTACAGCAAAGGATCCCAATCCCCCGGAAATGTTAAATCGAATTTCTGTAATGGAAAATACAAAATATTAAAATGTATTATGAAGTGACAGTAATTAAATCTGAACTGGTACAGGAATAAACCAACAGATCAATGATTCATACATCAAGTCCAAGAATAGACTAAAATGCATAA
Organism: Rhinolophus ferrumequinum; assembly: GCF_004115265.2. Classification (NCBI taxonomy): domain Eukaryota; kingdom Metazoa; phylum Chordata; class Mammalia; order Chiroptera; family Rhinolophidae; genus Rhinolophus; species Rhinolophus ferrumequinum. The sequence goes on along the minus strand of NC_046299.1, from coordinate 13,211,029 downwards.
AGTAATTTAATATAAAATAAAGGTAACAGAGTGAACCAGTGGGGGAGAATTGATCATGCAATAATTGATATTGAGATAATAGGCTAGTCACTAGGGAAGAAATAAGCTTATTCCCTACCTTGTTTCTTAAACTAAACACACTGGAGATGGATAAAAGATTTCTGTGCATACTAAATACGTTGAAAAAAATTGTTTTAGAATATCTGCTGGCACCAACCATGCCACTAATCAGATGAAGACGCAGAACTGTAAAACACCCAGTTTTTCAAAGCATTTTCACTTCATAAATAATTTTGTTTTTAACAAATTCTGTGTTGACTCCCTAAGGGAGCATTTATAGTGAACTGAACAAATGATGAACTCAATCTGCCAATTCAATGTAGGAGCCTCTCATATTTAAAAAATTAATGGACCACTCCTTTTGGCCCTATTAAATCTAAACCTTACACCTGAAGGACCAGGAGATTGGTAGTTCTTTGCTGGGGGTGGGGTGTGTGTGTGTGGGGGGGGGGGGGGGGGGGAAGGTCAGAGTTAAAGTTGAGCTAATTCTGACATCCATGAACACCAAGCACACTTTGTAGAGTATTCTAGCTTGATGGCTTTTGTGATTCAATTTGCATATTGAACCAACAGATGCAGTTTATACTGGAAATTTTCAGCATATCAAAATGATCTTGGCTTAAGCCTAACAAAATAATACATTTTGTTTATGTTAACTATGTTCTTCATCATGCTGATTTTAGTTGCTTTTAAAAAATACATACACACAAACACACGTTTAAAATAATTAAAATTCAGTCCTAAATGTCAGGGTACAGAACTATATCCTAACACCAGCCATGCATATAACATTTGTATTTTTGTGTTTTAAAAATTACTGATTAGAACTTGGTAATGGTTTCTTGGATATGACACCAAAAGTACATGCAGCAAAAGAAGAAAAAGACAAATTAGACTTTATAAAAATTAAAAATTTTGTACATCAAAAGACACCGTCAATAGAAGAAAAAGTCAACCCACATAACGGGAGAACTAAAACTCAACAACAAAAGATCAAATAACTCAATTCAAAAACTGGGCAAAGGACTTGAAGAGACATTTTTCCAAAGAAGACACACAAATTGCCAATAAACATATGAAAAGATGCTCAACATCACTAATCATTAGGGAAATGCAAATCAAAACTACAATGAGATACCATCTCATACCTATTAGAGAGGACACTTTAAAATATATATGTATGTGTGTGTGTTGGTGAGGATGTGGAGAAATTGGATCCCTTGTGCGCTGTTGTGGGAATGTAAAATGGTACAGCTGCTGTGGAAAACAATATGGCAGTTCTTCAAAACGTTAAAAATAAAACTACCATATGATCTAGCTATTTCACGTCTGGATATATACTCAAAAGAATTGAAAACAGAGTCTTGATGAGATATTTGCATACAGCATTATTCACCATAGGTAAAATGTGGAAGCAATCCAAGTGTGTATCAACAGACAGATGAATGAAGAAGCAAAATGTGGTTCTCCATACAATAGAATATTATATAGCTTTAAAAAGTAAGGGAATTCTGATATGTGCTACTACATGAATGAACCTTGAGGACATCGTGCTCAATGAAATAAACTGGTCACAAAAGACAAATACTGTATAATTCCACTTACTTAAGAAACTTAAAGGAGTCAAAAAATCATAAGAGACCGGAAGTAGAATCGTGGTTGCCCGGGGCTGGGGGCAGGAGAGAATAAGGAGTTGCTTAGTGGGTACAAAGTTTCAGTTGCACAAGATGAAAAGAGTTCTGGAGATGGATAGTAGTAATAATGATTGCCAACAATGTGTATGTCCTTAAGGCCACGGAACTGTACACTTAAAAAACGGTCAAGATAATTAGTGCACTTTATTTTGTGTGTATTTTACTGCAACAAAAAACAGGAAAAATGCTAATAAGGAAAACATCAATAGTTCCACAATCAACTGTCAATTACGTGAGGGAACATGGACATGGTTAGAGAATCACAATGGCATAATGAAATATCTCCAACAGGACAGAATAAAGAGGGATAAGTGAGGACATTGGGGCACAAGCAAAATCAGGGCTGGACAATGAATGACTAAAGCAAAAGGATAAGACTAACATACAAGACCAATGAATAGCTAACGTTTGCTGAGCTCCTACAATATACCTGCTCTGATCCTCACAGCAGCCCCCGGAGGCAGGCACTGTTGTCGTCCTCGTTTTACAGATGAGAAACAGACCCAGAGAGACTGAGCAGCTGGCCAATTTCATAGCTGACACGTGGTGGAAGCAGGATTTGAACCTGGACCTTGGCTCCAGAGCCCATGTTCTCAGTCGCTGCACTAAGTGAGCAGTGGTGCCATGGGGGGCGGCTGAAGTGGGCCCCACATCTGACTCTGTTTCCCAGTAGCCAAAACAGAAAGTCTGATCAGACCTCACTTTAACTAAAACAATCCCTAGGCAGAGAGATTGTGTCGTGATACACGTCCCCTACTCGTGTGTATTCCTGAATGGGAAAGCCTCATGCATTCTCCAGGCAGTCCACGCTTCTATGGTCTGATGTCTTAACAAAATGAAAATGACTTCGGTTAAGGTGGTGTCAAGGCCCTGGGATTAGGACTGCGTTTTGTTTCATTTTTATTTTTTTTCCAGTAGACTTCATTCTTTAGAACAGTTTCAGACTTACAGAAAAATGGAGAAGACAGTACCAAGTTCCCATCTACCCCACACCAAGGGTCCGTAATCATTAGCATCTTACACTAGTATGGTGCACTTGTTACAATCAATGAACCAACCCCCATGTATCCTTGCTGACTAAAGTCCATCCTTTATTCAGATCTTAGTTTTTACCTGAGGTCCTGTACTGTTCCAGGAGCCCACAGGATAGCACATCACATTAGGTTTCCATGTCTGCTTAGGCTCCTCTTGGCTAGGCCTGAGTTTTAACTGCTTTTTTGCAGAGTCTGAGAAGCTTCGCATAGTTTCCTTGAAGCATTGCTGCTCGTATATTCAAGCGCTTGCACAAACAACCTAATGCTATATGATGGCACAGAACAGTGTCTCAAGGTAGTGAGTGTCTGTGTTTTCTGTGCCAACTGACAGAACGCTGCTCAGTCTCTTGCCAGATGACTAATTGGGTACGCATGAGCATTTCCTCAGGTAAAGCATATTTCATGGGATTTCTTAAGCTGCAGACTTGTGTGCAACACTTGTCCAGTTACAAGACTGACGTTCCTATTTTAGCCATTCTGTTTTCACTAACTCTGTCTCCAATTTTGATAAAAGTAGGGCTTTAATCGCTCAGAAAATTTAATGTGACTGTAATTTTTTTTTTCCACCATCAGTTTCCCCTCAACCAACTCTTTCTCCTTTGCTTATTTGCCTACCAACATGCTTAAGACTCTCCCAGGCTTTAAAAAGCAAAGAAAAAAGTTTCTTGTCATCTAGTTACTGTCTGATTCCCTTATTCCATTCATTGCGGGAATTCTTGAAAGCCTGGCCTGTGCCATTATTTTCATTTCTCCCCTATGTCTTTACTCCTGAGTCCAGGATAATCAGACCTCCTTCCTCACTGCATGAAACATCTCTCTGAAGGGGACCGAAAGTCTCAAATACAGTGACCTTTTCTCCGTTCTCATCCGTCTTGTTCTGTTGGAGCATTTGACCGTGTTGGCCATTCCTTCCTTTAAAGCGTTTCTCACATGGTTTTTATGACATGAAATGATTGTGGTTTTCTTTTCACTCTGTGACCGCGCCATTATCTTTTTAGCTTCCCTTCCTCTTCCCATCCTACCAATGTCATCATTTCCCAGAATTGTCCTCACCTCTTTGACTTCTCTTGTCTACAAATTGTCTCCACTGTATCTTTATTGCATTATTATATCTATGTCAGTAAATCTGGTTTTTCTCTTAAGCCCCAGTCTCCCATTCCCAAATGTTCCCTAGACATTTCCAATTGAGTATCTCTCTAATACATTTAATCTGCTAAATATCTAATACAGTCTTTCCCGCCAAATCAGTTCTGCTGAGCTTTTCCTGTTTCCTGTTAGTGCTACCACACTTCTTCCAAGAGCCAGGATTTGAAACCTTGACTTTTTTTTTCCACCACAACCTCTCTTATCTCCCGTAAGCAATCAGCAAATGCTGTCAATTATTCCTTGACAATATTTTTCTGTCTTTCCTTCACTGTTATTATCATTCATTCATTCAGCACATATGTATTGAGTGCTTACTATATGCCAAACATTCTGCCAGCACAGTTTTGTTTTGTTTTGTTTTCCCGTCTCTAGTTTGTCCCCTGGCAATCAATTCAAGTGTTGCCAGATGTATATTTAGCATATTCTTTTCTAATTTTGTCACCTGCATGCTTAGAAGCATGTAATGGCTGCCCTTGGCCTACAGCAGAGGTGTCCAAACTGCGGCCCGCGGGCCAACTGCGGCCCATGATCCATTTTGAATTGGCCCGCAGCAAATTCCAAAAGTATATTTCGCTTACTTAAACCAGGTGAGGCAATACGTACTTCACCTCGAGTGAGTGGCCCGGCTGTTTGTGGATTTTACCGCATGTGGCCCTTGGTGAAAAACGTTGAAAAAACTTTGGACACCTCTGGCCTACAGCAAACTGCTGAGTACTCTGTAGAATCCTAAGGGTTAGATGGAGTTCCTTAAAAGCCCAAAAGTATGAGTGTAATGAGAAGAAGCCCTTCAGCCAGACAGCTCTGCTCCCGTTTCATAATAATATTTTTAGGAAAGAAAAAGTTTTGAAAAGTACTGTTTAAGCCTTTGCCTGATAATGAATGCCCTGTTCAACCAACCCTAAATGACTCCAGCCTAATGTACTACTAGCCAACTCTAGACAACACAGTTTTTAACCAAACTGGAGTACTAGTTGTCACCAGTGGAAATCAAGTACACCTCCCCTCAAGCCTTTGCTCACACCGTTATCTTTTCCTGGAGTGTATGTCCTGCCCTCATCTTCCCATGTCTAATTCTGTATTTAACTTTTAAAAGCTATGGTAGCTCAAATTTCAAGAAGAGCTTTGCTTTTTCTGAAAGTCTGTGAACTTGGTATCACAGGTATTTTTGGCACTTGTTAAAATACTTGCTTCCTTTTGTTATTTGTATTCATGCCTTATATGCCCCCAAAGAGTTTTTACCCTCCTTGAAGGCAAAAATGGTGCTCTACATTAACTTTTTATCTTCCACAGTAGCTAATGCAGTACCTTATCGCCAGAAAGCAATGGGTAGACCTTTGTTAAATAGATGAACAAATCTGTTTTCCTGTGGTCTTGCCCTGAAGGGGTCTGTATGAGTTCCTGTCAAAAAGGAAAAATATACAGGGAGAGCCTTTTATGTGTAAAAGAGATCAAGAGAAAAGAAAAAACGGAACCATGAAAAGGAGGGGCAAATAAAAGTAATACATACAAAAAGCGTACTTATTCAGTAGTATCCAAGAAAGTGGGCAAGGTAAGTAATAATCCGACTTCACTTTGTATTTAGTTACCTTATTTTGCATTCACATAGGAGACATTAACTCAGTAAGGCATCCATTATCCCTGGAGGTAAGGAGGGCTGCTACGTTCATTATGTGGATGGTGAAACTCGGATCAACAGAGACTTCAACAAGGCAAAGAAACAGCGTGCAGATCACCGGCTGCTGCTTATAGGATTCTGATTCCCAGCTTTTGACTCCAGCTTTTGTCGCTCTCCCCAAAGTTAGGATCTTGTGCACAGGACAATCATATTTGTTTCCCACCTCCCTGAGGAGTATAATAGTCCACTTAAATCCTCATTTATACATTCAATAACATCCACAGTCAGTGTTCTTGGAGCACTTTCTAAGTGTATATGATTATGTACACACACAGCTCTCACTTTGACTCAGAAAATCCACAGTGCCCTATTCTCAGCAGATCCCACCAAGAAACCAGCTGAAGCCGGTGGCGTGAATAGCTAAGCACTGCTACACCAACTTGAGGACACAGGAGATGCAAATGTTTCCTTTCATCACTTTTTGCTGACTTGTCACTGTTGCTCATGGGGGAGTAGCTATTGCATCCATGTTACTTACAGTCATGTAACGTTGGACTGTGAGTATCACGTGGCTTTTTCTAAGCAGAGCTTATAGCCGATAACAAGCTGTTGCTGAGAAAATGAATATTTTTCTGAAATCGGTTCTGCATGGAAACAGCTGACCAGTTTCTATTGCTGTAAAGTGGCTCTTTTGCCCTTGGTTGATTTTGAGTAATAGCTTCACTTCTGTAGAAAGGAGATTTCATTTGAAGTCCATTCAGAGATTTGGTTCAACAAACTGGGCTACAGGTCTCAGAAAATCTCTTTTGAACTTTCCAATAATAGACTGTCTCATCTATCATTCCTGGAACACGTCATCCTTCACAGCCAAGCATGTAGATAGTTTTGTTGTTCACTGTATTCTGTGTTTGCCATTCTGACCTGCTTTTCCAACTTGGGGTACAATTAGCATAAAATCTCTTTTATTTTTCTAGTTAATTGCTTGAATTCCCACTTTCCCTCATCATCAGGAAGTCCAGTGTCTTCCTGAGAACTTCCTTTTCTCAATCCAGGAATTTACTTGGCTTGTAACGTGTCTGTCTTATTTCTAAATAGCACAGAGAGAAAGGACTGGAGCCATCGTTATCTGTATAATGTCACTTTTGAAACTTGGTCCTGTGTAGATCTGTGGACCCTGGTCCAATCAATAGTGGTACCCTTGCTAGGCCCAGTTCCTGCTCAGTCTGCGGTTTAACTGATAAGTTCCAGCAGGCACATGTCAAAGTATTTAAATGCTGGTGTGGCCTGGGCATTGAACAATCACTCATAAGCATGGATAGAGTTATAGAGAGTACCAGCTGCTGGTTAGTCCTGGTAACAGTCCTTTTTAGTTCCTATACCCATCGTCAGCCTTTTTACCCCAAAGAACCCCAACTGTTCTGAATGGGACTGAATTCAGAGGCGCTTCCAGAGTAAACCACATACCAGAACCACCTCCGCTCTGGAGCTGTGAAAGAGATGGATAATCATTCTTGACACTCTCTTTCTTCAAGATATTGTGTTTCAGGGATATTTTTACTTTTATCAACTACTGGGATTATTTACAATCCTAGGAGCCAAGGTGGAGTTCCTTTACTTCCATAGGGCCCCTGTATCAATTTCCTAGGGTTGCCATAGCAAAGTACCACAAACTGGGTGGCTTAAAACAACTGACATTTATTCTCTCACATTTCTGGATGCTAGAAGTCCAAAATCAAGGTGTTGGCAGGGCCATGCTACCTCTGAAATCTGCAGACAATAATCCTTCCTTGCCTCTTCTTAGCTTCTGGTGGTTTGTTAGCAATCCTTAGAATTCCTTGGCTTGAAACCCTTCCATCTCTGTCATCTCATGGTGTTCTCCCCTGTGTGTCTACAAGGCTCTGGCCTCTCCTCCACTTCTTACAAAGACACCATTTATATTCGATTAAGGGCCCACCCTACTCCAGTATGATCTCATCTTATTTCATCTGCAATGACCTTATTTCCAAATAAGGTCACATTATTCCGAGTACTGGGACTTAGGACTTCAACATATCTTTTAGGGGGGACACAATTCAACCCATAATAGCTCCTGTACTCTTTTACAAATTCGCGTAAGCATACGTCCCCTTTCCAAAGTTCTTCATAGCTGGAAGCTACTCTTATACCAAGAGACAAAAATACCATGTTATGTAACTTTAACCTAGGATAATGGGTCCCTACTTGCCTGCATTTTCATAAGCCATGGAACCACTCAGGAAACTAGTTACAAGACAAAGAAGGTCTTCTCCAAGGAGACTTCCTGTTACTGCCTGCGCAGTGAATTTCTCTTGGGAGAAAACAAACAAACAAACATGTAAACTTTACCCCATGGTATATCATATTAGACTTGGTTGACCAAAAAAAATCAGGTACATGAAGGCAAGGACTTGTGTTCCCATGTCAAATGGGAACATTTCTGCCTTGGTAGAATCTAGGAAAATTGTCATAATTCTTGTGTTGAATTAAAAAATTAAGACTCAGAGAAGTGAAGTGGTTGTGCAGGTCACTCAAATGATAAGTACCAGAAGTGTGATTAAGAATCTTCACATCTTTGGGGGTGGCTGGTTAGCTCAGTTGGTTAGGGCATGGTGCTGGTAGCACCAAGGTTACCAGTTTGATCCCCACATGGGCCACTGTGAGCTGTGCCCTTCTTAAAAAGAAAAAAAGAATCTTCACATCTTCATAGCTCTGAGCACAAACCAATCTGAATTCTATCTATCTTTCAAGACCCAGCTGTAGTCCCTTAACTTTGAGACAATATTTTTTTGCCTTCCACTGATGGACCATTGATCTAGGAAAGTGAGGTTAGAATGAGATCATAAAAGGCTTGAATGACAGCTGGAGGAGTTTAGATCTTATTTAGTGGGAAGAAGACTTTTTTAGAAAGAAGAATGACACTATCAGGATTGAACTTTTGGAAAATTAATCTGTAAGGTATAATCAAATGTGATAGAGGAGAAATCAGGGACCCATTAGAAAACCAGTAGGAAACTTCAGGAAAGAGGAAATACGGAGTAAGATAAGGACATTGGCAGAGGTCAAAGATGGTATGAAGGTCTGAGCCTACAGAAGATAATGCTTACTTAAAAATAGAGTACAGAAAAAGGGCTGATATGGGAGGAAGGTGAATGCAACACTGGAAATATAGCACATGACACCCTGGTTAGGTGTTCTACCGTGTTTCTCTGAAAATAAGACCTAGCCAGACCATCAGTGCTAATGCGTGTTTCGGAGCAAAATTTAACATAAGACCTGGTGTCATATATCATATCATATTATATTACACCTGGTCTTACAGCAAAATAAGACCCAGTTTTATATCAATTTTTGCTCCAAAAGACGCATTAGAGCTGATGGTCCGGCTAGGTCTTATTTTCAGGGAAACACGGTAAAGGAGATGTGTCATCGAAAGTGTATGCCTTTTAAAATGAAGAAATAGAGTTGTTAAGTATGGTCTTGAGAATGCAAACCCTGTAGCACATAACCTAATGGCACATGCACCTTGTTGGTGTGCTGGGATCTCTTCACTCATTGAGTAGCAGTTCATCAAGCGCCACATGCCACACTTGATACCATCCAAGGTCTCAGAGTTGAATAGACAATCTCATGGCATAAGGGCTATGACAGAGGGAGTTATAGAGAAGGATACAAGGGTGTCCAGAAAGGATTCCAGGGAGGTGGCCTAAGCTGCATCGTAAAGGAAGACTCAGAGCTGTTTTGGAGGAGAAGTGGGCAAGAGGTTTCCCTACTAAGGTCATAGCAAGAGAAAAAGCAGAGGGAGAGGGTATGGATACTGGAAACTTCGAGTGGGCCATCATGGCTCAGCATAGGGAAGGGGGTAGAAAGGCCAGAGATGAAGACTGCAGACCACAATGAGCACAAAAAACTCCTCCAGTCAGAGTGAGGAAGTAGGAGACCAGGAAGGAAAAGAGGGGATCCAAAAAAGAACTTCCATCTTGGAGAACATAAAGTTTTCATGTTTGTAGGAACCATCAATAACCATCCCGCTCCAGACAGCTCAGTTTACAGATACTAGGTGTGATCACAAAATATGGTGAATGTTTAATTTAAAAAAAATTTATTACAGTAAAAGACACATTGTCATTAATCTCCCTCAAAATACTCCCCTTCACTTTGAACACACTTATCCCATTGTTCTTGCCACTTTCTGAAGCAGTTCAGGAAGTCCTCCTTCCTGAGTGTCTTTAATTGTGCTGTCGTGGCTGCCTCGATGTCCTAAATCGATTCAAAACGTTTACCTTTCATGTTCATTTTGACTTTGGGGAAGAGCCAGAAGTCGCACAGTGCTAGATCCAGTGAATAAGGTGGATGGACACACTGTAATGTTTTCATTTGACAGAAATTGCTGTATACCAGAAGCGATGTGTGACACAGAGCGTTGTCGTGATGGAGGATGAAACCGTTTGCTCATTTCATGTTAATGCGTTGTTTGTGATCCGTGATTCATGGCACACTTTAAAACACACCTCTCAACATAGCTCAACTGTCTGCACCGAACAAGTTGAAACTTCTCACACACTGTTAATAAGGTTCGACGCGCTCCTTCCTGTATTGAAGATCCCTGCCATTTTGTTGGATGGCACTCAGCAGCAGCATTTCCTATAACTTTTTAATCACACCTCGTAAGTGAATAAAGCTCAGAAAGCTTAGATGGTCACACAGATAAGCAAGGACTAAGGTTCCCAGCTCCTCAGTGAAGAAAAGTAAGACTCCGAATGGGGAGTAACTTTCTCAAATCACCCCAGTCCATTGGCAGTGATGTCAGGGCTTTGGATTCTTAGGCCAGTGCTTTTTCCTCTACCCCATACATCACTGCTATTGATGTGTCCCTCCAGAATTCATGTGTTGAAACCTAATCCGCAATGTGATGATGTTAGGAGATAGGACATTTAGCAGGAGGTTAGGTCATGAGGGCAGAGCCTCGTGAATGGAATTAGCGCCCTTATATAAGGGACCCCAGAGAGCTCCTTCGCCCCTTCCACTACGTAAGGACACAGGGAGAAGACAGTAGTGCATAAACCAAGAAGTGGGCTTTCATGAGATACGGAATCTACAGGCACCTTGATTTTAGACTTCTTAGCCTCCAAAACTGTGAGAAATAAATTCCTATTGTTTGTAAGCCATCTAGTCTATGGTATTCTGTTACTGCAGCCTGAAAGACTAATACAGTCACAGGGGTGATGCAGCTCTGAGAAACCACGAGAAGTGTGCCATAGTCACACTTGTGACATGACTGACAGGAAGCCAAGATAAAGGTCATAAAAAATGAAGTCTGACAAACTATGAGCCCAGGGTGTGGGGGACACAATTAACAGGGATGTTGTAAGACCTCCAGAATAACCACGGAGACAAAGACCCTGAACCAGGATCTAGAAGCATCCCGGAAGATGGGAGAGGGTTCCAGTGGTAGAAGAGAATGGGGAACAGGTGGAATATGCAGTCGGTGAGGACGATCCCAGAGCAGTCATTACTGTGAAGCAGGAGGAAGGAAAGTCTGGAAGAGGTAGTCGAAAACCAAGTCCCGTAAGGTCTCCTGGTCTCCTAAGGAGATGTTGACAAAGTGGTCATGTCATGGAGGAGTTAAAAATCACAGTGAGGGATAAAGTAGAATTCCCCAGGACCCAGAGTGTGAGTTTAGAAGTTCTAACTAGCCTATCATGAGGAAAAGTGCTCTTGATCCAAAAAGGAAGAAGGATGTGGGTGGAGCGGGCAGGGGATAAAGGTTTGAGGGTAGGGTGGTAATTTTTCTAATGCAGAGTTGAGGGGGGGCAAAATTTGGGGATCCCTGGATCCCTGTGCTCATGAGCAGTGTGGCATAATTAAACACTTATATGCCAGGCCCTGGGTTAAGTGCCTGTGGTGCTTGTCTGTTTACCTTCACTGGATCCTCTCAAGGCAGGTACAGATATGTTCATTTTGCAGATGAGAAAATTGAGGCACCGAGAGGTTAAGTAACTTACCCAGTGTCACACAGCTCATAAGTGATAAAGCCAGGATTTCAGCTCTGTCTGGCTCCAGAGTCTAAGCTCATAACTACTATGCTTTACCTCATCTGCAAAGGGGTCAGCGCAAGAGCTGAGGTGATGCCAACTTCCAACCCCAAAGTTACGGTAGGGTGTTAAGTTTTTGTAAAACTCATTCTCTTCGGACTTCAAAAGGTAATATGGGTTTGTGTCTCATCTCTTCCATTAGTAGCTTAGTGATTTAGGATAAATTACCTAACCCTACTGAACTGATCTTTGCTTTTTATAGAGATGCTGTAATGAAAGTAATAATCACGATGCCATTTATAGTGGAGCGTCCAGAGTGTTCCTGTTAGAGCATAAATCACATCTTGTCATTGTTTTGATCAAAACCATTTAGTAGCTTCCCAACTCAGAGTAGACTGGTCTTTACAATGGCCTGCAAGACCCCAGACTACCTGGTCTTTGACCTCACTTGCTGTTCCTAGCTCCCTCCCTTAACCTGCTCCAGTCACACTCAGGTCTCTTGCTGCTCTTTGAGTACTTCAGGCACACTCTCTTTACCTGGGAACGCAACTCCCACACACCCATTCAAATTCCCCTCACTCCCCCAATTTGTTGATCAAATGTCTCAGTGAAGTATTCTCTCTCTCCCGTCTGTAAAATTGTGCTCTCTTTTCCCCTGCTCCAGTTACCTATTGCTGTGTAACAAATCTCCCCCCAAATTTACTGGATTAAAACATCAACAAGCATTTTATTTCTCCTGGTCTCTGGGGGGTCAGGAATTCTGAAAGGCCTTTGTTGGAGGGGGTCTGACTTTGGAATCTCTCAGGTGGTTGTAGTCAGATCGGGGCTAGAACTAGAACAATGCAGAATTCAAGCAGCTGGAGCTGGCTGCATCTCTCTCTCTCTCTCTCTCTCTCTCAATATGCAGTAGTTTTGGGGCCCCTCCATGTGGTCTCCCCAGGGGGGCTAGTTTCAACTACCTCGCAGCATGGTGGCCTCGGGGCCGTGGGCTGTTTATGTGGTGGCTCAGGCTTCATAGGTGAATATTCCAACAAGTAAGGTGGGGGCTGCATTGTTTCCTATGATCTAGCCTTGTAATTCATATAGCATCATATATACCGTGTTTTCCCCAAAATAAGACCTAGCCAGACAATCAGCTCTGATGCATCTTTTGGAGCAAAAATTAATATAAGACCCAGTATTATGTTGTATTGTGTAGTGTTATGTATTATATTATATTATATTATATTATATTATATTATATTATTAGTAAAGACCCGGTCTTACATTATAGTAAAATAAGACCAGGTCTTATATTAATTTTTGCTCCAAAAGACACATTAGAGCTGATTGTCCGGCTAGGTCTTAATTTCGAGGGAAACACAGTATGTACTGTTGGTTGAAAAGTCATAAAATTCCATCCAGTTTTAAGGGGAGGAAACAAAGAACCCATCTCTTAATTGGAGAAGGATCAGAGTCACATTGGAAATAAGAGCCTGTGGGATGAGAGATTGTTGCTGCCATGTGTGAACAATTCAGCCTGCCACACCTCCTTCACTTTCTCCTTCTCTGCTCACAAGCTATTTAATTGACTTATTCATTTTCTGTGTTGTCTGTCTTCCTGCATTAAAATGTCAGCCTGTTTTGTTCACTTCTCTGTATTCCCAGAACCTGGAAAAGAGCCTGGCATATCATATTCAATAAGTGCTTGTTGAATGAATGAATGGTGTCTACTCATCCTGACATAAGTCTCGAAGTTAGATAGTAATATAACCATTTAACAGATGAAGAAAATGAGGTTCAGGAAGGTTTGGTAACTCATGCAGCCACAGAACGGGAAAGCTGGCATTGAAACGCATGGCTTGCTGTTTCTACTATTTCAGGCTGCTCATCACACAGCTGCACCTCTTTGGACTCCCCTCTGTCCTCTACCCCCACCCCTGCACAGACACACACACTGCCGCAATCCACTAGCAGACCAAAATTCAATTTTTCCTCAATTGGTTGCATTCAAGCTGAGAGCAAAGCAATTGCTCTTTAAATCCCCTTATAGCAGATATTTCAGAGTCTGTTCATGGGTAACCAGCACATTTTGCATTCAGATCTTCTTTCTGGTTTGCTACGAAAAGCCAATTAAATGAAAGGTTAGGCAGCTTTTTAAATAGCCAAGTCAAACTTTAGGCTTATTTTTGCCTTGCTGTCTGTATAGGCATTTTATCAATATTTATCATGATTTCCCTTAGGGAGCCCTCAGATCTGTGATATTTGAAATAATAAAGCCTCTCCATTGGCCCTTTGAAAGGTTCACGGTGAAACTGCACCATTAACATTCACGGTTCTTTATTTATGAGGCTGGATAGCCCTTATTTCCATACTTCTCACTGTTTCTCCAATGAGGATTTCACATAATCGTGTTTGAAGGCTAACGACTTCAAAGCAAAGTCTTTACCTTTTTTATCTTGAAAAATATTCAATATTTGTATAATTAAAGTGAAGTCTTCCTAGAGAAAATGACAACTCAAATAATCTTAAATGTACCTCCAAGAAAGAAACTGTCAAAATGACATTTAGTTGTACAGTCACATTCTCGAAGGCCTTGGCTCCTCCTCCTGATTTCTTGTAATCTTTGAAGGTTATGTCGGGGCTGACTTAGATCACTTTTTAAATTATTAGGGCCTCCTTTCAATGTGAGTTCTGAGGGTGAGGGGCTCTATCTTCCCCTGCTCCAGATTTTGTCTCTGTATTGTTAGCAAGCATTTAAAACAAAACAAAAGACAAAAATAAACAAAATCTTTGACCCTGGTTTGCCACCAGCTACCTCTCTCTCTCTCTCTCTCTCTAATTTCTCTCTCTCCCAAAGGTTTTAGCAAATCTGTATACCCTCTGTCTCCGTTTTCTCACCTAAATTACGTAGCAAAGATTTGCGATTTGCTAATGATCTCCAATCTCATTGGCAGATTTAAGGGAATATTTTAAGTTCTCTTTTTAATTGACTGCCCCCTGTTTACCTTCCCAGTTTTGAGTTCATGCTTCTCACTTTGCACCCTACTCAGTGCTCAAGCATCCCCTCAGTTAGGATGTCTTCAGAGTGGCTGGACAGTTGGTATCATAATTCATGCATCCTTTTACATGGGTTTTGCTAAGACATTGATGGAGCAGAGGAGGAAGCGGGAAGTAGGTCAGGCCAGGGCTAGGGAAATGGACCCATCTCCAGGCAGAAGCACTTTGCAGGTTGACATTGTGTTACCTGAACCCCAATGTTTTCCCGTGAGTCTGCTTGCCTACATGCACTGGCCCAAAGAAAGGCACGAGCAGGAGTTGCAGCATAGAAAGAAAAAAATAGTTTAATATTGAATTGGCCAATTCGGAGGCAGGGAGCTTATGTTCTAAAAACCTGAGTCCCTGATGGCATGTAGGTTACAGATTATATAGGGCAAAGGCACCAGACACCAGGGGTTAGGGGTTTGGGGTTGTGCAGGGGACGGATTGGTCAGAGGTGAGGAAGGGTAATAAATCATTTGTTCAGGTTTTGAGGACAGCTCTGAGATCTTTTCTGGTGTCTGTCTGTCAGGTCTCAGGGGAAAGTAGCCAGGGGGCCATTCTACCTTAGGGTTCAGGAACTGAAACATAGTTTAGGTCAAGATATTGTCTTTAGCCTGAGAGATATCCAGACTGTGTGACCATTAGTCAGGCCCCGGCTACTGTCTTTTGCCTCGGGGGATGCTGATTATTCTGGGGAAAGGCTAGGTCTTTGAGAGGGGGGGAGAGAGAGAGAGAAAGAGAGGGAGAAAGAGAGAGAGGGAGAAAGAGAGAGGTTTCCTAGAGCTAGGATTTAAAACTAAATCAAAGTCTTAAGAACCCTAGGTTTCACTTGGTGTTTAAAAGGGCTTGGAAAAGTTGTGCTGGACCTGGGCCAATACTAGCTTTTGGGGTCCAATCCAATGTTCAGTGAGGATTTCCAGGCAATGCCTATATTTATTCAATGAGAATTTACCAAGTATTGATTCTACGTTAGGCATTGTGCTAGGCACAGAGGATGCTAAAGTAAGTAACACCGTAGCTTTCCTTAAATTGCTCTCTGGGGAAGTAGAGAGAGAGAGAAAAGTGAACAGACAAGTACCAAAACACATATAGAAAAGTACAATTAGGCAATGGTGTTCATATCAGCGTCCATGGCGATAAATATCATTGACTTTATTTAATCTGTCGTTCTTTCAAGGGTTTGATGTAGGACCTACTAGATGTTATTTTGGAGAAGCATGATATGAATTGCTTTTCACAATTAAACACATGAGTAAATACATAAAATGCATTGGTATTTTTATAAACAGCTGTTAAGAGCTACTAGAAAACCTGGGAACTCTTAAAACCTTGCCATATTAACTTCCTTTAAAACCTTTTATTTTATTTTGCACTTTACCCACACAAACACTACTGTTTTCTTTATTGCTTAGTTTGTTTAAACCTCACATCCTTCCATCATGTCATAATTATCTGCTCTTATCTGTTAATTTTCCCATCCAGAATGAAACAGGTAGTGTTTAGGCAGTATTCAGAAATACAGATATGACAAACAAAAAAAGCTAATAATTTTACAATATAACAACTTCTAATCATACATTTTTAAAAAGACCTGAAGAGATATGTCTGAAAAGGAAGGCATAAAAACTGTAATAGACAATTTAGAAAATATCAAGAACAGTGAATTTTTTAATTTATAGGATGTGGTTAAAGCTGTGCTTATTGTCAAATTTATAATCTTAAATGATTTTATTATTTAAAGCATAGGCTTTGGAGTAGGTAGATCTGGATTCAAACCCCAGCAAGGACACTTACACTTATTAAATGACTTTGCCTCTCTCAGCCTCTATTTCTCCATATATAAGATGGAATACTGATGACTTACAGAGGAATAAACTTATGGAAAGTGTTGAGAATAGTATCTGGTATGGAACAGTACTTGACAAGTAGTAGCTGCTATTGAAGATTTATTTAAAAGTTACAGTTCTGTATTACAACTATTTAACAAAAATGTTAAAATTCACTTCTATAGTTTCAATGATTCAAGAGCTTTGAAATGATCTAAATGTGTCATACCTGTCTTTATCTAAGAAGTCCTATTGGTTTTTTTTAAGGAAGGCACAACTCACAGTGGCCCAAGTGGGGATCGAACCAGCAACCTTGGTGTTATCAGCACCATGCTCTAACCAGCTGAGCTCACCAGCCACCCTTAAGTCCATTTTTGCTCATTTATTTAGACTGGATGTGAGTGCTTCTGGCAGTTTTTAATTAAGCCCTCACATGTCATTGGTTATGACATAAACACATTATTTGCTAAAATAATATTCTTGTTTTCTTGGGCGGGGGGAGGAATTTCTTCCACACAAAGTTTTTACATGGCAATATTAAACACCAAATCTCATTTGCAACAGTTTCAGATGTTTAAAACGGATTTTTAATTTGAGAAGGGGTCCATTTGGGTTATTTGAATTCTAAGAACTGAGGCTGCTTTGTTAGTTCTGTTTTTCTGGCTTCTCGGAGGGGAGGAGATATGAATTCAATTAGCACCTTGGCCTCTTGATCCTTCATTTCAATATGGGAGATGCTTTGTATGCTCAGTGGTGTCAGATTACATCAAAGGGGGGGGGGAGGAAACAGTTTCTCGGTTTTTCATTTCCTACCAAAAAGGAAAGGCGCCCATTTTGTTCCACTCTAATTAGGATAAGAGCTAGTACATGACTTTGAGTGCAGGCAGATGCTTTGAAGGCGGTATAACACGGTCTTCATTAATCTCTGCGCAGGATTTTTGCTTCTACTATGTCTAGGCTGCAAGTACCAGCTCAGAAAGATGAGCAGTCACAGATGAGCAGCCATAGCCAACCTCAGTGAGGTTTTATAAAGAACAAGTCAGGAGGGTGAGAAAATAGCATTCTCACAGTCTCCCGCTTCCTTCTACACCGGAAATACAAAGTGGATCGTTGTAATTGGAATGTAGAAATTAAAAAAAAAAAATTTAAAGTCAGTAAGAAGCTTAATGATAAAGGCATTTACTGTGAAGGTGCTGGGGTGAGCTCTGGTTGACCAACCCCTCTTCTGGAATAGCCAGGATGCAATTGTATAGGATGTTCACTCTACCACAGAATTCTGGCCTTTCTAATGAGAAGACAGAGGCCCACAGTGGTAACATATGGATTAAATAACTAAGTAGTGCTCTAGTTTATTATTATTATTATTATTATTATTATTATTATTATTAGGCACTGAAATCTTGATCCAATAATACATTTGTTGCATAAAAGGAGCTTCCCTAACCCACTGGTTCTAACTCAAGTTCTTGAAAGGGCTTATGTCCTATACACACATCTGGAGGTGACCTCCCCCTCTCACCCCCACTGCTGGGAGAGCAGAGCCCAGGATGTTGGAAGTGACATTCTGCTGCTCATGTCCCAGCAGCACTAGTGAACCTGAGCTTCAGCAAGGCCACCAAAGGCCTATAGCGCTCGGATGTTTGAGTCCAGTAATTCTCGTTAACTGAGCACCTTCTTTGTACACGACACTATGGAGGTTCAGAGAGGAATAAAACACTGAGATTCTACCACATCCTATAAACCGTCACTTAGGGAAATTTTTTAACTGTGGGTAACTCCAGGGCTTCTTTTAGGCTAGAAGTCACAAACTCAAATGCCTGCAGAGGCCCAGCTGACAACATAAATGAGTGCTTTTGGCTGGATATAAAACAATTATGGGTGGGGGTGTGTGGGGGGGTGGACTGTTTCCAGCTGGAGAGTGCGTGCCTGTTTCAAAGGGGCAGCTGCTAGTCATTTCCAGCCAATTGTGTTCCCATGTAGAAATGCAGGGAATGGCCAATACTGAAGATTTCTCAGGAAGAGCCAGAAATCGCAATTTTTGTGTAAAATCTCTCAAATTTCCAAAAGGACCACACACGCCAAATGTACGCAGCTCAGTTTGCAGTCTCTCAGCCGCATGAAAACCTGTCACGGGCACAGAGAGCAGCGCTCAGTGGCCTTCGTCATAATCCCTTTTCATTTCATTCCATACCTTCCTCTTTCCTGCCTCCCTGTAACCTTTCTTCTCCCTCCAGCCCCAGGCCTGGATTCAGTGAACATTTGAAAGAGGAACTCTAAGTGTCAATCTCAGGCGCAGTATGAGATACATTACTCTTGTGATAAGCACCTCACTGTAGATTTTTAATTTTAAAAAAGGCAATATTTATGATTTGCTTCTTCCAGGGAAGAGCTTATATCAGTTTTGGTAAACACTTCAAGGCTGAGACACATAAAGAGAGCTGTGCAGTGATGCACAATAAAGAATTCCATTTTGAAGGGAGTGAAAAAAAGCATCAAATGCCACACGAAAGTCACTGCTTGAAGGGCTACATTAGTATTAAAACTGGGTTAAAAAAATTCTAAAGGGACCAATGGGCCAGCCATGAAGAGACCTGCATATGATTTCCCTCCCTCCCTCCCATAAAGAGGTAATGTTGACTGTCAGAACAAGAAATACACGTGAGACAGTAGCCAATTGTATTTCAAACATTGCCTATAATACAGGTGTCAGGAGCTGAAGGTTAAGAATATCAACTGTGGGGTACACATGAGGAGTCCTGAGAGATAAGTAAGCGGAAGGATAAATGGGATCAGAAAATGAAACACTCAAGTTACCCATAAGTAGAAACTAGAAGGGTAGTATTACATGTATTGTAAGAGCTGACTTTGGGGTACAAAATAGGAAGGTAAATGAAATCAATAGGGGATGATGTAGAATAGTTAGATTAGGGCTTATGATATTGGTATACGGAAACATGCCATGTTGTATTGAAAAATGGTAAGCACCTGGCTCTCCTGGGCACTTAATTTGTAGCATTTGCTTATTTTCAGGGTACACATACTCCACCATGACTGGTTTCAAGCTATCAGTGTGATGTCACTGAAAGCAGAGCTGGGAAGAGATGTGCACAGGGGGTCCCCAGCAAGGTGGAAGGTAAGGAAGGTGAAATCAACAAGGTCAACGAAAACTCAGATCTTGAGGTGTCTCAGGCCTGGGGGACACTGAAGTCTAAGGAGTGGCTGAAGAAGAGTAACTGCAGAGGCCATGAAGAGGTGAAAACAGATTAGAAAGGACTCCTACATCTATGAGTGTGACCATGGAGTAAGAGGTGGAGGCCAGGTCCCAAGCCATTAGAGGAAGTGTGACATTGTGCTCAAGGTCAGTGGATGTTAGAGTGAGATGTCATGTGATGCTATGGCCCATCATTCATCACCAGTCACTGAGCCTCTGCTATGGGCATGATGCTCTGTGGATTATAAAGAAGTATAAGACAACATTCCTGTCCATTTAGTAGGGAAATAAGGCCAGTACAGGGATAATATAGTGTCATGTGACTAGTCCAGATAAGGTATGCTGTAGATTAAAAGACGAGGCTCTTAATATTAATTACAGATACTACTTATTTGAGCCCTTACAATGTGCCTAGCTTTGTGTTAAGTACTTTACCTGCATTTGATTTAATCTTCAAAGCAACCCATTTTACAGATGAGGAAACCAAGTCAGAAAGTTTAAACATCTCATCCAAGGTCATGCATTTGGCAAGTGGCAGAGCCCAGCCTGCATCACAGGCTTTTCTCAGGTCAAAAAGCCTGCCCCTCAATCACTGTGCACACTGCCCCCCCCCCCAAATGTGATACTATGATTGAGACAAAGGATGGTATAATAGGAGATTTGGAGTTTCTTTTTAAAAATTACTCAGCTTGCATATTCCTAAAGAGTCAATTCATGTTAAAAAATAATTTCCCTTGTGCTTGCATGTGACATGTATTTTTAGGATCTGCTGTTAGCAAGTGTATTTTTGTGTGATTGAGTGGGAGAGTGGGAAAAGTTTTGCAGAGCTGTTTAAACCAGAATACAGGGGCACAGCAGAGAGTGTAAAATCTCTGCCATGTAAGGTTTTGGAAAAACCACAAAGAAACGTGTTCTCCATTTATTATTCTGTGTACATCCCCGGCTGAAAGACTAGTTAAAGGTATTGTTAAAGCATTTTAAATGACCCACTTCCAGCAGTGAACAAAATCACTTACTGTGCCAAGCCAACTGGCGTTTCTGAGATTATAAAACCACAAAGTGAGGAAAACATTAAAACTGCTAAAGCAAAAATGATACATAATAGTGGAGAGGGATAAAAATTGAGCTTTATTGTCTGTATAGGCAGATGGCTGGCCACCAGGTGGGCCTCAGTGTAATGTCCAGGGTAATTGGTTACTGGGGTTTTTCTGGCGAGAAGGATCAGATTTCAACTTGATACACAAGATCCTGGCTTATTCTTTCCTAGGTCCTGTTCTCTGCCTCCTCCCCACAACTGGCTCTGACAGTTTGATCCAAGTAGACAATTGGAATCAGGAGGTTACCTTTATCTTAAAATACTTTTCTAGAAATAATGACATGAAAAGTAATTAAGGACGAGATTTCGTATCCGTCATTCTCTTCTGCACGTACAATTATCTGCAGATATAAAATTGCCTGCTTTGCTAATTATACCCTCCAAATGATGGGCAAGTGACTAATTATGCCCACATGTGGCCGATTGCACTCTCCATTAGCCAATTATGTGCACAATTATTTGTGCACATAAATAACTGTACTCGTGGAAAATAGTGGCCCTCCTTTCAAATCCTCTTGCTTGGAGTGGCTGATGCAGTAATTGTCACACTGGAAATGTACTTGGTGGGGAGTAAAATACAGCAGATACTAGGAAACGCATAAATGACCAGAGCGCACAGCTGTGCACTGAAGCAAGTGGCACTAGAGGTAAAGAGAGCAGGAAGGGCCCCAGGGTGGAACAGGGCCAGCCTGTGAGTGAGGCAGTCTGCCTCTGAGGTTGGCTGAGCGGCTCACATGTGGTGACCTTAACCTTCCCTCCGTTCTACTGGATTTGCATACATAAGGAGGATG
Source organism: Rhinolophus ferrumequinum (assembly GCF_004115265.2). NCBI lineage: Eukaryota > Metazoa > Chordata > Mammalia > Chiroptera > Rhinolophidae > Rhinolophus > Rhinolophus ferrumequinum. The sequence goes on along the minus strand of NC_046299.1, from coordinate 13,189,485 downwards.
GGTCAGACAGCTCAAAGGTTTGCAATCTGCTGCAGGTAAAAACACTACATAAATATGAGGCATTATCACGTGGGTCAGCACATTTCCAATTGTCAAGCAAAGGTATGACCCTCCATAGCGAAGTAGGGCCACTGTTTTGGAGGGAGGGGAGATTTGATTAGGAGAGGAAACTTGTTTCTACGACTAACAGAAAATGACACGGAGTCACACATCATTCATTCATTCATTCAACAAACACCTGTCAAACTCTTAGACTGTCCTGGGCATTGGAAACATGATGAAAGGCTTGGCCCTGTGTTAGGAGGTCACTGGCCCTTGGCCTGGGTCAGCCTTTCATGCCAAGCTGCTGTGATTAGTAACGAGGGGAACTTTCACCTCACATCTAAAACAAATCTGGCATGAATTTTCAGGTTGATTGACAGGTAAATTCAATGCCAGTGAATCTTACGGCCAATGGTTACTTTTATGAACCTAAGAACTGTGCGTTGGGGCCAGTGCTAATAAGTGGTGTATGTTGCAGTGTCAGGGGTATGGCTGAGAGACAGGACTGCAGCTTGGCCACCTGCCTGTGTCCCCAGCTCTCCTCTCACACGCAGTAGAAGGAGGCATTCTAACTCATGGATGTAAGGAAAGGGTTCCCAGGGGCAGTCATGCTAACCTAGTCATGAAAGAAGAGGTGTTTGCTAGAGGAATGGACATGGAGCATGTGGGCATATGACAGGAAGCCATGGTATGAAATAGCCTGGTCACAGGTGAAGAGTGTGGCCTCTGAAACTAGACTCTGCCTGGGTTTGAAGCCTGGCTGTGTGATATTGGGTAAGCTACTTAACCTCTCAGTGCTTTTGTTTACTCTTCTATAAAAAGGGGATTATAATATATCCTCCTGGTAAAGTTGGTGTAAGTGTCAAACTAGTAAATGTATAAAGAGAAGTATATAGAGTGATGACTGATATAGAGGAAATGCTAATTGCCATTCTTTTTGTTACTTGAATATAAAAATAGACCAAGAGAAGCCAATACCAGTAGTTCTCAAACTTGAGTCTATCTGCAAGACGCAGGTGTCACTTATCAAATAAAGCAAATTCCTGGGTTTCATCCTCAGAGATTCTCATTTAGTGGATTGGGCTGGAGGCCGGGAGAGACTTCACTTTAAACAAGCACCCCCCACGCCCATCCCATGTGATTCTAATGCCAGTGAGCCGAGGATGACGCTATGAGAATCAGAATCACACCGAAGCATCCCATTTCTTACCTGGTGTATCTAAAACAAGAGGACGAGGTTCTAAGGCCTTGTGTCAAAGGCCTTTTTTCTGGGATCTTTGGACTGGGATCTTACAGAAGAAGTTGGACTTCTTCTGTAACAGGCGGTGAGAACCCCGGGTGGCTGCCGCAGTCCCCTCTGAAGCAGGCCGTGTCTACACTGTCGTGGTCAGGTGTGGATTTTGTTGGGCATCCTTCGCAGCTTCCTTCTCTGACTCTTCTGTATTTTCGGGAGACAGTTATTTGAACATTACCATTTATATTATGAGATGAATTCCGCATCTCTAGTTCTGTGACTAAGAAAACAAACTCCTCAGCATCTGCACTTAGGGGAACAAGGTACCAAAGCTGAATGCTGCCAGCTCCAGGTGGTCACAGCAGTGGAAATGGAGGTGGACTGCGGCCACAGTGCAAACGTATCGATCTGTTGTTGAATGCTCTGTATTTTCCAAAAAAGAATTCGTTCTGCCTGCTGTGCTTCAATGCTTAAGGTAAGTGGTTCTTCGAAATGCTGGTGGTTTTTTTTTTTTTTTTTTTTGCCTAGCTTCCTTAAATAGGAACATTCTAATGGTAGCAAAAATAAAAAGTGTTTCTGGATTAAAAAGGGACCCAGTGCACAATGGTTGTCACACAGCTTTCTCCTTAGCTGATGAGTGGATGGATGGCTTAGTGTATTTCATAACGTCTGCCGGGGGCCAAATGGTGAAGCAGATGCAGAAAAGCTACCGTGCATACGGGACCCTTTCAGAAGTATTTTGTTGGCATAAAAAGGAATATTGATGAGTTATAATAAAAATTGTCTTACTTAAATACTACCACAAAAAGAAATTTGCTTCCCCCAGATATACGTCCTGAATCTTCATAAAGACAAGTTCCTGTCAGTACCCACTCACAGTAGGATGTTTGCTGTATTTTGTAATGAATTCGCACGGACCTCACAAACTCTCAGGAATAGCAGATGTGTTAAAGTCATCTCCTGAAGGCCTGAATCCCCTACACTGTGTCCCTAAGAATGACCTCTAGCTACTCTGGAGGGCAGGTGTCGTGACCAGCTGGGGATGGTCGTATCCTCAGCCCTGTTGTAGTCATCCATGGCTTTCAGATGAAAACATTGGAGGCGTGCTTATTTGAAAAGAGCTCCTCAGGCTGGAGGGAGGGACTGAATCTAAGAAGACAACATGTGATAAGGATAATTGTGATGCCAAACTCTAGACCCAAAGAATCTAGCATCACATTTTTGGGAACAGCAGAGATGAGCTTTAGTTGCTGGGAACTTCTGTGCCCAACAAAGTAGCCCCTTCCAATTGAATGGCTGGAACTGTTGGAAAGTTCCTTTTCACAGGGCTCTCACCTTCAATCTATTCTTGCAGTTGTCTGGAGGGCTTACCTGCCCTGACTCCTATCCCACCCCTTTCTGTCTTATTCTGTGTTTCCTTTTCACACCTCCCTCCTTCTGATTACCGAATGCCAGACACACTGGATGGAGCCTTTTCTCTGGTCCTTAAGGAACCAAGCCCTTACACCTGCTTTCCCACCTCTTCACAAAACTGCTTCCCCCATCCTTCAGGACTCAGCTCAGATGTCTTCTCACCCTGCTGCTAATGATCGCTCCCAGTTACTCTCTCTTTATCCTTAATTTCCTTCTTAGCACTTGCCACGATTCAGATGTAATTTAATTTGAAATTATATTACTTAGTTATTTGTTCATTATCTCTCTCCATGTCTTCCTTTTTCACTGAATGCCTTCAAAAGCCAGCAATGTATACTCAGTTAATATTTATCAGACATATGCCTCCAGCTAAGTATATATAATTTTTGGTCCATTCTGAGATATTTTAATTATATTACAGTATGAAGAGAGTAAGAGTATTTGCTCATTTATTTTAACCTATTGATGTAACTAAATGATTCAGAGTAGACATTTTGGGGCCCTAATATGTGTGATGACTAGACAGTCTTATGTTCATAGATAGCCAGACCCTTCTGGCCCACTCTCCCAGCTTGGGCATGTCAGGCCACGGGTCCCGTTCAAACTGTGTGCTCTCTGAAGCTGTGGCTCTCCAGGGGTGGCAATGTGAGTCAGGCTTCCCCTGGTCACCTTTAAATCTGTTGGCACAGTAGCCAGTTGAATCCTGACGTGGTTAGTGGCCTGGGACTATCAGAAGCCAAGGAGGTAGGTAACTGCTGCTGTGAACTCCTTTCACAAAGATGGCCAAATAGCCATCAGATAGTGATTTTTGATTTAGGTTTGAACAGAGCAGTTCCTTGGGCCATTTATTGTGCTGTATCATCCTCTTTGGAAAATGCTCTTCAAATAACTGCCCAGCAGGCTGAGGAAATGAAATGCTCACAGAGGGGAGAAACAAAGAAAGTCTCCTCGTAACATGGTGTTTGGGTATGGAACTGGATTGTAAATGGGTGCTTAAATTTGCTGTGTTCATGCAGGGAACACTTTATCCCCTTCCTTCCCCTCCCATTTGCCTGTCTATGTTACACACACACAAGCACACGCACACTCATTGCCAACAATAATAGAGTTGCTTCTTCACCTTTTGGAAGGAAACTTCATTCTGATGAAAACCCTGCTGAGGAACCTTGCTTTTAATCATGGAGACAGGGCTTTATGCCTTTTTCTTTGCCCAGCTGCAAAACCTGGTGGAAGCAGTCCTCTAAACGAAATGAAATAGAAAGGTTCCTGCCAAGGGTTGGCAAATCCCCAGTCTCCTCTTCTTTTCCCTCCCCCGACACTCACAGCTGCTGAAGGAGAGAGGGAGGTTGGGAGATGGGCACCCGTGGGCAGGGCCACTTGAAGGGAAGATGGGTGAAGACATGTATGCAGAGCGCAGCTGGCTGTGCTGCCCGTGAAATAAGGATCTCCCCCTCTAATAACTGCTTTATCCCTTTGTTAAGGGCTCTGAAATAACTGGGCAGAAGTTCACAGGACCTATTGTAGGTACTGGAGCAACTTCTTAAGACTGAGGCATTATTCCTGTGTAGACCCTTGAGAATGTACCTTGCTTGTCGGTCAGCGTTGTGGCTCTGACATTGGCGAAAGGAAGGCTTGCAGGTCATGGCCATCCTCCCGGAATTATAAGGAAAGGAAGCATTTCCGGGGTGTTCACTATGTGCCAAGGGCTGGGCTACGTGCTTTACTGTATAATCACATCTCGTCCTCACAGTTGTCAGAAGGGGGTGAGCAGGGAGCAAGAAACTATAAGGACGTAACGCAATGGCTGCCCTCCCTCTTTGGGCCCCTGAAAACACGGTAACTATGTTCTCTTCTCCAGATCCTCCCTATTGCTTCTATTTCTGTATGTACATTGTGGAATGGAAGCAGAAAGTAAGTACTAGTCAAGACAAGGCTCATACTTTGTGCTCACGGAAGGCAGTACCAAAAGCTCCAGCTTCTCCACCATCCCACAGTCAAGATTGTCCAGTGGGAAGGAGAGGTTGGCGTCGAGAGAGATTTTCACCAAAACCTGAGACTTCAGCCTCCTCCCCAATTCACAGGCAATGCTGCACTTGTGGATGTGCTTCCAGGCTTTTCCTGGGGCCCCGGGGACTGTCTCAGGCTCCTCATTCATTGGGAGACTTCGCAGCAACACCCATCCCAGGCCTTGGAACTCCTTGGATGTGACTCAGGCTTTCTATGGAGACCTGAACCACAAAAAGAACCCAAGTTCCTCAACTCCTAAAGCTGCCCATCATTTGGAAGGGGCAAAGCACCTGCAGTACCACAAGCATCACTATTTTCAGTCATCTGTGAAATGAACATTCTGGAGAGAGACATAAGTTGATGCGCCACCCTTGAACAGGGCAAAATGAATACTCACCAGGAATACTCGGTATTTTCAAAGGATGACAAGGGGAAGAATGGGGGTGTGGGGGAGTGAGGGTAGAGCAAAAAATCTTAAATAAACCTCCCCAATCATATATTGCAATTGAAAATAATTAAATTATTATTTTAATTGAGCAAGCCCTCATGCGGCCCTTATTATTTAAAAATGAATTGCCTCCTAAATGTTCGTGGGCAAATATGATACATTTAACTGAAGCTATTTTAAAAAAACATCAATTTTCAGAAGGCTCGGGTCGGGTCTCCCAGGTCAGATTTGAAAAGCCATAAAGAACAAATGCCAACTCATATTTTTCCATGGTAATGAGAAATAAAGAGAAATGAGTAATTCAAGCCAGTAGTTTAATTGTAGCCAATAATGGGACTGTCTTCTGCTATCCTTTTACCTAAGCCGTTACCAGGTAACCACACTGCGTGTCTTGAGTGTCACTGTTCAGTGTTCACAGTTTCCCTGACCCTCATGTACAGAGACTTTTCCTCTGTTGAATTAAAGAGCGGTTGTGTAACTGGAGCCATCCTGAACTAGGATTCCCAAGGCCTAGGTTCTGATTCTCTCTTTACAGTTACGTCTGTCAGTGACCTTCAGCAAGACATGGAAGGTCAGTGCAGAATCACAGGCTCATCGTCTCTAAGATGGAGTTGATAATTCTGTCTCTGTCTTGAGCCCACACTGAGGAAACTATTACATGACTGCAGTTGAGAGCTTCATGGAAAGATGTCTTATACATGTTCTAATTCATGTTATCATTAAGTATAGTTTCCGTGCTGTTCTTCCAAGTGTAAATATCAGCTGAGTAAGAAGTCAGTTTTCCCTGAAGCAAAAATGAAATTTGAAAGTGCAAGTTTTCGGGGCTTATTTTGCCATATATGATTCCAGAGGTTTTATAAAATTACATACATAATTTTTTCCCTGCATCAGCTATTGACAACAAAATGTTCTTAAAAAGTTTTATTTCTGGGACTGTCCAGAACCTTAATAAGAAACCGCAATAAGAGGTTTCTACAGATGTCTTCATCTAATGGTTTTCATGACAATTCAATTTTCTATGTAACATCAATCATACAAAAGCTCAGAACCACCACGTTTTGTCAATTGATTAAAAGTAAATAGATATATATTTACAAACATATACACGGTAAGATCCTTTGTATGATTAGTTTAGAAGTTAGAATACTTGAGTACAATGCATTGCAGTGGACGGAGTACAAAAACAGGAGTCCGGACCCCTGGGTTCCCAGGAAGCAATGAATAGGCTGTATGGCACAGGTCAGGGCTATTTAGAGGGCTGACCCGACCAGCATCTTGGGAAACCCCATGGAGCTTGTTAGAAATACACATTGTTGGGTCTGACCCTTCACCTACTGAAATCAGAATCTCTAGGTGTGGGGGGCCCTGAAACTACCTTCGCAGGCTCTCCTGTGATTCTGATGGGCATTAGGATTTCAGAAGCACTGTGTAGTTGATTTTGATTTCCATTTACCGGTCATGTGATCTTGAACGAGTTACATAATCTCTTTGAGTTCAGTTTCCTCATATTTAAAATAGGCCCAATAGCATCTACTTCATAGCATTGCTTTGAGGAGTAGACTAGATGTCAATGTCTGATCCATGGTTGACAGCCAATGAACGGCAGTTTCCTTCTTTCTCTGCCACATGCTAGCTGTTAATTGTGAGCAAGTAATGTAGCTGTTCTCAGTTTAGTTTCTTCTGTAAATGAGGAAATTCCTGTTATACCCAGTTCATGCGATGGTTATGAAAATTAGTTGAAATTATGTGCATGATAGCTCTTTGGACATCATAAAAGAATTAGACACATCTAAGGGATTAATGAAACCAGGTTGATGAATTTTAAGCTCAGTTGCATAGTAAGACTAACTCTGTTCTGTGTCCATAGAGAATATGCACATTTGAAACAAAGGTGTCATCTGGGGAAAATGACATGCTCACCCAAACTAGTCCATAAAGGTATATTCTCCAGGGCTGTGCTGGAGCAAACTTATGCCAGCTCATGAGGACCAATTATTAAACTTTCAGAAATGTAAACTGGTTGTTAAAAACAGCTATGATTTAAAATGATATAAATATATTTACAATGATATTAAATAAAATAAAAATAAACATAATAATTACTCCACACTCTTCCCTTTATAACTATTTTACTGTCTATGCTTCGAGATTATTTACATTTATTGTATACATATAGTGACAATACTGGTGCCCTCTCCCCAGCTCCACATAGACCGACTGAGTCTAGTGGCTGGAAATTGGCCATAGTGGAAGTGTGAGTGTTTGCACATGGAGACTGACCAATGCTACAAATCCAGGCTGTCCCTCCCCCACTGCTGGATTGCTGTCTGTTAAAAATGTACCCGCACACCACTGGTCTTACTTTTGTTAATTTATCACAGTTCAAGTTCTGACTCCAGCCTTAGAACTTAGAAACCTGGATATGTCAGCATGCTGAAAGTAGAGCCATTTTTTGGGGGAAGCATTCTTATTACCCAAGCTCACAGGCTGATATATATATATATAATCAGAATGTCAACTTATTAATTTACAAGGAGAGTTGCTGCCGTAGGACATACCCCAAGGGAAAGTAAAAGGAGCTAGTTATACATTTTGAATGTTTAATGACATTAGACCAAGATGACAGAGTATCCATCTCCACAGCTGGGATACCAGCTGTCTTAGGAAGGGACAGGCAGATCCTTGGGCAGATCCACGCTCTCCCTTGAACTTTAGATGGGCACTATCTGTCTTTCCCAGAAAACTCTCCTTACTTGGCATGATTATAGCTGACCCTTTTTACCCTTTCTTAACACATAGCAATGCCTCTAATCAGGTTATACTCAAAACCTGGCAGCTATTCTTCATCTTCAAGGCACTATTTTTTTTTAATGGTGTTTCTTGTTTTTTTTAAAGACTCCATTGTATTTCTCTGATGTTTTTGTTGTTGTTGTTTTTAATTGGGGAATATTGGGGAACAGTGTTTTCCTTCAGGGTCCATCAGCTCCAAGTCGTTATCCTTCAATCTAGTTGTGGAGGGCGCAGCTTAGCTCCAAGTCCAGTTGCTATTTTCAGTCTTTACTTGCAGGGGGCGCAGCCCATCATCCCATGTGGGAATCGAACCGGCAACCTTGTTGTTGAGAGCTCGCACTATAACCAACTGAGCCATCCGGCCGCCCCTCCAGAAGCTCAGCAGCAGCTTGTTGTCTTCAATCTAGTTGTGGAGGGCGCAGCTCACTGGCCCATGTGGGAATCAAACCAGCAACCCTGTTGTTCACAGCTTGCGCTCTAACCAACTAAGCCATCTGGCCACACCAAGGCACTATTTTTCAAAGAGAAGTTCATGGACCATATGCATTCTGGATCATCTGGATGCACCTTAAACACACACATGATTGGGCCTTCTCCAGATCTGCTAAATCAGATTCTTTGCTGGTGGGGCCAGGAATCTGCATCTTCAACAAGCTACTAGGTGATTTCTAGACACACAACAGTGCGAGGACTACTACTTGAAGGTTTCTTTGCACATCTCCACTCAGTACATAAAAATATTAACTTCTGAATTTCATTCCCAAGGCACTTGTATTTTTTAAGTTCCTGGAGGCACCACATCGCGGTTCCCCATATCACTCGTACCACATTAGTCACGAGAGAGATTCCATGTGTCAGTCTGCGTATTATAGTACAAACTCATCCCGACCGAGGAAAACAAAATTCTAACCCTGCCTTGGGGCCAATCATCTTTTCAGTCATTTTCTTGAAGGGACCACCCATTATTATTACCGCTGGTGACAGAGGTAAAGGCACAGGAATGGGATTGGCTTTACGTGAAATCTCAATGTTATACAGGTTAAAGTGCATGGGTCTTGCTATCAACTCTAAGAAGTAAAAGGACTAAACTTGTGAGAAGAGACTGGCACTTATCAGAGAGAGGATCCTTCTAGCTCAGTGGTTCTTAATCCCCGGTGAATTTGACTCCAGGGAACAAGGCAACCTTTGGAGACATTTTTGGTTGTCACAACTGGGGGTGGGGGTGGGTGGGTTGCTACTGGCATCTAGTGGGGAGAAACTAGTGATGCTCTTAAATATCCTGTAAAGCCCCCCCATAACAGAGAATTATTCCTCCCAAAATGTCAGGAGTGCTAAAGTTAAGAAACCCTGCTCTAGCTTCCTTTTCCCTTTAGATTCCAGTCAGTTGTTATCTTTTCAGCATTAGGATTCATCCATTAGTCTCTTGCCCCAGATGTTTCTGGAGAATTTTTAAAGGACCGTATCATTGGCACGTCACAAGAAAGGAATAAATTCACATGAAAGAATGGGTCATTTTACTAAGTGATGTTTTTTGCCTTTCATATGGCAGGAGCTCAATAAATATTTTTTAATTCAATGGATGAATAGATGAAAACATTACTTTTGCATATGTTTTAATAAATAACAGGAAGATGGCTTCATAGATAAATAACTTGTTCTTGTTTTTGTCTTGAGTGGATGATCAAACGCAGACTACATGCTTTTCCCTTTGAATGGATCCAATAACCATGCTCTTTAAAAAAAAAGAAAGCAGAGTGGCCATGATTTTCTGAGAGTGTAATGCTAATAAGAGCCAGCCCTGAATCCAACCCCCCAGATCTATTTAAAGAATTTAAAGAATGTCTAAAAAGCATGTGGCTTCAAGGTTAATGTGTAAGATTTACAGAAACTTGAAAAGTCACTATGACTAAAGAGAAAGTATGAGTTCTTTGCATGCCTTTAAATTAAAATGACAGCCAAAACCAGCTCATTATAAAAATAGCTTATTTAACAGGATTTTATATTTGCTTCCTGAGCCATATAGCGTTTAATCAATAACCCGTAAAGAGAAATAGTGAAGGGGAAGCTCTGAATCAAATTTGCTTTATTGTACACACCCAGGTCAAATACTGAGTTTTCTAACTGCAAATTGGAGGTTTCCATAGATGAATAGAAAGAAATAGGAATAGAGGGAGAGGTATAACCCCAGGCTCAATTTAGTTAGAATAGACATATGGCTCAAGGCTCAATAATGGTACTGAGAGATTAGGGACTAAAAAAATTAAAAGCCACACTAGATCAAGGATTCTCATCATTGTTACAAAATCATAGACTCTTAGAATTTTACAACATGTGATTAGAAATTTACAAAGCCAATTTCTTTAGTTTTCATCTGGAAAAACGTGGCCAGGCAGGCTAAATAACTTGTTCAAGAAGAGAGCGCAGACCACCCCAGAATGCAAACTCCTTAGCATGGCATATATGGCTTGATCTCTCCAATCAGAATTAATTAGGATTTTCCAGGGTCTCATTTCTGCCTCTGTTTAGCACATTGGCCAGTCTGAGTGGTTTTGGAGTTGTTCAAGTATCTATCCTGTCTACTGTACCATAATCTCCTCATTCATTTTTATTCTTCAATGCCTTGGACTCAATACATGATGATTAAACCAAACTGAGTTGGACCCTGGTTTCCTGATCACAGTTCAGAGCACTGGGAACCAGGAAATATACAGCATGTGATTTGTCTTAAAAAAAAAAAATTTTTTTTTTTGCTCATACGCTTTTTCCATAAATAGTTGTCCAACAAATGTCATTAAAATTTAACGCAATGCTACATCTGGACTCTTGTGATTACATTTCTTAAATGTATTTGGTGATCTCTATACATTAAGTTGTTTTGGATTTTAAAACATAACTGGATGAGGCTTGGGGATGTGTAAGACACCAAAATGTATTTTTGTTAGTTATTCTTTTGCTTGTTCTTTCTTAATAAGTTTTTCTTATTGTAACAGTAATTCTTGTTCATTGTAGAAATCTTAGAAAATGGTAGATAAATAAAGGAATGAATAAAGTAAAAATTACCCATAATTGTACCATACATTCTGATTTCTTCTAGGTAAATGCTACCAATACAGTGTAGCTTTGAAGGGTAAAGTTTGGAGAAGCATAATTGACTTAAGAAATTACCCAAGCTAGACATTTTCTTGCTGGAAGAATTTTGCAGATGACATTACTGAGAGAATAAGTGCCTTGCCAATCTCAGAGCTAGTAAGGAGTTTGGGAGGATATTGGAACCCAGATTTCTAGTCTCGGCAAAGTCAAAGGGGAAGTGCTAAAAGTCTAACAATGTCCCTCTGGATAGACTTTTATTCTCTTACTCTAATAAGCCACCTAGTAAGTCATATGGGGCATTTCATTCTTCTAATATGTCTCTACTGTATTTAGAATCTGATAATGCCACTATTAGAATTCATCTTTTTGAGAATAAAAGGAACTGAGGAATGAAAGAGAGGGTTGGAATAATCCATTAATTATATCCGTTAAGCTTCAGTTACAGTTAATAAGGAATCTTACATGACCACGGTGTGTGCTTGTCCTGAACAATAACGGACATGAGGGACGATAAGATTCAGGACTGAAATGTCCCTCAGCGCTGTGTAGGTGGTGGTGCTGAAAGTCATTAAAAGAAAAATTGATTGAGGTCTTTTCGTAAACAAAAGAACTCACTGCTTTACCCATCAGGAAGTGCATTGTTAAGATCATGCTGTTCAGCCCACTGGAAGAAAATGTTTCTTCATGATTCTCTCTTTAGCCTAATTCTTCTCCTGTCACTTTTCGTGCAAAAAAAAAAAAAAAAGAAAAAAGAAAACGATGGTCCTATTTTATTTGCTTCAAATGAAACGGGCTGTTGCATTGGGCTTGGAACAATTTACTCTTGGCCTTGATATAAGTGTGAAAAGAATACCATGTAATTGACTAGGCATTCTCTGGGGAGGCAGCAACTATAGTGTTAAGAAGATAAACAGGCATGGAAACAATGGCCATTTGATAAAAGTATATAATTTCTGCAGTGAACATGTTCTCAACATATTATCTTTGATACCGACTTGCTTAATAGGACAGTAGTAGAACCATCAGTGGCTTGTAGGCATTGCCTTTCTGATATTTTTCTTTTGCATTACTGAATTTATAATCACATTTGTATTACCACTGGGTGACAGAGGATCTGTAGCTTTTATTAAAATCTGGAGCATATATCACATCACCTGACATATATCTGCCGTCTCTGAAGTCTTAGGATTGAACTAGAATATTCTGTGAACATCAAGACTGAAGACAATAAAAATACTAGATTCCAAAATAAATGCCAGACCACTATATACGATTTTTAAAATTGTATGTGTGGGGGGGTGCAGGGGTGGGGAGAGAGAGCAGAAAATCAGCTTTCCAACTCTTCAGTATTTCACACTTGATAAGGGAGTATCTAGGATGGAAGTTGGAAATCAGGAGGAGAGCAGTTTTGGAGAGAGGTGTTGGTTTGCTCTGAATGAATTCCACCCCTCCCCCCATGGACATAGGCTAGATGAGGCCTGTCCTTCTCTGCAAGCACGGTTGGAAAGGGCCCTAACAGGACCTCTTCAAGAGGTGACTAGGGAAGACTTGCTTAGGGAACATAATACTCTGGTTTCTGACTCAGCTAAAGGGGGAGAGATAGGGTGGCTGGCTGCTTTGATGGTGGAGTCAAGATTGCCTGCGCTGGAAGGCCTCTTGATGATTGCCGAAGGTCTTGTGCAAGAGGTGCCCTTGGAGGAACCAACACCCAACAGCAGAGAGAAGCTGGAGGTAATTTCTGTGCTGATGGAGTAGCAGCAATTAATTGGAACCTGGATTCATTCACCCTGTGGAGAGAGTGACACAGGGAAGATCCCCAGTAATGGAGAGAGGAGGTGTCTCTAACAATTATGACCCTTCCCAACACACACACACACACACACACAAGTCAATCCTTAGAAAACTGCGATACTAAGTCACCACCAAGATACCTGGCTTGTAAGAAATTTGTCGCTCCCTTTATGTCTTCTTCCTCCCTTTCCTCTAACCCTAGGATTATAGAGAGGAGTGAGAAGAGGAGGAGAAACCCTGAGTGGGGAAAAAAGACCCAGAGCTTTCACTCGTTTCTCAATTGCAGGATTCTCCCTTGCCACAGGCCTGAGCTGGGGGAGAGGAAGAAGAGAATCCTTTTAAAATTAAAACTGTAATGTTATTATTTAATTTTAAAGCATTTTATATTTTGACTGCATTGGGACTGGATATTTTAATTATTAAAACAGGACCATGTTTTGAAGTTTGAAGTGATAAGAGAATTCTTTTTATTACCGAAGAGCATCCAGAAAAGTCGGGCCTGCCGGGGTGTGCATGCAGGCGCAAGGGAAGAATGAGGTCCCAGAGGAGATTTAAAGGGCAGCCAGAGCCTTTATAAACTTGTTGAAGGTCACGGTCACATATGCAGACTTGCAAAAGATAGCTAGTGGGGAGGAGAGAATAAAAGGTGGTTTTATATTTTTCCCATTCCTTTTTAGAAAAGAAAGCTCAGCTAGCATAAAAGTCCATTCAAAACCCAACGGGTATATTTGCATATTTAAAACAGACCATGTAAGCACTGAATTATGGCATTTATTATTTCAAATGACAAGCTGTGGTGGGTTTCTTCCCCTCTAATTTAACAAATTAATTTTCCTTGGAACCTTTTGGTTTGCATTCTAAGATTTTCAGCTTTTATCACAAACAAAAGATGACAGCGTTGAAGATTAAAGTGTGTGGTTCTTCTCAAGATGTTCTCAGCCCAGCAAAGGATTCTGTGCATATTTGGACTTCCTTCTTCTCTCATAACCTGTATTTCTTAATATTTTCTTTATATTTTGTAAGAAGTTTTTTTAAAAGAAAAATTGTTTTCTGTGGTTGAAGGAATGTCAAGGTATAGAGGATACAGTTTTAAATCAAAGGAATTTCATGATATGACTTTAGAAGTTCGTTTGACTTAGGACGCATCCTTTCTTTATGCAAGTGTTAAATAGCTTTGTACAATAGGCTGGCAGTCTTTCTGTAAAATACTGTTGTTGTTGTTTTCTTCCTGTTCTAAAGAATGTATATTTCAAAATGTGAATATAAGCAGTCAGATAACTCGTGTGTGTGTGTGTGTGTGTGTGTGTGTATATACGCACACACATATGTACTCTCTGCAGATTCTTAAACATTTATACCTAATCATGAATATATTTTCTCCACATATTATTTTTTCTCCCCTCCCAGAAACTTAGAAAATTTTTTGCATGACACCAGGACCAATGTATTTTATTTTATTATGGAGAGATCAAAGAGGTGTGCCCTATCCCCAACCAAGTATAGGAAATGCAGAAGCCTCCAGTTTGCAATGAGTCCCTTCTCTTTGGGAAAGGTAATATGTTATTCACAGTTTCCTTGGCCTTGTATTATCAAGGGGAAAATTGCAGAAATTTTAAAGAAAGCTCCAGGCAATGTTTTCATCCCTGAATCTTTGGGGAGTTATAAAAACAGATTACTGAACCTATAAGAGAACCAATTGTGAAGTCATTACATTTAAGCATAAGCAAAATTTCCTCTTGGATCATTAAGTTATAGAAGACTAGAAAGATTGCATTTTGAGACTCAGATAAAGCTAGGTAACCTGGAAGTCAAACGAGTAAAATTTTACAATTCAGGAATATTGACAGCCGTTGAGTTTAATAGACTTCACACATTCCAAATTTAAAGCTTCCTTCACTGGGCTAATAGAGGTACTGTCGCAGTAGACATTTAAGAAGAAAATAAATAGGATGAATCAACAATTTAAAACTGTAAATGTGTTTTCTATTCCTATTCCTTATTCACATTTAAATTTTCAAATCATCACAAAAGGTTTCGAAAGAAGGAGGGGACAGAATATCACCCACTTTTCCCTCTCTCCAACTATCTCCTTTGAATTTGTGCCTTTTCCGCAGGTAAAGGAACTAAGTCCAGATCAGACGAAAGCTACTGACCTCCATCTTCCTTTTCTCCAACTTGTTCTCAGCTCTTGACTTTCGGCTTTGTTTTGGTTCAAGTTCTAAGGACCTGATTTGACTTAGCCGAGTGCATGGCTAATGCTCCTTCTTCCCTCTAGTTGGTCTCGTCCTCTTGCTCTCCCCTTTTTTGGTAACTGGAGACCACTCCTTCAGCCCCAGACGTCTCTCTGGTTTTAGTTCATGACAGAGGTGCCCCAATTGGGTGGGCCTACATCAGACAGAAGCACAACCATTCTCAAGGATCTTAGTGAATTTTCTTCCAATCATTTTCCAGTATCTTTTTCCCTTCATGGTTACAATAGTATAGTACACCCCCCACACATTTGAATATCCTATCTTTTTTATTTAAAATTACATTATAAGCATTTTATATGGTCTCTATAACTGCGATTCTTAAGATAATAAAATACTCTTCCATTGATGTGTAATCATTTATTTGGTCGGTCTGTGTAGTAGTGGACACCTGTTCTTTTCTGCTCACTGCCTCTCTTTATTTCTGGGAAATGCTGCTCCCCCTTTGCATGTGACCTGGATGAGACAATTGATCACATTTTTTTCACGCCCCATTTTGCCTCAAGAGGTAAGCAGCTGACCCAAGCCAGGCCAGTTAGAGATGATCTCCAGGTGGAATCTTTTTTATTATTCTATTTTTGTTTTTACAAATGGCCCCAGGGATTGGGGATCAGGGGAGTGGGGCAACGAGTCCCCACCCCACAACCCCCCACCACTCCCGGTGGAGTGTTGAGTATGGTATTACCTCACTCAAAGTTTGGTGGATAAGCAGGGGCTGAAGTTGAGTCGTCTCATAGCAGTACCCCAAAGAAAGACTGCCCATGAGGCCATTGGACTGAAATTCCTAGAGTTACTCTGGTTCCCGTCGTCCTGAGGCCACTGATCAAGAATCTACTCAATCTTCCCCATGCTATTTTTTGCTGAAGATGGAGTTTCTTTCTGTTCTTTGCAACCAGGGAACTCTAAATGGTAGGCTTGTTGCCAGGCATTTTGGTTATTTTTACAATTTTGAATGGTAATGAACTCTTCATGTATGTGCTTATGCGTGTGTGTATAGTGGCTTTTTATGGATTTTAAACACTTTCCCAGAAATAGAAGTACTTAGTCAAAAGATATGAACATTTTTCTGATTCTTAATATAAAGTATTTTAAAGATTATGTCAATTTACATTCTATGTTATATGTTGCAGAAAGTACTACTAAAAACTACAAAAATTTGCCTGTCTGTTCAGAAGGACCTTGTCATAGATGATATATTGGAAGTGCTTGATAAAGAAACGTAATGTGCTTTCAGTTTCACTTTAAAATAATGTCATTGGATTTGTTTATAGGTTGATCTGTACCAAACTTAGGTTAGTAAAGAAATTACTTTTTCAACTGACTTAAATTTGTAATGCAAAGCTGACATTTACTGAATCTTTAATATACACTTTGTTAGTGGCTTTGCCATTATCCCATAAAATCTTCAAAATAATCGGTTATCCCATCTCATAGAATAAGGAAAGGAAAACTTAGAGAACTTGATTAACTTTCCTGGGGCCAGAACTCATATCTACACAGCTTTTAACTCTACATTATAAAACTGCATCCCAACCATCTATTTCTACAAAAGTCAGGGTGACAATGCCAGGTTGGACTCCTGACTCCACCACTTGGTAACTGGATAAAATTGGGGAATTTACTCAATTTCTTTGTATCTTAGTTTTCTAAACTTTAAAACTAAAATAATACCTACTCTGTCTACCTCATAGGACTTTGTGAAACACATAGAGATAACATTGGAAAGTTCCACACAAATGCAAAGTATTAGCATGATTACTTAGAGTAGTGAACATCATGGATGAATAGCTCTGACCTCTGTAAAAGGTCACAAAGAATATTGGGTCCTTGGGATACCCACGCCTCTCCTTTTGCCTTGAGTTCTGAAGCAGTTGAGTTAGATGCACGGGTCCAACAGATGAGGATGAAATATCAAGTGGACTGAGGATGTGGTTTAAGTGTGTGACCGTAATACTGTCTGGCTGAATGAGAGACTGACCCACTTCATCCCTGGCAGAACTGGACACTTACTGTCTCTCCCCCAGGGCAGCCGTACTGCATGGCCATGGAGGAGAAAATTGGCTGAGGCCACTTCAAAAAGCAGAGCATGAGTGGTACGGAGCCACAGCTGGTCATGTCCTCCTTCCTGAGTGAACAGGCACATCATTCATTCTCGACAAAGCCAGTAAGGTGGTGAGAAAGGGAGCAAGAATTCATTTCCTCCCAAGATCCTCTTGGGGATCTTTATAGGAATGTGGAAATACGAAGTTTGGGAGAATACGGTTTCCGTCTTAGCAGGGAAGAATCACTATCTCTATTAGTAATAGGAAGACAGGGATCGCGAGGAGTCTTTCCTCAACTCTTCCTGCCTCCCACTTGGCTGAGCCGAAGGAAGCCCCATCTGTGGCTGCTGTGTGTGCTTTTGTCAACTTTGTAATTCCACGCCCACCCCTTAACTCCCCACCATGTGGCCGTAAGACTGCCTTCAAATTGTGTATTTAAAAACTAAAATGTGTTTCCTCTCCTATAAAATATAGTTCATTGTCAGACGTTTGTATGGTTTGCTCTGTGATGTAACCCTTCCACAGCATGTGGGTTGCTTGTTCTCTGTCTCTCTGTGGGGTCCCCTCTAGGTCCAAGCGTGTGCCCATTTCTTCTGGGAAGCAGAAGCCCCAGGGAAGGGCACCAGGAGACAAGAGCTCATTGGAATTGTGTGATTCACTGTCATGGGTGCGTGGCCCTGTCAATGGTGCTCAATAAAGCCACAAGGCCAAGCGTTCCCTTCTGCGTACCGATTGCTGAGCCAGACTTCTCCGTACAGAAGCACTTTCCAGGCGGCCTCTTCTGGAATATTAGTCTTGGTTTATAAGTGGTTAAAATCCCTAGCTGGTCTGTAATCCAAGTCTGGAGATTTTGGGGTTATGACTGAGATTCTACTACTATATTTGTGCCCTTAATATATCCAGATCTTTCCCCAGGTTCTTAGAGCCCGGAACCAGTTACATCTGGTCAACTGTCTTTCCCAGTCTCCAAGAGTGAGAAGTACATCTGCGACCAGGCTTAGGGGACAGGAGAACTTTCCAATGTGTTTGTCCTTGACCCCCTTTCCATCTCCTTGCCTCCCGCTAGTCCAATCCCTTACTCTTCATCTACACCATTATCATGACCACCAAGCCGGTCTTCAGGGGATGCCGTAGTTCTTGTTCTCTCAGAGGTCTATTCACTTTTTTCAGTCCTGTGAGCGGCCCTTTCACTAGATTCCCCTTTTCAGTTAAGTTGGCCGGTGTCTCCTTGTAACCAGA
This sequence comes from Rhinolophus ferrumequinum, assembly GCF_004115265.2. Classification (NCBI taxonomy): domain Eukaryota; kingdom Metazoa; phylum Chordata; class Mammalia; order Chiroptera; family Rhinolophidae; genus Rhinolophus; species Rhinolophus ferrumequinum. The sequence goes on along the minus strand of NC_046299.1, from coordinate 13,171,140 downwards.
GAACAAATAAAACACTAGCTTGCAGTGGTCTCTGTTGCTTCTGAATTTATGCAGCATTTCCTGTCTAATCCACCGACTAATCCTTAGTATTTGCTTCCTTTTATTGGGTAATTGTCTGTTTGTGTGCGTGTCTTATCTCTCCAAATAGAATGTGGTCTTCTCAAGGGTGTTGGACCATGTTCTACCCATCTGTAGATGTTATATAACACCTAGCAGCACCTTTCACAAAGGAAATACACAACAGATATTCATTGATTGATGGTTCAGTTTTCTCCTGGATCCCCAGTCACACCAAACATCTCCATGGGGGTACCAGAGAAAGCACTTAGCTCTACCTGCAGCTACGGTTCTATCCCTAGAGCAGCTCAAAGAGGACCCAGAGAGGCAAATTTACATCCTCACCTGGTAACACATCCTTGGTCGTCAGAGGCCCCATAGCAAATAGCAGACCTTGTGGGAGCTAATTGTCTCCTCTCCCACTCCCTCTGCTACCCACACTAGGCTCCCTGTAGGGGTTCAGTTCTTATGGTAAAAGGCCACATATAGAGACAACCATTTTATGTAATCATAGTGGTATAAATAGTGAGTAGTCTGCCGTATGTTTATGATAAGCACACCTTTCTTTGTGTGAGAGAAAAAGAAAAAAGATGATCACGTGTATTACTCAGCATACTCTCTGGCTGCAAGTGACGACTCTCAATTCAAAGCAACCTGAGTCAAGAAGGAAGATATATTGGCTCCTATAACCTTAACACAGAGAGGTCAGGGTGCATGGTGCCTCAGGGATAAGGGAATGGGCTGCTAGGATTGAGCCAGTGGGAGTCACCTGCCTGTCGCTGAGGTGGTAGTGGAGTCCTTTCAGAGGAAGGAGTGTGTACTAGGGTGGGGGTAGGGCTAACCAAACAAGGACAAGGCCCCTATGCCAGGTTAAAAATGGTTTTCTTTGAAGTTTGCCTAAATTTTGCAAATACTTCCAACGAAGCACACAGAAGAAAGAACACAGGAACTACACTAGTGGGTGCTCTGCATATATTAGGAGCTTCGTGCTTGCCTTGACCTTCTCACTCACAGCTTGTGCCTGAGGCTATAGGTGCCCTGTAAAAAGCTTTACAGGATTGCTTCCAAGCTGGGCTCCTCATGTGGTTCTCTCTCTTCCGGTTGCTTCACACCAGTGATCTCCTGCCTTTCCTGACCCTTGGGACTGGTAGCTTGTTTGCACGGACGGCCTAGTTTTGCATTTTATTTTTCGTCCTGGAAGACAATGTCTTCAGATCATCCTAAACCAAAGAAACCAAGTAAACAAATGCCAGTCTCCCCTCCTCTAACTGGGCCAGGCTCCCAGTGTCCTTCACTAGCTTAGGTGAAGCATCCATGGAAAAGGAAAGGCTGAGTGCCCTACAAAGTCTGCCAATGAAGTTTGCAAACTTGTGGCAACGTTGTTGCTACCTTTTTTGACATCAGAGGGATTATTCATTATGAATTTGTACCAACTGGACAAACAGTTAATCAAATTTACTCTTTGGAAGTGCTGAAAAGGCTGCATGAAAAAGACGACCTGAACTTTTCGCCAACAATTCATGGCTCTTGTAGCATGACAATGCACCAGCTCACAGGGCACTGTCTGTGAGGGAGTTTTTAGCCAGTAAACAAATAACTGTTTTGGAACGCCCTCCCTACTCACCTGATCTGGCCCCCAATGACTTCTTTCTTTACCCAAACATTAAGGAAATACTGAAAGGAAGACATTTTGGTGACATTCAGGACATCAAGGGTAATATGACGACAGCTTTGATGGCCATTCCAGAAAAAGAGTTCCAAAATTGCTTTGAAGGGTGGACTAGGTGCTGGCGTCAGTGAATAGCTTCCCAAGGGAAGTACTTCGAAGGTGAACATAGTGATATTCAGCAGTAAGCTATGTAGCACTTTTTCTAGGATGCGTTTGTGAACCTAATTGTCTGACTTCGTATAGCCATTCTAGAAACTGATTGGTTTGACATGTTTTAATGTTTATTTACACTTTGGAGCTAAAGCATCCCCCTACTACAACCAACACCAACAAGGCTGCCCCTGGAATGTAGAGAGGCCTAAATGTGGGATGTTCTAGAGCTGTGTTTTGGGCATTTAACACATTCTCCAAATGGTTTGCTCAGGGCCCAGCACCGAAACCGACACCACGGAGACTGTCATGTCCATGGAGTTGGCTTCATGCAGTGCAGCCGCAGGGGTGGAGCCAATCTCTTTCATGACCTTCCTTCAGAAGTCAGTCCTGTTTTCTGCTGACTGTCCACAGGCATGGCGGTGCCTGAATCCTCAAACCGTTACCTGGAATAGTGTACTCCTGAGCATGTCAGGAGGTGTCCCCTGCCATAGTGCCAAAGCCTGTGATAGAGTACGAGAGAGAAATGAGAAAGCTGAGCTCCTCAGATAACCCCTGCTTTTCACAAGCCCCCTCATTTGGCTGCATAATTGTTTTGAATCCACCGGTAATTTGTACAATTTTCCTGTAAGTCATTCACACACAATTTCCTCTCACGCAATGGTTGGCTTTGCTAATACGTATCTATTAATGAGAGCGGTGCTTCTCAAGTGTAAATGTTTTATATGTGTTATGGCTCTTGGCTTATGTACAAAGGGATATCATGTACTATGATACTGAGATTTTTTTTCTCAGCATATGTAAAGAATTCACTGGATTGGTTGCAATTGACTGATCTATCAGTTTCTGTGCTCACATATAACAAGGAAGTCATTCATTCAGGTACAAACAATACAATCTATGCAATTAGAAGAACAGACTGACTTGCCCAATATAAAAACAAGACAAAAGAAACTGCGTAAAAGACACTGTGTCTTTAATTAAGTCATTGGGAGCCTATTAAGAAATATTTTTTTCTTTATGATAAAAACTACCTTGGCTCAAGTGAACATTCAAGACCTCTTTGGCCTTCTGTATAGGTGCAGGGTGGTAGCTTTGCCATAAAATCTCACCTAGCACAGGTACTAAGATAAGTGCCCAGGCTTGCTCTTAAAACACTCTGGATTGTGTTTTAGTCTTTTAGTGAACCAAAGCGAAGGGAAAAGTCCTTCTGTGAGAATACCTCCTCCATCCTTGGGGAAGTCATTCTGCCAGGGTTTTATCTAGTACCGTGTTTCCCCCCAAAAATAAGACCTACCCCAAAAATAAGCCCCAGTTAAGATCACCAGCCAGAGGGACACATTTAGTACGTTATGACAATGTTCCAGAAGAAGATGACATGACTATATTTGAATAAATGTAGATTTTTGTACATGAAAAAATAAGACATCCCCTGAAAATATGCCCTAATGCGTCTTTTGAGGCAAAAATTAATATAAGACCTGGTCTTATTTACGGGGAAATATAGTATAAGACCTGGTCTTATTTACGGGGAAACACTGTAGTTACCACTTATAGTTCATTAAATGCTTTCCCAAGGCCCCAACACTGCTCATTTTTCTCTCGTTTGTGATCAGTTTAAGCACAGGGAATTGTAGATTCAACTTTTTGCCCTCCAGGATATACGCAGCCTTATTGCAAAGATCTTCTAGGGAAGGAACTTGGATTTTTGCGGAATCTGTATCTATGGCCTTTACTCAAACCCATTCAATTGTTAATTCTGTCCACTGGTGGGGAGACAGGAAAGAGGAAAGTGCCCTGGATCTTTTTCCAGTTTCTGTGCAGGAATAAGGGCGTTTTTGGCAAGGCTGACCTCACAAAGGCGAATTAGTGCTCCAGGGCAATGAGGACCGTCTGTAGGTCATTTCTTTTAAGAAAAAAAAATACACACATGTGCACACAGTCACACGACATTACCACAAAGCAACTGTGACGGCAGTTTACCTCCCGAACCAGCTGTTTCCCGAGAATGTTTTGTCCAACATGCTCTCCAGGCAGTGAATGCAAAAGACTTAGGTTGGAAAAGTACATTAGCTTTTGATTAAAGATTGGATGAGGGCCAGTTAAATTTTTAAATCTGAATGAGTTTGCTGACTCAGGCTCCTTAGCAGCATAATGGACAGACAATCCTCAAAGCTTTCATTAAAAGGGTTTCTGGTCACCGGTGTCTGGAGCAATGAGTTGAAATATAATTCCCTGAACTACTCAGCTTTTATCTAATGCAGAATATGTCATCTCAAAGAATTCAACGGGTTTCTTGAAATTTTCAGGTAAAATTAAATTTAGAGAAGCTGGAGCTTAAACATTTTGAAGAAAGGAAACCTCCAGTAGCTTTGTGACTGTATCATTTTATCTTTTTGAATCCTGTATTTAATTCTGTTTATTGCATTTTAAAGGCAGCTGGAGTTACCCGTCTGCTGATAACGAAGTCTGGAATGGTTTGTGGGAGGTGCTCAGGATGTACCAGAAACTTATTTGATTTGAATTTTATTTTTAATTTTCAGTCCTCTCTGAACTCCGTCTTTTCATTTTTGTCTTTTTTTCCCTCCTCAATAGTAGGAACAAACTGTGTCTTTGCAAAAATCTCCCCAGGAAGCCAGGCTATAAAAAGTCCACTGAAACTACTCTGACTTTGCAGGCAATTTCATAAATTAGAACCAATAACTCTCAACCTTTAGGCTGTAGCCTGAGACATGTCCACTTTCCGTTTGCAATGACCCTAGAGGTCAAGGTGCTTTCTCTTCTGTTTCTCATGAAACAATATAGTTTAGCTTCCTCGCTCAGTCCAGTAATATCTTGTTCAGTGTATGAGGCTGTAGCAGCACCTCTGGAAGACGGTGGCAACAGGGGCTATTGTAGAAAATGGGTGAGTTCTTTGCAGTCAACTCTGAGTTAAAGTCGTCTTCTTTGACTTGTTTCCCAATTCACAATTAAGTTGTGAGCTCCTTAAGGTAGCACCTCTATCTTTTACTCCTCCCTGATCTCCCCAGCCACTCCCATGCCACAGGATTCCACCAATCAGTTACCAAGCCATATTATCAGGTTGGTGCAAAAATAATTGTGCTTTAAAAGGTTAAAAATCATTGCAAAAACCGCAATTACTTTTGCACCAACCTAATAGTTTTTTTTCGAGTGTCTGCCAGTTCTTACAGACCACTGCCCTCCCTTGAATCAGCCCCAGCAATTATATGTGTACTACACAACTCTTTCAGAGGTAATAGCTGATTGGAACAGTGATGGACAATTGCCACAAACTGGGCCAATCAAATTCTTCCTCTCTCTACTATTCTCTCCGGAATTTCACTTTGAGATTCAAAAACAGCCCTTTAGTCTGCATGAGGCTAGAACTGTAACATATGAACTCAGGGCTATAGGGATGCAATATTCTACACACTGGAGAGAGAGACGCAGAGGAAGACAGCCTGCGCAGAGAGAATGAAGAAGCAGAGAAAAGCAGACACGAGTTCAGAGAAGCATGACACCTTTCTGGTTGCATTCCAGTCGGTTCAGAGGCCCAGATACATTCCTGTCTAGAAGCATCTTGACCCTCTGTTGGAAAGCTATAATAAATCCCTTCTCACCACCTTTGCATGTTAGTTTAAGTTCTTTTACTCTTGAAGCCAAAAGAGTTCTAGATGATATAAAATGTCTGTTATATAGAAGGTAGAATGGTGGTTATCAGGGGCTATGGGAAGAGGAAAATTAGAAGTTGTTGCTTATTGTACATAGTTTCTGTTTTGCAAGATGAAAAATTCTCAAGACAAGTTATACAACAGTGTGGATGTACTTAAATTAACACTGCTGAACTGTGTGCTTAAAAATGGTTAAGACAGTCAAATGTTGTGAGTATTTTATCACAGTTTTTTAAAAAACTAGGATAAAAAATGTCTGTTATAGTCAGCTTCCTTTTCTTCCTCGCTGCCACAGCCCTGTGCAGGTTCCATTGCTCCACGTGTGGGTAATTGGAGTTACCAAACTTCAGTGTTTCTCCACTTCCATCCCCTTGGAAATTGGTACCCAGTAATTTACCCTGCATGCGTGGAGCAATTCATACTCTAAAGCAGCGCTCAAACTGTGCCTTTCTCCAGCATATAAACCTTTATAGCTACTCATTGAATTCAGGATTAAGTTCCACTCACCAGCCTGGTACACAGGACCCAGCAGACTTTTCCAACCCTTTGATCTACTGACTCCCAGTAGGAAGCAAACCCTAGCCAGGTTGTCCTTCCTCATTCCCAAAAGAGTAATTACTCATGTTCCTTCCCCACCGTGGGTACCTTCCTTCTGCTCACCATATCTATTCTTCCTTTCAAAGCCCAGTTCTAAGTCCACCTCTTCCAGGAAACATTTTCTGACCACTCTAGTTCTCCAGGGACATTTATTATTTGAATCACACTTCTTAGTATTTAAATAAACACAGTTTGCTATGCATCTGTTTGTTCCTTTGTTTGACAATAGAGACTGGGTCTTATATTCTTTTATTCTTTCCTGAAATTATTATTTCATTAATAATACTTGTTGAATGAAATCAGAAACAAAGAAGGCCTGATTTCCAGAGAAGTAGCAGAAACATTTATTGAACACTTAGTATTTGCCAGAGACCATGCCAAGTGTTTTACGTAGATGACATATCACATTGAATCATCCCACCATCCCTATTAAATAGATATGATTCTTATCCTCATTTTACCGATAAGCAAATGCAGGCACATATAGTTAGATAACTTGCCCAACGTCATATCTACAGTAGGAGGCAGAGTCATGATTCTGAGCTAAAGCTATTTCGCTCCTAAGCCTATGCTCTTTCTAGTAGCATATCACTGCACATTCCATACTCGGTTGTTATTGTTAGCTTTTTTTGCCCGTTTTACCTATGAGTAATAACTTCTCCAAGGGTAGGAATTTTCTCTTAATTTATGGTAGAGACTCATTAAATATCTATTAAAGAAGTCTTTCTGTCTCAGGATAGAAAGGGAGGAAGGAAGGAAGGAAAGAAGGGAGGGAAAGAGGGAGGGAGGAAGGAAGGAAGGGAGGAAAGAAGGAAGGAAGGAAGGGAGGGAGGGAGGGAAGAAGGAAGAAAGGGAGAGAGAGAAAGAAGGAGGAAGGAAGGAAGAGAAGGAGGAAGGGAGGGGAGAAAAAAGCTTTGTGGTAGAGCTTGTCCTGTCCTTAGCTTAGCAATGTTCAGTCTTGCAAGAGCCTTGGCTGGGAAACACTGGCTCATCTTTCTGAACCACCTTCCTAATGTCATTAATCCCTCTCCTCTGGGGAGTTATTCAGCTGTGCGCTCACTGTGTGGGTGATAGTTGATGAATATTCTCTCCACCAGTCATTTGGGGCCAGGTTTCCTTGGCTTCTAGCCTGCTTTTTGCTTGTTTTGAACAGATAGCACATGACCTTCCTTTCCATCTGGCAAATGATGAACTCTGGCCTCTCTTAATCATCAAGTCTCTCTCTGCCCACCCCTGCCCACCTGCATCCCTGACTGGTTATGCATGGGGAGCTATAGAATAGGGTTGGTAGACATAGGTTTAAGGATGGGTAGGCAGATATCCTCTAGATATAGTTCCTGACATTATACTATTAGGGATTATTTCCTTGGGTTAAAAGTCTCCTCTTCCCCCGGCCCCATCTCAGTTTATTTATCTATAAAGTTTTAGGGTTGTTGTAAGTATTGAATAAGGTAATACATATACGAGGTCTGACAATTATGTTTGTGAACTTGTTGCAATGATGTTGCTAAACTTTCTTGATATCAGAGGGATTATTTATTATGAATTTGTACCAACTGGAGAAACAGTTAACCAAGTTTACTATTTGGAAGTGCTGAAAAGGCTGCGTGAAAAAATTAGACAAAAATAACCTGAACTTTCACCAACAATTCATGGCTCTTGCATCACGACAATGCACCAGCTCACACGACACTGTCTGTGAGGGAGTTTTTAGCCAGTAAACAAATAACTGCATTGGAACACCCTCCCTACTCACCTGATCTGGCCCCCAATGACTTCTTTCTTTACCTGAAGTTAGAGGAAGTATTGAAAGGAAGACATTTTGATGACATTCAGGACATCAAGGGTAACATGACAACTCTGATGGCCATTCCAGAAAAAGAGTTCCAAAATTGCTTTGAAGGGGGGGTTAGGCTCTGATGTTGGTGCATAGCTTCCAAAGGGGAGTATTTGGAAGGTGATGGTAGTGATATTCAGCAATGAGCTATGTAGCACTTTTTCTAGGATGAGTTTGCGAACTTAATTTTCTGACCTTGTATGTGCTTAGTACAACACCTGTCACTCAATAAATAGTAGCTCTTGTTGCAATTATTAGCAGGAGTAGTAGTATTAAGATGTGTGATAACCTGGGAAAAGGAGCACAGTAAGCCAGGATTAGTCAAGAGCTACCTCGAGGGGATTAGTTTACTATCCTTTTCACACTATTTCCCGAAAGGATGGTTCATAGAGATAAGAAATATGTAGAGATGACTTAATATAGATTTGGAGTCTGGAACTGAGGAGTGCTATCGATCCAGGTGCAATGTGAGGAGACGAGGGAACTGGGGCAGGGCACAGTAGTGTTCAATGAGAGCTCCGGCTTGCACGTGACAAGAAGCTATTCAGACTAATTTAAGCCCTAGCTTTCCATAAGGGAGCCTACTGGGTAATGCAGGGACTAGGAAGCAGGGTCTCTCTCCCTGCTTCTTCTGAATTATGCAAGGTTTTATTCTCGGTTTCTACATATAGACCTCTTCACCATGGTAGTGATGATAACCAATAATATCTCTTAAGTCTCACCTTTCCAGCTCTATGTCCAAGAGGATAAGGCTTTTTCTCCCCTAACTTCAAAGTGTAAAACAATTCCAGGGCAGAACATTTATTGGCTAGGCCTGCGTTCCCTGTCCCACTGTGACCTTTGAGTTAGGGGAATTCGGAACTAGGGTTGGTAGCTCCAACAGAATTCCCAGGAACAGAGCAAATTAGAAACCAGTCAAACAGAAAACAACAGATCTGCACTGACTTTATAGTATGCGATGGTAGAAAAGCAGACATCCAGAGGCTCAATGGCCTCAACATTTTCCTTCAGGCAGATGAAAACCCACATTCTTCCTGCTGAAATTTTTCCGTTCTCCATGTGAGGAGTATCCTTGGAGAAGCCAAGTTCGTGGGAGAGAGTAGGAAGAAAACAACTCATGATGTTTCTCATTAGGGCATATCGTTGTTGCCATCCTATAGAGACTTTAGTCCAGTCCTCCCCCAGCTCACAGTTACTCCTTCCCCTTGTGTCTTCTGGGCTTTCTCTTTTTCTTTCCTTTGTATGCTGTTCACATTCCCTTCCCTAAAAACAACTCTACTAACGAGGGGCATTGGCCCAGTGGGCTGGTTTGATTATGTGCCAATTTAACTCATAATCATACACCTGGAAAAGAAAATGTCAGACTTTAATAGCTCAGGATATTGAGTACATGGAGTTCAAAGTGAACTGCCGGCTTTTTTATCACCCACAGACAGGAATTCTCAGGACTGGAATTCTCCTGGAACAGGCAAGGGAAGAACATAGTGAAGAACAGTAGTTAACATCAATTGTGGCAATGTCCAGTTTTGTCTGGGCAGACCACGGCGGTGGATAATGGAAGGGAGTGACACCAAATCTTCAGAACAGTGTCTATGTATTTAAGGCTAAGAGTTAAACAATGGGAGAAAACAAATGAAGCATAACCTTATTTGCTATCCTATTCGGCCTAGCATGAACTGTGTCTGTGATGGTATTATTCATTTGGAGATGCTGGGCGTTGTTCTTCCCTGTTTGGCAAGGGTCTGACTGAGATGGAGAGAGACAATCATGCTTTTAGAGTATGCAGAGCACTTTCCTATACAATACACCATTTTAATCCTTCTAATTAGTTTGAGGGGTGGTAATGTTATTCCCATTTCACAGAGAGGAAAACTTGGGCTAGAGCCCAGGACCTGGGCTGTGAGTTTGGAGAGCTGAACTTCACTGATTCTTAATTTTAGTGCACAGAAACGCCTAGTGAGGTTCTAAAATGCATGTTCCTGTTCTTTAGAGTGTCTGATTGAGTCAGTTTGAGGAAGAGCCCAAGAAACTGAATTTTTATCACTCATCCTAGGTGATTTTTGAAATGTGGTTCACTGAATATGCTTATGAAACATTGTCCTAGGCACTAGCTCAGATGGCTGTGCGAAAAACTAAAGCGCACAAACCATGGGACCAAGCTATTTAACATTTCCGAGCCTCGGTTTCCTCATCTGAAAAATGGGTAATGATAATAAAAATAAAAATGGATAATCATAATAAAAATAGCTAGGTGCCATGCCATGGGATTTACATATGTTACCTCCATTAATCCTCTATAAACCTAGCAGGTTGGTTTATTGTTGTCCCCATGTGACAGGACTCAAACTCACATCATTTCTACTCACTTCTTTACATAATTTCCAGAAAAAATAGAAGTAATACATAGAAAGTATGTAGCACACGTTTCCTGATGTTGCATGACTGGCAGCAGTTGTTTTAACTAAGTACTAAGACTGACAATTCCAGCAATAGAGCCACCTCTACGGTGCAGAGGTTGAGCCAGATAGTCTCAGGGTCCTTTCAGCTCTACCACACTGTGATTTAAGCATATCAAGTATTCTGTACCTGTTAGGTTGGTGCAAAAGTAATGAGGTTTTTGCAATTATTTTTAATCTTTTAAACCTCAATTACTCTTGCACCAACCTAACAGTGTGGCAGTAGCTTTACGCAATTATATATGAGTGACCCAATTCTTCCTTTAATGCAAATTTATTGATTTTTTAAAAAACGAGTGAGCTTATAGACAAAGACTAGACAGATATAGAGAAAAATGAGAATGATTATGCTGTGATAATATGGATGTGTATGATATTTTTTATTTAAATTTCCTTTTACATATGTTAATATGGCTTCCATAACAAATTAAAATTTGGAAGAAATGCAAGATATACTACCAATTTACAGTATGTTTCTTAAATGTATTTAAATCACAATTAGCAAATGAAAATCCTCTATAAAAAAGAGGAAAAAATCAACAAAAGAAAGGTGTCAGAGCTGAAAGACTTCAGAGCTGATGGACCTAAACCTAGTTTATATGCTTATTAGCCTTGGCTTATCCAAAAATATTAGAAGTAAAATATGATCCAGTCTGCATCTCTTGCACAGTGTCACGTTGCTTAAATAGAAAGTTCTCAGAATAATATGTACCATCATTAAAACTCTTTGTTTAGTTCTTAGGCCATAAATTTAATCTTCTGTTCCTGCACCGTATCATTAAACAGTGTTTTCAACTTTATTTCAAAGCCAACTACTGAGGCCTAATGATGTACTTCTTACATTGAACATAAAGAACATTTATCGTTCCAAACCTAAGTTTCGTTTGCTTCAGAAGTAAGAGGTGTTGATGAAAGAGGAAATCCCATAGACCTTGTAAAGCCTTACAAGTATAGGAAGATCATCTGTGAGTATTTATTTTATTCACACAAATTGCAGTACAGTAGCTATGTTTATTTTCATATGCTTGTTAATTATCTTTCTACTTTAATGGAGTGAACTTGTAAATTCATAATTTGGGTTCAGAGAATATGGTCATTGTAACAATGAGGGAACTTGTATGTGTCTCAACGTCCTGATACTTTGGTGCTCACTAGAGAGCGTGAGTTTGAAAAGGAGGCAGATAGTAGACTGGGTAACAGCGTGGACCCTGGACCCAGATTGCCTGGATTCAAATCCTGGTCCTGCCACTATTCTCTGTGTGACCTTTGGCAAGTTCATCCAAAATTTCTAGGCCTCTGATTCCTCATCTTTAAAATAGGGACAATAATAATGCCTACCTCATAGAGTCATTGTGATCAGTGAATGAACTGATGTTTGTAGAAGAATATTAATGAGTTGTTATTTAGGAAACAGGTACATATAAAACATGTGGGGAAAAGTTTCCCTTTCAAGAAATGGAGGAAAGGAGACTTTCACTCTTCATTTTAGGTACTAAAAAGAAAGAAAAAATATTGAAATCATGGTCATTTTTGCTTCCTTTTTGTGCTTTTCACCACTTTTCAAAATTTTTCTGTGATGAATATGTGGAGTGAAGACAGAAATGAAAGGATAAGATCACTCAGAATGTCAGGTTTTTATAAAGCATCAAAAGTGTCAAGACTTTTTTTCCCTGTTCCTTCCACATGGCCCATTTCTCTGACTCTTTGAATGTGGGTTTTATGCTTATCATCCTCCCCGCCCTTCTCTTCAGTTTAGAGTAAAATGAGCTTTTGAAACTGTTACAAAACAAGAACAACAACCTACTTCATCCTCAAGATTGGGAGCCTCTTATTCCTTCCAAAGAACAAACACATCTATTTAGTGGTGAAGAATCCCCTGAGCTGAAACCATTCATCACGGTAACTGCACCCCAGCTGTCTGAGGTATAAGTTATCACTACAGAAATGGGGCTCCTTGTTGGAAGTTACACGTTGAATGTCCAAAGAAGGCTTCGGATGTTTTTTAAATGGGGACACCAAAAGGCAAAAGTAAGATGCACAGTTGGAGGCAGAGGAAAGGGCAGAGGTCACAGGAGATTTGGTTTTCAAGTCTAATCTCAGGGTCACATCAAGAAATAATTATGCTGGAATGAGCTCTAAGATGCTAGCAAGTTAGCATGGCTCCTGCTGGGCAACATTGGAAGGTTTTCCCACCCCAGTTTCTCTTATTTTCCTGGTCTTCAGCACTTTCTTCCTGTCTGCCTTTCTGGAACTAGTGTGCGTGTTCCTAAGGTTTGCTCCCTGCTGACTTTCAGCTATCCTTGCGAAGATCCAGCAGTCAGCAGTTCTCAATGCTGGCTGTACATTAGAAAACTTCTGGGGAACTTAAAAAAAAAAAAAAAAAAAAAAAAAAGGGTGCCTGGGCGCTACCCAAGACCTGTTAATTTAGAATTTCTTCCTGGTAGATCCTGGGCATTGCTTTGTTTGTTTGTTTTAATCTCTTCTTTTTCTTAAGCTTTCTAAGTGATTCTAATGTGCAGCCAGGGTTGAGAACCACAGTGATAAGGAAAGTTCCAGGAGTGACCCTTCCCAAGGAGAGTTTACTTTTCGTGGAGCTCTGGAAGACCATAAAACTATTAACACCCAAAGGAGTATAATAAAAATATTAACAATAACAGCAATAATATTATTGATACTAACAGCTAATATTCACTGAGCTTTAAATGTATTGGCTGATTTAATTCTCAACAACTTCAAAAGATAGTTACTATTATTATTAATATACTTATTTTGTGGATGAGGAATTTAGGCACCAGAAGTGTATACAATTCGTCACACACGTGAGTGCTCAAGCTGGAGTTCAAATGCAGACAGTTTGGCATCAGAGCCCGCAGTCTTTACCACCGTACTGCCCACCTGCAATGTTGTGGGCAGTATGGTAGTGATGGTGTTGCAGACGCTCTGCCTGCATTTTCTCACCTTCTTGTTAGGCTGAGCCATTCAGATACTCCAGTGGTCTACACCTTCAAAGCACGAGATGACTAATACGTGCAACTTCTCCGATATAATTGGAACAAACCAAGAGATTCAATCCCCTATGTTTAAAGCAATGTAAATTATTAAACAGCATTCTGTGATTCTTTTTTGAATCTAATTCATGGACTAAATCCATGTCATCAGTTAGCATCATAAGTTTTCTATAAATTGCTCATCAGTCAGTATGGGATATATGGTAAAGCAGTAAGAGTTTTCCTCCAAAGAATGGTCTTTCTGTTTGTGACAAATTATTCTTGGCAATGTAATTAGCCAGTTGGGTTATTGAAACAGATGGGAGACGTTTCTTCCAAAATTTTAGAACTGAAATGATTCTTATCTGTCTTGTGATAAATGTCAATTAAAATAGTTTTCCCTTCAGAGGAAAAATTAAGAAAAAAATAGTTTAAGGAAATATCAACCCCGATTGCCAGGGGAAATTTGTTTCTGCAGTAAAACAAGCAAAACAAATCAAATCCCTGAAAATTAGGAACAGACTGTCTTCTGAAGTCATATTCACATCTGGAGATTTTTATAAAATTTATTGGACTAGTTCCGGTTTTCTCTATTTTTAGTATAACTAAAAGATTCTTATTGTTTGTTGCATTGAAGCTAAACATGTTACTTTTAGCCAAGTCCTGACACAGCTCCTACATGGCTGGAAAATGTTCTCTGTGTTGACAACAAAGCAAAGATCTTAGATAGTGAAGCCAAAGTGGACCATTGATTAGTTGGACACTCTTAAATATTCTCTCTAATTTATGTCTAATGCCCATCACCAAAGGTTTGACCAACACGCAAAGAGCTGGCAGTAAGCAAAATTAAAGAATCTCTGATAAGCACATTGTATTTATTTATACTCTTCAAGTATATGGATTTAGTTTGCATTTAAAGAATACTACTTATATGAGGCATTTTTGGTCAAAGATGTTTTTAGCTATGGTATCAGAAGACATCTAAATATCATATAGTTTAAAGGGCCCTGGAATCACTGAATACTCGCCTGTGTAAAGTTCAGACTTCAAATAATTGTTCTTTCAATTGCAAGGTGTCTTTTGATCATATAGGAGCTTCTATGCTAAACTTTGATTTTTAAAACATTTGTGAATATGAGTCAAAATCTTATATTTCACAAGTAAACTGCTGTTTTTCATTTTTAGCAAAAAGGCAAGGAACCATCCCCATCCAATCCCTTACGTCTAAGATTAATATATTGACATTTTTGCAAACATTGAAAACATTCACATTTTTTTTCAGAAAAAAGAAAACTTTTCTTCAATATTTCTTATTGTGAGCTTATAGTCGATTTTAAAAAATCTTCTAAAACAGGAAAAATTAGACCAATGCTGTCTTAAATTACTATTATTGTTACGTCATGAATACTAAAGATAAGACTAAGTGTCTTGAGGGGCTAAAAGCTGTTGAGAGGAAGAGTTAGATTTAATACTGAGGCATAGACAGAAGGGAGCACTCAGAATGCTGCCTGGGACGTGCATTTAAATCTCGGCTCAAGAGCACATATGTCAGTTTTCTTTGACAGAAAAATCTTTGCCACAAATCCGAGGTAGTCACAATGGGGGAACCTATCCAAGATGTTGGAATCTATGGGAGTTCAGATTGGGAGGTAGGGTCTCAGCAAACACAACGACATGTGACTTTGAAATTGAATTTGAAATACAAATGTTCTGTGAGCTAATTGGACGTTGCAGTTATTTCATCCATCAACTGATATCTTGGCATGAGCTGATTAGGTCTATTTGTGGCGTGGCAGGTTGGGTGGCATTTAGGGCCACCTGAATGTGGGGCCCAGCAATCACTGCTAGGATAGTGCTTTTAAATTCAACATAAGTAAACTTCCTAGGCTGAGGGGCTGAGGCTACTAGAGTCCTTTGTGTCTGGCATCTGGGGCAGGACTGAGTCTATGGGCAGGGAGATTCCGGTCTGGGAGGGGGAGGCCTGGGGGCTACTTAGCTGATAAATGTATTCCTTGAATGAGGGCCGTTGGAATGACTCCACATACAGGACATGTTGATAAATCATTTGAAACTACCATGTAGAGAGTTTTGCATTCTCCCTCTATGGTACCCCGTTGAGGATGAAAACTTAGACTTGAGTGCTCTATAGAACAATAGAAAATTGAACCAGGTCTGCAAATGGCCCAGGTGGCTCTTCAGCAATGCTGGGCACCATGGTGAGGACTGCAGGGTATTCTGCTTGTACAGAACTGAAGCCGTTCAGTCTTTGGTGGGACAGCCTCAGAAGGCAGTAAGACACGTGTTGTGGGAGTCCACATGGCGAACACACTGGGAGTGGCTGGCAGGAGCCGTGGGAGGCCACTTTCCCTTTGCTCACTTTCGATGTCCCCCGACACCATGGCCCTTGATGAAGCTTTTTCTAGAAGTGTGCCTCAGAGCGTTCCTTATGCCCTTCTCCTCTGATTCTTGTACCTCTTTTTCTGGATTTGGTTATATGCATATGTCTAAGTAACTAGAAGTACTTATGTGACAAGCTGGCAGACATGCATATAAACACTCCCCTAGTTTTCCTATAATTTCTTCATCTATATCATTGTCTTGCTCCTCTTTCCCTCTTGTCTCTGGTGTCTGACCCTGGAGGCAAGTTGGGAATGGGGTTGGTCTAACAATGAAGGACTAAAGGAATTGTAAGTCTTCTATTTATTAACAAGCCTTTTATTTCTAGCTCAGTGTCTCTGTCATAGGAATTCTTGGAATGTTAAATGAAAAAATGCATATTAAATGACTACTAATAGGGGTTAATACTAGTTTGATGATATTATGGCCTGGGATTCAGGAATACTAAAATCCTACCTCATCCTACAGCCATCCCTCCCCTTGAGGTGTCTGAGGAGGGATATATATATATATATATATATATATATATATATATATATATATATATATATATATATAAATATAAATATATAAATATATTTTATATATATATTTATGTAAGAAATCAAAGGACCACTTTATCATTCTCTGGGTTTGTGCCCCACACTTCAGTGCAGAACTTGCTGGTAAAATGGACTGGATTACAGGGCTGAGAGACAAAACCAAGGAGGTGGGATGGGAGGAAGTGAGGAAAATCTCTCTTTCTTTCTAAGCCCAAGTCTAAATCTTACAGCCACTCCATGGCAAGCAACTTGGATAAAAAATGATGAGAGAATACAACCATACTTGGTCAAAGAAGAGAGAGAAATGATGACTTCTCTTTTATTCTCATGGGGAAGTGGGCCCTCATCTTGTTGCTCTAGCTCCTTGGAGAGAGGAAACAGGAAAAATAAAAGACTGCCATGTCCATGTATGCATTTTTTTTGTTTTTACACACACAGTGATCCTGAATACTAGTGTGAATAATCAGTGTCCTGGAATCTGACCAATCAGGTTATAATTTCTGATGTTTTAAAGAGAGTTGGAAGTCAAATCTCCAGACATCTACAATTACTGTGTTCAGGATTTATACATATTATTTTCTATAATCTTTGGATCTCTTCTCTATTTATCTTCACACTTGGGTGATTTCATCCAGTGTTCTCATTATTCCAGAAACTTTAAATGTAAATACAATACTATATACTATACTAAATACTATACTATACTAAATATATATACATATATATATATACACATATACACACATATTTACTCTATATCTATATACATCTATACTATATCTATATACTCACAATTTTCCAGTTTATATCTTTATCCCTGATTATTCTCCTAACCTCAATCTCTAACATCCAAATGCCTACTCAACATTTTCTCTTGGATTTCGAATAGACACCTCAAACTTGTCACATTCAGAAGTGAAGCGCTGAACTTCCCTCCCAAACCTGCTTCTCCTACAGTTTTCCTCACCTCAGTAAATGGAAATTCCATCTTTCCAGTTCCTCAGGCCAACAACCTTGGAGTTATCCTTGATTCCTCTCTTCCTCATACCCTGCATTCAGTCCATTAGCACATTCTGAAACCTCTAACTTCAAAATATATCCAGAATTTGGCCACTTTTCTCCACCTCTACAGTTACCATGTTGTTCTAACATCTCTTCTCTGGATTATTATCATAGCCTCCTAATTTATCTTCCTTCTTCCATCCTTTTACCCCCTTTAGCATAATCTTAATGAAGCAACCAGAATGGCTGCCTAAAAACCTTTAAAATCGTAAGCCAGATCGTGCTATGGATTTATGAAAAACCTTTCAGTGGCTTCTCATGTAAATAAACGTTCCTACATTGGTCTGTAGGATCCCCTGTCATCTATTGCTATGCCATCCCTCCTCATTCTGCTCCAGGTACTCGGTCTTCTCCTCAAACATGCCACACACATTCCTGCCTCAGAGGCTTGGCACTTGCTGTGTTTTCGTCTAGGATCCTCTTCTTCCAACTGAATGCTTTGCTCACCTTTTCAGGGAGCACTTCCCTGACAACTCTATTTAAAATCACAATTCTCTCATGCTCCTGACCTTCCCATTACTGTTTCTGGATTCCTCTCTCTCTTAGCACTCTCTATATTTCACTGGTTTATTATCTCCTCTCATTATTTCTCAGGGAAGTAAGAGTGAAGAAAGTTGACATTCAGATTCATGAACTTGATCAACTTTATGTAGCTAGGGGGACTCAGGTCTTCTAACCCCAAATCTTTCCAATACACCATGCTATTGGCTATAAGGACTGGTGCTGTTCTTGAGCAAAACATGCTCTATAAGGTTTAAACATTAATATGTGTAGTAAATCTACAAAGCATACCAGCAAAGAGTACATTTTCTAGGAAAGAGGCTACTTTTCTGCTTTCCAGTGCTCACTTTTCCCCTCTTTTTATTGAGGAATAACATACAGCAGAATACTCAAATCTTAACTATGTAGCGCAGTGAAGTTTTACATTTCTATACTTCTGTCTAACCACCACTCAGATTAAGTGATAGTACATTTCCAGCACCCCAGAGCTTCCCGGTAACTGCTCCCACTCTAGGGTTACAATGATTTTGATGTCTATCGTCATACATTAATTTTACACATTCTTTAACTTTATTTGAAAGGAATAATACAATATGTAGTGTGCTGTGCCTGGCTTCTTTTGCTTAATATTATATCTGTGAGAGTTATCCATGGTTGCATATATCATAGATGATTTTTTTCATTGCTTTGTAATGTTCTGTGGCATGAATATGCCGTGATTAACAAATGTGTGTGTATGTATGTATGTATTTAACCTACTGTTGTTCCAGTTTACACTTATCAGCAATGTGTGAAAATTCCCGTTGCTCTACATCCTTCGAAAAATCTTATAGCCACTCCAGACTGGCCATTTGGATACTCTCATTTATGAAGCATCTATTCAAGATTTTCCCCATTTAAAAATTAGATTGCTTACGTTTTAATGCTCACTTCTAAGCTGAGTACATTCATTAATAATTGGGAGGACAAAATGTATATTAAAAGTATAGATTACAGAGTTATTCATTTAGTTCACAGAGGTTTATCAAGTGCTGACTATTTTCCAGCACTGTAATAAGATTGCTTCTTACAGACTCACTGTCTAGAGAAGACCATATAACATGAAATGATGTCAATGTTATTTACATCGACATGTAGGTGGAAGATGCATGGGAATTCAGAGTGGGGGCACCAGACAAGGACGGTCACACAATCTGGAAAAAGTGCTTATAATGGAAGGTGACCTGAGCTAAAAAAGAGCTCAGAGTGAGAACTATAGTTAGGTTCTTGGGGTTTCCAGGATCAGAGACTCACTCAAACCAGCTCAAATAATATGATTATTGTATAAATATATATTCAAGATAGAATCTCACGGACATCCATGAATGGGAACCATGGAGACAGGAACTCCAATGGCCATTTGAATCTAAGGCAGCCCTAGAATCTTCAGCAGCAGGAATTCCTGACTCATCACTCTGCTCTTCAGCTCGCAATATGACTCAACAATTCTCCATGTGTCTGCTTTTTTCTTTGTCTAATTACTAGTAGAGAGAAATGTCTTCATCTTCTACTCTCTCATTTCTCTTTGTCATAGTTGCAACTTATCTGTAATTTTCTCTCCCTCATAATTTTGACCTTCCTATAAATTGCCCCTCCTCTTCCCAATGGTCTTATATCTTCCTGCACAAATGTTCAACTTTAGTGTCTGCTCTTGATTGCTTAATTATTCCTATTTTTCCTAATTCAAATTCCCACAAGTGAGAATTCGATTGCCCCATTTCATTCCTGTTTAATTAGAGCTCTTGCACCAAGTCACCTTGTAAAACTGCTGGGGAGCCTAAGGATTGGCTGCCCCCAGGATGGTGCTGACCTCCGTGCTAATTATCAGCGCCTGAGGAGAGCAGAATCGCATGTACAAAACATGGCCGCCTTTATCAGTGGAGGATGTGGAAAGGACAGTTTTCCTCAGAAGATGTTAAAGGCTTATCTCATCATAATTGTCTATGCAGATGATAAAGGAGTGGTAGATTATTCAAAACCCACCATCATGGAAATCTAGAAGTATCTAGATGTTTTACTTAATCAAATAGATGAACACACTAAAGGTAGAAATTTGCCTTGGGGTTCTATGATTCTAATGCATCTAAGAAAGAAATAATTTAAGTAATATCCTCATGGGTATTGAATTAGTTCTAACCCTTTTGAAAAAGCATGCAGACACCATCACAAATAGTTCAAAGAATACATCTCAAAGAGCCATGGTAATCAAATAAGTAAATAAGAAACTATTGGGGTTAAAAAGGATTGTAGAAAATATTGTGACAAATTTATATTTGTTTTTACAAAGTGCACGTCCTAATTTTGAATGGCCTGTTCCATTTTATCTTCTTCATCTCAAAAATGACTGGGCTAGATAAAAAATAATTTAGACAAGGGCATCTGAAATAATTACAGCCAATGTAGCAAGACAGAACCCAGAGGTGAATGGAAAGGACTTTTTAGTTGGGTGAAAAATAGTAGAAATCTGATAAGAGCGATACAATAATAAAAGTTAAAGAGAAGGATAATTGGACACTTTTATTTATATTTTTTGATGAAGGACTTAAAAGGACACTTGATAAAATGAAAAAGCAGAAAAATTTTTAACTCATAAAAGGTTTTTTTTTTTTTAACTTTGGAAATTTAATCACAGGATAATTGCTATAGATTAGGATGGTTCAGAAAGAGTAGGCATTCATATGAATGAAGATAGCATTTGCAGAAACAGAGTTAGATTAAAAATAATGAGCGCTAGCAAGTCCTGAGGCTTTAGGGCACACACTGATCATATGCTACAGGGAATGTTCCCACCTGATATAATATTGTCAACTCACCAGGACTCTCGGGCATTTACAAGACTTCTGAGCATGTGCTGTGGGTTTGCACTCGCTTCTCCGGTGGTTTCCCTTGGGTTGTTGCACCCTAAAAGGCATCATACCAACACAGTATCGCTGCCCTGCTGTTTATTCATACACAATTTTGGTATCTGGCTAGCTAAGAATGCCCATATTTTTTTTCCCTTTTAATGAGGTTGACTTTTTTATTTTTATTTTGAGTGATCATTTCCAGTTTCACGCTTTCCAGTCTTTCTCTAATAAGTATTTCATTTGGACTAGTCTGCATGTTTAAAAGAAGACTGGTTGAGCCAAGAATCTGTCGGTAATGATGTTATTATTTATGCAGAAGAGACTTGGGGTAATCTCAGAGATTGACGTTTCCTTAAGCATCCTCATAGCCATTAAAAATAGGCAGGACTGTTGCTGATGATTCCTGCCAAGCTGCAGTTTGAGGAGGGTGTTTCCCCATGAGGAGCTACCCTTTTATTCTAATTCTCCCCTTAAATTCACTCATCATGTAGTCAGAGAAGCCAAAATCCCACTACTAGTCCAACCTCCACCATGACTGACTTGAAAGGTCAAATCTTTCATCCAAGAACCACTCGGTCTAAATTTCCACTGTTAATATTTAATTCCTTTGTGTTTGTTCCCTCATTGGTCTTCTTTAAAATATATATATATATATATATATATATATATATATATATATATATATATATATATAAACATTCTCTCCATGGATTTTATGTTATATTAAAATTATTAGAGCATGTTAGTGACCTCTCAGAGTCATTTTTCTTCAAACAGGCCAAGTAGTAGTCAAAGAATGTTCACAGTCTGTGTGTGCCGTGTGGGTTCTGGGTGGGGGGCGGGTAGTTGGGGGTGGTAAGGGAGGTGATACATCTTTATACTTTTCTTAAATTCCTTATCAAGACTTTCAGGAATAGATAAAAGTTATTCAGGCTGAGATGTTAATGACTGGTACAAACTAAATTTGTTAGCCTTTCAAAGGCATTTGTAATAGAACAAGTGCCCCCAAACCCTCAGTGTGCTTTCCAACGGGCCGTACAGTCACCTCACACATGTGGTCACTCACCTCACCTAGGTGTATGCCTAAGGCATGGGGCTGTGGAGTGACTGCCCCCTGAGAGACAGGCCATGAGGCATCAGATGCAGAGGAATCACTGAGCTTGCCGTATGGCTCTCTAGTGTCACCTGACCCCACTGGATCCTACAGCGGTGTTCTCCAGGAAGGAAAAGAAGCAGGCACATTCAAATGGGCTTCACAGCTTTAAAATAATGTTGACATCTCATTTGGAATGTTGATTCTCCTGATCACATTCAGGGAGGGCCAATAGTTTTTGCTGTTGTACAAATGAAAGAACTGAGGGTGAGTGAGGCACACACTGTTTTGTTGTGGAGACGGGGTCTCCAGGCTCTCTGTCCAGTTGTCTAGGATCCATCGTGTGCTGCCTCCATAAACTAAAGGACTGTGTCCAGTGATGAAGAACATGGCCACAAAGCATGTCCAAAATAGCCACTACCAAGTAGTTTAGATAATTTAATAAATATAACTCTTTCACCTGCTTCCTAGTTGTAGATATAACATTTTCTCTGTTTACTGTAGAACCAATTTTCCTAGAAAAATATATGTCCTCTTCATGTGCAGAAACACGTCCCAGACCACACTCTAATTGAAAAATGGAGAACTTGGGGCTCTTGCTTAAACTCAGCACTGTTCATGTTGACTTTTTTTTTTCCATTTAATTTAAAATTTCAGTTCAGCTTTGCAGAGGGATATGGGTGAGGGACTTACAGTAAGAAGAATCATAAAGCTGGTTTTAATTTATTTGTGTACATTTTCAAAATTACTGTGCCTGGAGTCTTCCAAGACTGATGTTTTTAATAAGTAGAATGCCGTGTTATCGGGATTTGTGGGGCCTGGCTATCATTTGTCAGATATTTTTTCTTTCTTTCTTTCTTTTTTTTCAAATGTGTGCTGTTTTGTGGTTCTTCTTTGTCTCTCAGTTCTATTCAAGGAACCCTGGCTGCATCATGATGGCTTGGTCTCTCCTGATCAGAGGGTCCATAATTCTCTTTCATGGACTTTTCCTTGTAAACATAAACATATTTCCCTGTGTCATGACCTCAAATAGCTATCTGAAAGCTAGTATGTTATTGTTTTTATGAATTGTTTGTTTTGCTCGGGAGCTTTTGTTTTTTAAGTACTTTCTGTTTTTCTTACTGTGACTTACCTTTCCTTTAAATGGAGGGAGCATGAAACAAACCTCAACTTAACTTAAGGTTTACAGAAATTCTACCTGGTTTATCTATATATGGGTAATGCTTTAAGAATTTGATTGCAGCAGATGTTGGACTTTCTCGCAATTAAAACAATCCTTTCTGTTATTCAAAATCATAAGTACCTCTTTGTGTTTGATGACACTATTTTTCAGTGGATGACACTTCTTAAAGTTGGTTTATTCAGATGTAAGCAATGATTATTAATAAGAGTCATCTTGAGCAGTTAGAATTACATATTGGAGAAAAATTATGACCTCTGAAAATTAAGGAGTGTGATAGTTTCTTTTCTGTTGCCTGAGTCAAACTGAACTTTTGTTCAATTTTATTGACAGAGTTGTATTTCAAAGAGTTTTGTTGTCTCTTCTCATGAAGGAAAGTGCCAGCAAATGATTTCCTAGGTATGGAATGGAGAAAAGGACCCTGGCCTTTTAATCTTCCCATGTCTTCATTTCTTTCAACATTATCACAATGAGGAGAGGATAGGGAAGCCTATTAGATGTCTTGCAATAGCTCAGAGAGTTCCAAAGTTAGGCACCTTTTTTTTTTTTTTTTTTTACACATTTTGTCAATCACTGGTCCATGCCCTTTCTTCCTCTGTTTTCTTCTCTTTTTCTCACATCCTTCTCCCATTCAGTAAATCAAATTCTTATATCTCCATTTTCAAGAAGAATTTTGCTGCTGACTTGGCTTGTCTAATTGCCTTTTTCTTTTTCTTTTTAAGACATGCCTATTTCCTTTCTGGCCTTTCTGCCCATACTTAGACAGGAACTTTAATCAGCCAATTAACTAACATCAGTTGATAATGTGTATGTTTCAGACCTTGAGCTGGGCTTTTAACGTATGCCTTTCGCACTGCTAGCAAACTTTCATTTGGTCCCAAGTTTTTGATTCAAGGTTAGGTCTTGGGCTGTCTGTCCTGTGTTTGGCTTAGTTTTGCCTCTGCTGTCATTAACTTGTGTGATGTCGGGCAAGTCACTATCTTTATTGAGCTTTGGAAGGCCTTTCTGGAGCTCAGCATGAATGACTGAATTAACCTGAAAACTTCTTCTCTTAGCCTGAAGTATAAGGTATAGGACAAACAAAACAAAACAAAACAACAACAACAACAACAAAACAGAACAGAAACTGGACTACATACCAGGAGAACTAGGGTTTTAGATTTAGCTCTGCCACTGTGTGAGTTTGGATAAGACTCTTCACTATTCTGGATGCCAGCATCTCATCTGTAAAATGGACTAGATCTGTCTTTAAAATAACGTGGCTTTCTTATAGCTCTGCCCGTTTCTTTGTGTTTTCGTATTTTGTATTTGTGCTTTGTATCAACTCAAATCTCTTTCAATAATCCTTTACCTCACATGGGGTTAGAATTAATTCTATTCCTAAGAGTAATTTTTGATGAAAATTAAACGTCAAAGTTTGTACAGTGCTTTGCTGTTTACTTGGTGCTTTCAGACATTGTTTGGATCCTCATCTCAGCTATGAAATGCTCATGGACAGATAGTTTCATTATCCCCATCTTATTGGTGGGAAAACTGAGGCCCAGAGTTTAATGGCTCATACAAAGGTAACCAGTAACCAAAGGTAAAGGTGGCGGAATTAGAAATCAAATCCACGTTTCTATGAGTCTTAGGTCACATTCCACCTTCTTTATTTGATTATAAACCCATATATTTATTATTTGTTTGGGGGTTTTTTTAGAAGTAATTTTTAATTTTCAGTCAAAGACTACTAACAGTTACATTTTTAAATAATGAAATCAATCCTGCATTTTTCTGCCTCGTTTCCCTGTCCCCTAAGAGAAAGCAGCTCTCAACTCTTTCTTCCATATAGTATGCTTATACTGTTATTTCTGGATTTATCAGTTTGGGACATGCAATTACTTCTGATTAAGAAGTTAAGGGTTTATCACTACCCACCTTTACACTTGTCCCATCTTTTTAATAGAGACGTAAATTGTTGGTTAAATCCATAGTTAGTGTTTGCATTCTTATGATTATATAAGTACTATTGACTGCTGAGCCATCTCATATAGGCTTTCTTTGTTTTTATTTTCTAGTCAACGATTGCTTCATTTTGTTCATTTGCTTAGATTTCTGTGTGTTTATTCCACCTTCCTTCCAACTACTTCATCTGTCTCATGTTATTAATATTTTTTTCCAAAAGCTCAAACAGTTCCAAGCACTCCTATCCATTATTTTACTAGTTAACTCTCTCCCCAGCCCTCTGTTCCAGGTTGGACTTATTGCTCTGTCAGCTTGGGGCACAGCTGTCTGTCATCCTAGGATATCTCTCTACAGTTCACTTATGTTCAGTCTCTTTTCCATTTATTCCATTCTCCAGGCATTTCCTAAAAAAGGAAGTAAATTTTTATGAATGTTTATTTGTCTGAAAATGTCTTTGTCCTCATATTTGATTGATAGCTTGGCTGGGTATACAATTCTAGGTTGAAAATAATTTCCCTCCTATCTCTACTTACTTTTATCATCTAGGTTTGCTGTTGAGAATTTTAATATTATTTTTACTTCCAATATATTGCATTTGCCCTTCTTTTTTCTCCATTTGTGAATCTTTTTTTAACTCAATGTTTTAAGCTATAGTGGGTCTTTCATCTGGAGGTTCAATTAAGTTCTGGGATATTTTCTTATGTTGAAGAAATTGATACAAACCTATTTTGTCTTCTCGTACATAGGAATTGTGACTTAATGTACCATCACATTAATAAATATACACATATTATAAATGCTTAATTTAAAATAGTGTCTATTATGCATAACCATTAATGAATATTCTGATTTTCTTGGTTTTCCTCTCCTTAATAAGATGAGAAAGTTCTTTGTTTTTCAATTCTAATTTCTAGGAGATTTCCTACACTTTGTTTTCCAAGCATTCTATTCCATTTTAATTTTGGCTACTCTATCTTTAATAAACATAATTTTTTTTGTTCTCTGAATTTTTTTTTTTTAAGAGTATCAGTTCTTGTTTCATGGTTGCAAAATCTTCCCTTATCACTACGTTGTATTTCCTCTAATTTCCTTTTCTCTGTCTTTGCTTCTATCTTTGATTTGTAATGATCCTTTACTGCTTCCATTTATGAGGGTGTCATGAAAAAAAGAAATAATTGGTGAGGCTTACTGACTGGCTGGGTGATCCAGAGGTGATCCACAGGCTGGCTTGCTGTTTGGTTGGGGGACTCCATATGACAATATCTTTTTTTCTTTGGATTGTTCAATTTCTACAGATAAGTATCCTTCACTTTTCTGCCTGGGGGTTATTCAGCTGGCTGTAGGAGTTCTGGAAACAGGTAGGAAAATCTTACCATTCAATGTGTATATAGATTTTCACTTACTCTCTCCATTTTCAGCTCTGTACCTCATTCCCTCCTTCCATTATGCCTAGTGCCCTAAGTCTGGAACCTCTCTGATTCAATTTCCAAGAGATTAAACCTCTTGTCAAAGTAGGGTCTAGGGTAGTCTTTAGCTACTTGGGGTGAAAAAAGGGGTTGTTGGTCCTTATAGTGCCCTCAGCTATTCTCCTTATTTTCATCCACCAACCCCACCTCTACCTTCCCTAGTGTCTCTTGCCTCTGAGGCCTGAGGCATTCCTGTACTTTTCAGGAGAAGCAGGCTTTTTTCTTCCTGTTACTCATGTCTGCAGGCATGTATATGTTAGTTACCATTTCTCCATTCACTTTCTGCCTTCCAAATGCATTGACATCTCTCATTTACTAGTTAGTTTCTCTCTCTCTCTCTCTCTCCCTCTCTCTCTCTCTCTCTCTCTCTCTCTCTCTCTCTTTCTTTCTCTTTTTTTTGGGAGGGGGGTCATTATCAGTTTATACCTTAAAAACATTTTTTAAAATAAAATTCTTTCCTGTCATGTAAGTAGAGTTTGGAACAGAGGTCAATGCACATGCTTAGTCCACTGTGTTTAACAGGAAGTTCTAGCCATATTTTTATTGAATTAAATTTCACAAAAGCCAAATTTCTTCAGTTGACTACTAGCAATAAATTGTTTTTTGTGTAACAAGTCTGAATATTTAGGATGCAAAATTTAAGGATGCTCATTTTATTCCCCACTTAAAAAAATGGATTAGCCCACATAGTGAATTTAGACTCTTTGGGTTTATTTCCTTGGATTTACTTATAACAATATGTTTGAAATGTGTTAAGTAGAAAAATTGGCAGGATGAGGTGTGTGTTTGCAAGTATGACAGCAAGAGAAACCAATAGAACAAAATAATGAATCCAAGTGAAAGAAGAGTGTCAGATTTTGGTGGTAGGGGTGTGTGTTTCAGATTATTGCCATATAAACATTTTTAATACCTTCAATAATTTTTAATGAGTATCTAAAGTTGACTTTTTCTATACTGTCTAATCTCACGGACTATTCATGCTCTATTAGTGTCTTAAAGGGTCCCTTTGAATGAATGCATTTCTGGCTCTTGGGGCCAAGCTATCTGCAAGTTATAATTATGTTAGCTTCTTTCAGAAGCCTCATAGGAGCCAAATTGTGAACAAATAACCAGAGTAGAAATCATTCTTCAGTCAAGCAACTGAGGAGGGGATGCTTTGAGAAGCAATCAAAAGATCAATGATCACATCATTTGACTTTTCTTCAATTTGGCAATGTGCCAAATAGATTGTTGCCCATCATATTATAGTACGATTGTTAAGTGGGATGAATGGAAACAAAACATCCCTCAAAATAGCTAAAGATTCTGAGGTAAGGTTAATTGTGGAGAAAACCAATATACTTTATTATCTTTCCCCTTGGAGAAATTTTAATAGGTGATTCCGATCTTAAGTTTTATTCTATTTCAGTAAAACGGACTTTCCCACATTACATCTTTGGAGTAAATTTTCACCTTTCTGCTGGATTTATGACTGCTGTTACTAATACTATGAATTAGTATTAGTAGGGTCGTATAGCGCCGCTAACACTATAGCGCTGCTAGGGTGCTGATTCTACTTCTTTGGAAAAAGAGATAACATCCTTTTCGAGTTTTAAAATTTCTTGATCATAGAAGATGCTGAAACATTAGTCAAGATTCTAGGCAAGCTTTATCACTGAATTTTTGTGCGACCAGTGTAAATCATTCAAGTTTTCTGTATCTACATTCGTAAAATATGTGACACTCAACTTTATAAGGAACTCACAATCCAGTGAGCCTAATAGAAGATAAGCTTATCCAAGGGTAGAAATCACGTTTTATTCATCTTTGTTTTTTCTCTTGCTCAAATTCGTAACAGCTAATAAGTAAGTGTGGACTAAAAAAAATTCAAAGAAAAATAGGATATACGGCAAGTGGAAATCCTGTGATTCTAACGAATAATTTTATATAAATGTAATGAAGTCAGCTTGATTCTTAAGGCGATGTTGATACGAGGCCTGTGGGGTTGTATGTTCTTCAGGACAATGTGAAGTACTGAGCTGATTATAGTGGTTGCAGGATTAAAAGAGATATATTTTAATGGGCAAATCCTTAGCTGGAACACAGGGTACAGTCGATATGTGGCTGAGTAGTGATCTCTCTTGTTAAAGGGGCTCCGGTGTACTGCTTGAATTACCTTCACACCTAGCGGTGGTTTCGAGAGCTTGGGCACTTGCCACATGTCTGAAAGCAACTTTACATTAGATGTGAGAAAGATGTGGCTGACTTTATACTTTGACTGGCATGAGGAGAAGAATGGAGAAGGCAGCAGAGATTGTTCATGTATGGCTAATACCAGAAAGAGTTCCAGATTTTACAGTCATGGAAATTATTAAAAGGTGTGATCTAGAACAATATCCTCCATTCTATTGTTTTTTGCAGAATGCTTTCCTCCCCTTTCCCTCCTATCCCAAGTAGACTCTAAGGAGCATCCTGCTATAGAAAATATGTGATAGGAAGACAGGGGCTTTCCTAATTTTTAAGGATGACATTTCTGGTATTGGTAATATGGGAGAATTGTGATTTGTTATGTAAATAAAATAATCATTTTCCTTTTTATTTTTTACTTTCCAAGGAGCCACCTCTTTCTGGACCTTTGCTTTCCTCAAGTTACTGCTGAGGTATTTGCAAACCAAGCCAACACTTAATTTTTATTCACCAAAGTAGAACAAAGCATCTGCTAATTGAAACAGCCTGGTAAATAGTGGAAAAAGCGTAGAAGTCCGAGGACTTGTGTTTAAAGCTTGGTTCACTGCTTACTCCTAACTTGCCATTGACAAATCTTTTAAACCTTGCTGAGCTGCTGCATCCTCATCTGCAAAATGGGGTTCATGGAGGATTTCATCTGCAGAGTGGGGATCATAGAGATTAAAAGAGATGATGTGGGTGCATTATGTCCAAAATAAACACGAGTTGAATCTTAACAATAATATTATGACTCTGCGGTTACAACTAAAACTTTTCTCCTTTTGCTGTCAGAAATGCCTTTGGTAGATTGCAAATTCTTTTTCATACTGCCTGCTCTTCTTTGGTGGTGATCCAGTAACCTTGCTGAAACTCGAGTATACATGGCTGCAATTTGTGTTCTGCTTCCTTTCTCAAGGGTTCGAATAGCCTGTTTAGAGAAGGCATAAAAGTACAAAGCAAATATTTCAGCAAATGCCATCAAATCTTGGAAAGTCATCTAAAGGAGGAAAGATTGATGCTTTGGAAGGAAAGCGGCTCTTTTTGGGCATCTTTTCTGCTCTTCTGAAAAAAAAGCCCCGCTGTTGCAATATTTTTCAAGGCAGAATACTGTCCCAGATGGAGGAGGAAACACTGACAAGCAAAAAAGGAGATACCTGGGGTTCCGAGGCAGCATAGGCAAGGGGTGGCTGGCGCGCCAGGGGTTCTGAACCTCTGAGCTCTTTGTTGGGGAAGAAGGGGTGTCATTATTTCGGTGGAAGAAATGGCTCCCCCTCGGAGCGGTCCCTCGGCGAAGGCGGCTCGCGACCCTCGCAGTCCCTAACCCCCGCCCCTCCCAATTGTTGCGGACCCCAAAACGTGGTCGGACTGCGGTGCCTTTAAGACTTTTGCCTGCTGCACATGCTCAGCTCTTTGTGTGTTGTTGGAGTTTTTCTCTTTTAAGAAAAAAAAGAAATAGGCAGGAGGATGGGGCGGAGGAAGGGGAAGCGCCAGGAAAAAAGCGCTGCACTTTTGCAGCTGTAGACGGCGGACGCGAAGGGCTTCTTTTTGCTGAAGCTGCGAAGCCGGGCGCGAGCTGATCTTTCGTTTGTGGGGCTCAGGCGGCGCGTGGTGCGAGTGGGTCCGGGTTCCGCCGCGCGCCGCGGGAAGGGCACCGCGGGCACGCGGGCCACACCTGGGGGCCCACTCACCCCTCGGTTCCGGGGCCCGGCCGGGTGGGCGCACGCGGGGGAGTCCCTGCTTCCAGTCAGGACGGGGCGAGACCACGGCGCTGGGCCTGTGGGGAGATCGTGGGCAGGCGCGAGGCGGGGGATCGTGGGCAGGCGCGAGTGCAACGCCCCGCGGGCTTCTGCCGCTGCCCGGGTGACTGGCCAGAGGCACGGGAGAGAAGATGGCTGCTGGGGGGCCGCCAGCCGCAGGCCGGGCGGTGCGCGGCTGAGCCCCGCTTCCCGACCCCCCCCTCCCGCGTTGGGCGCGCCCACCCGGGGCTCCAGCTGGCCCCCGCCCTCCCCGCGCGGGGCTGGGAGCCGAGGCAGTTGGCGCGAGCCGCGGGCGAGGCGGGGCCGCGCGCGGGGTCCCCTCCTCTTCCCGCAGGTCCCCTCCCGCAAGTCCCCTCCAGAGCGCCCCGCGCAGCCCGCGCCGCCCGCTCGCCGCCTCCAGCCCGGCCCGGGACGCCGCGGCGGTGGGCTCGGCCCGCTGAGGACAAGGTCAGGAGACGGAGAGGCGATGCTCGCGTGCGACTGGAGGGAGCCGAGTGGAGGCGATCGCGGTTGGGATCTGTGCCTCCTGACCGGGGAGCCGGACCGGGGCAGCCGCCGGTGAAGAGGAGCAGAAGCAGCGGCACCGAGGGGCACGGTTTTCTCCCGCCGGATTTCCGCTCAGGAGCATCCCTGTCCGCGCCCGCAGGCACAGCCCAGGCGGGCAGGGGCGCTGGGCAAGATGGAGCCGGGGGGCCCGGCCCACACTGGCCCCCAGCAGCCGCCGGCCCCGGGGCTCTGTAGGGCTCGGCCGGCGGGCGGCGGCGGGGGCGCCTCCTCCTGGCTGCTGGATGGGAACAACTGGCTCCTCTGCTATGGCTTCCTCTACCTGGCGCTCTACGCGCAGGTGTCCCAGTCCAAGCCGTGCGAGAGGACCGGCTCCTGTTTCTCCGGCCGCTGTATCAACTCCACCTGCTTCTGCGACCCGGGCTGGGTGGGGGACCAGTGCCAACACTGCCAGGGCAGGTTCAAGTAAGTGCCTTCGCCCGATCCCGAACCTCAGCCCTGCCTCACACCCTTCGCGGTCTCACCCCCGCGGCGCGCTGCCCCCTCCAGCCCCGCAGCCTCCGGGACCCCCGGCCCGCGCGGAGCCCGTGAACGCGAAGCCTTTCCTGATGATCAACATTTCCACACTCAGTTACGGTGCCAAACACCATTTTGTTAGGACGCTATTTTTTTAATCAAAAATTATGCAAGTAACTCGTGAAGTCCTTGCACATTGTGAAACATTCCAACAATACAGAAGTGTAAAGGTTAAAAGTTAGGATCCTCCAGTCCTCTCTCCGCTCCATCCTATTCCTCTCTTTAGAGGAACATTTGAGTTTATTTAGTAATAATAATGAGTATAAGTAGTTGATGATGGGCTCACGATGTGCCAAACACTGTTCTAAGCGCCTTGCGTGGATTATCTCCTTTGTTTCTTACAACAACTTCATGATAATAGAATTATTATAATGGATTTACAGAGAGAAATCGAGGCAATGAATTTCAGTAATTTGCCCAAAATTATACAATAGGGCCGATTCTTGATTACAAATCAGACAGCTTAACTCCAGAATGTTTACTTTCAGCCAATATACTATGTTGAATTTGCTAGGACAGTCTTGAATTGAGACATTAAAGAGTGACTTTGCGTTAGATGAAAGGATGAAATACCCGGACTTTTTAATGTGGTGAAGAGAATGGATTTCCCTAACTGGTTATTTCACGATCAGCTGTTGTGTGGGAGCATCACTTTGGTTTTTCTGAAGCTCCAGGCCCCAAGCAGTTTGCTTTCCAACCGTAAAGATGCTGCGACCCTATTTATTGGTTGACGTTTATTACATTCTTGCCTGATATCAAAAGAAGTAGGTGAATGTAGGGAGCAGCAAATGAGATAGTTGAGGCCATTAGCTACCTGACAACTTGCAGGTAAGTCATTAAGTCAACCTTTTAGTCTCCTAGATAGTTAATATGAAGTTTTCTGGCTGGTTTGTGGCTCTGAAATTACACTATGTGGATTACTAATATTGTCAGGATGATCGCAACATCTAAGTGAAATGTCTCTTAGGCTCTAAGGCAAATGGTTCACCTTATTAATGTATTATAGGAAAATTTCCTGGGAGTTCTAAACACAGCATTTTTTTTTTTGACTTTTGCTGATTAAAACAATGCCCCTTAAAACTCATTGTGAAAATGTAGTTTTTTAAATGGCACTTTTTAATTTTAGGTAGATCCCACTTAATCCATTTACGTCAGGCTTTTGGAAGTGAAAACTCAGAATGAAATTTTATGAAATTCGTTTGTAGCAATAGGTTAAAAATGTTTCCTAGCTTTACACTTTCAGAAATTAGTATAGTACTATAGTTTTTTTTAAAATAATTTTTTAATTTGGGAGAAGTGCTAATTAAAAGTTTCAAAAAGTGTTTCAAGACCAGGAACAATTATCTTACTGAATTGTGCAGGAGAGATCTTGAACATATAAATTAGCAGCAACAATGGAAAAAAAGCCACATCCATTTTTGACACCGTTTTATACATAAATAGGAAGATTGCCTGATTCATATGTGATTGAGGGATATTGGCCTTTGCATGGGTGGATTTGCTCCATTTGTCTAAGGACAAAAAATCGCTACAGTCCTGAGAAGCTCCTGTCTACATTTTATAGCAGTGGAACTTGTTAATCAGCTAAATCAGCAGCCTGTGACCTCACTAGTAGATGTCCCAGTTAGGAAAGATCACAGATCAAGTTAAAACTATCTTCAGTAACATACATGATTTTCCTAAACATAATACATTAATAAGAGGAATAACTTTTTAAATATAGATATTGTTAAATATCAATAAGCCCTGAACTAACATTAAACGTTCATCATCTCCTTGGAAGCTGTTGTTTCCTATGATTTATTGTATTCTGTTGGTAAGTAGAATACATTTCATATCTCTGTGGAATGCAAGCTATTAATTAGAGTAAATATAACTGGTACAACTCTGTGTTTTGTTATGTATACTCTTAGGGGCAAAGAAAACGTGGTATTTAATGTTAAAGTGAAGAATCAATTTAGAAGAAAAGAATTCTTCCTGGTAAAGTACATGCTAGCTAAGAAAGATTTATTTGAGAATAATGGCTTGAAGTAATAACACAGTGGGAAAGACTCTAACTGGAAATTCTCACTTCATTAATTATCTTGAAAATCTTTTACTAAACTGGAGGATAGCAACCTAACAAACAGACATCAAAAATGATCAATCTTGGTAAGCAGGTGTCAAAATTAATTGGCTGGTTCCATGGTAACTTAGGTTTTTTTCCACCATAGGGATTTCACTAGGGAATAAGAGTGTTCCTCAAATGCTTCTTTAGAATGGAAGATTGATGACTGGGAGTAGAAATGCAGCAGCAAATGTGGTATCGAAAGTGGTACTTCAGTTCTCTGAGCATTGATTCCAGTCTCCTGTCTGTTTCCATTTGGAGAGCATAAAACATTCAGAATTATAAGCCGTTTCTGACATAGGTGAAACAAGATGAACACTGATCTTCAGCTAAAGCTAGACTGCAAGATTTAGGACTGAGACTCAGAAAGGACAGTGACAATTTGAAATGTAATAATCAGGATGTGATATATGCTAATTCAAATAGTATTTTCTTGAGTAGCTTAGCGTAGCAGGCTAGAAAACGTTTTGCTATAAACTATTTGAATAAATGACATTCTCTTTTAGAAGCTAGTTTTTTAGTTATTTTTGCAAAGTAGTTGAGATTTGTATTTAAATAAATTTATAGTTTGTGTTCAGACTTGTACATTTTCTTGCTAATGTGAATTAGGAACCTATGACTTCTTTAGGTAAACAACCTAAATTAATGCTCTGAGATTGGAAAATATTATATTGTAATTTGTAAATGTAAATTTGTTATTAAAACACATTTGTTGAGCATTTTCCTAATATCGTCTTTTAAAGCTTATTGTGTGTTCAATATATATAGATTTTTTTTAACCTCTTAGATATAGATACTGAATCTCACACATTTATAATGGAACTATTCTATTTCTAGTGACAGCTAAGTGACGATATATCAGGAATGAGGTTGCTATTGTAAAAAAAAAGGGGCAGGGTTAAATGGGTAAATATTTTTCCTAAGCTACTATTAAAAAAAAATGTGCGTGTATATACATACACACACATATCTGTCATCCTCTTTTATTACTAGTAGTAGGGAAACTATCAGTAACTATAAAGTTAAGTTGAATATTCCCTCTCCTCAGGTCGTCCTGTTTTCAAACTAAGATTGTAATAGGCAATATATATCCATGGGTTCTTTTTATATCATTAAAACATAAAATCACACAATAGAAATTTAAAATAATTTAAATTAAGTCACCCTAAGATCCCAAATTGATAAAGTTACTTGTAGTAGCATGGTTTTCAAGACCATGTATTTGCATGATTTGGTTCCTTTAGCGGATTAGACTCACCCTCCAGTTTTCCTGCAGTGGTCTTTTCAAGTTCCTTGAAAGTGTCACATTCCTTTTGGCCTCAGGGTGTTTCACACATGTTGTTACAGGTCTCTAAACCCTCTTTCCTATCTGGTCTTTGCTTGGCTGATTACCAAATAGCCTTCAAATCTTTGCTTGTGCTAGTAGTATCTTTAAGAAGGCTTTTTTGCCTCCCCAGACCACATTACCCCTTATTATGTACTCTTATACACTAGTTTTCCTTTTTTAGTACTTTCAAAATGAATTATTCAATTGCAATTGTAATTTTTTCTTTAAATTATTTTCAAGAGCTTTATTGAGATATAATTGATATGCAACAAATTGTACAATTTTAAAAAGTTTTGACATGTATGTACCCTGAGACTATTATCACCACAATCGAGATTATAAAAATAGACATCACACCCAAAAGTTCCACGTGCCCCTTGGTAATCCCTTTTTCTCCTTCCTGCTGCTTCTCCCTGTCCCCAGGCAACTACTGAGCTGCTTTCTGTCACTATAGATTTGTTGGCATTTTCTAGAATTTTATATAAGTGGACTCATGTGCTATGTACTCCTTTTTGTCTGCCTTCTTTCACACTGCATATTTATTTTGAGATTCATTAATGGTGTATCAGAAGTTTATTCTTTTTAATTCTTGAGTAGTGTTCCAATGTACGGGATGCACCACAATTTGTTTATCATTCACCTGGTGATAGATATTTGGGGTGTTTCCAATTTTTCGCTATTCTGTATGAAGCTGCTGTGAACTTTTATGGAGAAGTCTTTGTATGGACATATGCTTTCATTTCTCTTGGGTAAATACCAGAGTGGAATGCTGGATCATATGGTAGATATTTGTTTCACTTTTTAACAAACTGACAAACTGTTTTCCAAAGTAGTATTATTTACATTCCCACCAGCAGTGCATGTTCTAGTTTATTCACGTTCTCACCGGTACTAGGTATGGTCAGTCTTTTAAATTTTAGTGGTTCTAATAGGTGTGTAGTGGTATCTCATTGTGGTTTTAATTTGCATTTCCCAAATGACTAATGATGTTGAGCATCCTGTCATGTGCTTACCTGCCATCTGTAGATCTTTGGTGAGGGATCTGTTCAAATCTTTGGCACATTTTTTACACTGTTTTTTTTTTCTTATTGATTTTTATGAGTTCTTTACCTATTCTGGGTACTATTTCTTATCAGGTATAACATTTGGAAATATTTTCTCCCAGGCTGGGGCTTGTATTTCATTATTTTAATAGTGTTTTCCAAGAACAGAAGTTGTAAATTTGGTGAATTCCTGTTTATCATTTTCCTGTTATGGATTGTGCTTTTGGTGTTATATCTAAGTAAACTTTGCCTAAACCAAAGATTTTCTTTGACTTCTTTTTCCTAGAAGTTTTGTAGTTTTAGATTGTACATTTAGGTTTATAGTCCATTTTGAATTAATTTCTACCTATAATGAGAGGTATGGATCTCAATTCATTGTTTTTGCATGTCAATATTAAATTGTTGCTGGACTATTTGTTGAAAAGACTATTCTTTCTCTGCTAAAGTGGTTTTGTACCCTTGTTGAAACTAGTTGCTCATATATTTGTGTGTCTATTTCTGGACTCTTCTGTTTCATTGATCTCTTTGTCTATTTGTATGTCAAGACAAAAATATCTTGATTATTGAAGCTTTGTAAGTCTTGAATTCAGGGAGTATAATTTTGTTCTTTTTCAATTATTTTGGCTACTCTGTGTCCTTTGCATTTTCGTATGAATTTCGGAATCAGCTTGTTAATTTCTACAAAAAAGCCTGCTGGGGTTTTATTTGGGATTGTGTTTAATCTGTATATCAATCTGGGAGACAGATGACACCTCATCAATATTGAGTTTTCTGAGCATGGTATATCTATTTAGGTCTTCTTTAAACTCTCAATAGTACTTTAAATATTTCAGTGAACAGGTCTTACAACTTTTTTTGTCAGATTTTTCCCAAAGTATTTCATATTTTTTGATGCTGTTGTAATAAGTATTTTTTAGTTTCAGTGTCTAATTTTTGCTATTATATGGAAATACAACTGATTTTTGTGTGTTGATCTTGTATCCTTTAATCTTGGTGAACTCACTTATCAGTTGTAGTAGATTTTTGTAGATTCCTTATGATTTTTTTATATAGATGTTTGTGTTGTCTGCAAATTAAAATCTCTTTACTCCTTTTTTTTTTTTTTTTTTTTTTTTTTTGCAATCTGGATGCCTTTTATTTCTTTTTCTTGCCTTATTTCACTGGCTAGAAACTCCTTTACAATGATGTACACAGATGGTGAGAGTGGTCAGCTGCATCTTGTTCCTGATTTAGGGGGAATATATTTAATCTGTAACCTTTAAGTATGTTATCTGTAAATTTTTTGTAAATCCGTTTTATCACATTGAGGAAGTTCTCTTTTATTCCTAGTTCGCTGGGAGTTTTATTAGAGATGGATATTGCATATGTTAAATACTTTTTCTGCACCTGTTTTTTCTGTATCATTTTTCTTTTAAAATGTGTTGATGTGATGTATTACACTGCTTGATTTTTTAATGTTAAACCAACCTTACATTCCTGAGATGAACTTCATCTGATATATTTTTCTTTTTATATGTTATTTGGATTTAATTTATTAAAATATTAAAATTTTGTTTAAAATTTTTATACATATGGTCATGAAAGATATTGGTCTGTACTTTTCTTGTAATAACTTTGTCCAGTTTTAGTGTCAGAGTAAAGCTAGCCTCATAGAATGAGCTGGTACCTTCTTGTTCAGTTTGCTGGAAGAGTTTGTGTAGAATTGGCATTATTTCTTTATTACATGTTTGGTAGAATTCACCAGTGAATCCCTCAAGGCCTGGAGTTTTCTTTAACTTCAAATTCAATTTATTTAATAAAAATTCAATTTATTTAATATATACATATAACTACAAGTTTATTTAATATGTGTAGGGCTATAGACTAGAATCTGTTAACATTTATTGGCAAGAATATTGTCCATCTTGATAAATATCCTTGTATATGTGAAAAGAACATGTGTTATGCTGTTGATGGGTGGAGTGTTCTATAAATTTCAATTAGGTCAAGTTGGTTGATAATTTGTTCAAGTTTTCTAATACCTTTCTGATTTTCTGTCTGCTTCTGTCAGTTATTGAGAGAGGGGTATTGAAAGCTTCAATTATAACTTTGTATTTGTCTACTTCTTTCTGTAGTCTTACGTGTTTTTGCTTCATGTATTTTGAAGCTATTATTAGATGCATTAATTTTTATATTGTATCCTCCTGAAAACTGATCTCTTCATTATGAAATGACCACTAGTTAAAAAGGCTATACTTTTTTCATTGATATCTTTGCATCTTTGTTCAAAATCAATTAGATATTTCAATCTCTATATGTTTCTCGACTCTTTTCTACTCTATTGATCCATATGTCTATCCTTTTGGAAATCTGTCTCTTTTTTGACTACTGTATCTTTATAGTAAGTCTTGAAATTAGATAGTGAGATTATTCTAACTCTATTTTTATTTTTGAAGATTCATTTGGTTATTCTCGTTCATGTACTTTTCCACATAAATTTTAGATTCAGTCTGTCAATTTCTAAAAAAAAATAATTCTTTTGGGATTTTGACTAAAGTTGTGTTGACTCAAGAGATCATTTTGGGAAGAATTGACATCTAGACAATATTGAGTTTTCGGGTCTATCAACATGATATATTTCTTCATTTATTTAGGTTTTCATTGATTTCTTTCATCAATGTTTTGTAGTTATCAGATTCAGATCCCACATATATTCTGTTAGATTTTATGCCTAAATAGTTTATATTCTTTGATGCTGTTGTAATTGATAATGTTTATTTCAGTTTCCATTTGTTCATTTTCATTATGTGGAAATAAAATTGATTTATGTATATTGACCTTGTATCCTGCTGTGTTGCTAAACCCACTTAGTTTCAGTTTAGCTTTTTTTGTAGATTCCTTGGGATTTTTACATAGACAATCATGTTGTCCATGAAGAGACCATTTTATTTCTTCCTTTCCAATATATGCCCTTTATTTTTCTTTTTGCTCTGTTGTACTGGCTATGACCTTTAGCTTGATGTTGAATAAGAAAATAAGAGTGAATATCTTTGCCTTGTTCCCAGTACTAGGTAGACAACATTCAGTCTTTAAATATTAAGCATCATGCCAGTTGCAGGCTTTTTTGTAAATGCTCTTAATAGGTTAAGGAAGTCCCCTGTTATTCCTAATTTTGCGAGTTTATCATGTGTGCATGTTGAATGTTAACACATTTTTTTTTCTGTATGTATTGAGATAGTGATTTGGTTTTTTTTCTTTAGTTTGTTGATATTGGCGAATTAAATTGACTGATTTTCAAATATTTAATCAGCCTTACATTCCTTGGATAAATTCTGTTTCATCACAATACATTATACTTTTTATATATTGGTAGATTTGATTTGTTAATGTTTTGTTGAGGATTTTTATTTCTATATTCGTGAGAGATACTGCTCTTAATTTTCTTTTCTTGTAATATCTTTGGTTAACTTATAAAATGAGTTAGGAAGTGCTCTTCCCTCTTCTGTTTTCTGGAATAATTTATGTAGAATTGATATTACTTTTTTCTTAAATGTTTGGTAAAATCCATGAGTAATGCCATCTGAACCTGGAATTTTCTTTGTGGGAAGGCTTGCAACTATGAATTCAATTTCTGTAATAGATATATGGATATTCATTTTATCTATTTTTTGAGTGAGTTTTGGTAGATTTGTCTTGTAGAGAATTGGTCCATTTCATCTAAGTTTTCAAATTTATGGGCATAAAATTATTGTAATATTTCCTTATTATCCTTATAAAGTCTGTGGGTCGTTAGTGATATTTCTTCTTCCATTTCTGATATTGGTAGTTTATGTTTTCTTTCTTTTTTCTTGGTTAATCTGGCTAGACATTTATTAATGTTATTGTCCTTTTCAAAGAATATGTGTTTGGTTTCCTTGATTCCTGCTGTTTATTCTTCTGTTGTTGTTTCAGTTGCATTGATTGCCGCTTCCTTTGGTTTTAATTTGCTTTTCTTAATCTAGTTTCTTAAGATGAAAAGTTTAGATCGTTAATTTGAGATGATTCTTCCGTTCTCTAGTTAGGAAAATGAGGGGTGCTGAGTATGCTGTCATTTGCTTAGTGCAAGGCAGAGATGGTGTACCCCACAGTCTCTGCAGCTGCTGCACCCCAAGTGAATAGGTGCAGGGGTGCTACCTCTTTGCTGATATGATACTTGCTTAGTAACAGCCAGGGATGATTGAAGGGACTACCTGCACATTCTTCCCCAGTGGGCACAGGGAGATACTTATTATTTTTATAGGTAAAATATAAGCATTTAGAAAATAGAAGCACTGTGTAAATTAGAAACTTCCAAGTCGATTCTCTGTGTCTCATAGAAAAATAGAAAATGTAAGAGCATTTGCCGTGTTTTGATGTATTAAGTTTAATCCAGGCTTCATTTGTACTTTTTTGACAATATAATTGTGCTGATAGTGAATCTTTCTAGAAAATAAAATTTATTATTCTATTTCATGTAAGAAAATGTTAATACGATTAAAGCTAGCATTTCAAAACTTAAATTATGAGTTGAGAGGAGAAGTAGTATAATGTGGTGAAAAAAAGCTTTTACACACACACACGCACACACACATTACCTTTTTTATTGCTGATGAAAATCTTGTGAAGTAGATATTGTTATTCTCATTTTATTGTAGGAGTAAGAGAATGAAAGACCTTTAGCAATTATTCATGGAAAGTATGATTGCTACTAAAGTGACAAATGAGTTGCTAAAATATGTCTGTCTGGCCCTTTTTCTATACCAAGCCACCTTTTATTTTACTCCTCAGTAAGAAGTTTCTCCTTTATTATAAACTCAAAAATCTCATGAT
The DNA here is from genome assembly GCF_004115265.2 of Rhinolophus ferrumequinum. Classification (NCBI taxonomy): domain Eukaryota; kingdom Metazoa; phylum Chordata; class Mammalia; order Chiroptera; family Rhinolophidae; genus Rhinolophus; species Rhinolophus ferrumequinum. The sequence goes on along the minus strand of NC_046299.1, from coordinate 13,130,300 downwards.
TTTCAGATAGCATAGGAGTAACTTAATGAGTTTTGGTACCAAACTGATAGAAATAGGTTTGAGATCTGTTTCTGCCAGTGTACCATGAACATTACATGGATTTGTTTGCTGCTTTACTGAACACGTGATATGTTCTATCTCATTATATTTTAAAAGCAATCTTGTGAAATAAGTACCATTGTTATAACTATTTTATACACAAGGAAACTGAGGCTGAGGGAGGTTGAGTAACATACCCATTAAGTGAGCAAGCTGACATTCTTGTAGCTCTTCTAAAGTTTTGCTTTTTACTTTCATTTTCTCAGTCATGTTTTTTTTTTCATTCGTCCGTGAAGAGAGAATATTCTAGAGTTCTTACTTGTCCTTTACAAAGTTAGTATGAATGGGTGCATTTTACAGTACACAAAGATACCAAAAGAGAAGTCTGAGCTTATCTATCAAACAATTCTGTGTGATGTACCAATATTTTATTTTTCTCCAAGCTTGTTGATTATTTGAATACATACTATAATGGGAGTTTTTAATGTCAGGTGCCTGGATAGACTGGGAGTGGTTGGTGCATCCCCAAATTTGTATATAAAAATGATGTAGATGAATTTTCCTAGGTAGGAGGGTATAGCTTTTACATGATTCTCAGCACTGATCTCAGATCTCAAAATGGTAAGAATCACTGTATTATAGGAATGAAACCCAAATAATGGTCATTATGGATGTATAGGTTTAAAAATTATGGGCTCAGGGGGACTATCAGAGGAGGATGCAGAATGCACTGTGAAGGGAACAAGAAGAAATGCAGCTCAGCACAGTGTGTAAAACAATAATGTATCGATGTGCAGAGAGGAAGACGTGAATGTAATCCAGAAGTCCTCGTCATCCATTTTGTTTAAAAGGAATCAGTAAACTGTCAAGTAATCTTTTAATTAAAAACACTGTTTTAAAAAAAAGACTGCCATGTGCGGATGGCTTACAAAGGCAGCCCTGCCTCAAGACCTTCCCTGAGCGGATGCTCCTCGTAGCCTGGCTAGGATGGTGCTAAAACCGTATTCTTTGATAAACAGGCTTTATTGTGTCAGAGTGCTGTAACATTAAAACTATTGAATTTTCTCATTTTTATAATGTCTTCATCAAATTTTGTATTCATAGCCAGGATAGAGGACAGCACTTGGATTGATTTAATTTTAGTTCTGTTTAAAGTTGATGCTGGTTTTCCTGCATTTAGTCGTGGTCACTCCTGTTCTAGGCAGCCCATTTGACCAAGGGCTCCAGATTGGGCAATTTCAGCTAGGTGAGAGGTTGGCAAGGCATATGGGCACGTGGCAGGCATCTAGACAGAGATTGGTAAATGCTTTCTGTAAAGGACCAGAGAGTATTTTAGGCTTTGCAGGCCAGGTGGTCTGTTCTCAGCTCTGTTCTTGTAGCACATTAGCACTCTTAGGCAGATGTAAGCTAATGGGTGTAGCTGTGTTCCAGTAAAATTTCACTTGCACAGACAGGCTTACAGGCCAGTCATTTATGGGGCCCTGGTCTCGATGAACATGTCAATATGGCTCTCAAGTCAAGAACAAGAGTGCCACAAAATTTTAAAAGTAAGTTAATTGTTTGAAACTTAGAATGCATTGTAGAAACAACAGTAGAACTAGTAGTTATGGAAGAAGCCTATTTTACCTTTTAGGTAGCTGAACTATATGCCACCTAATTTCTGAAGATCGCTACCTGGTGGAAGTGTGAGGGTATTAGGAGTAAGAAAGTAAGAAAAGATTGAAAGCTAGGTGTTTGTGATCAGAGTGTACGACTTCTGAATTTTAGGAGAGGAGCAGTCCCAGACTGTGAAGGTGTACAGAGCCTGTGCTGGGAGTGCTTTGCTCAAGTGGTGTGGAGGTGAAAGTTGTCAGTTGAAGAAGAGGTCCAGCGACTACAAAGGGAGAATTGCTTTTATTGTGGATGTGGCAGGGGCTTCGCCCCCTACTCCTATCTTTTGGTGGTGAGAAAGAATTTTCCATCCCTTTTATCTTGGTTTGTGTCAGCCCCCCAAGTTTCTAATAGAGGAAATGTCAACTTTGCAGTAAATGGAGACAGGTAGGGGCTTTGGGGTAGGAATGGGGATGAAGGTTGAGAAAGAATTCAGGGGCTGTGGTGAATAGAGATTTTTTTAAGTTTGTGTCACTGTGCCCCTGGAGTTGAAGAGGATGGGGACAGAGTGAGTGGTTCCATGTACTCCTGTTGTGTAGCCTAAGTGGAGAAGCTTAACAGTTTCTTCACGTCACCTCTTCTAGGTGGAAGATAGGGCTATAGGTGTAGCCCTATCTACTCCTTCTACATAAACCTTCTAGAGTTTGTTTCTTCGGAGGGGGGAAGATACATTTTAAACCAAAAGTAAGGAGTTGAGAAACACAGGACAGGAATGGGTCAGTTGGAGAAAGGGCGGTGGTAGAGAAATAGGGGGGTTTTGGGAAAGAAACCCCAGTGGCAGTAGAGAGAAGAAGCAATTTCCTCCTGTGCAGTTTGGGAGGTGTATGTATTCCCTACTGGGGAGATGGATTATATTGTAGGTGATATTTGTAGAGCAGGACTGCCTGCTCATAAATTTCCAGATAAAAAGAGTTATGTCTGCATGACTGTGTATTCAGGTGCTTTTTGCATATGTTATGCTGCTATTCTTGGGTCATAGAAGAAGTAGAAACAGAAGTAGCTGTGTACGGTCATGGAACAAATCAGAATTTTAAAACCTGTCAAGTCCCTGAGACTCTAAACTGTTGTCACACAGTCTTAATTTGTGTCTGATAATTTGTATCATTAGGTTTAGCCCTGATTTTGGAAGTTTTTTGTGATTTAAATTAGCAATATTTTGATTTCAAGAGTTTCTTGCAACTGTAAGTTAGAAACTTAGGAAGAAGGATTTCTTAATGGACCTCACTGACGGATCTATACCAGGCTTAGATCCAGAGGAAACTTTTATACAGGATTCCCTCTTGGATTACCTTGCATTTTAAAGGAATGGGAATAAAAATGACTTTGAGGTTGTGAAATAAAATTTCTAAGTCTATATTCATATTCTCTATTTGTTGAGACATCATTTTCCTGATTTGCTTTAGCTCTTTAGTGTATTTAAAATAGTTGATACAGTCTGTCTAGCAAATCCAATGTCTGTGTTTCCTCAGGGACAGTTTCTGTTAACTTCAGTGAATGGACCATACTTCGTAGTTTCTTTGCATTCTTTGTAATTTTTTTGTTGGAGATTGGACATTTGATTATTTTAATGTGATAATTCTAAAAATCAGATTCTTCCCCCACCTCTGGGTTCATTTCTATTGCTTATGCAGGTTGTAGTTGTGTATTTGTTAAGTGACTTTTCTAAACTATTTTTGTAATGACTGTATTCTTTGTTGTGTGTGGGGTCTCTAAAGTCTTTGTTCCTTTAGCTTGTGGTCACGTAGTATTTCAACATGATTTCCTGGAATGCCTGGCGCCAAGAGAAAATAAAAAACCCTCCCAGTCTTTGCAGATTGACTCTGTTTGGCAGTCCTTCAGTGCCTAACTATGTTGTTTAGGACCCTGCCTTAGCCTTTACTTCCTTCTTTCTCTGGGTCTAAAAATTTGCCAGAGGTGAAAGTGTAGAGTCTTCTCAGGTCTTTTCTGAGCATGTAGTCTGCCCTGGGCATACAGGTGGCTTCCCACATTTCCCAGGCTCATGCACTAGGTCGCTTTGCAATGTTCTAATTCTTCACAGAATTCATTCTGCAGATTTTCCTCCCTGGTTCTTGGTGTATCTATTGTTTGTGTCTACTCTAAGTTTTTGCCTCAGGCTGCAGGGGTTTCCATATTTGCCTTTCGTCGTTTTTGAGAAAAGCATTCTGTCTAGCTGCTTTCTCTCCCTGAAGGAGTTTCGTGTTAGGAGTGGGATGATTTTCATACTGTATCAGCAAATGATTTTGTGAATTTAATCCAAAAAAATTAGGGAAATTTCAGTTGCTCAGGGGATTAGTACAATTACATTTATGGGTTCTCTATTTGAACTAATCTGAAGAACTGTTAAATTCATCTTCTCCATTCTTATAACCACTGTCCTATGGATTACCCTATATGGTCTTATCTTTAGACGTTCCCTATTGATCCACTGAGTGACTTGCAGTTCCCTAAATATAGCATGTTATATAATGAGCATCCACGTCTTTATATAGACTTCTTCAGGCAGACTGCTGTATGTTATTCTTTTTTTATATACTACGTGCACACACACACACACACACACACACACATTATCAGGTTAAATTTGATAATATTTTGTTTAGGGTTTTTATATGAGGGATATTTGTAATTTCCATTTTTTCTTGTATTGGTTTTGTCAAGTTAGTTGTACTTTTAAAGTAGTTTTTGCATTTCATTTAAAATGTCAATTTCATCGATAGGAAGTTGTTCTTAATGTCCTATTCATTCTGTATCAGCAGGAATGGTGTCCCTCTTTTCCTTTTTTGATAATGGTAGTTAATACTTTTTTCTTGCTGGTTTTGCTAGGGGGTTATTAATTTTATTAGTTTTTAGAAAGCCAATTTTTAATTGTGTTAACATTCTTTATTATATGACTGTTCTGTATTTCAGAGATTTCTGTTCTTTATTATTCCCTCTCTTATACTTTCTTGTGGCTTAATTACTGTTATTTTTCTAGCTTCATGAGCTGTAATCTTGGATAATTGATTGTCAACTTTCTAATATACGCATTTAGAACTATACGTTTCTCGCTGCAAACTGGTTTAGCTTTGTCTCATAAATTTTGATATGTTGTGGTTTTGGTATTCAATTAAAAATATTTTCTAATAGCCCTTGTCACTTAGAAGCCTTGCTGAATTTTCAAACATTTGAAGATCTTTTAATTTATCTTTTTTGTGTATTCACTGTATATGGGGCTGTCACTGATTGTATGGCTTTTGGATGCAAGATTACTGCAACCAGTTTCGATTGATTGATGGTATTTATTTAATTCAATTCTGCTGTTACTTGTTGCTATCATTTAAGAACAAGTATTCATTTAAAGAGGGTGGGAATTTATTTGTCTCACTGTCAACCCTGGCTTCTGAAAGACTTTTGCAGGCCCATAGTGTTCAAAAAAAATCTGGGGGAGTCAGGGTCCTTAGGTCATCCACCCAGATGACACCCTCCTAGGTGTCAGGGTTTCACTTTCTTTTAGGGGCACCATCTGTAGCACCGAAGTCTTGGCAGGCTGTGAATTAAACTTTTTATGTAATTCTGCTCCTCTCATAGTCTGGTCCTGGGCAGGTTTTTCAGCTTGATTTACCCTCTGGCTTCAGGAGTAGTCTCTTTCAATGTTACAGAGCCCGGTGGCTTTTACACTGTATCTAAATTTAGTGGTTGGCCAATTGAGTCTTAGAGGATGTTGATGAAAGTTGTTCATGGGGACGTGTCGCACTACAGGCATACTGCTGCGGTTGTCTTCCTTTAGCATATCCATTGCTTTTAATAGCAGTCACTGCATTCCACACTCCTTATAATTGCCCTTGCTACTGTTCCTCAAGTATTAGAGATACTGCATAAGCCGGTTGCGTTAGTCAGTCCATCACCTTCCGCTGGTATCCCATCTCAGTTCCCCACGAGTGGAAGTCTTCGTCTTGTGATGCTATGGCAGGCCATGGCGGATTATCACTCGGTCTGCCACGCTCAGTGTGGCTGCTCTTGCCATCTGGTTAGTGAGGGAGCCAACCCCAGAATCCCATCCTGACGTCCTCGTTCCTGGTACTAATTGTTGGTTTGGTCACCCTCCCCTCCACCACCCTGAAGCAGGTCCTGAGACAAGAACTGAGCACACAGACCTTACTGGGATCCTCTCCCTGACTTGGGAGATGCAGGGGCACTGACAGAAGTGATATAGAGAAGAGAGGGAGCCAATATGAGGTGTGTTGTCAAGTCAGCTACCTCAGTGGGTGACTGGAGTTTAATTCCACAGGGAAACGCTGCGTAGGGGATGTACTTCTGTCTTATCCCAGCAAAGAGCTAAGGAAGCTTGGGATATTTACTCTCTAACCCAAATCATGCGTTGGCTAAGGGCTGCCCCTGGGAGGGTATGGAATCACAGGCACTTTCTGCCCACCACACGCACAGGAAGGGGGGGTTCCGGCAGCCAGAGTGGCGTCCTTTGCAGAGGTGCAGGTGCTGGCCTGAGGAATCAGGCTGGAGTGTATGGACATGGGTAAGGGGGTTTGAGGGGTGGGCGAGTAGTTCTAACACTGCCGGCCACCGCAGAAGTATGTCTATTTTCAACTATGCAACATAATAGCAAATTGCTTTCTTAAGTTGTCGTAATAATTTATTCCTATGAGAATTCCTTTTCCTCCACATCCTTGCTAATACTTTATCAACCAGTCTTTAAAATTTTGGCCATTTTGTTGGGTGCAGAGTGGTATGTTGTTGTGATTTTATTTTGCATATCCTTGATTATTATAATTGATTGGTTGGGTCCAATCAGGAAAGAGAAGCACATAGTAATTTTAATGGGAAGAGTTTAACGTAAAGAATGATTGAGTGTAACAAGGATTGGAGTAATGGGAAATTGGCTCTGAAGTAAAGAGGACTCTGCAAAACAGCAATAGTCATGGAAGGAGCAAGCACGACTCCCCTTCTGGCTGAGACGCAGCCCTTAAATCCCAGCCCTCGCCTCCTGGCCTGAGATCCAGGCCTTGTTGGGAGGGCCGGGATGTGGCAGAAAAGTTGCTGTAATGCTGCGCTGATGGGACTTGCTTGACATCTGCCCTTTGGATGTTGCCATGGTTACCTTATAGGATGCTGGGGAAAGCTATTCCTGTGGCAGTGATGCACTGGGTGCGCTCTGATGCAAAATTGCCTGAGGGGAAGTGGGGGGCGAAGCTGAAGCTGTGAGTGGCCGGTGCGGGTGTCTGGTACTGTAGGAGCCTGGTGCTGGCGAAGCCCACAAGCTGCAGGAGCTTGTTGAGTAAGTGCGTTGGAACCAGGAAGCGAAGCTTTTCTCCTGCAGTCGTCTCCAGTGCTGACAAAGCATGCCTGCTTCCCATCAGGCATCTGGCAGAGATAGTATTTAAAGGGCCCAGACCTACAGAGTAGGCAAATAGTGGGGATTCTGAGGTGAGAGGCGGTGGATCACTGGCACGGTCTGCCCTTTGATTACACAGCTTCTGTGTGCTTCCTTCTAAGCATACATGAGCTCCCCAACAACCAAACCACACTGTAGTTCTACCTAAGAAGATACGCTTATTCCAGGTGAAGAAGTTCTCACACTTTGTCCCAAATGAAGAGACACACAGTTCCAAGAGTCATGTGCCCGTCACTGGTTATATTAATTAATCTTCATATTCAGTTAGGGTCACACGGATATTCCATTATCTGAAGTCTAAATGTTAACTTGCAACAACTTGCATACAAAGTAAAAACGTGAAGGGGAAGATATACCTGTAACAAGCAAATAGAAACTATGTAAAGCTGTTACGTTTCTTGTTTCTATAATTTGTTACAAGACTGTAATTGATGTGTTTGCTTTTGTCCTTCTACTTCCCATTCTGTAGTTCCCTGCCCTCATCTAGAAGCTCAGCTCCTTTGAGTTTACCCTGGTCGAGAAACCCAAACCCAGCGGGCTGAATCCTCAGTCATCCTGCTGTAGTTTGGATATTTTTATGGACTTCTCTTCTGGATCTCTCATCCTGTTGTGTCCATACAATTCTTAATTTTGATTATGGTAGTTTTCAGTATTAGAGTTTTCTTTTTTTTTTTCAATATGCTCTGTTACTTTTTAAAATTTTTCAATTAACCACCAAAATGTAAAATCTTGTCTTTTTGTGCTCAGTAAAGCCTATTTGTTTTATAGGACACATCTGGTAATCTCCATAATTGGAATATCTTCAGGTCTCTTCCTGTTTGTCTGTTGATTCTTATTTTGTTGCCTGGTGTCTTCATATGCCTAATTATTTTTGATCATGCTAGACATTTTATTTGAATATTGGTGGAAATGATTTGAGATCTAGGATAATATTATCTTCCTTTAGAGAGTATTTTTGTATCTCCTGTTAGGAGCCTTCACATTCCAGCAGTTGTGGTATCACCTTAAGCCAGATGGAAATCGTGGGATTTTCTGCCACCTGGGTGACTCATAGTTAGGCTGCAGCCACATCAGGGCTAGTTTACTTCTGGTATAGCCTTAACCTAAGTGCAAGTCATTGTCTCCCAATTCAAAGTGCCAGGTTGTTTATTTGAGCCCCTACCTTTTGTGAGTCATTGCCTCCAACTTGTGTCCCCCTCCCTCCCTGAGACTGCCAAAAGCTCTCTCAGCCTTTTGGCAGTGTCCTCTAAAGACAAATCTCGCCAGAGCAAAAGTAGTTCTGAATGCCTGGCTCCTCTTAAAGGATCTTGGAGCTTGGGTGTTGGCTTGGTAGATCTTACCATTTTGTTACTTATAAACTGCTTTTAAGATTTTAAAATTGTTCCTTAGCTTTTCAAGTTATGTTCAGTGGGAGGTTGTCTCAATTACTTCACCTGGTATTATTGGAAGTGAAAAATCAGGACAAGTTATTTAACCTGCTACTTAAACTGTGCTGCTGTTTTCTCGTCTGTAATGATATATTAATAACTACTTACTATCTCATAAGGTTTTTGAGATTTATAAATGATGTAATCACATTATGTGCTTACAGTAGTACTTGATACCTAGAAAATGCTCAATTTATTATCTCATTAATTTGAGAACTTTGGAATTTGTCTGTTGCTCTTCAAAAACTTTTCAAGCATGAATTAACCCCTTTGTTGGCCAAAGTAATTGGCAGGGATTATGAAAGATTTATAAATAACATTCATATTGACTGACCTTTCTGTCAACCTTGATTTAGGTAGATGACAACTTTTTTCCTAATGTTTTCAAGACTCTATTAATATAAGGAAAATTTAATTTTATCTAAAACCAGTTAATGATCCTGATATCTGTGTGTGTCTATATACACATATGTATGTATGTATCCATGTGTTGTATATGTGATTATATGAAGATGGATGAACCCTGGGTGTGTGTGTGTGTGTGTGTGTGTGTGTGTATGCATATATAAGTACATTAAGACTAAATGGGAAGCTATTGTAATTGTTTAAAATATGGTCTTTCGTTGGTAAAATAATTGGGCTGGAGCTAAGGAGAACAAAGTGAAATGGAATTGGGATCCTGTTTTAAATATTTTTAAATTCTGAAAATCAGAAGTTTTTCTAATTATCTTTTTTCATGTTTAAAATAGAAGATAATTATAAAACCTTCCATTTACCCTATTTTGAAAATTGATTGAATTCTTGGACTAGGTACAAAGTAGACAAGAGAAAATGACAATAAAAGCAGGTAGCCAAGCTTAGTACGTCTGATGACGGCTTACTTTCACAGTCCTGGTGCATGAAAAACAACCAACTATAGCTAACAGTGTAACTCTGGAAGTGGTAAGCATGCATACTATTGCTGTATTCCACAGATCGGCACCTTTTAAAGTGTGTTTGATATTCCTCCTTTTCCCTCCACCTAATTTTTGTGCAGAGGAACTTTAACTTAGTCTATTTTGCATCAACATTCAACCCATCAATATAATATTCAATTTTTCAGTGCATTTTCCCACTATGTAAAATGAAACAGTCATGATACATCAAGGTTTACAGAAATACAAAATAAATTTCTTTTGAGGTAAGGAGACATACATGGCAATTTGAAAGTTTTCTTAAGTTTTAAATAAATTCTCATTTCTGGAAATTGCTATGCCCTATTCCTTTGGTTTGATGTCTTTTTAATTTTCTTATGTTACTATATGTCTTAAAGTTACTTTAAGGTGATTATTTTTATGATTTTGTTTTCTAGGTTAACAGAACCTTCTGGATATTTAACAGATGGTCCAATTAACTATAAGTATAAAACTAAATGTACATGGCTAATTGAAGGCTAGTAAGTATACAATTTGGGTTAAATTAATTTATTTTATTCTGAAATGATAAAGAAGGAGGTCATATCAATATTAAAGCATTAAAATATAACACCTTTATATAACATAGTTTATTCAATTGCTTCTTATTAGAAGCTTCTTATTAGAAGCAATTGAATGTTTTAGTCACAATATTTTTTATAGGATTACAACTTTTAAATATCACGTTTAATATAAATTACTTTGTCACATGTGATAACAGTTTAATTTTTACATACATTTTATTTTTGTTATATTAGTGTGGCATGAAATCAAGTAAGCATTTTTGGCTTGTTTTAAACATCTTGTTATGGAATTTGAAGACTCCATAAAGTATAAAAATATTCCATACTGAATTATGCTATTGGTTCATACTACTCAGCATTTTAATTCTAAGTGCGTTTAAGAAAGAACTTTTTGTAGAAGAGAGAGTTAATTATCCTTTTAAAAGTATTTTTTCAGTAATGAGGACTTGAGACTGAATTTATCTGTTTAAACATATTGTGAATGGTTCATAAGTTAATTGATATGAATTAGTTTTGAACCATTTTATGATTTTAAAAGAGTGTATTGGGAAAATTAGGTTTTTTTTGGGGGTATTTTAAAATTCTTTTTGAACTTAAAAGTTATAAATTCCCTGTGCTCCTTTGGTTTTATTTTTTTATTTGTAAATAGTGTATCATATTGAGACACTTTAATTAAAATTTGTAGACCTTATTAGGGCCTCTAGTTAAGGGTTGTGTAGAAATAAAAATGCTTGCTTCTTGAGTGTTGAATTTTAAAAATCAACTTTATTTAAGTACAATTTGCAATAAAATCCAACCATATTAAGTGTACAGTTCAATTAAGTTTCAACAATGTATACAATCTCTGTAACCTCTGCCTTAATCAAGACATAGAACGTTTCCTGTTGACTAAATTTTTAGAAAATGATGATACATACATATGGCCTGTTAATAGATTTTTAAGCTACAGGTCATTTTTACAAATTAGATATGACTGCTTCTAAATCTTTTACGCTGGTGACTTAAGGATTTAAAGCAAAATTATTTGTAAAGAGGTTTTTAATGAAATTCTCTGGCTGAAATTTCTTCAGACTGATTTGTATATTTCACACTAATTTAAAAATATTTTAATCTTTTTCAGTCCAAACGCAGTGTTAAGATTAAGATTCAATCATTTTGCTACAGAATGTAGTTGGGATCATATGTATGTTTACGATGGAGACTCAATATATGCACCTTTAATAGCTGTACTTAGGTGAGTAATTATATTTAATTGATGAACTTATAATTGTAGGAAAGTAACTATAATTTATTAATTTTAAGTATATATTGATCTGTACTACCAAAAAGTTTGTGGAGATTATGATGGCTAAATTTCAAACATAGTTGTAATACTAGTTTGAATACCGTGACTGTCAACTTAAATATATATATATATATATATATATATATATATATATATATATATGTAAATATTGATATAGCAAATATAAAGAATTACTGTATCAGAAATGTAGATTTCTTAATAAATATCCTTTATTCTTGCCATATATAGCTTATTCTTTTAAAGTGATTTGAATGTTTTCAGAACTATTTGGATAAGTTAATGTAAATTCTAGATGACAAAGAAATCAATAGACAGTTTATATATTTTATAACTGTCTTTTTATTTTAGCAAAATGATAAAACTTTATATGTTTAAAAAAGGTTACGCTTTATGTAATAGTTTACTAAAGAGGGTGTGTCTATCAGTTCTCAAAATTTGAGAGCTTTAGTTGCTTCAAAATTTTTATTGTTATTCAGGTAGTCAGACAATTTTAAAATTACACCACCTTCAGTATCAATTAAAAAATCTTTTTATGTACGTATGTACAAACTATAGAATGTTTTGTGAATAGGAGAAAATATAGTAGATGTAGGAAAAATTTTGACCATGTAGTGTGGATTTTGTGTATAATTTAACTAATGTGGTTGTTGATGAGAGTGACATTATTCCTTACTTTTGTTATTTATACAGTATCTCTTATATGTTCAGTCATTGTTAAAAATTTAAACACAGATAAAGTTTAATGTTCCCTTCAAAATTTGTTTTATTTTTTATTTTTACTTTTTATGTTGCAAATATTCTGTTTATTAGGAATGTGAACTATTATGTTTTTGGACAAACATGCAAGCACGTGTATTTCCAAATTACTATTTCAAAATGACTCCTTGGAAGCTTAGGCACTTGTTCTGTGATATTGCTATTGCTCAAAATACTTTTAGAACTTAATTTTTGAGTTGTTTGAAAACTATATGAAGGGTAGCCACGAATAGCTCTTCATCTAAGGACAACAGATATAAAATGGAGTAGAGCCTTGTGAAAAGGTACATTGTAAGGTGGATAAGATCCTGGGTTCATACGTTTGTTTTCAGCAATTTAGGTGTCACTCTGCTCTCTTTGCTCTTGTTTTTAACGACACCATTGACTGATCATCATTTAGATGTGTGCCTTTTCACTTGTTTTTCTAGTAGTTGAAATGACTTTGCATTAATGAATAGTGGTCCATTAACACTGTTACCAACCCTTTCTTGACACTAAAGGAATCTTTTGTAAGATAATTAGCAGGATGAGGTTTAGTATATATGACTGTGAAGATGGAAGCAGTGACTTTTCATTAGCAAGTGTTCCTGTTAGGTATCCCGTGGGAGCTGGAAAACTCAAGTTTATTGACTGTCCATTTGATGCTAAGCACTGTGGTAGGCAGTTTAAATGTCATTGAATCCTTACAAGGATCTTGTGGAAGAATTACTATTATCTCCATTTTTTGTAGCTGAGAAAATTGAGACTTAGGGAAATTAAGTTTTACATATAATAGATAGTAGAGCCAGGATTAGGACTTGACAGTCTCGTGACTTAAAAGGTAAACTGTTTGTATTTCACTTTGCTGAGAACTTAGAATCTAGCTGTACAAATTATTCCAGTTGTGTAAGTATTTGCTATTTAACAAACTTTTAATTTTTTTATTTTTAATTAAAGTTGATTGGGGTGACAATGGTTAGTAAAATCACATAGGTTTCAAGTGTACAATTCTATAATACATGATCTATACATCACATTGTGTGCTCACCACCCAGAGTCAGTTCTCCTTCTATCACCATATATTTGATCCCGTTTATCCTCATCTACCACTTTTGATCACCTCAATTCCAGAGACCATCATAAGTCTGGAGGATATAATAAGGAATAAAATATAGGCCACTGCAGTGACTTCAAATACCAATGACCTGGAGTTGGGCCAAACTTCAGGTTTGGGTTAAGTACACAGCCCTACAGAAAACTATCCTTAGTTCACACACCAGCTGCAAGGTCAGGGGTCCCAGGCTGCTGGCACTTCTGACCAGCTGGCTACAAATTTAGGAGTTCCAACTACCCCCTCAGGTTCAATAATTTGTTGGAATGACTCACAAAACTTAGGAAAGCACTGGACTTATTATAATTTAGTTATATGTGTCTCTTAATATGAAGAGACACATATGAAGAGTCATATGAAGAGAGGTCTCGGAGGATCATAAACAAAAATTCTGTGTCCTCAGGATGTGTTCCCCTCCCAGCACATTAATGTGTATCACCATCCAGGAAGCTCACCTGACCCACAGATGTGCAGAGGTTTTATTGGGGTTTCATTATGGAGGCATGATTGATTGGATCCTTGGCAACAAGGCCAAACTCAGTGTCTAGCCTCTCTCCTCTCGAGAAGTCACATTAATTTCTTGTCAAAGCCCCAAGCCTTTAAATGACATGGTTGGTCTTTCTGCTGTGGCCAGCTCCTATCCTGACTCACCTCATAGCTTACACTATCTAGCGGCCCACCATGGGTCCTCATTACCATAAACTGTCAGGGCCCTCCATGAATAGTAGAGATACGCCTATCACTTGGGAAATGCTAAGGATTCGAGGCTGTGTCACTACATAGGAGTTAGGCACTGGTGGCAGCATGTTAACAGACTTTTAAAACAACACGATAAGTATTATAATCAAGTTTTGAAAGACTGCTACGTGACTTCAGAAGAAGTGACTAATTCTTCATGGTGAATTTCATCATGAGTAGTAGAATGATAGGCAAAGTCTGGGGACCAGATAGGATATTCTTGGTAGAGAAAAACATGTACAAAGGCATAGTCATACCAAAGGACATTATATGTGGGGATAATAGTAAGCAGTTATGAGTAACTTGATCATAGGAAATGTGAAGGAATAAGTAGGAGCCAGATTACTGAATCAACAGCAATCAGTACTATCTACTGAATGCTCGTTCTATGCCAGGCAGTGTGCAAGAGTTCTTTCTGTGCATTACGTCGTTTCAGCCTCACAATAACCCTTTACTTAGGTATTACTGTTGCCATTTTATAAATGGAGAATTGAGGCACAGAGAGATTCTGAGAGTGGTCCAAGTTTGCCTAGCTAAGTGATGGACTCAGAATATGAGCTCAGGTTTTGTGATCCCTCAATAGCTGTAGTATTGTTTTCTTGTGTACCACACTAAATTCATTGGACTTTATTATATAGGCAAGGTATTTTAGAATGTGGAGAATGGATTGGATTGGAGAAGTGCTATTTTTTTTTTTTTATTGCGTGTTGGATAGTCATGTGCTAAACATGATGTTTGTAAAATCATATGTAGTAGTAATTTGCGACGTAGAAAGACATTATATTCCTACGGGAGGTGCCTGGGGACACTAGCTATCCACAGTCAACTGAATCCAAATTCAGGTATTGAGGTGATTCACACCCACACTGCCGTGCGGTCCCCTGGAGGCCTGTCTTTCACTAGTTCACTTTTATTCCTACTCGTTGGCGGTTCCAGGTCAAAGAGAGGGCCCTGGCTTCCACTTTTTGTTTTCCCAGCTCTGTAATACAGCCTCATTTCTTAGCGCTTCAGACCTCACCTCCAACTTTGCAATCATAAAATGCCCTTGAGGAGAGAGAAATGGCCCCAGTGTCTGGGCTCACCATCTTTTTAGTTTTCCAGTGCCTTAAAGCAGATTTGTTTGTTTTTATAAACTTTGTCATTTTTCTAGTTGACGTCAGTGGCAGGGTTGGTTGGTCCAAATTGCTTGGTGTGTTATGCAAGAAGTGGAAAGCATTTTGCATGTAATGCTTTTAAAATACTTATAAACAAACAACCAGGCAAACAAATCTATTCTTTTAATTTGTTTTAGAAAGATTAACTTTGTTATAAAGACATGGGAATATTATTTTTAAGCAATGTACTCATTTTGATATAATCTCACTACAATGAAAATACATATGTGTAACTAAGACTGTTATTATAGAATTTGAATTCTATAATAAGTCTTTTGTTCCTTCACAAACATAAGCCAGTAGGTGTAATAACAATTATTAAAGCATCAAGAGCTGATTACTTTTTAATTTGTTTGCTTTTGAGACTAAGTTTGGGAAATAAATCATTTGACTACAATATGTTTTGTTCTGTCAACTATGATTTGAATGAGGGAATTCAGTTCCTGATGGTGCCTCAAGATAAGTTTCACAGTGTCTGAACGAATTGACTGTTTTCAGTACTGTATTTCTTGTTGGCAACTTCTTTCTCATGTTGCGTGTTTTCACAGATTTAGAGAGGGCAGTTTGAAATAAGTCAATGAAGAGATGTCATTTCCCCCCACGAACAAGTAGCCTTAAAAAGGGAGAAGTACCAGTTATTAATTTACAACTCTTGCGTTTGCACATTTGTATCCCCCCAACAAAGTTAGTTTTCTTTTGTGTGCATATGGACTTCAGTTGAGATTGTCTTTTGGAATAGTCCTATGTTAGTATAATTTGTATAAGAATGCAAAATTTTAAAGAACTATAAAAAGTATATATTTTTAGATGACCTGAAACACCAAGGTTAGTGTATTGGAAGTGTACAACTGTAACTAGAATGTCACTGCAGTCACTTAGCTGGTGTGAAGTGTTCCTTCTGGCTTCATCAGAATTGGCAACTAGTGGCAAAAAGTAAAGCTACAAGGTCAGAGTACCAAGGTGGCTGTAAGTGAAGGTCTATAAGAGTTAAGTAAAAGACCACCCAAGAGTATTAGGAGAGAATGGATAACAGCACAAAAGGGAGAAATGGGACAGTAAGTCTAAATGGTGAGAAGAAAAAAAGGAGAGTGGTGGCATGAAAGTAGACGTTAGTCTGTTGACAGCAGTGGTAGAGCTAATTGCATGAGAAATGGATAGGACCTTGTTTCAGATTTATTCTCCTTCTAGTTGCTTAATGCAATATAGATACTTAGTGATCATGAGAAGAACAGTTTTGAGTAAATGTTATGTGATTAATAGTCATATGTATATTAATATACATAACGTTCAATTTTGCTCCCTGACAGTGGTTTGATAGTTCCTGAAATAAGAGGAAATGAAACTGTGCCTGAAGTCGTTACGACATCTGGCTACGCACTCTTACATTTTTTTAGTGATGCTGCATATAATCTAACTGGTTTCAACATTTTTTATTCGTAAGTATTTTTAAAAATTTCATATTGTAATGATTCTTGTAGTTCGACTTAGAAGAGTTTACTGTTTGTTTTTGTAAATGTCTTATATCTGAGGAGCAGGCTCGAAACTAGTGTGTTAAATTACAAAATATACAGGATCTCTTCCTAAGTGACAAAATCTTAACATCATGCCTCAAATACTGTCTAAGCTTGTATTAGGATACATTCTAGTCTCAGGACGTTATGCTAGCACGTTGATTTTGGTTAAAAATTATGAAATTTAAAATTGTTGGTAAATGGTTAAGTAAACAAATATGAACTAGTGTAAGTTCACTCGTAGCGACAGGTGTGTGGGATTATTACAGGGAGTCAGTCACTTGCCTTTCTGTGCTCCAAGGGATCCTACTCCTAATATGAAGAGAAGTATGGGAGCTAATGTTTTCATAGTCCTTCCATATTCCATAGACTGTACTGGAGGCCCTGTATGCATTATGTTCTTTCATTCTCGTCACAGTCTGTCAAGTGGGAATTTTTCCCATTTTACACAGGAGGAAATTGAGGCTTTAAGAGATAAGGGAGATGGCTCTACCACTGTCTCCCCTAAAGTAAGAAAAATAGTATTTACTGAGAATCTATGCTGTGTCGTACACTATATATAATTTTTTTTTTAATCTGAAAGTGCAGGGTGAAGTGATGTAGCCAGAGACGGTTTCACAGGAAGGCACAGACACAGGAGTGGCACAGAGCAACTAGACACAGTTGTTTTCTTTTCTTTAGAATGTAGAAAAATGGTAACCAGAGAATTTTTCACCAGAAGTAAAATACTCTAAATATCTACAAAGCTTACAAAATAATCAACCAAAATTCTTTTTCAATTACCTTGAATTTGAATATATGTGAATTATATTTTACAGAATCAACAATTTATTATAGGATTTATTTGTCTCAGGTATGTATGTAAAGGAGAATAAATATATAGTAGAAAGAATGTCATTGATTAAAGGGCCTTAAAATTTGGCAAACATCTCGTTTCTTTGTAACGCCATATAGGTGATAGCATGCTGTTTAAATATTATATAACCAAGTTATATCTTGGCTTCTCATGTTGTTTCATGAGAAACAACATGTTTCTCATGTTGTATTCATGAATTTATTTATTTTTCTGTGAAATATATATTCAAAACATTTGAGTACTTAAGTCTTTACAATGCACTGTGCTTGGAATAGTATATATTCTGCAGATGTTGAGTGTATAATCCTTGGAAGTTTGGAGTCTTGGTAGCCAGGTAAACTCTTTGGATAAACTAAGGCCTGTGGCAAGTAAATATAACTGAATTGCATTAGGGGTAAAAGGGTACAGAAGTTAGTTGAAGTTTCATTGTGAAATTCCATTAAATGAAGTACATAAAACAACATAAAAATGATAAAGCTTACAAAATAATCAACCAAAATTCTTTCTCAATTACCTTGAATTTGAATATATGTGAATTATATTTTACAGAATCAATTCTTGTCCTAACAATTGCTCTGGTCATGGGAAGTGTACAACTAGTAGCTCTGTTCCAAGTCAAGTATATTGTGAATGTGATAAATACTGGAAGGGTGAAGCTTGTGATATTCCTTACTGCAAAGCCAACTGCGGCAGTCCAGATCACGGTTACTGTGACCTAACAGGAGAAAAATTGTGTGTCTGCAATGATAGTTGGCAAGGTAAGAATGTATGGTGTGATGGCTTTTGAAACATTCATTCAAATATCTAGTAGACTAGTACAAATCCACACTCATCTGTTTTGCTATAGTTTGTAACACCCAAGTCTCATGTATTTGTTTTGTTTTTAGAATGTTCAGTGAACAATCAACTTCTTAATAGGTTGCTTCTTAATAAATAGAACTGGTAAAGATTTAATCCACATGCTGTTTTGAGACTCAAGTGACGTTAAATATGAAGCTCTTTTTAAATTGTAGCTGTACAGTCATTGTGATTTTCTGTAATTCTTTGTTGAATCCCCAAAGGTTTGATGACTGACTTTAATGTGTGGTGGATTAAAATTTGATTTATGATGGGTAACATAAATAATTTATTGTGAAAATAAATGTGTATCTTTAAGGTACTGCAGCATATTAAATTTATTTCTTAGGAAAGAGTGACCTCTTGTGGCTATTTTTAAAAGAACGTAGAATATTTAGAAAATAGAAGCTAGAATCTTTCAGCTGTTCATTGCGAAAGATTCCTGGGGAAGAATTTCAAAACCATTTTTACAAATATCTATTATTAAAGATTAATTTTAAATTACATTGAAGAGTTTTAATTGACTTAAGTATTTGGATATAAAATCATAAATTGTGTCACTGTGGAATTAAAAGGAGAGTTAGGCCTGTTATCCATATACTTGCCGATCTATAGCTTACTTTGTACTAAATATACTTATATATCGAGAGCGTACTTTGTGCCAATGTATTAATCCTATTGATAGAGAGAACTTTGACTCAGGAAATCAGGAAATATATATTCCGAAGTTAAGTGATCATGTATTATTATAATATCGTGTAGCAATAGTAGCGATAGGTGCTACGTGTTTCCCCAAAATAAGACCTAGCCCGACAGTCAACTCTAATGCACCTTTGGAGCAAAAATTAATATAAGACCTGGTCTTACTGTACTATAATATAAGACCGGGTCTTATATAATATAATACAATACAATACAATATATAATATAATACCGGGTCTTATATTAATTTTTGCTCCAAAAGATGCATTAGAGCTGATTGTCCAGATAGGTCTTATTTTGGGGGAAGCAGGGTATCTAAGTGAAAACCAAAGGGAATGTGGTCGTCACACAGTAGTATTCCTTACTCTTGAGATAACTTTTAAAAACATGTTACTGAGTTTGTTGAGTACTTCAAAGAATTATTTCAGGCTTCGTATAAATTATGTCCATCTTAAACCCATGTTATCTCATTAAAAAAATTAGTTACGCCAGCCACACAAAATACCAGTGATTACTTATTGAATTGAATTTGATTACCTAGTATGATGATGGCAGATACAAATTTCTTAGTGTTCTTTGATTATACTGTCATGTATTTTATTAAGTGGCTATTTTAATAATCTGTGATCTTTCTTCTCCTAAAAAGTGCCTCAAGTATCTTTTCTTTCATTTCAGTATTGAAACTAAACTAATGTCCTTTTCTAAGGAGAATGGTATAAGAATATATTTAAATTAAGGCCTGAGAAATAGAGGTATAACTTATACACATAATGATTTCAAACTGCTCTTCGACTGCTGTTCATCTCCATTTTGTTTCAACCATCTTGAAAGGAAAAGGGGAATACATTTGTATAACACTGTGGTTTATGAACATATCTTGTCTTTTTGTTCTTTTATCAGTCCTTCTTTGAAAAAGCTTATTTTGTAATATGGTTTAAAATAATGTTGTCTTTTGTTTCCCTGTCCTTTGTTAATTGGCCTTTCACATATTCTCTTTAGTAATGCCTCAAATCATAAAAATTCCTGATTTTTACATGTCTATATGCAAATGGAAATGAGGAAGCAAAAGCAAAATGATAATATGTGTAGTTTTATATATATACATATATATACATATATGTGTGTGTATATATATATATATTTAAATAAATTATAAAATGTACAGAAATCAGATGCACTTTATACCATTATTAATTATAATAATTACAGAAACGATCTCTGAATTGACGTGAATGTTTTGAGGGTAGAGTGCTGTGTGAGAGAGATATTGTGCTTCTTTAGTTAGACTGGTTCCTTTGAGTTCCAAACCTGATCCCTGATTCTATATTTAAGGAAGCATAGCTTACAGTAGCTGGGATTATGACCAAAATTATTAGTGGGGGAAATGAGTTTTTTATTTCAGATGTGTAGAATGGGGAGGAATTTTTGAGGGATAGAGAGAAAGGTTTATTTCTAGGACATCTGAGGAATGATCAAAGACCTAGAAATATTTGAAAATGAGAGCTAAGGAGGCAGTCTTTATAAGATTCAAAATCTGGCAGGTTTTTTTTTTTTACACTTTATTTATTTTGACATTCAGCATTATTTTATATTAATTTCAGGTGTACAGCATAGTGGTTAGACATTTACATAATTTAAGAAGTGATCCCCCTTACTAGTCTAGTACCCACCTGGCACTATGTATAGTTATTACCGTATTATTGACTATATTCTCAGTGCTTTACTTTACATCCCCATGACTATTTGGTAACTACCAATTTGTATTTCTTAATCACCTCACCTTTTTCTCCCTGTCCCCCAATTCCCCTCCCATCTATCACCCCAACAAATCTAGTACCCATCTGATACCACACGTAGTTATTACAATATTACTGACTATATTCCTTATGCTATACCCGACATCCCATGACTACTGTGTAACAACCAATTTGTACTTCTTAATCCCTTCCCCTTTCTCACTCACCCCAAAACTCCCTCCCATCTGGCAACCGTTAAAATGTTTTCTGTATCTATGAGTTTGTTTCTGTTTTGTTTGTTTGTTTATTTTGTTCTTTAGATTCCACATATAAGCGAAATCACATTGCATCTGTCTTTTTCTGTCTGCCATACTCCACTCAGCACAATACCCTCCAGGTCCATCCATGCCACTGCAGGTGGCGAGAACCCATTCCCTTCCATGGCCAACCAATATTCCACTGTATACAGAGGGTACCAAAAAAATGCATACACAATTTAAGAAAGGAAAACTGTATTAAAATTGTAATACTCCAATAATAAATAAAGTATATACCAATAATAAAAGATGAATGCAGTCACGTTTGATTTCTGCAATTACAAGAGGTGCTCAAAGTGGTTACCATCAGCATCCAGACACTTCTGATTATGGTGAACTACTGCTTGAGCAACGTTGACCAAAATGTCCACTTGTATACATTTTTTTTTGTCACCCCCAATATATGTAATAGCTCCTCTTTATCTATTCTTCCATCCGCAAACACCAGACTGCCTCCACGTCTTGGCCATTATAAACAATGCTGCAATGTACACATGGATGCACATGCCCCCTCAAAGTAGCATTTTGGGTTTTTTTCAGATAAATACCCAGAAGTACAATTCCTGGGTCCTTCTTTGTCTCTTATTATAGCCTTTGTTTTAAAGTCTATTTTGTCTGGTGTAAGTATTGCTACCTCAGTTTTTTTTTTTGTTTGTTTTTTGTTTCCACTTTCATGAAATATCTTTTCCCGTCCCTTTTACTTTCAGTCTGTGTGTGCTTTTCAATCGGAAGTGAGTCTCTTGTAGGCAGCGTATGTAAGGGTCTTGTTTTATTATCCATTCAGTCATCCTATGTCTTTTGATTGGAACATGTAATCCATTTCTACTTAAAGTAATTGTTGACCGATATGTAGTTATTGCCTTTTTATTATTCATATTTTTGATCATCTTTGTTTTCTTTTTCTTCTTCTTAAAGAAGTCCCTCTAAGATTCCTTGTAATATTGGTTTGGTGGTGATGAACTCCTTTAGCTTTTTTTTGTCTGGGAAGCTCTTTATCTGGCCTCCGATTCTAAACGATAGCTTTGCTGGGCAGAGTAATCTTGTTTGTAGGTCCTTGATTTTCATCACTTTGAATACTTCCTGCCACTTCCTTCTTGCCAGCAGCAAAGTTTCTGTTGAGAAATCAGCGGCTAGTCTTATGGGAGCTCCTTTGTAGGTAACTAACTGCTCTTCTCTTGCTGCTTTTAAGATTTTGTCTTTGTCTTTAACTTTTGGCATTTTTATTATGATGTGTCTTGGTGTTGGCCTATTTGGGTTTATGTTGTTTGGGAGTCTCTGTGCTTCCTGGGCTTGTATATCGGTTTCCTTCTCCAGATTAGGGACATTTTCTGTCATTATTTCTTCAAACAGGTTTTCGACTCCTTGCTCTCTCTCTTCTCCTTCTGGTACCCTACACTTGATATTGTCCCACAGGCCCCTTAAACTCTCCTCATTTTTATGGATTATTTTTTCTTTTTGCTGTTCTGATTAGGTGTTTTCTGCTACCTTCTAAATTGCTAATTTAATCCTGTGCTTTATCGAATCTGCTGTTGATTCCCTGTAATGTAGTCTTCATTTCCATTATTGTATTCTTTATTTCTGACTGGTTCTTTTTTTATGTTTTCTATCTCTATTTTTATGTTTCCGATCTCTTTGTTGAAGTTCTTCCTGAGATCATCGAACACCTTAATAAACAGTGTTTGGAACTCTGCGTCTGGTAGATTGCTTGTCTCCATTTTGTCTAGTTCTATTTCTGGAGCTGTGTTCTGTTCTTTCATTTGGGAAATGTTTCTTTTTTCCCCCTTTTTGGCTGCCTCCCTGTGTTTGTTTCTGTTTATTAAATAGGGCCGCTATGCCTCTCAGTCTTAGTAGAGTGGCCTTCTGTAGTAGTTGTCCTGTGGGAACCAGTGGTGCAGTCTCTCTGGTCACCAGAGCCAGGTGCTTCAAGTGTTCCTTGTATGGGTTGTGTTTGCCTTCCTTCCTGTTGTTGTTGAGCCTTGGTTTCTGTTTGCATATCGGGGGAGGGATTGACCCTTGGGCTCATTGGTTGTGAGGACTGGCTGTGACTACAGTAGAGGAGCAGTGGTGCAAGGGCTGACCCTACAGAGGCGGGTTCCCTTTAGTGGGTCTGTGATGCCTGCCCAGCCTGCCCTTTGGGTGTGTCACCCTTGGAGGCAGCTGGGTGATGCTCCAGCATGATCTGAAGCTGACCACCAGGTCTTCCAACCCTGGGGCCTCCTGGGAGCAGTGTTGCTGTAGGCCAAGTTTAGCTGCAGCCTGTGTCCTGCCCAGGGCCACTTGGTATGAACCACAAGGCAATCTGCAGATGGCTGCTGCCCACTCTGGGTTTAGAGGTACCTGAAGAGGCCATCCGCAAACTGAGGCTGCCTGTCACTAGTGCTGGGCTTAGGGCCGCTCAGCCAGAGGTAAGGGACATGCTGAAGCCAAATGCTGCTTATTTGGGTTTTATGAATTTTTGAGACATTTTATGAAAGTCCAGAGCATGAGCTAAGACAGGTTATTTGTACAGAAAAGCCACTGGAAGTGTCTTGGGTTGGGTGGGGCATGGTCTCCAGGAATTACTAGGGCAGGGCAGAAGAAAGGTGGTAGCCATTTTAATGGAGACTCATATATGATGTCTACATATACCTGCGTCTGCACGCAGGGAAGGGGGAAGGCTAACAAAGAAACAATGGCTTCCATCAGCTCCTCCGACTGGGAAAAAACTGCTCCTTCAGCCTTCACCTTGAAACCAGACATTTCAGTTCCTCCGCATATGTCCCTGGCACCTTTCGAGCTGCTGCCTCAGCACTGGAGCTCAGAGCGAGTGAGTCCATCAGTGAGTAAGTCTGTGCACGGTCCCTATAGGAGGAACACCTGCGACTCCAGCTGACCTCCATCTCACTAAGCCACAATCTCTGCTGCTTTTCACAACCAGAAATTATGGAGACTTCTCTCCCTCTCTACTGGAACTCTGGGCTGGGGAGCCTAGCATTGGGCTGGGACCCCTCACTCCTCTGGGAGAGTCCTACTGCAGCCGAGATGTGCCTCCTGATTTTTAATGGTCACACGTGGGCATTGGGCAAGCCCGTTCCGTGTCTCTGCTACTCTTACCAGTCTCGAGGTGGCTTTTTCTGTATGTCAATAGTTGTAGGGCTTTGGTTCAGCTAGACTTCAGGTGATTCTCAATGATGGTTGTTCTGTGGCTTAGTTGTAATTTAGATGTGGTCATGAGAGAAGTGAGCACAGAGTTTACCTTTTCCGCCATCTTGACCATAAATGGCTGGCAGTTTTTTTGTAATATGTTATTTAGAACTGTATTCTTTGGGTTAAAAATGATAGGCTGTTGCTACTTTCATTCTATTTTATTCTTTTATGTTGGTTAACTCTAGTTCTTCTCTTTGGTTCTATGCTAGTCTTTACCAAAAAAAAGTGTTATTTTTTTAGAAATCGAGATTTTATTAAG
This sequence comes from Rhinolophus ferrumequinum, assembly GCF_004115265.2. Taxonomy (NCBI): domain Eukaryota; kingdom Metazoa; phylum Chordata; class Mammalia; order Chiroptera; family Rhinolophidae; genus Rhinolophus; species Rhinolophus ferrumequinum. Next base: position 13,105,873 of record NC_046299.1, on the reverse strand, counting down.
AGAATAGAGGAAAAGCATAGCTTTATGTTAAGTTTTGGGTTTCCTTCCTAACATTTCTCTAGTGCTTGTTCTACCTGGTCTTCCTGTCTCCTTGCTTTCTAAATTAGTTTTTCTGTGTAGCACAGCCTAAGACATCTGCTCAGCCATCACTGTACTTCCACCCACCCTTTTAACTTTCTCATCTTTCTTCCTTAACCATCTAATTTCCTTTTTTTCACCTTTTGAAACGTTTTTCCAAGTTACATAGATGTATATTTTAAGGTTAGATGGCACCATTAAAGTCAATTGTCCCTCTTTTCCTATAGAAGCCACTTAACAAAAACTGAAAACTAAAATAGTAGAGAATCTCAAATAGCTGGTGATGGTAGGAAAACTAACTTGGTGGTGAACACACAATGCAATATATAGATGATGTGTTTTAGAATTGTACACTTGAAACCTATGTAATTTTACTAACCAATGTCACCCCAATAAATTTAATAAAAATTTAAAAAATAAAATAGAGAATATAGAAAATACTAAATGCAGCATTTGAAAAACACACGTTCATTGCATAATGAATGTTTAATTTTGTCATAATGCATAGTTGTTAATGCTATGTGCATATTAAATAGATTACTTAAAGTGTGTACTCACTGTGTGTACTCATCTGCTTCTGTGACATTTGTCACATAGTAAAATTTTTTTTAAGTATTAATAAGTCACAGGAGGGAAAAAGGCAACTTTGAAAAACAGTTTTATTTTAATATGGCTTCCAAAATTGGCATAGCTGAAGAATTTTTAGAAGACATCAAAATCAAGGCGAAACAAATCAGATATCTGTTCATATGTAAAGGATACAGTAAAAGGTTAATTTTCAAAGCAGACTCCAAAGTGTGGTATTTCCCCATCCCACAATCAACTCCCTAACAGAGTGGCTCCAGGTTTCTATCTTTTACATAATGTTAAAAAAAATTGGAATCCCTGGAAGTCTTTGACTGTACGCAACAGAAACTGTTCTGGCTAACTTGAGCAGAAAAGGTGGAAGGTATGGCAGTAACCACTATGTCCCAGCATCCGTTCTTACCTTCTTTTTAATAATAGAATTCATTGAGCTTTTTGGCTCAGCATGTGGCCTTCTGGCTGCAAACCACATTTCTCAGTCTTCCTTGCAGCTAGTATGGCTACTGGACTAAGTTTGGGTCAGGAGGATGCAAGTGGAAGTGCTGTGTGGAAATTTTAGAATATTGACATCTTCCCCAATGACCAGTAAATGACAATAACTGTAGTAACCAGTAGCACTTGCCCATTTGCCTCAAGGATGTTTCATGAGAGAGAAATGAACTTTTAGCTTATTTAAGCAACTTATTTTTGGTTCTCTTAACCTGTAACCTAATACAAAAGGATACTGAGTAGCTCACAAAAGAGATGGAAAGGCTGGAAAAGCCTGGGTTGGAAAGGGGGAGGTACAACAGAAGGCTAAATGGGTAGATTCACAGCAAAGATGGAGCCACAGGAACCTTTGATTAGGATGTTCCTGTCACTGCCACTACTGGCTTGTTCACTGTGGCTACTGCATGCTGCAGGCATGGAGAGAAAGAGTCCTTTATTGTGCCCACATCTTTGTGTCACGAGTGAAGATTTGAAACCCTACTTGGTAGCATCTGCTTGGCTAAAGCTCAGCTTACCCTATACCTCGCTGCCTTAAGATATAGAAATAGAAAATTAAACTTTTCTAATTTGTGTAGAGGGAAGGGATCCTGTTTCTGGAAAAAAAAAAAAATTCACACGTTGCGAGATTTCCCCAAACAGAAGAAAGGGGTTCAAGTGATTGGAATTTCCTAAACAAATACAAGTTTAAATAAAATATTTTAAAGTATAGATTGTTGCTGTAATCGACAAGGAATGGCCTAAGTAGTTCTCTCCTCTCAGAAAAACTTTGCAACTTGAAAAAGATGGTAGGAGTAGACAGTTTATGAAGATAAACCAGTAGCTTTTCGAGGACAATATTTTTTTTCTTAATCCACTACAACAAAACATTTTTTTTCCTCTTCCAGAGAGATGAAAAACAGGTTCATCTATTATATACAAGACTGTTACTTAACCATTTAAAAATTGTCCCTGTTCCTTTCCTATTCCAGAATGCCCAGCTCAGTTGTATCGTTTAATCCTTTTAAATGTGTTTAGGATATTCTTTATGTTTTCAGTCCAGTTCAGGTACAGTTCTCACGTAAGGATTGGGGTTGGTTGTTTTCAGCCTTTACATTATTGATTAAAAGATAGTATCTGAATATGTAAATCATGTAATTTGGTGTTTTTATATAGTGCCTCTGATAAAGTCACACTTTATTTGGACTTTTTTCAGTTTCCTGCGTCTTCTTCGTCCTTTACTATTTCAAGGCCTTTCTGATTCCTGAACTTCCTCCTAGAATAGCCTCACCCATTAACATTCTAAGACTAGGTCAGATACCCCTTTACATGCTTTCATAGGACTCTGCCTTTTTAATTTTTTGCATTTATCACATTTATGTTTGTGTGATCCTTTGGTTATCTTTCCTATTGGAATATAAACTCCATGAATTAAAGATGATTATGTTTTGATCACCTTTGTGTCCTCAGCACCTTCTATAGAGCCTGACATGTATTAATAGTAGGCACTCATTTTTTTTTTTTTCTTTTTTGGTTGAATGAATGAATTACAAATGTATTAGTTTGCTAGTATAGTGATATGTGAACATTCAAATATAGATGTTTTAGAAGACTAGAACTCCAATAAATTATGTAATTTACTTGGTATACAAAACATAATTTTAAGCATTGAGAGAAACAATTGAATGTGAGCAACTGGTTCTTGGATCCTTTGTCTTATATTTGTTTCAAACCTTTGGTTTTAGATTTTAATATTTGCCACTGGGTGGCAGTATTGATTACCAGAGCACACACTTAAACTCCATGGCATTATTCAAGTTGTAAAAGCTTGATAATTTTGTTTATTTAAAAAACATATATAAAATCTTTTAACTCAAACTCATGAATGTTTTATTGTAAAGTATTTTTTTCTATCTTAGTCATATAACATATTAGGACATAATTACTTCAGGATAGTGTATAAGTACAGGTTGATTTGAAGAATTTCACAGGATAGCTTTTATTTTCTTTTTGAAGTTTAGTAATAATAAACATGATCTCTTTCTTTAACTTTGTGGAGAGACAAGAGACATGTAATATACTAGATTCAATTCTTTTCTTTTAGTTCATTTCCCCACCTAGCAAAAACAGCACATCCACCTTTTTGCAAGAGCCGATAAAAATTTTATTCCTGACCTACTTGAAAAGTTGATTGTTTAAAAATAAAAGTAGTGCTGGGAATGTATGTATATAAAACAAGGCTTATTTGCTAATTCATTCATTTATTTAGTTCATTTATGTAACAAAACTTTTTGAGCTTCTAAGTGCTAGACACTATCCTAGGTCTTTCGGATAAATCATGGAACAAAGAAAGCAAAGATCCTTGTGGATCTTCATTCAAGTCAGAGACAGATCATAAATAATAAATATAATATATATGTAGTAAGTATAGTATAGTAGAAAGGGATAACAGTTGTGGAAAAATAAAGTAGAGCTGAGAAAGGGGGATAGATAGATCTGGGGATGGGAGTTACAATTTAAAATAGAATGGTCAGGTCAGGCAATCCTGCAAAGGTGACATTTGAGCAAAGACATGAAGCAAGTGAGGGAGTTAGCCATATGCAAAGGTGACATTTGAGCAAAGACATGAAGCAAGTGAGGGAGTTAGCCATATAGATATTCAAGAGAAGAATATTCCTGGTAGAGGGAACAGTCACTGCAAAGGCCCTACCTGCAAAGGTAGGAACAAGCCTGGTGTGTCTGAGGACAAGCAAAAAGGCCAGCATGTCTGGGCTTGAATTATTGAAGGGGAGATTAGTCAGACATAAGCTCAGAGAAGTTACAGAGCAAGACAGATGATTGGGGATATGGAGTTAAGGGGTTGTTGGAGTGATGGAGGTATGTGGAGAATGGAGCTAGATCAGCTAAGCCTGATGGTTATATGGCATTGTAAGGATTTTGACTTTTACCCTCAGTGAAATGGGGAGCCATTGAAGAAATTTGGGCAGAAGACTGGTATACTCTGACTTGGTTTGAAAAGGATCCTGTTGACTTCTTTATTGAAAATAGACTATGGAAGCAGAGTACCAGTTAAGAGTCTACTGCTGTAATTATAGTCTAGATGAGAGATGATAGTGACGTGGGCAGCCAGTGATGGGGTGAGAATTGCGTGAATACAGCATGTAATTTTAAGGCAGGGTTAATAGGATTTGCTGATGTACTGGATATGGGGGACGAGAGAAAGAAAAGAGTCAAAGATGACTTTAAGATTTTTGATCTCAGAGTAAGATGGAACTGTCATCAACTGATACGAGAAAGATTTTAGGAGGATCAGTTTGATTTCGGTATATTAAGTTTGAGATATCTTTTAGACATCTAAGAGGAGATGATGAAAAGACAGGTGGAGATTAGTGGAGAGAGGTCTGTACTATAGCTATCAATATGGGGGTAGTTGACTTAAAAATGTTAAATTGGAAACTATTAATGGTACATAAAGCCCTGATATCAGATGAGATTACCAGGGAAGTTAATATAGAGAGATTAGAACAGAGGACTGAGCTCTGGGTCACAGCACAATTTACAGAATACAGACTATTCTGTGCTAGACTTATAGTTCCTTATAGAAGTTTACCTCATGTTGAAATATTTACAACCACTTGTTTTGTTGCCTCTGACTTAGATAAGTAGTTCACCCTGTATTTGTCATTTTCAATTAACAAGGACCAAAATCTGTAAAGCTTTCTATTAAGCAATCCACAACTCAAAAATAATAAGTTGGCAACCACTGTTTTTCGCTAACAGAGAGAGCAGTTTCTTTCCATTCTGTAATAGCATCATTGACCTGTGAGTAGTTTTGACCAAGTATTTTTGGAATAGACCTAGTATGGTGTTTACCACTCACACAATTCATTATTTTGTAAAATTAAAATAACTCCAAAACAGCTGTGGACATTTAATACATGCTAAGATTGATAACTGGCCATTGGAGATTGCTTTTATGGTCTAGAAAAATGTTTAGAATAATTTGGATACTGAAACAAAATAAAATTTTTCTAATGATGTTAGAAGATAGGATCCTTGCAGTTATGTTATCTTGTTTTGCCTCTTATTGGAGAACTTCAGACTCAGTACACATTAAATCATAAGACTATTTCTGGAATGTTACAGTAAGTTACATACACTTGTCTTAAAATCTCCCTTCTCAGCATATTTTCCATTTCCTATTAGCAACCCAATTTCTTCTGGGAAATTGCTTTTCACTCATTGAGAGGAGTCTCGATGGGATGATGTATCCGGATACCTCTCTGTTCTAAGCTTGATTTTCCAGCCGCTTTTTAGAATTCTCTGAATTACCCGTATTTTCCCAATAAATTCCCAGTTTTCCTAGCCAAAATTAGTTTCTGTGGCTTACAAGCAAAGAAATCTAACTGCTATAGTAACCCTAGAGATACAGTTAGAGAGTATATATGTTTTTCTGTTATTGGATTTATTTAAAATATCAGAAGTGGTATCAGCAGTATAGAGTTATTTATAGAAATTCAGTTTAACAACCTGCATTTGATGTAGTTCAAAGTTAGCAGTATTTATGTAATCTCAATTGAGAACTGCAAAGAGAAAATAAAATTTGGCGTTTTAAATATGTACCTAATGGTAAAATAAATATTTTTTTCTTAATGGCATAGATTATATATGAATTAAAGGTCTTAGCCAAAACTGTATTGAAAAGAATTCTAAAACTCTGGAGCAAGATTTTTAAAAAAATCTCTTATTTGACTGTATAACTTTTTGATTTCTTTTCCTGCTTTAAGTGATATAAAGAAACTCTAATTCTTGCTTTGAGAAATCAAAGCTTGCTGTTAAAATATGAATCGGTAAAAGGACAAGTGCCTCATTGTTGAAGGAGTTAAAATTTTACTGCTTGGTTTCCCATTCTGCATCTTTGTACATAGCGGTTATAGTTTTTCTAGTAGCGTCAGAAATTAGTATATCGATCTAATCATAAATTTGGGGGACTTTTGGGGAATTGCTGTCTAACTCACTTGAGGACTTTAAATTTTTATCCTTTATGCAAGCAAAGTTATTTTATAAATTTAATTTGTGTAAAATGAATAAAATTTTTTGTACTGATTTCTATGATAAAATCAGAGATGGTTTCCTTTAGAAAAACTTTTTCCAGTGTAAAATAATTAGAATACCTGGGGAAGAAAGAAACAATGTAATTCAGTAGTTCTGGAATTGCTTTAGAAAAACTTTCAAAACTTTGTAGTACTTTATTCTATGTTTTGTCATTTACAATTATTTGTCAATTGGATTTACTTTGATTATAGGAATTCTGTACTTAAAAATTTTCTGTGTTTTTGCAATATATATTTATAATGACTCATAATACTAGTCTTCATTAACCTAGTTTGCCTGCGGACTTAATTATACTTAGTTTCCTTGTGTATAAAGTGAGGGGATTGACTTAATAAGGTTACTATTATGAAGTTTTTATTAGCGTATTAAATATTAAGTACAATCTCATTTTATCTTCCCAGAATCTTATGTTTTTCTAGGTGTAATCTCAGTGATTATATTGAAGATTATAGAAGTTAACTAACTCATCCAAGGTTTCACAGCTAATAAGTAGGAAAGCTACCATGTTTCCCCGAAAATAAGACCTAGCTGACCATCAGCTCTAATGCGTCTTTTGGAGCAAGAATTAATATAAGACCTGAGGGTATTATATTATATTAGACCCAGTCTTATAATAAAATAAGACTGGGTGTATTATATTATATTGTATCGTATCATATATCATATCATATTATATTATATAAGACATGGTCTTACTTTAGTGAGACAGGGTCTTACACTAAAGTAAGAATGGGTCTTATATTAATTTTTGCTCCAAAAGACGCATTAGAGCTGAGGGTCCAGCTAGGTGTTATTTTTGGGGAAACACAGTAGGTTAGGCTACATATCTCATGCTCTTAGTTTTTTATAGCTCTATGGTTATTTTCATTCATTCATTCAATAAATGTGTACTGAGGCCAATCAAGTAGAGGTTGTAGGCTAAATTAAGGATTTTTTGTTTTATTTTAAGTGTGGTGGGAAATTATTGAAAGATTTTGAGTAGGGGAATGATCGGAGGGATTTCTATTTTTAATCACTCTGCATTGTGGAGAGTTGAATGTGACCGGAAGGGAGCAAGAATGGAAATATAGAGACCAGTTTGGAGACTATTGCAATAGAGTGAATGGTGGCTTGAACTAGGATGGTAGTTGTAAAGGAAGGGATTAGTGGTTGGAGTGTGGTAGGGGTGACAGAACTGAAAAATATTTATAATTGTACGGTATAGGCACCAACCTATCAAAATGGATGCTGGCCTTAGTTCTGGAGCAGAATCCTGGATGAGGCGTGCTATACCTATACCTGGCATATTCTCTTTAGCTGTTGACTGTGGAGAGGTCTGGGTTATGTCAGGGGAAGGGCCAGGGGAGCTGGGAAGGGAAGGCTGGGTACTTGGGTATGTGAAGCAGCATCTACTTCATTGAAGCATTTCCATATTTAGAAGTTGGAAAGGATGTAGCCCTGCGTACCTAATGAATGTCAGTCTAGGATTTGTTGGTGGATTAGATGTTGGGTATGAAACATCAAAATTTTAGTTTTGGACGTGTTAAGTTTGAGATGATCATTAGGTATCCAAGTGGAAATGTCATGTAGGTGGTTTGACTTTGAGTCTGGAATTCAAGAGAGATTGTAGGGCTGGAGATACAAATTTGAGAGGGGTCAGTGTATAATTCTACATCGTATGATTATAGGACAGCCTTTTCTCCTCAAACGTCTGTCTCTCAGCAGCCTGTCACTAGTGCCCAAAGTTACAGCATTAGAAATTTATTCCTAGTTTTGGATTATTAAACTATACATAACCTGTGGAAAAGGCAGCATGTTGAATTATTATGAAAACCCACTGTAATGTGAATTAGTTTATTATATCTTTTTTGAGCTAGCTGAGATCCGCTTACCTTGAGGAGATTCCCATATCGATTGATAGAAGTTATTGCAGGGAGAGTTATTCAGAGATGTTGTATGAGGGGCTAGTTATACAATGGTAGAAAACTTTTCATGGACATGTTCTTATAAAAAGGTAGTCTTAGATAGCCTTAAAAGTAGATCTCAACATTAGATTTTTAATGGATGATGAAGGCTGTGTGTATATAAAGTGTTCTTTATAGTTGAGCTTTAAATTAATGTTCAGTGTATGAATTTACGTTTTAAATCTTTTTAGTTATAGAATGCAGAAAGCTACAAATTATAACATCTAATTGTCCTTAAAATAAGTCATACTCATAAATCTTTCATTCTATTTATACTTATTAATTTGTAGTAAAATAAAGACAATCTGTAGAGTTTAGCTATAGACTAATCCTTCTAATAAGTTCTAAAAGTTACATAAAATGTGGTAGTAAAAAAAAGATAGGAAAAATTTTGACTGCTATTTTCTTTCGAGTAGAAAAATCAGATATTTTAGATTATGGAGTAAAATTTACAAAAATTCTGGTATTCTTGTTTTCGGTATTAAATAATATTTAGTTTAAATACATTCATTAAATTAATACATTTAGTTATTAGTATTAGTTTCCTATAACTGCTATAACGAATTACCACAAACTTACCATTCTGGAGGTTACAAGTCTAAAATCACTGGGCCAAAGTCAAGGTGTTGTCAGGGCCATACTCCCTCTGGAGGCTTTGAGAAAGAATCTACACCTTGACTTTTCCAGCTTCCAGCGCTACAGTCCCTACATTTCTTGCTTCCTTTTCCCTTTCTTTGTCCTTAAAACTTTCAGCACAGCATCTTGCTTCTGTGGTCACGTTGCTTTCTTCTTCTGTAGTCAGATCTCCCTCTCTTACGGACACTTGTGATTATGTGTAGAGCCCACTTGGATAATCCAGGATAAACTCCCCAGTTCAAGACCGTAATTTAATTATATCTGCACAGTCACTATTGCCAGGTAAGCTGGCATTCACAGGGTTCAGTGATTGGAACCTAGAAATCTTATTCAGCCTTCCACAAACTACTCTGAAATATTTTGCTTTAGTGCAAATTCCATAGAGATATTACTGATTTAAATATATCCCTGATTCTGTTAAGAATTTTATAGGCCATTGTTCCCTATCAAACTCTTTGTCAAGTAACCCCCTAGTATTATTTGACTGCACCCAACTCTGTGTCTGTAGGTGGTAACTGTTTTTAAGTATTTATTTAGAATGAGTTTCAAATAATTACAAAAGTTGCAAGAATAAGAATAGCAAAGAATATTCGAATGTCCTTTACCCAGATTCACCTATTACTAACATTCTACTGATGGGCTGTTGTTCATTTAACCCAAGTTAAATGAGTTCTAAGTAAGTTAGAATTGTGGTTAAAATTTTTTTAAATCAGTGTGTTCCTTTCATTTCTTTGATTACCAAGGAATAGTTCACAGTCTTTTCGCTCAGAAATAATACAGTTTTGTATATCTGATTTAAAAGAATGTGTCATTATCAAAGAGATAATCCAGGGTGTTACCGCCTTGTACCTGAAAAATAGACTCATAGAATGTAAGTTTTGAAAAGGACTTTGAAGATGAATGAATGTATGGGTGAGTGAACATAAACAAATAAAACTGTGTAGGCTAATGCTTCTCAAATTAGGGTCTGTTTGGAAGTTTTAAAGTGTTGTGATTCAATGATAATCTAAAACTTTTTGATATAACCAACTTTTAAGATAAAATGATTGATCTTATAATTGGGTAAAAATGCCCCTTGACTGCAGTGCCAGCGCTATGTTGACTCTTGAGTTGGGACCAAGTAGTATTCCGTATTATAGGATAAAAAGGAAATTACTGAAGTGTACTGATGCTTCTGTGACAATTGAAGATCAAATGATGATATGGCATATTATATGAATTAAAAAGGTTTATGAAAGGTAGAGGAAAGAGAAGTGATGGGAAGATTATGTTGTCAAAATAATGTAAATATCCTAGATGTATAGAAAATGTGCTATAAGAATTAATATAATTTTCAACCTGGGACCAATGATTTAGTTTGAGCAAAACAGCACCAACTACATATTAAGTAAACATTAATTTTTTTGGTTTTATCAGTTTGTTTATATATCATATAATTTATACATTTATGTTTGTGTTTATAAAAACTTTAAACAAAAGGAGTTTATGTTTAGTTTTTGTTCAAGCATATTTTAGTTTAGTAAAATTAAAAATCATTTACGAACCTTCTAAGTTTGGTGAAAATATATTTTCTTTAGGAGCATTCCTTCCGTTATTTAAGTTTGAGAAACTAATCTAGGCTATTCTACTGCTGATGAGGAAAGCAAGACTCATGAGTAACATTGTGAATATGGATAGGAAAGGCAGTGTTTTCAACTTATAGTATTTAAGTTATCTTGAGCTAATTAATATTTTTATTTTATTATGCATAATAGTTTTTCTTTTTGAAAATAATAAGCCCTCCCTACTGATGCCAATTTTGGTTATTAATAATAATAATGCTAAGAAAAAATGTAATTTTTATTTTTATATTTGTTTAATAGTTTACAATTTACAAATGCTTTCATCTCCACTGTCTTTTAAAAAAAATTAAATATTTATAATAACCCTTAGGGGATAGGTTGTTATTTCTGTTTTATAGATGAAGGCTTGATGATGATGGGAGAGGTAAACAGACTTGCCCAAGGTCACACTTCTAGTAAGTGACAGAACTGGGATTTAAGTACATTGCTTTCTATTCTAATATTCTAGTAGTAAAGTAAATATGAAATTTCATGTTATTTCAATGATTCTTTCAGATTGTTAAATTTATTTTAACATCTGAGTGTATGATTAGCCCCCTCTCCCATAGGCATTACATTTCGTGTTAGACTTTTCCTTGTAAGCTATAGTTTAGACGATTTCTTATGTACATTTATTAATATGAGCATTGAAGTTTTAGTTCTCTTAATCCATATATTGTTTCTGTAAGCTAAGTTCTCTGTTTAATGCATTGTGCTTTTTTTTTTTTTTTTTTTTTTTTTTTTTTTTAAATAGGTCCGGATTGTTCTTTGAATGTTCCTTCCACTGAGTCTTACTGGATTCTGCCAAATGTTAAACCCTTCAGCCCTTCTGTAGGTCGGGCTTCCCATAAAGCAGTTTTACATGGAAAATTTATGTGGGTGATTGGTGGATATACTTTTAACTACAGTTCTTTTCAAATGGTCCTGAAGTAAGTGTTTTTTCTTTTTCAGATTTTCACAATCTATTATTTAGGCTGGATTTTTTTGGTAGCAAGACTATCCTAAATGTCTATTTTATTGCTTTCCAAATTTATGAATGTTTGTTTTTTGTGATAGTATCTATTTGCCAAGTGGAAGTGATTTGATAATCTATGAATCCAGTATATCTATAGTTAAATATTTGCCATTGTGCATATAGGATTGTTTTGTGTAGTTATTTCATTGCTTGTCTAGAGTGCTTTTAATAAATTCTAAGTAAGAAAATATTAACTTCAAGTAAGGTCAGGTCTTTATTAGACGTTATGAATCCTGCCCCATTTTATTTCTTCAGAATGAAGTTTAATTGCTTATATTAAAATACTTTATTTGTCCTGTAAATTAATTTACCTGAACTTTTTTTACTTTGAATTAGCTTTACAAGCTTTTGTTGGGATAACAGTGCCAGCATTTTAAAATAGATCTTTCATTCGCTGTTGTCTCAATAGAGATTGTTCTCTGCATGATTGGATGATAAGGGGAATCACGTGGATGGCAGCTTTATCTGATTTCTTTTCAGCTGGTGATTGTATTTTATGAACGTTCAATAATAGTATAAAAGAAGAAATGGGAAGAATAATTTGATTATCATTGTTGTTTTTAGTGGTGATATTCATAATATGTAATAACCAGTGTAACCTGGGCATCAGCCAATCAGAACTGCCCCTGGAGAGTATACCGTAATGGTGTGTCCCCAAAAGGTAGCTGGATATGGAGATTAATACACAGGGCACCCAGTAAAACTTGAATTTCAGATAAACAATGAATAATTTTTTAGTGTAAGTAGACCCTTGCAATATTCTTTTTTGATTTTGTCCCAAATAGTGCATGGGTTCTTCCTGTACTAATAAATTGTCATTTTGTGAAATTCATATTTAACTGGCATCCTGTGCTTTATCCAGCAACCCTACCCACTAAAAATATTAGCTCTGTTAATTTGGGATATTTAAAAATTCTGCTCATAATTGGAGATTGCTTTAAAACTGTGATTGAATATGATCAGAATTAAAGTTTAAAATAAATTCTGGAGAGAGGAAGAGTTTTAAGTAAATATTTAAGTGAACAATTAGAATTCTGTAATGCAAATATGAAGGATAAAATATAGTAGAAATAATTGAAAGAGAGCTAGTAAGATTAAAATGAATTGCTAAGATATAAAAAGAACCTGAAGAAATGAGATTTAAATGTGAAAACAAAAAGGAAATTAACTATGCTTATTGAAAATGAAAAGCCTGTGAAAATCAAGTAAAATGGTTTTTGCATTTTTAATGGGCTGTAAGAAAGAACACAGAAGAATATGTAAGACCAATGTGGTCCACAAAGTCTGAGATATTTACTATCTGGCTCTTTTACAGAAATAGTTTGGTGAGTCCTAATTTATGGTTACTTGGTGGAAAGCATTGTGTTGGGTGCAGGTACTTGTAGGTAGGTAGCATAGTAGTGAGTCTGTGGAATTTATGTTCTGATTGATTATGTTTCCTCATTTGTATCATACACGTGTATCTTATAACTCCGGTGTTAGGAAATAAGTTAAACATAATGGTGGAAAGAGATTTTGTTACCCTTCCCTTTATTGTTTTGTGAAGGGAGCTTCCTTCCCTTTCCTAATGAGTTGGAGGAAGAAAGAGAAGCGGGGAGATAATAATTGATGGTGAGCTTCTTAAACAAGGTCTTAGTCAATTGTTGACTATATGCTTCTTTTTGTACGTTTTGGCAAATTGAAGAGACTTAAGGGTAGAGTAATGGTGACAACTGAACTGGAATTCTGTTAGATAAGCATTTGAGAGTCATGGTTTGGAACTTCTGTTTTCATATGTATATTTTCAGACCAAAGAACAAATATTAATTTTCATTTTTTTATCCAGTAATCCAAATCGTACCTTAGTTTTACAAAAGTTTCTATCTTAATAGATTCATTTACACACTCTCTCAAACAACTGATTAATAAACAAGGTGTATTTGTGCAGGAAATATGTACTTCTTGGTTAATTTATTAATGCTAAGCTAAGTATGTGTAAAAGGATAAAAATGAATATGTAAAGCAAATGGCTGTTGTAAAAATGGAGAGAATTTCCATCTATTTTCAAAAGAAAAAGCTGCCTTTGTTTTTTAATCTAAAAATGCAGAACAGCTCGCTATTGTTTAGGTTAAGCAATTGGTTGAAGTTGTTAAAGCAATCGAACAAATTAATTCCAGTAATAAATAGCCTTGTCAAGTTAATGTATATTACACAATTAAGTTATTGAATCTTAATTTAGAGTAGGTATATCTTGAGCGTCTTTATTAAAAATACCTAATATAGTCCATGAAATTATGAGTTTATTCTAATTGTTTTGAATTGAATGAATACTTGAATACAGATGAAGAAAGCATATGCAGAATAAAAGAGTAAAAGTGACTCTTAGTTTATGAAGTTATTTTTTTCTTGCTTTTAGTTACAATTTAGAAAACAGTATATGGAATGTAGGAACTCTGTCACGGGGACCTCTCCAGAGATATGGACACTCTCTTGCTTTATATCAGGTATGGATCCTGCTTTTTAAATTTTAATCATTTTTTTAGTTTACCTTAGAGAAAAACAATACTAAATCTCAGATTTATTTCAAACACTTAATGAGAACAATAGATCATACGGATCACAATAACTTGAGGTGTTATAGACTCATATACTAGGTTAATAAACAAAATAGATTTTAGTACAATCTTCCATGGCACCTGAGAAGGAAGAAATAAAGATTGACTTTTTATCTGTGGCTTTATACCTAGTCATCAAGCCAATCACTTTCCCCCCCCTAAATTGTGGTAAAATACACATTTTAACCATTTTTAAGTTAGAATTCCGAGGCATTAAGTACATTCAAATTGTTGTGCAACCATTACCACTATTACTTCCAGACCGTTTTTCATTTTGCAGAACTGAAACGCTATACCCAGTAAAGATTAACTCCCTGTTCCCGTTTCCCCAGACTTTGGTAACCATCCTTCTACTTTCTGTCTCTGTGAATTTGGCTGCTCTGGGTACCTCATGTAATTGGGATCATACAGTAGTTGCCCTTTAGTGACTGGCTTATTTCACTCAGCGTAATGTCTCCAAGGTTCATCACGTTGCAGCATATGTCAGACTTTCTTTCCTTTTTGAGCCTGAATAATATTCCATTGTATGTATAGACCACATTTTGTTTAACCCTTTATCCATAGATAGACACTTGGGTTGCTTTTACCTTTTTGACTATCATGAATAATGCTGCTGTGTAAATGGGTGTACAGATATCTGCTCCTGTTCCCGCTTTCAATTCTTTTGGGTAAATAGCCAGATTTGCTGGATTATATGATACTTAGATTTTTAATTTGTTGACCGACTGCTGTATTGTTTTCCACAGTAGCTGCACCATTTTACATTCCTACCAGTAGTGCACAAGGGTTCCATGTCTTCCGTATCATTGTCAACATTTGTTATTTTCCGGATTTTTTTTTTTTATTTTAATAATAGCCATCCTAAGGAGTGTGGAAGTGGTTTTGATTTGTTTCCTTAATGATCAGTAATGTTGAACATCTTTTCAAATGCTTCTCGGCTATTTGTATGCCTTCCTGGAGAAATGTACTATGTTCAGGTCCTTTGCCCATTTTTTAATTATTTGTTTTTCTGTTTTTGAGTTGTAGTTCATCTTTATATATGTTGGATATTAACCCCTAATATGGGTACATGATTTGCAAATATTTTCTCCCATTCTTTGGGCTCTCTTTTTACTCTGTTGATAGTGGCTTTTGATGTGCAAAAGTTTTTAACTTTGACATAGTTTATCTGTTTTTTCTTTTATTAACCTGTTTGTTCCTTTGGTGTGACATCCAAGAAATCATTGCCAAATCCAATGTCATGAAGCCTTTTCCTTATGTTTTCTTTTTAAGAGTTTTAAAGTGTTCTTGTGTATAGCCCTTTAATTCATTTTGAGTTAATTTTTGTTTATGGTGTACAGTAAAGGTCGTACCTATCTCATTCTTTTACATGTGGATATTCAGTTTTCCCAGCATAATGTGTTGAAAAGACTGTCTTTTCCCCATTGAGTGGTTTTGGCACCATTGTTCAAAATCATTTGACCATATATGTATATATATGAGGGTTTATTTCTATTAGGTTGGTGCAAAAGTAATTGTGGTTTTTGCAATGTTTTTAACCTTTTAAACTGCAATTACTTTTGCACCAACCTGATAAGTCTGTGTTTATGCCAGTACCACACTGTTTTGATTACTGTAATTTTGTAGTAAGTTTTGAAATGAAGTGTGAGATCTCTAACTTTTGCCTTACTTTTCAAGTTTGTTTTGTCTATTCAGGGTCCCTTACGATTCTTTATAGATTTTAGGATAGATTTTTCTAATTCTGCAAAAATGTTACTGGGATTTTGATAGGGATTGCATTATAATCAGTTATTTTTATGTACTTGAGGGATTCATGAATTTAGCCTGATTAAAATGACAGGCTACATAACAGGTTTTTATTTTGAATCAACAAAGACTCATGCATTTTTGTGGTCTGTGACTAGACCCTTCAAATCAGAATTTATGTATTTTCTGAGCTTACTTAAGAAAAATTGGGAAATACAGGTAGTAAAGAATAAACTACCACTTTTTTATTGCATATGCATGTTTTAAAAATAAAACAAAAATCTTTATGTATAGATGTAGTGTGTATATGCTTCTTTCTTTTAGTTTTGTTTTTTACTTTTTTGATTTATTTCATTTTTTTGTAACAGCTTTATTGAGATATAATTGACATACCATATAATTCACTTCGTAAAAGTGTGCAGTTGAATGATTTTCAGTGTATTCAGTGTTGTGAAACCATCTCTTGCATATTTGTGCAAAATTGCAGAGTTGTGTATTCAATTTTTAGAACATTTTCATCACCTCACAGAGAAACTCTGTATCCTTTAGCTATCACCTGAAACCTCCTCATCCTCCCAGCCTTAAGCAATCATGAACCTACTTCCTAACTCTATAGATTTGTCTATTCTAGAAATTTCAAACAGATGAAATTATATACCATATATGGCTTATGATTGGTGTGTTGTAACATGTATCAGTACTTCATTTTATCACTAAATAATATTCTATTGTATGGGTATGTATATAATACTACATTTTGTTTATCCTTTTGTCAGTTGATGGACATTTGGGTTGTTTCCACCTTTCAACTATTATGAATAATACTGCTATGAATATTTATGTATAAGTTTTTGTGTGAACATATGCTTTCATTTCTCTTAGGTGTATACATATGATTGGAATTATAAGGTGAAATGGTAACTCTGTATTTAACTTTCTGGGGAATTGACAGACTGTTTACCAAAATGGCTGTACCATTTTATACGAGTATTCCCTCTAGCCGTGTATAAAGCCTCCAGTTTCTAGATACTTGCTGGCTCTTGTTAGCATCTGTCTTTTTTATTATAGCCATACTAGTGGGTGTGAAGTGCTGTATCATTCTGTTTTGATTGCATTTCCTTTTTGACTAATGATGGTGAGCATCCTTTCATGTTTTTATTGACTGTTTGTAGTTTCTTTGGAGAAATGTCTGTTCAGGTTCTTTGCCCATTTTTAAATTGGGTTATTTGTCTTTTGATTATTGAGATGTTAGAGTTCTTTATATATTCTAGATACAAGTCCTTTATTAGATATATGATTTGCAAATATTTTCTCCCATTCTGTGCACTTTCATTTTCTTGATGGTGTCTTTTGAAGCACAAAAGCATTTTAATTTTTATGAAATATAATTCATCACTTTTTTCTTTTGTTGTTTGTGATTATATCTCATATCCAAAAAGCCACTGCCAAATCCAAGGTCATAAAGATCTACTCCATTTTCTTTTTTTAAGTTTTATAATTTTGGCTCTAACATTTAGGTCTTTGATTCATTTTGGATTACGTTTTGTATATGGTGTACAGTAAGGGTTCAAGTTCATTCTTTTGTATGTGATATCCAGCTCTCTCGGCACCATTATTTGAAGAGACGGTTCTTTCCCCATTGAAAGGTCTTGGTACTCTTGTCAAGTATCAGTTGGCCATAGATGTATGGATTTATTTCTGGACTCTCAATTCTGTTGACTTATGTGTGTATCTTTAGGCCAGTCACACGCTCTCTTGATTACTTTTGCTTTGTGGTTAAGTATTTTTTAATTAATTTTTATTTTTCAATTACAGTTGACATTCAGTATTATTTTTTATTAGTTTTAGCTGTACAGCATAATTGTTAGACATTTATGTAATTTACAAAGTGATCCCTCAGACTAGTCTAGTACCTACTTGACACCATACATGGTTATTACAGTATTATGGACTATATTCCCTATGCTGTGCTTAGTTTTGAAACAGAGAAGTGTGAGTCCTCCAATTTCATTTATTTTTTCAAGATCGTTTGGATATTCTGAGTCCCGTCTGATTCCATATTCAGTTTTTGCCCATTTTCTCTGGCTAAAACCTCAAGTACGATGGTAGAATATAAGTGGCAAAAGTGGGCATCTTTGTTTTGTTCCTGACCTTAGCGGGAAAACATCTAGTCTTTTGTCGTTAAGTATAATATTAGCTATATGCTTTTCTTAGGTGATATTTATTATGTTGAAGAAATCCCTTTCTATTCTTGCGTTGTTGAAATAGTAATGATTTATGTCATTCATTTCAGTCATATGTGATTGAAGTTATTGCATAATTTATAAGTGCTGTAAGGAATTGACCCATAGCCATGAGAAATGGTAGTAAAACTGTACCCCTTCCACGGAATACACAAATGTGGTCTGTCTTTTTGGTGAACAGTGCTTGATGAGAGCAATGGATGATCAAGAATAACACAAAACAGTACATAGAAATGGTAAAATTCAAATGTAACAACCAGAGACTCAGCAACTAGTATAAAAAATAGAGTTAATCGACGATGCAATATAATTGTTTTAAGTAAAATATCTTAAAGTAACTCTTTGAAAGCATGGTTTTCCCCTCTTCTTATAAGTAAAAGCATTAATTTTTTTATTACTCAGGTGTTCCCATTTGACTTTTTACAACTAAGAACTATGTGTTGTGCATGTTCTAAGCGATAAACTGAAATTTAATATTTAAATTTGGGCTTTATTTTTCATGAATATGTATTGCTAAGAAATAACTTTTGTTTTTTAATATATGTTTTTTTAATTTACAGGAAAACATCTTTATGTATGGAGGCAGAATTGAAACACATGATGGCAATGTTACAGATGAATTATGGGTTTTTAACATACATAGTCAGTCATGGAGCACAAAAACTCCTACAGTACTTGGCCATGGTCAGCAGTACGCTGTGGAAGGGCATTCAGCACATATTATGGAGTTGGATAGTAGAGATGTTGTCATGATCATAATATTTGGATATTCTGCAATATATGGTTACACAAGCAGCATACAGGAATACCATATTTGTGAGTTACTTTGAAAATGTAACTATAAACTCTTTTCTTTATTAGTTGAGAATATTTGTATCTTTAATAAAATCTTCATATGAATTTAGTCGTAATGGTTAGTTATTTGCAATCAGAATTATAAGCCAAGAATTAATAATTTTTAATATAAGCTTTTTGGTTTTGTGTTAGATTTTTGTCCTTTAATATGTAAGTTTATCTTATTACCCAACTGTGGGCAAATGTTACCCAGTACTCACATTTTTCAAGAATTGAGAATATTTCTAAGTATGCGAAATTCCAATAGATGGTGCTATTTCTTTGGATTTTACTTATGGGCCAATAGCTAACACTCAGTCCCTTTGCTATGTTATGTGTTCCATGATTTTAGGATTTTTCATTTTTCAGGGTTCTGTTCCTAATCTTATTGCAATGTCTCTATGTATGTATTAGTCTGTTGGCTTCTATACAAGATTATTATCTGGTGTGTGAAGGTGACTGGGACATTCTATGTATGACTTTCTGAACTGGGCTCTTAGATACTCTTCTTTTTCTTGTACTTTATTTTTTAAAATTCTTTATGAAATTTTCAAATAGTTTATAAGTTTTTTTAAAATTTGTCTACAAGTATATATGCTCTATAGTTTCTATTTAGATTATGAACTCAAGATTTTTACTTTTTTGTGTCCAGCCAACTGTATACAACTGTCCAGGGTCCTTGTGCAGTCTTAACGAGAAAACTCATTTGCAGATCACCACTCGCAGCAGCAAGAGAGTGCTTGCGTGCCCAGAGGGAGACTCCCCTTCTACTCCACTGTTTCCTCTGGGGTCCTTTCAAGTGTTCTGTTTTCTTTTCTGTATTTCCATTATAGCTGGGCTGGAAGCCGGATATGTATCTTTTGTACTTCTTACTGCCATTTCCACTCTATTTTCACTCCTTCCTCCTTTGACTCACTCAGCTTTGAATCTGATGTTAACATGTTGTACCACTTGTTACTTCTCCTTGTCTTCTATTGCTTCTCAGATCCATGTGTTTCATTCTTTGAAGGATGTAACCTCTGGCTCACTGTCGTCACTCAATACCATATACATTATTAGTCCAATGTTTTGATGATTTCAGTATCCACTTAAACAATTCTTCTAATACCTGGTCGCTCAATTTTTTGATCTCTCTCCCAAAGATCTTGTTTTCCATCCTACTTGAGTTCATTTCTCCCTTTGTCATACCTGCAATGAGTCCCATAATTTCCATTTCAAGTGTCTTACTCTTCAAGTGCCACCGATCTTTCCAGCTTCCTCCTTCTGGTACCCAAACTGTGAGAATTCTTCAACCTTACCAGAGCCTTTAGTTCACTGAGCCTCCTTTCAGTTTTTAACCATCTGTTACTCATTCTTGTCCATACTTTGAAACTTACTGAGCTTTAAGTTCATAACCACCAATCTTTCTTCCAACTCTCCATAATGACTATTTCATACATTTTTCTCTCTCTTCAAACTTACGACACTTCATTCTTCGTCATAACTCTCAGCTGATGACCTTATTTAATATTTTACTGTGAAAATAGGAGTAATCTAAGGAGAATTTCTGCTGATGGGAACCAAGTGTAATGGTTAATAAGCAATTCTGTGTTGAATAAACCTGCTTACATGTGTTATTGTCATAACAAACCCGTGATAACATGGAAGCTATTGTGGCTGTCGTTTCTAATTTTACAGATGGGCCCAAGAGTTGTTTAAGCAAGAGTTACAAATTTTTCTGTGTAGAAAGGTTGTTTTATTTTTTGATTTTTCTATTAATTTTAATTTTATTACATTGTTTAGGAAATGATGTAGGTCCAAATGATGCCTCAGTTCTGGATTTTTTGTGTGTGGTTACCATCAGGTTTATGCAAAAGAAAGTTTAATATATTTGTATACAGTAGTCCTTTTTCTTCTGAAGACATCTTTCCTTCATTTCCCCTTGCAAATTCAGACGTTTACCCCATCCCCTTTTATGTTGTTGTTGTCACAAATTATCCCTATTTATGCTGTGAGTTCAATTCCAAATTTCAGTAGCTATTGTCTTCTCTCTTTTTAATGTTTTTACGTCCTTTGATCTTTATGTTATACTCGTGTTTAAGTGTATAATACCCAATTTTGAATAAAGGTTGCAGTTTCCTGCTTCTGTCTGTTAGTCTTCTTACTCATAGTTTTGTATCCTTTTGTCTTTTTGTTTCAGGTAGCATAATTCCCTTCAGTATTGCCTATAATAACAGGTCTTGTAGTGGTAAATTGCCTCAGCCTCTATATGTCTGAAAAGTCTTTATTTTTCCAAATCTAAAGGATAACTTTACTGAATACATTATTCTTGGCTGGTAATTTCTCTCTTTCAATAATTTGAATATTTGATTCCACTCTCTCCTAGCTTGTAGGGTTTCTGCTGAAAAAATCCGATGGTAATCTAATGGGATTTCCTTTATAGATTACTGGCTTCCTTTCCCTGACTGCCTTGAGAATTCTTTCTTTGTTATTCATTTTTGACAGTTTTAACATAATGAACCTTGGAGAAGTCCTTTTTGGATTGAGATAAATAGGTGTTCTGTTTGCTTCTTTGATTTGAGGATTCATCTCTTTCCATAGGTTTGAGAAGTTCTCCTCGATTATTTCTTTGAATAAATTCTTGGTTCCCTTCTCTTTCTCTGCTTCTGGTAAAACCATTATTCTTATAATGTTCTTTCTGATGGAGTCAGATATTGCTCATAGAGTTCTCGTAAAGTGGAAATGCCAAGTAGGCTCGTGGATGTATGGGTCTGGAGTTCCAGAGAGAGATCTGGGCTGGAGATGTGAATTTAGGAGTTTTGGGGCATAGATGGCATTTAAAGATAGGAGACTGGATCAGATCACTGAAGAAATGGATGTACGGTAGATAAAAAAGAAGAAAAAGATTGAGCCCCAGGGTATTCCAGTGATAAGAAGTAGGAGAAAAGAAGGAAATCAACAAGAAAATGTGTGTGTGGTGAACTAGAAGCTTAGTGAAGAAAGATGATTAAACAGAAAAGTAATCAGCTGTACCAAATGCTCCTCTGCCAGTGGGCTGGCAAAATCACTACGAAGGCTTGACTATTGAATTTGGTACTGTGCAGATCATGGGCGATCTTACAAGAAATTTTTGTGCAGTGATGGGTCATAGCCTGTCTGGATTGGATTTAAGAGGGAGTGAGAAGAGTATTTCCAACGGACATTCAACTCTTTCGAGGAAATTTGCTAGTAAAGGGAAGCAAAGAAATTAGCAGCAACTGGCAGGAAATACAGGATCTTTGTAAACCTGGGTGTTCACAGAAGCAGACCATGAAACAAGGATTCAAGTGAAAGAATTTTATTAGGTTGAGTGCAGGTGACACTCAGGGTCGATGAGAAGTAATACAGGCAGGAGAAGACAGCCTTATTACACTTGTAGTTAGTTGATGAGTCCTGTGGGCTATGTCCATACTTTAGCTGAATGCATGTTTCATTCAGTGTGATTGATTCACAGTGACCCTTGAACAACATAGGTTTAAACGTTGCGGATCTGCTTATAGGCAGATTTTTTTCAATAAATACTTGAGCTGTTTTCTATCCGCAGTTGGGGGTCTGTGGATGCAGAGGGCCAATTGTATGCATTGATCTGTGCCATTTTACGTAGGGTAGTTGAGTATCTTTAGATTTTGGTGTCTGTGGGAACATCTGGAGCCAATCTGCCATGGACTGAGGCACAACTGGTGTAGTTAAGTTTTGGGTGAGTCAAAAGTTACACGTGGATTGTCGACTGCACGAGGGGTCCGCACCTATCACTCCCGCCTTGTTTAAGGGCCAACTGTATAGGGATATGTGTGTCTATGTATAACAACAGAGTCCTTAAGAAAATAACTTATGTGGAGCACAGACAAATAGATCTGACAGGGAAATTTTTCATTGAGGACACACTAGAGTAGGACTTGGAAAAGTGATGTATGGCTTAGGAGTGACAGTAATCAAGCTTCAGGCACAAAATTATTGGAAAAATCAGGAAAATGCATAATGTAGAGATCAGCCTGCAGTAAAGGCTCCATAAACTTTTATTTAACAATGTGGAGGAGGCCTTTATAATTGTATAGTCATGAAAAGACTTGTTATTCTACAGCTATATTTACTGCCTTTTTCATTTTCTGGAAGTGGTTTAATTTTCCTCTAAATTTTTATATCTCTTTGTTTGTAAATGACTATGAAACATATACTGCTTTTTAGAGGTATTCTTTTTGTATTTATATTCTTTTTCTAAGAACTTAATTTTAGAGCACAAATCTTGCTATATGTCTCTTTGTATGTGTACTTTCTAGTAAAGTGCCATATATTAAATGTTTGATTAATATTTGTGTTGAAATGACTAGGGTTTTCAGCGATATTTCTTTTCTACTACTGTTATTCCTGAACTTTTAAATTTTAATACTATGTGGTCATCTGTAGTACTTTATTTTCTCTTGATGTTAAAGATTGATATATTTATTTAACATTTTTAAAGAGCATTAGCTATTCTTTTTTTTATAAACAGCACTCTTCTTTACCTATGTATCATTTCTGTTTTTTGAAAAAACAATGCTTTATTGGATATTCTTTTTTAGTTTTTTCTTTATAATTATGTTTACTCTAACTCAACTTTATGTCATCAGATTAGTTTATTATGTCATCAACATCATGTCTTACTAACAAATCACTCCCAAAGTTTATTTGATGAAAGGATATGTACTTTAAAAAGCATAACCATTTGTTTTATTCCTTTAATTTTCTCTTTATAATCATATTCATTAAAAAAATTGTTAGATGGAAAAAAAATTTTCTCTCTCCGCTATTCTGAAATCCAGAATTTCTTATTATGTGTTTGTTTCAAAATAGCATCACCATGTACCAGTATATATGTATGCTTATATGGCATATTGTTTTGTTTATTTGTTTTGAATTTTTTAAAGGAAGTAATATTTTATGCAGTTTTCTGAGGCTTTCTTTTATTTCATTCACCACTATATTTCTAAGATGCATTCATATTGTTATGAATTGCTGCAGTTAACTCTTTGCATTACTCTATTTCATTGTATGACTACCACAATTCACTTATCCATTCTCCTGTTCATGAATTGTTAGGTGCATGGTAAAATGCACCCACAGCAGCAATTTTGAGACATCTTGAAAAAAATATTATATATTAAAAAATAAAGAAAAAAATCCGCAGGCTCTTCAGGCAGAAAGATGAAATGTTTTACAAGGGCAAGAGATTAAATTAGTATCAGATTTCTTAAAAGCAGCATACAAATCTAGGTAAACGTGGAACAAAATTTTTAAGAAACCCAAGGAAAGAAAGTATAGGCTATATCTATATCTTGCTAACCTGTCCTTTGAGTGTCAAGGCTCTAGAAAAAACAGTTTGGACATGGCAAAACTCAGGTCATTCTGCATATATATGTGTCTTTACCCGAGAAATCTACTAGAATAGAAATGCGCAGACTTTTTGGTAAAAGTCGAGGTAGTAAATAATTTTGGCTCTGTAGGCCATGTAATCTCCACTGTCACTGCTCAATTCTGCCATTGAAGCTGTACACAGGCAACTGTATAAAATACAGAAACGAACGAGCATGGCTGTGTTTCAGTTATACCTGATTTACAAAACAGTTGGTGAGCTGGATTTGGACTGTAGACTGTAATGGACCAACCCCTCTCCTAGAGAATAAACTTCATCTAAGGGAGAGATAAATAGGAACAAACACTTCAGGCTGATGGAGAACATTTCATGCATCTAATTTCAGACAACGAGTATGCAAATATTATGTGTTTGGATAAGCAGCAAAAGAACATGGACTGTTGCAGAGGTGATAGGTAGGAGTCAAGATGTACTGCTTAACGCTTGGTATTCTGTAAGGGCCTGTTGGATACAATTTTAGTTTTTCGGTTTCTTTTTTGAGCAAACCTAACTATTGGTGAAGACTGTTGTTTCATACATTCCATTCTTTCTTAGAAGTTTTCCAAAGAAGAACAAGAACATTTACTTATTTATTTATATAATATAGACTATTCTATCTATAATTACTAGATGGATTTATTGGACCCAACCCTGTTTCAAATGAATAACACAGTCACTCTGGAAGGAGGAGAAAAGAACTGCTTCCAGTAACTTCTTAACGCAGTGTGTGACTGTATGTTTTCAGTCTAGGTATGGAAGTGGGGAAGAAATGCAAACGAATCTTTTAGGTTTGTGTTTTGAAGGTTTTGTTAGTGCAATTCTGAAGTTATTTTAGGTGTACTGTTACATTGAAAAAATGAGCAAATGCATTGATGTGGTTGGGAACTGAAGTTCTCAATGTAGAAGACAGGAGATACGAAATGAATTGGGGAAGGCAAGGAAGAATCCTGCCTGAATGGACTGGAATTGGAGATACGAGTTTATGGATGGATGGATGGATGGATAGACAGATAGATAGACAGATAGATAGATATAGACAGATAGGTAGATAGACAGATAGGTAGATAGATAGATGGAAAAAAAGACCATTATAGATGTAGATCCTTCTGAAAGGGCCTAGAAGCTAAGACAGCCTAGTAGCCATGGGCACACTGATCACCCACATTCCAAGATCTGGTTTCTATTAATAATAACATCCACATGAAAAGGGAAGCAGGGCTCCTTGGAGGAATGGCTGATCGTAGGGCTGTAGCAGAGAAACTGATGAGCCTGGTACATCTTGCTATGTCAAATTACTGAAGTGCTCAAGAAAATGATGGGTCCTGTCAAAGTAACACAAGAATCATCTTGAAGGGGGTCCCACTGGTAAACTCTGGGATAATTTGAGCATATAAGTAATTTAAGAAAGTAAGAAATTACAAACTTGAAAAAATAGAATCCATAAACTTAACGCTGATAATGGACAGATAGACAGACACAAACAGGAAAGAAGGGAAGTCTCTTTCTTACACAGAATGCTGACTGGTATTACTGGAGTTGAAAAATCATAGTAAAAATTGGTTTGGGAAAGAATCATCAATGGATGCCAAATCTATGGGGGTCGGGACAAATTTTTAATGAGATGTGCGTGGCATTTAAGTATCTTTCCCACAGGTTATTTATAGCGTGTAGGGGAAAAATAGTAACTATGTAGTGAAGAAACCTGTCAGTACCTTGTCTGGGTGATCAAAACTCACATCACAAACCATGGAAAGTGGACATTGTGTGCCTCCAGATATGATACCTACTGAAAGAAACATCACTTACAGTAGGGTTTGGCAAACTTTTTCTGTAAAGGTTCAGGTAGTAAATATTTTAGGTTTTATAGATCATACAGTCTCTGTTTCATCTACTCAATTCTGCTGCTGAAATTTGAAAGCAAGCCTTAGATAATATGTAAACAAATGAATATGCCTGTGGGCCAGTAAATCTTTACAAAAATGAACAGCTGGCTAGGTTTGGCCCATGGGACATAGGTTGCCAACCCCTGGCTTACAGTACTCTGAGTGGGAATGCATCCTAAATATAATCATTAAACAATATCAAATAAACTTCAAATGAGGAACCTTTTATTTTAAAAGGAGGAGAGCTTTATTCTTCAAAGTCAGTGTCATGAGAGACAAAGGCTGAAAATTGTTTCAGGTTAAAGGAGGCTAAAGAAACATGGCAACTGAGTGCTGTAGGTGATCCAAGACTGGATTACATAATATACTGAATGAAAAAATGGTATGAAGAACAGTATTGGCTCAATTTGCAAGTTGAAACATATATGCGTATTAAAAGCATTGCATAAATTAAGTTGTTAAAGTAAGTTGTCTTGATCTTGATAACTAATATGACTATGTAAAAAGAAAGTCTTTGTTTTTAAAGCGTACACTAAAATATTTAGGGTAATAGGAGTGATGTATACAATTGTGTGTGTGTGTGTGTGTGTGTGTATGAAGAAGAGAGAGGGAGAGAGAGAGGAAAGAGAGCACTGATGATAAAACAAATGTTAATAAATTATTAAAATGTTAATAATTAGTGAATCTGAGTAATGGGTACATGGTACTCCTTTGATTACTCTTGCAACTTGTTTGTACCTTTGAAATTATTTTCAAATAAAATGCTAAAAAATATTAGAGGAAGTAAATGTATTTTTTTATATTAGCTTATAATATATATATATATATATATATATATATATATATATATATATATGAGCTGAGATTTTAAGGATTTCCTGTGCACTTGCTCTGGCAGTAAAGGAAACATCAGTTTATCCTTTTTGCTATACTTAGAATTATGGCTTTTAGGGAATCTGTAAATCTCAGAGTGGAATTGTCTGGATGGTTTTACTAACTTGGACCATAAAGCTCTTCTGGGTTAGTCCTGAGGGAAATTTATTTCAGTTTTGGTTAGCAATACCTCATAAACTTTTTAAGAATCTCAATGTGAGTGTCAAGGTTAGTATAACATTTCTGATTTGCTTTAGTGTTTTTTCATGCTTTTAGAATTTGAGAGGTTGGAAACCATTGTTAATGTCATTTTATGTTAACTTTTTTCCTTTTGATTTGAAAACCATCAGATAGGTTTTTATTTATTTTTTTTAGGAAGTTAATTTTTTTCTTCTATAAGCATAGTGATACTGCATGACTCTTTATCACTTAACATCACGTTTTTCAAAATTGTGGTGAATTTCAAGTTTAAATGGGACTTTGCTTTTCAGCAAACTGGTGTCTAAAAATAGATCTACAGAACAGGTGTGTATTAGGTGGAGGGAATTGTGAATTTTTAATAGAAGAAGTCTCCCCTTTAAAAATAATTCAGTCATAGGAATCGTTAAGCATGGACTTTTATTGTGCTTAAATTAGGCTTGACATTTGCTGTGGAGTTTCATTGTGATCAATTTTACATGACTAATTAAGTAAAATGACACAGTTTTAATGCGATGGACAAAATGTTGTTTTAATAAATTGCTATGTCTGTGTGACAGAGGCTGCTGTTAAGATTGTATACATTTTTATATTTCATAAATATTTCAGAAAATGTGAAAGATTTGTTTTTTGGTAAGTGAAATTATTAAGCTATATGCTTTTAAAACATTATAAGCTAAGTAAATATATATATTTAAAAATATGCATTAATTATATTAAAAAGTTTCAGTAAATGGATGCAGAAAATTCTGGTCTTTCTAGCTTTGCTTAACATTCTTTCAATGATGGAGATACCAGTCTCTTAAAAAGCAGCCATTCTATGATATTACATATTTAAAATTAAAAAATTTATATTTAGAAGAAATATGCACTTGTAACTTTGTACTTGTTTTTTCATGACTGTACAAGTGTAATTTAATCACTTTTCCACATACTGGCCCTATAGGTATTTTGAGATATTTTTCATTTGTCTCCTATTCTTTCGGCAGGCATCCCTAGTTCCTTCAGTCTTCACAACAAGGTTTTCATTCAGATCTTATTGATGATGCCTCAGAGTAACAGGAACATTAATGATATAAAGGATATTTTCGAATAATATTGAATAATAATAATAACAACAGAAGCTAACATTTATTGAGGCCGTGCTCTGTGTGAGGTGAACTCGTAAGCACTTTATACATATTAACTCATTTAGTCCTCGAAGTGAACCTGAAAATATATGCTATTTTTTCCCCATTTTACAGATAAGGGAACTGAGGCACCGATGCTGCACACAGCTGGCCAGTGATCACTCAGCTAGTCAATGGCAGAATTAGGAATTATATAAATACAAAATGCACATTATCTTAGTTGGCCCTGTGCCACCTTTATCACCATCTCTGGACAAACTATACCTTTGGAATGACCCATTCAAACTTAGCAGAGCTTAATAGAGCATGGTGTGTTACCTAACGTGAGACTATCACTTTTCTTTATTCTACAGTTGACATTTATATATATATATTATATATATTTTATTTATATAATATATGTTATATATATTTCATATATATATATTAAATAAATTGTATTGGGAAATATTGGGGAACAGTGGGTTTCTCCAGGGTCCCTCAGCTACAAGTCGTTGTCCTTCAATCTGGATGTGGAGGGCGCAGCTCAGCTCCAAGTCCAGTTGCTGTTCCCAGTCTTTAGCTGCAGGGGGCGCAGCCCACCATCTTTGAACCCGCAACCTTGTTGAGAGCCCTCACTCTAACCAACTGAGCCATGCGGCCGCCCCTTTATTAATATTTTTAATTCAACCTAAATTTATATTTTATACTGATATTTTTATGTTGACTTACAGCTAGTCTAAAGACAACAAAACTGCCTACTTAGTTAAGTTTTTGTTTTTTATGTAACTGCTTGCCTTGAAGCGAGGTACACTTTATCTTGTACTTGTCTATTTAATGTTGCAATCACAGTGAAGGGCTTGACAATATTGTTAAAGTAGTTTCAGCCCATCGTTGCTTTTGATCGTAATTCTTGTATATAAAGATTTAGTTAACTCTTCCTTTTATTGAGTCAAAGGTCATGTAATAAGTGCAACTTGTTTGCTTTCATCCAAGGAATTAACAGACAAGCAAACTATTGGCAATATAAGAAAAAGGGATGAAGAACATGTAGATTAAAAGAGATTTAATAGACATATCAGACAACTGCAATGTGTGGATCTCATTTAAATTGTGATTCTAGCAATCCTTGAAAAAAAAGGAAGTTTAGAAGATAATAACAATTTGAACACTGACTGAATACGTCCTGCTATTAAATAATTAACTTTTTTCATGGCAGACCTCGTGTGTGTGTGTGTATGTGTGTATGTGTGTATTTAATTATAGTTGACATTCAATATTATTCTACTTCAGCTTCAGTTGTCAGCTCATTGGTCAGGCATCTACACAGTCTATGAAGTGATCCCCTGATAAGTCCTGTGCCCATCTGGCATCCTGCATAATTTTTACAATGTTATTGATTATATTCCCCATACTGTATTTCATATCCTATGACTATATTGTGACTACTAATTTGCAATTTCTAATTCCTTCACCTTCTTCCCCATCCCACCTCCTTCATCTAGCAACCGTCAGTTTTTATTTTTGAGTCTATTTCTGTTTTGTTTGCTCATTTATTCTGATCTTTGGATTCCACATATAAGTGAGATCATATGGTATTTGTATTTCTCAGTCTGATTTATTTCACTTATCATAATATTCTCTAGGTCCTTCCATGTTGTTGCAAATGGTAAGATTTCATTGTTTTACGGCTGACTAATACTCCATTGTATAAATGTACCACAGCTTCTTTATCCAATTGTCTATCGATGGGCATTTCAGTTGTTTCCATATCTTGGCTATTGTGAATAGTGCTGCAGTAAACATAGGGGGGCATATATTTTTTCGAATTAGTATTTTGGATTCCTTTGGATAGATACCCAGGAGTGGAATTGCTGGGTCATAAGGTAGTTCCATTTTCAATTTTTTGAGGTACCTCCATACTGTTTTCCATAGTGGCTGCACCAATCTTCAGTCCCACCAACAACACACGAGGGTTCTATTTTGTACACATCCTCACCAACACTTGTTTGTTAATTTACTGATGATAGCCATTCTGACAGGAGTGAGGTGGTATCTCATTGTAGTTTTTATTTGCGTTTCTCTAATGATTAGTGAGGTTGAGCATTTTTCGTCTGTTGGCCATCTGTATGTCTTCTTTAGAGAAATGTCTTTTCATGTCCTCTGCCTATTTTTTAATTGGGTTGTTTGTTTTCTCATTGTTGAGTTGTATGAGTTTTTTTAATTAAATTTTGGATATTAACCCGTTATCAGATGTATCATTGGCAGATATCTTTTCCCATTCAGTAGGATGCCGTTTTGTTTTATTGATTTCCTTTGCTGTGAAAAAAATTTTAGTTTGATGTAATCCCACATGTTTATTTTTTCTTTTGTTTCCCTGCCTAAGGGGATATATCAGTAAGGATATTACTAAGGATAATGTCTGCAAGTTTGCTTCCTATATTTTCTTCTAGGAGTTTTATGTTTTGGGGTCTTACATTTAAGTCTTTGATCCATTTTGAATTTATTCTTGTATATGGTGTAAGAAGATGGTCCAGTTTCATTTTTTTGCATGTATCTGTCCAGTTTTCCCAGCATCATTTACTAAATAGACTGTCTTTACCCCAATGTAAATTCTTGTTTCCATTGTAATAGATTAAATGACCATATAGGCATGGATTTATTTCTGGGCTCCCTACTCTGTTCCATTGATCTATGTGTCTGTTTTTATACCAATACTATGCTGTTTTGATTACTATAGCCTTGTAGTATGATTTGATGTCAGGTAGCATGATACCTCCCACTTTGTTCTTATTTCTCAAGATTGTTGTGGCTATTCGGGGTCTTTTATGGTTCCATATACATTTTAGGATTATGTATTCTAGTTCTGTGAAAAATGTCATTGGTAGTTTGATAGGGATTGCATTGAATCTATATATTGCCTTAGGTAGTATGGACATTTTAACCGTGTTAATTCTTCCTATCCATGAGGATGGTATATGTTTCCATTTATTTGTATTTTCTTTGATTTCTCTCTTCAGTGTCTTAGAATTTTCTGATCACAGGTCTTTTACTTCCTTGGTTAAATTTATTCCTAAGTATTTGATTGTTTTTGAAGCAATTATAAATGGGATTGTTTTCTTAATGTCTCCTGATAGTTTCTTGTTGGTGTATACAAATGCAACTGATTTCTGAATATTAATTTTGAGTCCTGCTACTTTACTAAATTCATTTATCAGTTCTTACAGTTTTTTGGTGGAATTTTTTTGGTTCTCTATGTATAGTATTATGTCATCTGCATATAATGACAATTTTACTTCCTCCTTTCCAATTTGAGTGCCTTTTATTTCTTTTTCTTATTGCTGTGGCTAGAACTTCCAGTACTATGTTGAATAAAAGGGATGAAACTGGACATCCTTTTCTTGTTCCTGATCATAAGAGGAATGCTTTTAGATTTTCCCCATTGAGTATGATATTAGTCGTGGGCTTATCATACATGGCCTTTATTATGTTGAGGTATGGTCCCTCTATTCCCACTTTGCTAAGAGTTTTTATCATAAATGGATACTAGATTTTGTCAATGCTTTTTCTGCATCTATTGATATGACCATATGATTTTTATTTTTCATTTTGGTAATATGGTGTATCACATTAATTGATTTGCAAATATTGAACCAACCTTGGATACCAGGAATGAATCCCACTTGATCATGGTGTATAATCTTTTTAATGTATTGCTGAATTTGGTTTGACTAATACTTGGTTGAGGATTTTTGCATCTATGTTCATTAGGGATATTGGCCTATAGTTTTCTTTTGTTGTAATGTATTTGTCTGGTTTTGGGATTAGTGTGGTAGTGACCTCATAAAATGAGCTTGGGAGCCCTCCCTCCTTTTGGAGTTTTTTTGAATAGTTTGAGGAGAATAGGTAACAATTCTTTTTTGAGTGTTTGGTAAAATTCACTGTCACCTGTATTTTTAACAAAACTATTTTCTTAATTTTTCATGTGAATCTGCCATATCACTTATGGGTTCTTTGGCTGAATTGCATGTGACTAAATCTTGAGAAATAACAGCTATAGTATTTAAGAATACATACACTTTTGTTTTAGACCTGTGTTATAGCTCTTATACTTTTAATTTTTTAAAGATGTTTGCAAAGAGTTGAGTGAAATACTGTATTTCATGATGAACAGCCCATTACTAGTATGGTGAATGTATCTTTTTAAATTAAACTTTCAGTTTTGAGATAATTGTCAATTCACATACACTTGTAAGAAATAACACATGATCCTGTGTACCCTTTATGCAGTTTTCCTCAGAGTCAACCTCTTGTAAAAATATAGTACAATATCACAACCTGGATATTGACATTGATTCCATCCATTGATCTTATTCAGAGTTCCCAGTTTCATTTGTACTCATTTATGCGTACATGTGTGTATGTATTTAGTTCTGTGCAATTTTATGGCATGTTGTTTCATGCATCTACCACAAGTCAAGATACAGAATAGTTCTGTCATCTAGGATCTTTCATATTGCCTTTTTAAGCCACACCCACCTCCCTCTACCCTCACTCCTTTCTCATCCTTCACCCTTGAAAATCACCAATCAGTTCTCTATTTCTATAATTTTGTCATTTTCAGAATATTATATGAATGCACAATTTGCATTTAAGGTAATTCTGATATGTTAGTGCCTAAGTCTGGTGTTTTATTGTTTGTTTGCTGTTTGTTTCTTCTGTTTTTTTTTATTTTTTGTAATTTTTTCCCTTTACCTCTTGTGAGTAAAGGGAACAGTTTTTAGAATTACTTGAACAGTTTTTAGAATTTCATCTTGATTTTCTTATAGTATTCTTGAGTGTATCTCTTTGTGTAGTTTTCTTAGAGGTTGCTCTGGATATTAAAAGATATATATGTGAATTATCACAATGTCTGAGTATCCACATGTTAAAACTTCAAGTGAAGTGTGGAAGCCTTGCTTTTGTTTACATCCCTTCTTCATCCCCACTTTTTAATATCATTGTCTTGAGTATCAGATGATGTTATAACTTTTGTTTCCTTCATTAAATATGATTTATAAACCTCAGAGGAGAGTAGTCTATTGTGTTTACTGATATTTCTACTCTATTTGTTGTTCTTTTCTGATGGTCCAAAATTCCTTCTTTTATCATTTCATTTCTGTTTGAAGAGATTAAGGACCAGCATGTGCAAAAAATTGTAAAGGGCAAAGATCCTATCTTTTGTATCTTTATAACATCTATGACTAACTCAGAGCCTGTCACACAGTGGACTCTCATAAACTATTTGTTACAATTTTTTCAGGATTATTTACAGATACAGAAATGTATGTGAGAGTAAAGTTTTGTTTTTTCTCTTGCACACACAAAAATTAACAGTCTCAATATTTCACAGTTTAATCTACAGAAAGACCAGTCCTACTCAACTCAACCTCTACCACCTAACATAGTAACTAGTGCATATTTAATAATAGTTTCTTGATTAAATGAATGTTAGGTATACTTTATTTGCTCATAAAAATGTGGTGTTAGAATTAACTTTTTGGTAGTTTAGTTATATTAGTTATATTTTTAACTACTACTTGAAATTCATGATTTATCTTCTTTCTCTTACAGCATCAAACACTTGGCTTGTTCCAGAAACTAAAGGAGCTATTGTCCAAGGTGGATATGGTCATACCAGTGTGTATGATGAAATAACAAAGTCCATTTATGTTCATGGAGGCTATAAAGCACTGCCAGGCAACAAATATGGATTGGTTGATGATCTTTATAAGTACGAAGTTAACACTAAGACTTGGTGAGTAGATTAGGCTGAAGTATGATGAGAAAATTTGTCACTGTTGTATTTTATGTTTGTATAATAGTAGTGTTTATTCAATATTTTCAGGGAGACATTCTTAGCCTTGTCCCCCTGTCTATTTCAACCAATGACATTCCATCATGTAGCAAAGGCACAAAAGAATACATTTTCTACGTAGCCATCATTAATGTAAATGGTTGACTTTAAAATGGTTTCTGATCCCGTAGATATACTTACTTACTCTGTATGCGTTAGTTGTACTTACCAATGCCTATATTACATTTAATTCAGACAAGCAATTTTGCTTACTAAAATAACTTTTAACTTTGTTATTATTTGGCTTGGGATTTGTTCTTCTTTGCACTCATATTTTATTGTCATTTGTAAAGTTTAAAAGCATTTATTTAGTTTCATCGTCTCATTTCCTGTGAAATGCAAAACTTGTAGTGTTTAGGTAGATTTTCCGTTTTAGTTGTTTAAAAATGCTACATTTTACATCTTGTATGGTCTTCTCATGCACACATGAAAGAGTTTCTTGATGGTATATACTTAAAAATGAACTTGCTGTGTCTGAGGATGTTCACGTCCTCAACTTTACTACATGTTGCCAAATGGCTCTTCAGGTCACTGAGGTAATGTTTACGTCCACCAGCAGGAATGAGTGTACCTGTTTCTTCATATTCCCACAAGCACTTGGTAATTGTGAAGATATTTTCCTTTTGCCAACTCAGTGGATGTAAATGATATTGATATTTTAATGTACGTGTCATTTGCCACTTGTGTTTCCTGTTTAGTGATTTGCCTATTCATAACATACAAGGCTCTTTTTTTGTTTGAAATATTGTTAATTTTTTATTTATTAATTTTCCTAGGTATGTGAGTTTTAAAGTAGAATTTTTGTTGCACTCATTTCTCTTTGTAAAACCTGGGAAATGATTTCTTTGTTAAGACACTACCTATTCTTTTAAACTTTTAGCATGAAATTACTGATCCTGGAGATATACTTACTCTGTATGCATTAATTATACTTATCAGTGCTGATATACATTTAAATGAAATACAGTTTTCTACCAAATTGTGATTAGTTCTATCCCTTTCACTTACAAATATATTTTGTACTTTACTTATAAAGAATGACGGCATTTTAAAAAGTTAAGATTTCTCCTCTGAGTGATTTTCTTGTCATTTTTTTAGTCCAATAAAATGTAATATTATACTTTATGTTTTTATAAACATTAAAATTAATGAATCACTTTTGTTTTATATAATTTAAACATTGCATTTTATTTTCTATTTTAATATTTCTAGCATTTTTCTTGTTGAGCTTTTGCTATGATAGCACGACGAATTGCAGTGTAGTGATTAAGGCACTATCAATTTGCTTAACATATTTTTGCATATATTACAGATATTGATTCATACCAAAAAGAGAGATAAAGAGGCATGAAAGAGGCAGCATAGTTCACAGTAATAATAATGAATCTCACAATCCTCAGGGAAGGATCTTAATAGAAGTGAGTGGACAGGAGAGACCATGGGTACTATTTGAGTAAAATCAAAATGGGCGAGTTAGTTGTTGCTTACCACTTGAATGAAAGTTTCTCAGACTTTACGTGCTTACCTACCTCAGATTTTCCCATAGTGAACTTCTGCATAACAGGATGTAATTATCAATCTTGGTAATTTTAACATCTGCACAAATAACATTGTATACTTGTCCTTTAGGAGAATTTAATAAAATAATTTGTAAATTATTTTAAAGACCTCATTAAAAATATGTTATAGATACATATGATGCTTTGCTATTTTGCTGGGTTTTGCATTATTTTTTAATTTTTATTTTTCAATTATAATTAACATTCAGTATTGTTTTATATTAGTTTAAGGTGCACAGTATAGTGGTTAGACATTTATATAGTTTACAAAGTGATCCTCCTCAATATGTCTATTATTCACCTAATACCATACAAGGTTATTACAGTATCACTGACTATGTGCTGTACTTTATATCCTTGT
This sequence comes from Rhinolophus ferrumequinum, assembly GCF_004115265.2. NCBI lineage: Eukaryota > Metazoa > Chordata > Mammalia > Chiroptera > Rhinolophidae > Rhinolophus > Rhinolophus ferrumequinum. The sequence continues at coordinate 13,069,732 of NC_046299.1, read as the reverse complement.
GACTATTTTGTTACCACCAATTTGTATTTCTTAATCCCTTCACCTTTTTCACCCGATCCCTTAATCCCCCTCCCATCTGGCAGCCATCAATTTGTTCTCTGTATCTATGAGTCTGTTTCTGTTTTGTTTGTTCATTTATTTTATTCTTTAGATTCCACATATAAGTGAAATCACATGGTACACATATCTTTTTCTGTCTGACTTTATTTAGCATAATACCGTCTAGGTCCATCCATGTTATCGTAAATGGTAAGATTTCTTTCTTTTTATGGCTGAGTAATATTCCGTTGTATGTACGGACCTCCTCTTTATCCGATCGTCTGTTGATGGGCACTTAGGTTGCTTCCATATGTTGGCTGTTGTAAATAATACTGCACTGAGCATAGGGGTGCATATATCTTTTCAAATTGGTGGTTTGGACTTCTTCAGAAAAATACCCAGAAGTGGAATTATTATATCATAAGGTAGTTCTATTTTTAATTTTTTGAGGAACTTCCATTCTGTTTTCCATAGTGGCTGTACCAATTTGCAATCCCAGCAACAGCGCATGAGGGTTCCTTTTTCTCCACATCCTCACCAACACTTATTGTTTGTGGATTTTGCATTTTTAAAAAATATCAGTAAAATTATCAGTGAGCACTAAAATGATATTTTTCTTTTATTTTTAGAGTTTGTGCCATTCTTAAAGTTTTGATGCTTTCTGTTAGTATATTTTTTCAAGTTTGCTATTATATTTGCATAACAGTATGTATCAGGTGTATTTGTCAAATATTCTGTAATTTTAAAATGTCACTATTATGTATCCATTGTACAGACTAATTTAAAACTTTTACCACCTTGGAACTGATTTTATTTTTCAGTAGATATAGTTTAATAAATAGGTTATTTTTCTGAGATATTAGTAAATAAGTGTTTGGAGGAATTCTTTTTTAGGGGTGAAATAGATGATTTTAGACTGTTACTTCCACTGAGAAAAATTAGGAATTACATCTTTTTAAGCATCATAGAACTATCAAGGAAGTGAGAATTTGTGGGTCAAGATCTAGGACAGTTAGACTGTAAAGAGAGGTAAGATTGGCATTTTGTGCAACTTTTGTTCTTGAGACAATTGTAAATCCTGAAAACTATCAGAAACTGAGCAGAATATCTGTCAATCAATAAGAAAAAACAAAATTGGATTTCCAAATGTGCCAAGGAAAAGGGGCCTTACTATACACTTAAGGATTTAGTGTGGTCCTTGAAGTTCTGAACCTACTAGTGAGGATAAACCCACCTTTGAATTATCACATTCTTTCATAGGATTATGGTGATCTGCTCACAGCCTAATTAGATAACAAAGCAAAAGTAAATCTCTCTTGAGGAAGATGCTATTACACAGACATTATTTCTTTAGTATATCATATACAATCATCTGCTACAAAATTAAAATGTAAGGTTTAGAAAAATACAAGCTATGGAAAAAACAGCCATTAGAAACACACATATAGGACAATGGTGTTTTCAGACTGAAACTTTAAAATAATTTTGAATTTATTTTCAAGGAATTAAAATATAATGTGGAAAATATTAGCAGACAACTAGATACTTTTACTAAAGAATCAAATGGAAATTCTAGAAATGAAAAATACATTAAACGAATTAAGAATTCCTTGGATGGGTTTTATAGCAGGTTAGACACAGCTGAGGAGAGAAATAATGAAATAGAACATAGGTCAGAAGAAAATATCCATACTGAAATAGAGAAAAACAAAGAATGAAAAATAGAAGAGGGAAAGAGGTATAAGGGACATGTGGAAATGGTCTAACATAATGTAAGTGGAGTCCAGAGGAAGAGGAGTGAGAATGTAATACATAGCACTATTTGAAATTTCAATAATGAGAATTTTCAAAAGTGACAAAAGAGATCAAGCCACACATTGAAGAAGTTCCATGAGCACAAAGGAGGATAAGTACAATTAAACTTACACTTAGAAATATTACAGTAAAACTGATGAAATCCCGAAAAGGAAGATAAAGATTTTAAAACATCCAGAGGGGTGAAAAGGCATATTTCCTTTAAAGGAGCAACACTGAGACAGACAACTGATTTAGTAACTGAAAAAATGGAATCTAGAAGACATGCTATCTTCATATGGCTGAAAGGAAATAATCAGCCTATAATTCTGCACCCAGTAAAATACCCTTAGAAAATGAAAAAAAAAAAAAGAGGACTTTTCATCAAAACAAGAACGGAGAGAATTTGACAACAGGACACCTACGATAAAGGAAATACTAAATAAATAAAGGAAATGCTATTGAAATAGAAGAAAATGATACTAGATACTATAAGGGAAAAACGAAAAGGGTATATCTAAGTGATTATTTATTATATAAACTATAATAGTAATAGAGTCTTAAATATATACAAAATTGAAATGTATGAAAATAATAACACGTAAATCAGGAAGGAGGGTAAATGGTATTTAAAAGTACGAAAGTCCTCATATCATGTGGGAATTCATAAAAGAATTAATTGATAGTAGACATTAATAATTAAAGATTTATTTTGTAATCACTAGGTAATGACTAAAAAAAGTAATATACTGTATATCTAACAAGGTAATAGAGGGGAAATTGAGAATACTACTTAATGGATTTAGAAGAAGACAAGAAACCAATGGAAAAGGAATGAAGTACTGTTGAGATGAATATAAAGGAATTTGTAAGATAGTGTATTTATCTCCAAATATACCATAATTACACTAAATGTAAGGCAATAAATATTCTAATTACACTAAATACAAGAGCCTACATAATTCCAATGAAAAGCTGATAGTTTTTGATTGGGTATAAAAGCTGTATAACTATATACAGCTTAGAAAAGATACAAAAAGTATTAAAGTATTTGGAAAAGTTGAAAGTATTAGGTTGCTGCAAAAGTAATTGCGGTTTTTGCAATTATTTTTAATCTTTTAAACTGCAATTACTTTTGCAGCAACCTAATATATACTTTACCACTGTTTTAAATAAAGTAAAAACTGATAGTATAATACAAACAGACCAAAGAAAAAAATTAAAGAAGTAAACGGTTTGAACATCACAATGACCTTGTGTTCTTTGATATTTGAGTGAATATTATCTTATCATTACAGACATATATATCGTTTTCAATTATATATGAACATTTTCCAAAATTTACCATATGCTGGCTTTTAATGCAGGCCTCAACAAATTTAAAAAGATTTCTGTTCTCTGTGGAATCTAAGAAACAAAATTAATGAACAAACAAAACAAACAAACATAGATACAGAGAATAAATTATGATTATCAGATGGGAGGGGAGTGGGGATGGGCGAAAGAGGGGAGGAGATTAAGATGTAAAAATTGCCAGAGATAAAAACAATCATGGGGATATAAAGTACAGCATAGGGAATACAGTCAATAACTCTGTGATAACTCTGTATGATGTCAGATGGGACTAGCCTTATCAGGGTGATCACTTTATAAGTTATGTAAATGTCTAATCACTATGATGTACACCTGATACTAATATAATGTCTGCCAACTGTAACTGAAAAATTAAGAAAACATTTTAAAAAGTTTGAAATCATACAAAGTATTTAATCACAGTGAAATGAACACAAAAAGTAACTAGAAGAACCCTAAAATGTCTGGAATTAATAAAATCCTTAAAAGTAATTGGTCAAAAAAAATACTGAAAATGAGAAAATATTTTGTACTGAATGATGATACATCAAAATATGAATGAGGCTGTCAAGAGGGACGTTTATAACTTTAAATGCATTCATAAGAAAAGATTTTAAAAAGCCATAAAATCAGCGTTCTAAACATTACCTCAAAAAGTCAGAAAAAGAACAGCAGATTAATTCCAAAGAAAGGATAAATAAGGATAAGAAAACACAAGAGACTATACATAAGAGCACAAATTAATGAAATAGAAAACAAACATATGATAGAGATAATTCATATAGCCCCCCAAAATCAACAACGTTGGTTGTTTGTGAAAAGTACTAAATAAGGAAATCCCCACCCAGATTTAGAAACAAAGGTTGTACTCAAATAACCCTTATCAAAAATGAAAACATCACTATAGATCCTATAGATAGTAAAAGACAATAAGAGCATATGATAAGCCAACAGTATGATTGTAAATTTAAAAGATCAGATGGCCATATCTAGTTTCTAGAAAAATAAAACTTACCAGAATTGACACACGAAAAGATAGAAAATTGGAATAATCTTGTATCAAAGAAATAGAATCTGCAGTTGAAATCCTGTACCTTAATAAGGAAACATACAAAACGAGATAAAACAAAACCAAAAACTCTCCAGGCCCAAATCACTTTACTGGTGAATTTGCCCAAACATTTAAAAAGTAACTATTTAAGAAATAAACTTGCAGAGAACAGAAATAATTACCTTGAAATTATGGTGGTAGTGTAACCTTATACAAAAATATGAAGAAGATATTACAGGTAAGGAAAATTACAATGTTAACTTTTTCAGTAACATAGATACAAGAATAGTGATGTGAATCCAACAGTTTATGAAAAGGATAATACATCATTTGGGTTCATTTTAAAGATACAATTTTAATTAAAAATTCATAAAATCAGTATAGCTAGCACTGGAAAAGAATAAAGAAGTAAAGTTATATAATCTCAAGAGATGCACAGTAAAGTTTAAATAAAATTTAATAAATATTCATGGTAAAAATTCTGGTAAAGTAGGAATAGGAACAAACTATTCATGTGGCAGAAGAAGGTACAAACAGAAAAACTGTATTGCAACATTGTTGAAATTTCCCTTTAAGATTTAGGAATGAGATTAGGGTGCCCACCATCACCATTTCTATTCAACATTGTATTGGAATTTCCAGCTAGTGCAGTAAGGCTATTAAAGTAAAATAAAATTACAAAATATAAAAGATCTATGGACAGTAAGTTGTTAGATAAAAGCTCAATATAAAAAACAAAAAGTGTAATTCTGTATACCAGGAACAATAACCTAAGGAGGAAATGCAATGACATATATGCAGGATCTTTACCCAGAAAACTATAAAAACTTGGTGTGAGAAATTGAAGATCTACATAAATAGAGGATACATTATGATAATTGATTGAAAAACTCAATATTGTAGAAATGTGTATTCTGTCTAAGTTGATCTATAGATTTAATGCAATCCCTATCAAATTTGCAGCAAGAAATTGACATGCCTATTCTAAAATTTATATGACAATGCAAAAGACCAACCATAGCTAATACAAACTGTTAGAAGAACAAAGCTGGAGGACTTTTTTACCAGATCTTATGACTTTGAAGCTACAGTAATTAGGTTTTGTTGCGAAGATACGGAAATAGACCAATGCGGCAAGTAGGAATTCCTCAGACAGACCTACGCATTTGTGAACAATTAGTTTATGACAAAATTGGCACTGCAGAAGCATGTTTTCAATTAATTATCCTGGGCCAATTGGATATACAATAGAAAAAAAATGAATTTTTGGCCCTACTTCACACCACACACAAAAATCAATTTTAGATCTGTTGTAGATCTAAATATGGAAGGTAAAATAATAAATATTGTAGAAGATAACAGAGGCAAATGTCTTTATATCCATTAGTAAAGGAAGACTTAATACTTAAATAGTACTATTAATAAAGGAAAAATGATAAACTGAACTACATATGTCTAAAAATATCAATAATAAAGTCAAAAGGCCAGATGCAGTGTGGGAGATATTTGCAACAAAGCCAACCGAGGACTCTATTCTGGAAAATACAGAGAAGTACTACAAATCAATACGAAAATGTCAAACTATTCAGTTGAAATGGGCAAGAGACTTGATCAGGTACTTCACAAAGGAGGATATCCAAATGGCCAAAATACATTTTAAAAGGTGCTTAAACTTGTTAGTCATGAGGCAGTTTGAGTTAAAACATTGAAGTACCACTGCATGTCCACTTAAATGGCTAAAATTTACAAGATTGCTAATACCAAGTGTGCATAAACTGGTAGAAGCACTCTGAACAGAGGTCTGACAGTTTCTGTTCAATTTCAATACATTCACTCACACATATGTAATGTATGTACCCCATGAAATATTGTAGTTATATATCCATCAAATGCATACATGCGTGTACTACAGTCATATGGAAGAGCATTCATCACAGTGTCATTTGTAACAGTCAATAATTGGAAACAAATGAAATATCCATCATTAGTTCAAGTGAGTAAATTAATCTTAATCATATAACCATGCAATTAATTAATGGGACGCTATGCAGTAATCAAAATGAAAGAATTGTCTGCAGGCATCCTTGCAGTTGGTATCTCACCAAAATAATGTTGACCACAAGAATTGAGACAAAAAATATTTAAGTGTATGATTTCATTTAGATGAAATTTAGCACCTGGAAAAACTAATTTATGATCTTAAAAGCTATGATAGGGATTGCCTTAGGCTAGGAAGAACTGACTCGTGATTGGAATGGGCACCAGGGAAGTTACTGGAGTGGTTGGCCAGTGTTGGAAACGACTGAGACATAAAAGTTCAGATACACCAAGAGCCATTGCTGCTACCCCGCTACATCAGGCCTAGTTGAGTCTGGTTTCTTTACATTTAAAGAATAGGAGAGAGCAAACATCCTGTATTTATAGGATTTCTTATTACTCAAAAACAATTCCTTTTGTATTGTCAGAATGTTTTATTAATTGGTATTATCCTTTGCTAAGAGACTGTAACTTTGCTGTAATGAACATTTAATCTTGGTTTCTTAGCTTAAATATATATATATATTTCTTAGCTAATATACAAATATATATATATTTGTAAAGCTTACGCTATCATTGTTCTTCATTGTCAAGGTTTTTCTGTGATAGTAGAGACCTCAGATTTTTCTTTTTGTCTATTGTTGAGGTCCTTTCCGCTATGGTTGTGTTCTTTTAACCTGTGAAAAAGCACAGTAAATTTTAACACATAAGGAACATATTAAACGTTATCATTTACAATTTACAGCTGTAGTTTTAAATTTGATAATTTTTTCCATTATTTTCCAGCGAGAGAAAAATTCAACTACTGAAATATATTAAAAAGATTAGTAGTGAGTATAATGATAAAGCTTCTGTGGTACTATTTTAATTCTGTACTTTAAAAAATATTTGAAATCACATATACTTAGAATATGTTTTCATAATGATGCTGATTACATGAGATGATTTTTTTTCTAGCTTCTTAAGTTTGATACAATGGGAGTTATTTTCACATTAAAATTTTCAAAGTTATTTTATTAAATTATTGAGTTTTTGTGATTTCTCTAAAAACTTAGGTGTCAGGGATTTTGGAAAGTGAAATAGGACAATTTTATAAATATGTTATTAGTTAATGTACATTTTAGTAATTACTGATAAACATGCTATTCAAGTTCATCCTTGCTTATTTCTCTACATAATGAGTGTCTGAAATCTTGTCAACAAAAATTGTTAACTTTGTATCTCCCACTATGTTGGGAATAACCCTTAGACTTTCTCATTAAGGGAGACAGATAACTTAAAATTTCATGGTACATGTATATGTGGGGAATAATAGAAATACACACATAATAAAGTAGTAGTACAGCAGAGAGATTTACTAAAATATTTACATAAACAAAAATTATTATTGTCTTTATAAACAGCATGATATATTACGAGATTGGAATTTTGGAATGCCTAGCTAAAATCACGTATTGTGATCATTTAAAGAAATACTAAACTCTATAGCTTTACCTTTTAAGGTAATTTTAAGATGTGTAGTACTTCTTCTTTTCATAGTGCTCTTTTGTAAACTTGGAAATATTGCCCAAGACAAAAGACAATATGAAGGCATACATATATAGTTTCAGAACAATGGTGAAATAAATACCCTATTTACCTGAGCTAAGAATGCGGACATTACAGTACTCCAATAAGCCCTCATGGACCTCCTTGTTGGCACGCCTTTCAGTACCTCCCAAAGAGGTAACCCTTCTTCTTCTTCTTCTTCTTCTTCTTCTTATTCCTCTTCCTCTTCCTCTTCCTCTTCCTCCTCCTCCTCCTCCTCTTCCTCTTCCTCCTCTTCCTCCTCTTCCTCCTCTTCCTCCTCTTCCTCTTCCTCCTCCTCCTCTTCCTCCTCCTCCTCCTCCTCCTCCTCTTCCTCTTCCTCTTCGATTTTATTGGGGAATGAGAACAGGACTTCATTGGGGAACAGTGTGTACCTCCAGGACTTTTCCAAGTCAAGTTGTTGTCCTTTCAATCTTAGTTATGGAGGGTACAGCCCACCATTCCTTGCGGGAGTCGAGGAGTCCCCCAGCAAAACTTGTGGCTGAGAGCCTGCTCTCCGACCAACTGAGCCATCCGGCCACCTGGGAGCTGAGCCCACTGACCTAACTCCAGTTGTGGAGTACGGGAATCGAACCGGCAGCCCAGTTGCCCGGAGCTCACGCTCTAACCAACTGAGCCACCCATCTGCCCCCATTATTCTTTATATTGTGTTAATTATTCTCTTGCTTTACATTACAGGTTTTTTACCCTCCTATATGTATTTGCAAGCAAACCGTTCATTCACTTTGTCTATTTTTGAATTTTGCATGTATTGTTTAACGTTGTATGCTTTCGTTAGAGAGTTTTTTTAAAACAACTTTATGTATTAGAGATGTGTTTTAATAAGGAGAGACAGACAATAGAAGTGGAAATACTTAAAATGTATTTTAAATGGTAATAAGTGCTACGGAGGAAAAAGAAAGCATGGATATAGGATAGGGAGTTTTAGATCCTTACATTTAAATAGGGTAAAGTGGGAGGGGATGGTAGATGAGAGTAAAAGGGATCCAATATATGGCGATGGAAAGAGAACTGACTCTGAGTGGTGAACACACAATGTGATATATAGATGATGTAATACAGAATTGTACACCTGAAACCTATGTAACTTTACTAATAATTGTCACCCCAATAAACTTTAATTAAAAAAAATAAATAGGGTGACCAGAGAAGACATCACTGAGAACACATTTTGAATGAAAACCTGAAAGAGGTTAGAGAATAAGCCATGCCAGTATCCGAGGGGTGGTGTTCTAGGCAGAGGGAAAGCTAGTACGAAAGCCTTGAGATGATAATATGCTTATCATTTGGAATAGCAAGGAGGCCAGTATGGCTGGAGTAGAGTGTCTTAGAGTGGGTTGTGTGACATGGGAGAAAATGTCCTTAGAGTGGTAATTGGGAATCCTATCATATAGAGTCATTATGCGGATTTTGACTTTTACTCTAATGAGGGAAACTAGTAGGATTTTGAACAGAGATGTGAGATGCTCTGACTTGGACTTTTACAGGATCATTTTTCCTGCTGTGTTGTGATTATGATATAAGAGCAGCATCAAGAGGACCATCTGGGACCACAGAGGCAATGTGCAGCTGATGAGAACTGGTTGAGTTCTCAATATATTTTCAAGGTAGAACGAACAGAGATTGGATAGACTAAGGGATTGGAAACTGAATGGGAGAGAGAGGAGTGAAAGATGAATCAGACTTTTGGCCTGAAGACTCGAAAGCGTGGAGATGGCATGAACTGAGATGATGAATTTTGTGAAAGGAGTAGGTTTAGCGTTGGCACGAGATTAGATGCTCAGTTTTAGATATATTTAATTTGAGATACACACTCCACATCCTGGTGGATATTAAATAGGTGGCTGGATATAATAGTTTGGGGACCTGGACGCTAATTTTTTGGTCAGAGAGATAAGGATAAACAACCAGAAAAGGAGACTGAGTATAAACAATAAATGAGTTAGCAGGAAACCCAGGAGAATGTGATGTCATGGAAGCCAAGAGTGTGTCCAAAGGAGAAAGATTGTCAGAAGCTGCTGATAGGCGAAGTAATATGAGAACTGAGAAATGATCTTGGGATCTGGCAAACTGGAGTGTTTTGCTGACTTTGACAGAAGTTTCAGTGGCAAGGCAGAGTTAAATTCTGATTGGCAATGGACTCTAGTCAGGATGGGAGAAGAGGAATTGGAGAAAAGTACTGGCAAGTTTTTGGAGGAGTTTAGTTATAAGGGAAGCAGAGAAAGAGAGAAGTAAGGTGATGGAGGAAGGGAGGTGGGGGCAAGAGAGGTTTCTTGGTTTTTAAGTTTGGGGAAATTATTTTATTTGTTGGCTGATAGGAAAGATCAAGGTGACGTAAAAAATAATGATTCAGGAAAGGGAAAAATTTGCTAGTGGAATGTACTTAAGAAAACCAGAAGGAGGATCTAGTGAACAATTTTGGAGGGACACTGTTCAACCAGTATATTTTCTTTTTATGTATTTATTTTTTCATTGCTTAATATATGGAAATGCAATTGACCTTTGTGAACAAATCAAGTGAACAAATCAAGAGGATAGCCTCTAGGAGCATAGACATTTTATTCCCTGGGTTAGGAGAGAAGGCAGGTTATATGAATACAGTTGCAGCTAAATGTGTAGATGTGCTGAGAGTTTGTGAACGTTTTGATTCTTTTTGTATTCTTAGTGAAATAGGAAGTGATCAGTAGGGAGTGAGAATGGGGGACATTTGTTGGAAGACTGAGGTTTAACAAGAGACGATAAAGTATGAAATGAGCATTTAGGAAGGAGGAAGAGCAAATGGGTTAGGGACGTATGGTAGGATTGCTGGCAGAATTGTCCTGCGTGAGAGGCTCTTATTGTGGGAACATATTTAGATCCTTTTTTAAATTTTCTGTTCCACTGTTGATGGATATTTGGGATACAACAATTTTTGCTATTATGAACAATTATAGTATAAATATTCTTATTTAGTCTTCTGTTGTTTCATATACAAGTTTCTCTAAGCTATTTACTTAATAAATGCCCAACTATACTCCAATGTTATTTTACTAATTTGCACTTACACCAGTGGTGACTGGGAGTTCCCATTCCTCTACAAACTCTCCAAAATTGAGTGAGTTTGAATTTTTAAGATATTTTTGCCAATTTGATTGGTATGAAAATGGTGTGCCATTCTGGTTTTAATTTGCATTTTCCTGATTACCAATGAAATGGAACATCTTCCCATTATTTGTCCACATTTTTTTCTTTGAAGTGCTGTGCAAATCTTCTGCCCATTTTGTCACAGTAGTACTGTTTTGATATTAATCCTTTGTTATTTTGCATACATTTTCTCTCTCGTATTGTGGATTTTCATTGTGCTTTATGTATGATGTCTGATGAACAGAACTTAATTTTAATATAGAACTGACGAATCTTTTCTTTTATGGGTTGTGCTTTTTGTCTTGTTTAAATAATACTTCCCTATCTCAGTGTTTTCTATATTTCCCTCAAGATGTTTTATAGTTTTGCCTTTCACATTTCATTTTTAATCCAACTGGGTAGGGAACCATTATTATTATTTTTTTAATGTGGACATCTAATAGTCCCAGAACAATTTAATGAAAAGTCCATTTTTTAATGGCATGCAATGCTAAAATTTTGGTTAGAATTATTCCTAGGTAATTGATAATTTGTATGCTTTTCTAAATGAAATCTGTATTTTTTTCTAAGACTGTAATAACAAATTACCACAAATTTGATCGCTTAACAACAGAAATTTATCTTCTCATAACTCTGCAGACTAGATGTTTAAAGTCAAGGTGACAGCAGGGCCATGCTCTCTCCAAAGGCTCAAGGGAAGAATCCTTTCTTTTCCTTTTTTTAATTTTTATTAAGTTTATTGGGGTGACAATTGTTAGTAAAATTATAGGTTTCAAGTGTACATTTCTGTAAAACATCAACTATATATAATATTGTGTGTTCATCACCTAGCGTCAATTCTCTTTCCATCACCATACATTTGATCCCCTTTACCCTCTTCTAGAACCCTTCCACCCCCCTTACCCTCTGGTAACCACTAAACTGTTGTGTGTGTCTGTGAGTTTTTGTTTGTCTTGTTTGTTGGTTGCCTTCTGTTTTATATCCCACATAAGAGTGAAGTTTTATAGTTCTTGACTTTTTCTGTCTGACTTATTTCACTATGATAATCTTAAGATCTATCCATGTTGTCGCAATGGTAGTATTTCATTTTTTCTTATGGCTGAGTAATATGCCATTGTGTATATATACCACGTCGTCTTTCTCTAGTCATCTTTCTTGACTTTTCCAGCATATGGTAGCTCCAGGCAATCCTGGGCATTGTTTGGTTCTAGCTGCATCAATTCCTTCATCTCTGCCTCAGTCTTCATGTGGCCTTCTTCCTTTGTTTGTGGGTGACTTCACACAGCCTTACAAGGACACCAGTCATTGATTTACGGCCTACGCTAACCTAGTAAGGCCTTGTTTTAACTTAGTGAATGACACCTGCAAAGACCCTATTTCCAAATAAGGTCACATTCGAGGTCTGAGGTGGACATGAATTTTGGAGGGACACTGTTCAATCAGTATTTTTTCTTTTTATTTATTTTTTTCTTCGTTGGTTGCTATATGGAAATGCAATTGACCTTTGTTATACTTTATTTCTAACTTGCTGTATTTTAGTAATTTACCTGTAGATATTTTTCACTTTTTTACAGTAGATGATCAGATTATATGCAAATAATGGCAGTTTTTTGTTTCTTTCTTTCTGGGTCTTAACAACTTTTAATTTTTCTTAGCTGATCATTTTGGCAACAACCTCTGTTTAATGTTGAAAAAAAGTTGTGATAACTTCTGTTATTTTTCTGAGCATCTGTTATTTTTTCTGAGCTTTAAAGAAATGCTTTCAGTGTTTTCTTCAGTAAAAATGATGGTCACTGGGTTTCATAGATATCATTATTAAGAACTCCCTTTCCCCTGGTTTGCTAAGGGTTATATATGAATGGGTGCGGGATTTTGGGATTTTATCAAAGGCATTTTTGGGGGATGATTATCTGACTTCTGTACTAAATAATGTAGAAAATTACATTAATTATTTTATTATTAACCTAATTAGGGTTAAGTCAAACTTAGTTAAAATGTACTACTTGTTTTTTTGGTTTGCTCATGTTTTGACTAGCATTTTTGCATTGATGTTAGTATGTGAGATTTGCAAGTAGTTTTCTTGAATATTCATGTCAGCTCTTTGGTGTTAAGGTTATATTGGGCTCATAAAATGAGTTAGGGAGTATTCTTTTTCATACTCGGGGACAGTATATATGAGATTGGAACCACTTTTTCCTGAATATTTTATGGCAATAGCCTTCATGTCATGTTGTTAGAAAACAACTTTTTTATGTATAAAATATATTAAATCCAATATACTGGGAGTGCCAAAAAAAACTGTATACAAGTGGACACTTTGGTCAGCGTTGCTCAAGTAGTAGTTTGCCATAGTCAGAAGTGTTTGGATGCCAATGATAACTTCTTTGAGCACCTCCTGTAATTGCAGAAATCAAACGTGACTTGTATTCATCTTTTGTTATCAGTATATATTGAGTATTACAATACTAATACAGTTTTCCTTACTTAAAATGTATATACAGTTTTTTGGCACTCTGCATATATAATGGTTATAAAAATATTTAGATGTTCTATTTGTTCTTGAGTAAGTTTTCATAAGATATATTTTCAGGAATTTATCCCTGAAATCAATGTCTTAAGTAAAGTTATTATAAAGCTGTGCATAATGTTCTCTTAGAATCTTCAGTATTAATGACATCTGTAGTTATGTTCCCTTTTCCTTTTAATTGTTTGAAAGCGCTATCTGCCTCTATCTACATCTATCTATCTATAATATCTATTTTTTTCAGAACTAAAAGTGAGTTGCTGACATGATGTCCCTTAAGCCTAAATATTATTAATGTATTTACTAAAAAACAAGGACGTTTTCTTACATAACCACAATGCAGGTATCAAATTTAGGAAATAATGGATAGAATTTTATAATCTAATCTGTAGACCTTATTTAATTTTTCCAATTGTCCTAATATTTTTTTGTTAAAAAGTAGAACGTTTTTGTTGAATTTGATTTTTTAATGAATTTTGCATTTGTGTTCGCGTGTGAAATTGGCCTGTGTTTTTTCTTTCTTCTACTGTCCTTCTCAGGACTTTATGCCAGGTTTGGGTATTTTTTCCTAATCCAGGATTATATCCAGGATCGTGCACATGTTTAGTTGTCTTTTTATTGTCCTTTAATCTGGAATAATCTCAGTCTTTCTTTTGAAGAATGTACCCAATTTGGGTTTGTCTGATGTTTCCTCATGCTTAGATTTAGGTTTTGCATTTTTGGTATTGTACCAAAATGTGTCTTTCTCCTGTGACTGTTTTCTATGTTTTGTTTTTTTTTGAAAAAAATTTTTTTTGAGATAAAATTCATATAACATAAAATTCTTTATTTTAACCTTTTTTAAGTGTACAAGTCACTGATTTTTAGTATAGTCATAATATTATGTAGTCATCATCACTAATTCCAGAATATTTCTATTACCCACAAAAGAGATCCCATACCTTCCTATACTCTCTTTGTCCATCTCCTGGACATGGTGACTCTGCTTTCCGTCAAATGGATTTGCTTGTTCACGATATTTCATGTAAATGAAATATACAATATATGGGCTTTTGTCAAAGATAATTTGACTATATTTGTGTAGGTCTATTTCTGGGTTAGCATTTGGTGTCAGTGTTTTGAATTTTAGCCATTCTGATAGGTGTATGGTGGTATGTCATAGTTGTTTTAATATGTAATTTTCTAATGACATGATTTTGAGCATCTTTTCATATAATTATTTTGCCATCTGTATGTGTTTGGAAATGTGTCTGTTAAAACCTTTGCCAATTTTTTATCAGCTTTGGTTTTTTAATTGTTGAGTTTTAAGAGTTTTAAGAGTATATTTTGGATATACCAGTCCTTTATCAGATATTTGTTGCAAATATTTTCTCCAAGTACTTGGATTATTGTTTTGATCTTTGAACAGTGTCTTTCACAGAGCACAAGTTTTTAATTTTAATGGAATCCAACTTAACAAGTTTTTTCCTTCCTGAATTGCGCTTTTGGTGCTGTATCTAAAACATCATCACCAAACTCAAGCACACGTAGATTTCTTTCTACATTATCTTCTAGGAGTTTTATAGTTTTGCATTTTACATTTATATCTACAATCCATTTTGAGTTAATTTTTATAAAATATGTAAGGTCTCTGTAAATTCTTCCTTTTTTTTTTTTTTTTGCATGTAGCTGTCCAGTTGTTCCAGCATCATTTATTGAAAAGACTATACTTTCTCTGTTGAATTGTTTTTGTTCTTTGATCAAAGGATCAGTTGACTACATTTTTTGGGTCTATTTTTTTCTCTCTATTCTGTTCCATTGTTTTATACTTGTAGCTCTTTAAATTTAGGCTTTTTATCCATTTTGAGTTAATTGTTGTATATATTGTGAGGAAGGGATTCAATTTTTTTCATTTATATGCAGATATCCAGTTGTTTCAGTACTGTTAGCTAAAAAGAATATTCTTTCCTTTGAATTTCTAATTGTTTGAATTGGCTATTCTGGTCTTTTGAATTTTCACATGAATTTTAAGATCAGTTTTTCAACTGAAAAAAAATCCAGCTGGGATTTTTATAAGGAGTGAGTTGAATCTCTAAATCAGTTTGGAGAATATGGTCATCTTTTCAATATATTGTTTAATCCATCAAAATGGGGCATCCTTTCATTTATTTAGGCTGTTTTAAATTTCTTTCCTGGATAGTTTTCTAGTTTTCACAGTATGAATTTTATACTTGTTTTGTTAAAATATTCCTAAATATTTTATTCTTTTTGATACTGTTGTAAACTGAATTGTTTTATTATTTTTATCTTAGGATCTTTCATTATTGGTGTTTACAAGCACAGTTGATATTTATATATTATTCTTTTACCCTCCAAACTTGCTAAACTCATTTATTAGTTTTAGTGTTTTCGTGTGTGGATTTATTAGAATTTCTTTGTAGAAGATCATGTCATCTGAAAATAGCGAGACTTTTACTTCTTCCTTCCAATCTGGATGACTTTTATTTCATTTTGTTGCCTACTTTCCTGTTTATAATTTTTAGTATAATATTGAATAGAAGTGGCAAGAGCAGACATCTTGTCTTGTTGCTGATCTTAGGGGGAAAACATTCAGTCTTTCCCCATGGAGTATGATGTTAGCTGTGTGTGTGTGTGTGTGTGTGTGTGTGTGTGTGTGTGTGTGTTTAGATGTCCTTCGCATTAGTTTGCTATGGCTGCTGTACACCAATTACTGCGAACTGTGTAGCTTAAAACAATGGAAATGTATTATCTCACTGAGCTGGGGCCAGAAATCCAAACTGAAATTGCAAGGATGACCATGCACCCTGCGGAGGTGCTGGGGGAAATTCCTTTCTTTGCCTCTTCCAGCCTTGGGTGGCTGTCAGTATTCCTGGAGTTGTGGCTGAGTCACGCCAGCATCTCCCCCACAGTTACGTTACCTGCTCCTCTTCTCTGTGTGTCTCTTACATGGACACTTGTCATTGGACTTAGGTCTGCTGCCTAATCCAGGATGAGCTCCTCATTTCAAGATACTTAATTTAATTTCATCTGCAAAGACGCTTTTTCCAAACAAGGTAACATTTACAGATTCTGGGGATTTGGACATTGATGCAACTTTTGGAGTGGGGCACAATTGAGCCCTTCTCAGGTTGAAGAAGTTCCTATATGTCCTTATTTTGTTGTTGTTGTTTTATTTTTAATCATGAATGGGTGCTAGATTTTTGTCAAAATCTTGTTCTGTATCTATTGAGATGATAATTTGGTTTTCTCCTTTATTCTATTAATGTGGTGTGTTGATTGATTTTTCAGATACTAAACCAACCATGCAATCCTGGGATAAATCCTACTTGACCATGTTATATAATCTGTTTTATATATTGCTGGTTTTGATTTTCTAGTATTTTGTTGAGGATTTTTATGTCTATAGTCATAAAATATATTAGTACATAGTTTTCTATTCTTGTGATATCTTTGTCTGGTTTAGACATCAGTTATATTGTCCTCATAGAATGAGTTGAGTAGTTTGCCATCCTGTTCTATTTTGAAGAGTTTGTTTAGAATTCATATTAATCTTTAACTGTCCAGTAGAAATCACCAGTGAAGCCATATAGCTGTCACTTTTGTTTGAGGATAGTTTTAAAATTTCTAACTAAATCTCTTTATTTGTTACAGGTCTATTCAGATTTTCAATTTCTTCCTGTGTCAGTTTTGGTAGTTTGTATCTTTCTATGACTTTGTTCATTTCATACTGTTGTTTGTAAATTTCATAAGGCTTACAGTTTAGTATTGCATTGTAGTCACTTATATTTCTGTAAGATTGACAGTTATGATTCTTCTTTCACTTTTTATTTTAATAATGTGAGTTTTCTTTTTTTTCTTGTTTAGTATAGCTAAGAGTTGGTTAATTTTTTTATTGTTTTAAAAGAAATGACTTTTGGCTCTATTGACTTTCTCTATTGGTTTTCTAGTCTATTATTATTTTCTGTTCTAATTATTATTTCTTCATTCTCGTGTTTTTGTTATTCTATTCTTTTTTTATTGCTTTTTTGCATTAAGTAAATATTTTCTAGTGTAACATTTTAATTTCTATAATTAAGAGATACAATTATTTTAGTTATTTCCTTAATCTTTGCTCTAGGAATTATCATATGATACGTATATACCGGGGGTGCCAAAATATGTATACAAGTGAACACTTAGGTCAGGGTTGCTTAAGCAGTAGTTCACCATAATCAGAAGTGTCTGACACTGATGGTAACCACTTTGAGCACCTCTTGTAATTGCGGAAGTCAAATGTGACTTGTATTCATCTTTTGTTATTTATATATTATTACAAGTTTAATAGTTTTCTTTCTTAAAATGTGCATACATTTTTGGCACCCTCTGTATATGTTAGAATATACTTTGGATTTATACTAACTTGATTCCTGTAAAATATAGAAACATTACAATAATACAACTTTATTTCATCTTCTCTCTTTTCCTGTGGTATTATAATTATATATATATATATATATATATATATATATATACTCACACATACATATATATACACATACATATATATATATACATGACATCCATATATATTGCAATCTCAACAATATATTTTTATACTTATTAGTTGATATAATTTTAAGTTTTTAAAAATTTTATTGGGGAATATTGAGGAGCAGTGTTTCTCCAGGGCCCATCAGCTCTAAATCATTGTCCTTCAATCTAGTTGTGAAGGGCACAGCTCAGCTCCAAGTCCAGTCCCCGTTTCCAATCTTTAGTTGCAGAGAGTGTAGCCCACCATCCCATGTGGGAATTGAACCGGCAACTTTGTTGAGAGCTCGCGCTCTAACCAACTGAATTTTAAGTATTTTAAGTATTTTTTAAAGAGATTGAGAGTAGAGCAAATATATATTTGTTATGTCAACCTTGTTATTGAATATTTTTTGTGAGCTTTTTTCCTTCATTTGTTCCTGTTGTTTTGAGTTACTATTTGGCATCATTTCCTTATTTCAACACAGTTTTGCTTTTATCCATCCCTTTGTGCTGTTATTGTCAACTATATTACATTTCTATATGTTATAAGCCCAACAATGCAATTATATATTGTTTTAACAGTTGTTTTTCAAATCAATTAGAAAAAAAGGGACAAGAAGTATGTATTCATACTTTGTTAGCACTCTGGATTAGAGTAGCTGATTGAAGACTGAACAACTTCCTTTAGCATCTTGTCAGAGGATATTTTCTTTAACTCTTTGAACATATTTATAATAGCTGCTTTGAAGTCTTTTTCACTTCTCTTACATCCGGGCCCTCTCAAAGGCAGTTCTGTTGCCTCAATTTATTTCTGTGTATGGGTCACACTTTCCTATTTCGTTGCATGTCATAATTTCCTCTGAAAACTGGACATTTTAGATAATATGTTGCAGCAACTCTGGGTTCTGATTTTTCCTCCGTCTCTGAGCCTGTTGTAATTTTATTTGTTTAGTGACTGGCTGAACTCTTATTGAAGTCTCTTTCCTCCTCTAAATTTTCTCACATTGCTCCTCAGAGGGTGCTGCCTGAGGTAGCCCACAGTCACCCTGGGATGACAGTAACCTTGGCAGGACTCTTTGGCGTTTTCCTCTAACCTCTCTGTTCAGCTCTGTGCCTCTGTTTGTATGGGACCCACCAGACCTTCTACACTAAGTGCCGATGGGTTGCTTTATTGTTTTCAACAATGCTCTGAGGCATAAATTGCTCCTTAGTTTGTTTGAATTCATTTTCAGCCCTTCTCAGTGGTAGTCTTTGCGGCCAGTCCTGGAGTTTCTGACCCCTGTTGGGCTTTTATTAGCTGTCTTTTCCGCAGTTTCTCTCTGGTAACTTTTAGTTTGCTATGTTTTAGCTTATTGTTCTGGTGGATCTCCTAATTGTTTACCACCAAAACCTCCATTGTTTTTGAGAGTTCCCGTAAGGCTTGATGTTTCCCTCCCTCTGTTCAATCTCGTCAGTTTTCTTCTGAGAGTTTTGGAACTCTTCTTTTCTTAGCCTGCCTTTCTCTGCGGGGAGAAAACCTCTGTGCCAGTATTTGGAATTGTAGGTGGGGTCGGTAGCCTGTTCCTCTTGGAGTGACACCACTGCCTCATTATGTGCAGGGCACCGGATGGGGATGGTAGCCTTGGCTTTTCAACTTGCCTCTTTTGGCAAGGAACCTCTGTCCTATGAGTGAGGTGGGGTGAAGACTGAAGACTTTTTGGCCCTTGTGTTCTTAACCTGGTAGGCCCGGTGTATAGCTTCCATCCTATGAGTGGTGGCTAGTAGAGGATGAGCACTCAGACCTCCTGCTTTCTCCCTGAATAGAGATTCTGCCACCCAGAGCAGGGGGCATGAGTGGTACTGGTCATCTGCTGCTCCTGGTTAGATGTCAGTGGCCTGGACTAGGAGCTGATGGATGAAGGGGTCTATGTTCTTTGGCTTTACATGCCGGCTTGGGGTGAACTTCTGTCTTGCTGAACTGGGTGTGTGTTTTGGGGGGTGTGGAGGTAAGGACTGGAGCAGGTAATGGGTTAGATATAATGGACTGTTGCTGTTCTTACTGAAATTTAGTTGATATTCTTGAGTTTATATTTATTTGTTTTTGCTTTTAGTGAGAATTTTTAGACCCAAATAGTTGTTTTCTATAATTTTTACCAATTATAATTCCTTCCCTGGGGAAAGTGTTTGTGGAACTCCTTATATTGCCTTTCTGAAAGTTGCTCCGTATTCTTTTAGCGTTAACTGGTATTATAATCCATGGCTTATGAGACACTATTATATACCTTACAAACTATACCATACACATTAACTGTGTTTACATTCTGATTCTTTGTACTGGGATTTATTTAGAGTGTTTATGAAGCATTGATTCATTCTGTCGTACACCTTTATTATATATCCGTTCATTCAGGTGAAATATAATTGTGAAAATATATTGGTAGTATGTCTCTCAGAGTTACATTTTAATTAAAAGAACATTCATATTATTTTTAATGTTTCTCAAAAATGCTTTGTGATTTTCAGTATACACAACATATGGATATATTTCAAAATCAACCTTTAGCAAGAGAATGTATAAATGAATACACACTATATGATCCCATTATGTAAAGTACAAAGCTAGCAATACAAATATTTGCTATTAGAATCAGAATAGTAGTAATATATACATTTTTAAATCTGAGTGCTGGTTATGTAGTTGTGTTCACCTTGAGAAAAATACATTGAATGTTAGAGTTATGTATGGTAAGTGCACTTTTGTGTTATAATATACTTTAAAAGTTGAAAAGTGTATTATGGGATCCATATGAATTATGTAGTTTTAACTGAATACAGTTCCGAATAAATTTATTATATTTAACTTTTTATTTACTTTGTTATTTAAAACTGATGATATCAGTCCTCTCTTAAGAAGACTTGTTTCCTACTTTTATAATTCAAAAAGAACATTCGATACATAAACTATTATAAAATCATTAATAATTATGTATAACATTGTGTTTCTTCAAAGCATTTCAGGGTACTATGAATCTGGATTTTTTTAAAAATATGAAGTTTAGAGGCCATATGTATTTTTTAAAATACTGAAGTTTAGAGGACATTTATGTTTAAATAAAATTAAGCATGTTATTTCACAATTCCAAGGAAAATATTATATGCAAATTAGATCCTTTATATAATATATATAAAATCAGGGAGGTCTTTTTATCCTTTGTAATACATTTTTAAATTTTATCCTGTAGGACTATTTTGAAAGAAAGTGGGTTTGCCAGATACCTTCATTCAGCTGTTCTTATCAATGGAGCTATGCTTATTTTTGGAGGAAATACCCATAATGACACTTCCTTGAGTAACGGTGCAAAATGTTTTTCTGCCGATTTCCTGGCATATGACATAGGTATGTATCTGTTAGGATTATACAAAGTAGGAAATATCAGAAATTTTTCATGTAGAGTTTCTCAAATACATTACTTGACAGCATGTGTACATATCATTTTAGGGAGATAAGTTCAGTGATAGATTATGAATGGAATTCCCTCTAAATTCAGCATAGTGGTAGAACAGGGCCAGGAGAACAGATGAATTGGGGTGAGCTGGTAGAGACAGAAGAATTGACAAATCTGGGTTTGAATGTGCTTTTTGAAGGGTTTTATATATCATATCCACATGAGCACTACGTCAGTCTATTTTGTTTGACTGTTACCATTATTTTTAATAATGGGTAGAAAACAGAGCACTATCAAATTATCTAAATTACAAATAGTAGTAATGCAAGTCTTTAAGCATTTTAGATTTAGTGGAGATTAGATGCATTTAAATTAAACTTACCAGATATACTTACTTGGTATACGAAGCCTGTAGAACTAGAGAAATGAATGTAGAGAAAGTAGAGTTAATGAAATAAGTTTTGGGGACAGAATGGAAACCTAGAACTAGGAATGGACATAACTAAATAATCTTTTCCAGAGAACCAGGAATATAGTACATTAATAGAATTCACTCAATTTTAATTATGCTATCTATAGTCCTATCAATTTCTGAATATTACATGAATATATTGAAATACTAAATTTATGCATTAGACATAGTGAAAACATTTCTTCTCTGTATCATATTACAGACAAAACATAGCTGATATTTATTATATTTAGCAGTACATTTTATTGTTATTGTACAGTAACACACCCATTTTTTAAGTTATTAAGAAACATTTTGATAAAAATAAAAGGGACCGAAGAATAACACCTTTAATAGATATAAGAAGTATACCTTTGCTATTAAACGTCATAAAGACACATAATCTACTTTGAAAAATTATTTCAAGCGGCAGCATATAAAGAAAATTATGACTCTTAATAAGCACTTTGATCTTTATACTATTATAAGTTTGTTTGGAAGAAAATTCCTAGTAATAAAGTAAAGCATACTTTTTAACTCTCAGCTATGAGTGTCTGTCTGTGGATAATCATTAAAAAGAATCCATCCACTGTCCTCAGGGTTTTTAGATCTTAAATTATTAAATATTTACTTTTTGAAATAATAATTGGAAGTGATGATTTATGATGAAAATGGGATTGTCTCTGCTTGTTATAAACTTTCATTGCCTGGCTCGGACTGTCAGTATATTATTTTGCCTATGGTGATGAGACAATAAGCTTAGTTCTCTGGCGGTAGATGAAAGTTTTGTTTGTTTTTCTTATAAGAAAATAATCCTAGGAAAAGTGTAGAATTTTGTTGCTTTGTTAAAAATCTCTAAAGTGAGAGTTTGAACTATTGAAAAGATTTTTCCAGGAGCTTCCACCCAATTTCTGTACTTTAATGAGTAAATTTAATGTTGAGATATTTTATAGCTCACATATTGGGAATTTATTTTTATTTCTTCCATATTGTTCATGATTATCATGTTTTAGGTTTTATGTATCAAAAAACCTTACTAAGGTGAAAAAACATTAGAGGTGTTATTTTCCCAGAAAAAGAGAGAGAGAGAGAGATCAAATTATCTTTATTCTATTTTTTATTAAGTGTCTTCTGAGAGCTGGGTACTCGGTACTATGCTAAGAGCTAAGGGCTTTATATACACGAAATCTATAACCTGTCTAGTAACTTCGTAACAAGGTGTTAAGAAACTTATTTCCAGAATGTTAAGCAGAAGAGAGTGAAACGAACTTGCTCAAGCCATGCAGGTATTAAATGGTAGATCTAACTTTTGTAACTCCTAAAACTTGTGGTTGTCTTTCCGCTTGACTACATTGTGCTATTTGGTTGGGTCCTTTGTATGTTTTTAATTCTGGCAACAGATTGCCAGACACATTATGTTTAGTGATGTTTCTTAATGTTATGGAAAGATAGAAGCAAATATCAGTTTCGTTTTTCAAGCAAATTGTTCAGATTGGAGGAAGAATAACATATTTTAAACAGTTTTCTATTTTAACAGGATTTGTTTTGCCATGTACAGACACTAACAACAAAAACATAATACAACCATACAATTCAACATAGAGTAAATGTTTTTTATTTTATCTCATTTGATTAATAATGTGTAGTTCCCAATACCCTGCCCTCTTACCCCTAAATCAGTATTTATCCTCCCTGGTTTGTAGCATCAAGTGTTAGAATATTTTCCTAGGAAAAATATTTTTTATCTTTTAGGAAATGCCTTCCAAAATAGTTGTTCTCCTTGTGCAGTATATTTTGTGGAAATAAAATACAACCATTGTATAATGATCCGACCATAAAATAGATCTGTTTTAGAAAAAAAAGTCATGTTGCTAATTTTTCTCTTTAGTACAGTACACTAGAATTTTTATGGCATGATTAACTGGGAAGTACCTGAATATATAAGCTGATGGCTCTGTGTTATATCATGTTTGAAAAAGTAGGAATATTTGTGCTTATATTAATTTTTCATTGCTATAAATTGTACTATTTCAATCTTAGTGCCATAGAAAATTTTATACAGCAAATATCATTAATCTTTGGGGATATAACCTTGTGTTCACAGTTCGCATTATATTATACATACTAGATATAGAGGCATATCTCCTTTGAAGGCTGGAGGGAATAAGAAAACAGACCTATGTAATTTGATTTTCCTAGATTAGGCACTGTGCATATCTACATTTTAAAAAGTGACTTGAGTGCAACTAATAATAGAGCCACCACTGGTGAATAAGACTCAATTGACTGTAACCTATATGATGATATATTACTTAATATTCCAGTTTGAAAATCTAGCTTGAAGTCAGATTTTAAATCTGAAAACTTTATTAATTTTTTTGTTATTGTTAGTGGCATTGTTATTGCACCTGATTGAAGAGTAAAATGATCTTTCTGGTAAAGATAACCTTTTAGTACATAATGAGGGTAAAGGTGCAATGGAAAAATATATCTCACTGAGTGGATTTCAGGTTATTAGACATACTTACACTTTAAAACTATTTGGTTGTGGAAAGTGACTATTGTCATAAACGTTAATTTTCTAGGGTCAGTGGGAAAAAAGGAATCAGGTTGTTTGTTTTTCACGTCTCTGAAGTGTCACTGGGTGGTTTGACTGATGATTTCAACATTCACAAGTGAGAGAGTTTCATGAATTGAAACATACCTTAAAATTGAAGTGAATTTTGAGACAGTGTTTTAAAAATGTAATAAACCATGACCAAGTAGGATTTACTCTAGGAATTCAAGTATGATTCATTATCAGGGGATGTATAAATATATTACATAGAGACTATTTACTGAAGCCAATAGGAAATTGCTTTGTATGTTAAAACATTATAAAACCATTTCAATTAAGATTGAGGGTTAAATAATAATGCCCACTTTGCCTGGCATAGTATAAGAAACTAAATAAATATCTATTGAATGAATGCCAGGGAACAAAATCTGACAGAAGGTGTGGGTATACGAGTAAATGCAATAAATAGGGCAAGTGTGCAACTTTTTAGAATATTAAGAGACGTTTTGACTTAGTGGGGGGTGGGAATCCCAATGAAGTACCATCATTTAAGGGGCTGGTGGAAAAAGTTTTTAGGTAACATCCAGAAAATGGTTTTTATTACAAAGGTATTCAAATGGTTAATAGGAGTTTTCTCTCTATCTATCTAGTTTTGAGTCTTGTATACACAACCTTTGTGATCTTTTTAGTGTGTTTCAAGTATGCAATTAAGACTGACTTATGAACTGGCATTTCAAGTGGAATATTAAAAGAATTTTTAAAATGTGGTCTTAAAGTATTACAGATGTATATTTCCATGAAAAATATGAGTATTTGTAGAAAAATTTGCTAATGAATGTGTATTTTTTTACCTGTCCTATTTATGCATAATTGAGAAACCAGTCTCTACATTTCAGCATAAGTTCTTAAATGTAATTATGTGGTCCCTAATAGGGAAATAGTATGACAACGCAATATTCTGATTTCTGACATTTGGGTTTGAAAGAGTAGTAACTCTAATTTTTGCATTGAGTGTATAGTTTGTAAATTAATATTTAGTACCTCATAACAGAGGATTTAAAAAAAAAATCTGTATTCCAGAATGTATATTTTACTTTGTTCTTTATTCTTGTGTGGCTTTTCTGTTGTTATGGAACGGTATTTCTGTCCGTTTTCGTGATGTCAATAACTGTGTAGATTTTGCTTTAATTTGTCTTGCCTTGAACTCTTTATGAAGTAATAATTACTTGCATGCTCTGGAAGTATATTCTTGGCAAAAAATACAATTATAGATTGCAGTCAGACAGATTAATAATGTAAGAGATTTTATAATGTAAGAATGGGAATAGACTACCTGTAAACAAATTATATTAATTTAATATTGAGCTTTAAGGCATTTGATAACTTCTGCATCTTTCAGGAAAACCAGTCTATGTTGTATAGAGAATCCTGATCAAGAATGTGAAAACTCAGCAACAGAATTTATCTAGCCCAACATTCTGTTTAGTAGTTATTGAAAAAGCTGGATGGGTTGAGTGGAAAGCTTATTTGTAACCACTTCTACTATCTTTTTCTCATCCCATTCTGTTAAGAATTCCTGGCAGGTGGGCCAATATCTGCAAACATGAAATATTATGTGTATAGATGCAAAAATGGCTTACCTCAGCTAGCTTTTCATAAGCTTTCAAATTAAATTCTATTCTTCCTAAACAATTTTATGGGTGAAAACAACTTGCCAGCTATTTTAAGAAACTACAGAGGAAAATTGGCATTTATTGTATCAGTCAGTACAAGTTAGATTATACTGTGGCAGCAAACAACCGTGTCACAGTTTGGGTTCTCTGGAAAGCAAACCCTGAGACCCGGTTTAGTGTTTAGGGAACTTAGTAGGTCAAAGGGAAGGGGAAGAAGACGGATTGGGCAGAGGGAGGAGTCAAGCCAACCTAAGGGCCCCATCACAGTCGTCCCTCATTCGGATGAAATAGGCCTTGATCAGTGCCTGTGTGAGGGTCCCTCCCAGGAGCCTGGGACCTTGGGGGAGGAAGTTCTCCGCAGCTAAGCAATCTGTGCAGGGGCTGGTAGCTGACTGAGTCCGGTGATGGCAATCCCAGCAGCAGGGGCAAGTCCTTCCCTCACGGTGTATTCAGGCAGCACATTTCCATGTTCAACACAGATCATTCTTTGAGTCACTCAGTCTACTTCTTCAAATACATTGGTTGAAAGCTCCTCTAGGATTCCAATGGCCTTTCTTCCTGGGGAAGACCTAGGTTATGGCTCTGCCTTTTGCAGCTGGTCTTGGGGCTGGCAAGCGATGTTCACTGTGTCCCTCCTCCATTATTCTTTGTGGATATCCCTTATCCTCAGCTAGAACCTCTTCTGGCCTGTGTGTCTCACCTGGTGCCGTGACTCAGACCCTCACCCCTAGGTATGTGGGCCCCTGAGCAATACATACCTCTCGTCTGGGTTACTGTCCTTGCCTCTTTACCGTCACACTGGGCCATTCCTCTTTCACACAACGTGGCTGAGGCCCACTGCCAAGGCCTGCCCAGTTGGGAGGCTTTTTCCTTTCCCACTGTCCTTCAAGGCCACTCCTGAGTGAGGCTTGCTTGTAAGTGATGCCTATTTTTGACTTATGCCCACATATCAAGCTGACATATTTGTATTTTTCCTTCCTATTATTATCTGGGCATAGAGGATTGCCCATATGGCCATAGTTGTAAAAGGAGAAATGGGTCCTGGTGCAGCAGTGGTAGGTGGCAGGGTTGCCTGCTCGTGCATATTGCTTGTGCACTGTGGTCTTGCTCATGCTTGATCTTGGGAACCACATTCACTTTATGTTCTTATGATTATTGGTGACAGAGCCAGCTCATGATATCAATCTCTGAACACAGTCACTTGACAACCCATGTCAGGCACTGCATCGCTACCAGGGCCCCACAGGATGACAGGAATAGAGGTGTAAAATTTTCCACTGCAGGTGGCATGACATTTGACATGTGTGTGGGATCTACATTGGGACTCTTTTACTGGGGTTTTCTGTACAACCCACATGCTACTTTTTCCAACAGTGATACCACCGATAACTGTACTGTCTACTGTCTCACATGGCCCTAACTGCAGGGCTGCTTGCAGTGTAGCCTGGACCTGTAACAGAGCTATTTCTTGCCCTGGTATGCACTCACAGTTGACAGCTTTTGATGTCTTCCAGTACATAGGCTGGTACAGTATTCTCAGGAGTGAAATATGCTGTCTCTAGAACCCAAAGAGACCTGCCAGATGGTTTGCTTGCTTCTTTGTGATGGGAGATGCAAAATGTAATAATTGGTCTTTCAATGCAGGTGAACCATCTCAGAATGCTCTTGACTACTGGATTCCTAAGTATTTTACTAATGTGGAAAGTCTCTGAATCTTTGTAGGTTTTATCTTCCACCCTTTGAAACCTATATGTCTTAACAAGGCTCCCATTGTATTAGCCATTCTTGCTTATCCGGCACGATTAGAATGATGTCATTCTAAGTGAAACATTGTAATTCTCTGCACAGTGTCCAGTTGGACCAAATATGTTCTATGTCGTAACAAAAGGAGGAAGAGTTAATACAATCCTGAGGTAAAATTGTGAATGGATACTATTTTCTCTTTTATATGAATGCAAACTGTTTTTGATCCTCTTTTCTGATAAGCAAAGGACACATTTGCCCCAAATGGCCATGTTGTGCTGCTCTAACAAAGATACACATCTTGCATGGTGCCTGCAATGGGCTACTTACTACTAGGTAGAAGGCTATTGCCATTCTCAGGCCCTATTTAATTTGCAGGGGCCAGACTCGTGGTAGAAATGGAGATTCAATGGGGTTTGTTATCCTGGCACTCTTTGGATTTTCTGGGTAATACTAATTCCTGCCACTCACTCCCTCTGGGATGTGACATTACTTTAAAATTTTCTATATCATCCAGGGGTAGAGAATTTCACTTGAACTTTTCCAGTGTGATAGCCAAGTACCCAGTGTGGGGTTGTTCTACTTGACAAAGGATGTCTATTCCAGTTACACGTCCAGGGCATGACCACTTCAGGGATCTGCAGACACATTGACTGAGTTTGAATAGGACCTTGGCCAGGATGCCATTAATTTCCTCATTGCCATTTATCCCTACTAAAAAGAGAGGCCACGGTGATACTTCATATCGACAGGTGTCAAGGTGTCACTGTCAACTCAGACCTTGTGTCCAGTAGCACATGAAATGTTTGTGTTGCCTTTTCCCCTAGACTAGAATTACTACATGAGATGACGATGGGTGCCTTTGAGGAACAACTAAGGGAACTATTACCATGTACACTTGGTGTGGTATTGCACGGTCCTTCCTCTTGGGCCCCAGAATTGTAAATAAAGCAATGCTGGATTTCAAAAACGGCTCACGTCTAGAAATCGAGCAATAAATTGTGACTTTTTCTTGCAGCATCTACCATCAGACTCCTGATCATTCATCCTTGACTTCTGATGACATCAATTAGGTAGCATCTTTGTTGGCTGCGTCTAGGGATGCTGTGTTCTGTTAAGCATCCCTGTAATTCTCAATGGGTCAGTCCCCTTGACTGACACTCCAACCTCGTTGCTCGTTACAGTAATTGACCTGTACTTAGATTGGATTCTGACGGCTAAGTGTCACTTGTTGGCTTCTGGTGTCCTATTATTTACATCATTGAGCTCAGTTCTATTACAGTTTGTCCTACCATCCGTGTTGGCCTCTCGGTCTTAGTGATGCTTGAGTTCCTCTCACCGTCACCTTCTTCATGGCTTTGGGAGCTCTGGCCCTTTCCATAGATTTAATGACCTGCTGGGTTTTCTGACATTATATCCGCTTAAAAATGCTTACATTGCTGGACTTTGAATCCCTGCCTTTACTCTTTGCTATGGCAGTTCTGGCATTTTGACCTAACTTAGCATGCGCTGTGTTTTCCCGTGTTCCTAGGTGTCTTCTTTTTTTTTAGCGTTGTTGAGATATAATTGACAAGTAAAATTATAAGACGTTTAAAGTGTACATCGTGAAGATTTGATATATGTAGACATTGTAAAAGGATTCCCCCATCTCGTTAATTAATACGTGTATCACCTCCCATGTTTATTTATTTATGTATTTTAATCAATTAATTAATTAATTATTTTTTTGGTAACAACACTTAAGTTTTATGCTCTGAGCAAATTTCAATTATACAATACAGTGTTATCAACTGTAGTCACCATGTTATACATTAAATCCTCAGACCTTCTTCATTTTATGGCTGAAAGTTTGTACTCGTTTACCAACCCCTTTACATTTCCCCCACCCCCAGTCCCTGGCAATCACTTTTCTACCTTTAGTTTCTATGAATTTGACTTTTTGTTTTAGATTTCACATATAAGTAATACCATCTTAGTCTTTTTGTGTGGCTTGTTTCACTTAGCATAATGCCATAAAGGTCCATCCATGTTGTTTAAGTAATAAGATTTCTTTCCTTCTCATGGCTAAATAATATTTGAGTGTGTGTGTGTGTGTGTGTGTGTGTGTGTGTGTGTGTGTGTGTGTGTCACATCTTTATCCTTGACAGGCACTTAGGTTGTTTTCACATTTTGGCCATTGTGGGTAGTGCGGTAATGAACATGGAAGTGTAGTATCTCTTTGAGATCCTGTTTCATTTCCTTTGGTTATATACTCGAAGGTGGGATTATGGGATCATATGGTACTTTTATTTTATTTTTTTTGAGGAACCTCTATACTGTTTTCCAAATTGACTATACCAATTTATATTCCCAAGAACAGGGCAAAGGGTTCCCTTTTCTCCCTGTCCTCACCAACACTTGTCACTTTTTTGTTTTTTGATAATGGCCATTCTAGCAGGTATGAAGTGACATCTCCTTGTGGTTTTGATTTGCATTTCCCCAATAATTAGTGACGTTGAGTATCTTTCATGTACCTGGTAACCTTGTAGATGTATTCTTTGGGAAAATGTCTATTCAGTTCCTCTGCTCATTTTTTAAATCAGATTGTTTGTTTTTTATTGCTATTGAATTGTATGAATTCTTTATACATTTCGGATATTGACCCCTTATCAGATACATGATTTTCAAATATTTTCTCCCATTCCATAGCTTGCCGTTTCATTTTGTTGATGATTTCCTTTTCTGTGCATGAGAATCATCTTAATACTGAGTCACATAATCTCCTGGGTTTCTTGTTACGGCATAGATCCTCCATCTTGGGCGTGTGCTTTTAAATCAATAAACTCTTTCTAAGCCAATGTAAGGTTCTGGCTCCTTCAGCACCTAGTTCCAGTATACGCCTCCAACGTCTGCCAATACATGCTGTCTACTAGGTCTGACGGACCCTTTCGGGTATAGTCCTTCTCCTTCTAGTAGCTCCATTTTATACCTGGCTGAGTTATTCTAAGCCAAATTGTAGGACCAGTGGCCAATAGGGAAGGTATACACAGATTCTGAGCTGGGGCACATCTTCCTGGAGAGAAGCCTCTGTGTTGTGTTCCAGCAAGGCTGAGTACTGTCTCTTAGTAGGATGGACCATTTCTCCATTCTCAGATGACTCATGAAAATGTGGGAAATCAAAATTTGGAGAGATTTTTCAGGGGCAACAACTCAGATGTCCCCATTCTATGTGTGAAGGTCTCATTCTCTTCCCGTCAGGGCATTGGCTTTGGAATAGCAGATGTTCTTTAATTTGCAGACCTATAATTGGCAGCCTCTATATATGACACTAGGTGGCCTCTGGCTTTCTCAGCCTTTCATTATTTTTTTCTAGTGCTCAGTAGGGCTAAGCAGTAGACAGGCAATTCCACTGTATTAGTAGTTACCATTTCCCTCACACTTTTCAAACATCTGATACTTCACATCTGCTAGAGTACTCACTAAGTTTTAACACTTGATGGCCGCCTTATGTCATCAGTGGTTTAAGTTTTAACAATTAACGCCACCTCGTGCCAGGGTTTCTCTGTGCTCCACCCACCACAAATAATGGGTTTTTAATGGCTGGCCTGGCCGTGTATGATCCAGTTCCCAAACTTTATCTTGTTTCTTGTTTTCTTGTCCCACTCCGAGCACCAACTATAATATTATGGATACTCTGGGAAGCAGATTCTGAGATAGAGTTTAGTGTTTATGTTGTTCATTGGGGTACCCTTATGATAAGGCCTTTGGAAGAGGTGGAGGGAGGAAGCAGGATTGGAAAAGGGAGAAACTGAATTGTAATGCTGGTCAGAGTACCTTAGTCGACCCCACAAGGAGATCTGGAGATAAAATTGTCGGTCAGGATTGCCCTCTGTTGGGCTGAAATGGCAGGGGCTTTAAAAGCCCACATTGGTCAGCCATTGCATGTGGTCATCTTGGAAAGACGTGTCCTTGGGTGAAGTGGCCTCTGCCACTAGGCAATTCCTGATGATCCCTTGAGCAATGATCTCGGAGCACATGTCTACCACAAATCTCCAAACTTCAGAGGATTAAGAGTAATGAAGTTTACTTTTCACTCGTGATACACGTCTAGTGTTGGTTGGAAGGGCAGATTTGTTCATTTTCATCACTTAGGGATGCAGGCTGAAATTGCCTTTTCCTTCATTGGTAATTAAATGGTTCCATCCAGAGATGGAAGTGTCACTATTGCTTACATTGCGTTGACGGAAACAAGTCATATTGTCATGTCCAGCTTCTAGGGAGTGTGGGAGTATAATTTTACCATGGGCCTGAGGAAGAGAATTGGAATATTTGTTGAACAACAACAATGTCTACCACACTATTGTACGTAATTATTTTTAAACTTTTAGTCGAATTGAAGGTAATGTCCTTCACCTCCTAGCACCACATAGGTTAAAAGGCAAAGAACTCCTAGCAGTAGAATTGTATTATTATTTGTCCGAATTAATTGCTTGTATGTATAATTAAATTTTTATTACTGTACTGTAATATTTCTCTTCTGCAGAGACTTGTGTACTTTAAAAAATACTATTTTTTTATTTTCCTGATGTTAATGTTTATATCAAAAAGAATAGTTTGGTGTAGTGGGGCAGCGTACTATAGTAGTTAATACAATCTAGTTTTGACTACAGACTTTGCCATTTAATGACTTTAAGGAACTCAAGCTAATCTCTACAGACTGTTTTCATATATATATATATGTATATATATATATATGTGTGTGTGTGTGTGTGTGTGTGTATATATATATATATATATATATATATATATGTATGTATATAAAACACGGTGACAAAAATATTTACTCCTTACAGTTGTTTTGAGAAATAGTACATAGCATTGATAAGCAATTAGCATATTATTTTTATTAGGTAAAAGTCATGACCACCTATATTAGGAAACTATCTACTTTAAAAAGATTATAAAAGGTTTTATGAATTTTTCAGTTAATTTTATATAGTGTTATAATAATAATTTTTAAAACATTTAACAATTTGAAGCAGACTGTGCCTTTCATTTTTTTGAGCTCCCATAGCACTCTTTGTATATCTCTCTTAATAATGATCACATTCTATTGTTATTCCTTGAGGGCAGAAACTCAGTCTTACTTAATTTATATTCATGATGTCATTGTGTCATTGGATCTTCATTACATCTCAGTTGAATTACTTAAATATTGATGATCTTTTTCCTACGTCTTACCTAAATCTATTAAATTTCATCTGTTTTCCTCCTATTAGTTGAGAACAGTTGAAGGATTCTTAGTTTCCCTTTTTAGATTGAAACAACCAAGTAAATTAGTGTTTTATTCTTTGTCCTTTTTTTTTAAGACATGGTATTATGAAAACAATATGGCTTGAAGAACATTCAGAAGATAACTCCCTGATCTTTAGCATGGTTACTAAGCTGAGATGTTCAGATATGCACCACGTATTATCTTAATAGAAAGAAACTCACTAAAATGCACAAAATCTGAAGCCAAATAAATGCTTTTGAGTTTTGAGCCTTGCTCATTTATGTTAGCTGTGTGATTTGAGCAGTAAGTATGTGGTCTAATCCATCAAATCCCACTATTTCACGATCTTGGACCAGCTCCCAGTACTCTCTTTCTTTGGGAGTTGAATTGGAGTTGCTTATCTCTCATGTACTTTTTTCCAAATTGGAGTTATTAAGTATTCTGAAAACGGGGGTGCTTGTTGGCCTGAAGACAGAAAGTTCGATTATAACAATTAGCCATTAAATCCCCATATGTTCTTCCTCAGCTTGTGCAGATGAGTATATGCCCTTCTTCTACTCCGCTGGAAGACAAAGTTTTACTTTCTGCAGTTACTCTTTGACCTAGGTATTTTATGCTCAGAACATGGCAGAGGGTGTAAGTACTATTTTGGAAGCAGTGGGGTTACGTTAACGTATACATAAGAATGAAACATCTAGCTCTTTTCTTCCACTTAGGTCCAGAATGTTGTTAGTCAGAGATATGGGGGAAAAAAATGCTTTTTCTTTTTTTCATTTGTATCTACTTGAGAGAATGGATGGTAACTAAACTGATTGTGGTAATCTCTTCACAATATATGTAAGTCAAATCATTATGATATAATCAATAATGTTGTAAAAATTATGTAGGCTGCCAGATGGGTAACTGGACTTATCAGGGGGATCACTTCATAGACTGTGTAGTTGCCTGACCACTGCGCTGTACACCTGAGGCTGACGTAGAATAATATTGAATGTCAACTATAATTATATATAGTTGTGTGTGTATATATATATATATGTATATATGTATATATATATACATATATATATATTTATTCATGGGATGCAAAGTACAGCATAGGGAATATAGTCAACGGTATTGTAACAGCTATATACTATGTCAGGGGTAGTAGACTTGGGGGGGTATCACTTTGTGAGGATGTACATGACTAATCTTATGTTGTTTTGGACACCTGAAACGAATATAAAAAATAATAAAATTAAAAAAAATCATTATGCTTTGTACCATAAACTTATACAATGCCACATGTCAGTGATATCTCAATAAAACTGGGGAAAAAAGAGAAAGTTAAAAAAAGAAAAGAATTTGGAGTCAACATGTCTTACCCAAGTACAAAATTTCCAATCAGTTTTGTTGTGCCATTTCCACTGTTTACAGGTCACACCTGTACGTTACATTCCTGTGACTTATTTATTATATAACTGGAAGTTTGTTGTCCCTCTTAATCCCCTTCACTTATTTCACTCATCCTCCTATGCTCTGGCAACCATCAGTTCGTTCACTATGTCTATGAGTGTGTTTCTGTTTCGTTTTGTTTATTCATTTGAGTTTTTAATTTCACATATAAGTGACAGCATTTAGTATTTATCTTTCTCTGTCTGATTTATTTCATTTACCATAATATCCTCTAGGTCCATCCAGTTGTCACAAATAGCAAGCTCTTATTTTTAATGGTTTAGTAATATTCCATTACATATATATATATATATATATATATATATATATATATATATATATATATATATCTCACATCTTCTTTATCCATTCATCATCTATCATTGGACACATAGGTTGCTTCTGTATCTTGGCTATTGTAAATAATGCTGAGTGAACACAGGGGTGCATATAACTTTTCAAATTAGTGTTTTCATTTTCTTTGGATAAATACCCAAAAGTGGAATAGCTGCATCATATGGGTAGTTACATTTTTAATTTTTTGAGGAACTTCCATACTGTTTTCCATAGTGGCTGCACCAATTTACGTCCCCACCAAGAATGTACATGGGTTCTCTTTTCTCCACATCTTTGCCAACACTTGTTATTTGTTGTCTTTTTGATAATAGTCATTCTGACAGGTGTGAGGTGGTATCTCTTTGTGGTTTTGATTCACATTTCCCTGATGATTAGTGATATAGAGCATTTTTTCATGTGTCTGTTTTCCATCTGTATATCTTTATTGGAAAAATGTCTATTCAGATCCTCTGTCCATTTTAATTGAGTTGTTTGTTGTTTTCATATTGACTTGAATGAGTTCTTTATATACTTTCAATATTGACTCCTTATCAGATGTATCATTTACAAGTATCTCCTCCCATTTAATAGGTTACCTTTTTGTTTTGTTGGTTTCCTTCTGTATTCAAAACCTTTTTAGTTTTACCATGTTTCCCCCAAAATAAGACAAGGTTTTATATTAATTTTTGCACCTAAAAACGCATTAGGGCTTATGTTCAGGGGATGTTATCCTGAAAAATCATGCTAAGGCTTATTTTTTGGTTAGGTCTTAGTTTCGGGGAAACACAGTATGTAGTCCCATTTATCTATTTATACTTATGTTGCCCTTGGCTGAGGAAATAGA
Source organism: Rhinolophus ferrumequinum (assembly GCF_004115265.2). Classification (NCBI taxonomy): domain Eukaryota; kingdom Metazoa; phylum Chordata; class Mammalia; order Chiroptera; family Rhinolophidae; genus Rhinolophus; species Rhinolophus ferrumequinum. The sequence goes on along the minus strand of NC_046299.1, from coordinate 13,033,995 downwards.
TTCAAAAAAATATTGCTAAGACCCATGTCAAAGAGTTTACTGACTATCTTTTTTTTCTAGGAGTTATGCTTTCAGGTCTTACATTTAAGTGTTCAATTCATTTTGAATTAATTTTTGTATACATTGTAAGAAAATAGTCCAATTTCATTCTTTTGTACATAGCTGTGCACTTTTCCTAACTTCGTTTATTGAAGAGACTTCCCCCCATTGTGTATTCTTGACTTCCTTGTCATAAATTAATTGACCATATAGGTGTGGGCTTATTTCTGGGTTCTTTATTCTGTCCCATTGATCTGTTTTTGTGCCTGTTTTTGTGCCAGTCCATACTGTTTTGATTACTGTAGCCTTGTAGTATAGTTTGATATCAGGGAGTGCGGTACTTCCAGCTTTGGTCTTCTTTCGCAAGATTGCTTTAGCTATTCAGAGTCTCTTCTGGTTCCACACTTATATTTTATTTTGATGATTCTGTTTTTAGACATTTCTTCACTGAATATTACATATTCTATTTAATTTTGTATGAGTCTATGTAAAGTTTGATTTAGTGATTTAACTTTCTAATAGCTTTGCCTAATACATGACATTCATATATTTTGCTATGTAAACCTTGATTTATTTAATTAAGATATGCCATTGAAGTCATTCTCCAATATAAAATATACCTAATTTATTTTCTTTCATTTCCTTTATTCTTATACACTTAAATTTGTTTGTGGGAATTTTAGGCAGAAATTGTTTTTATTTAAGGAATAATGCTAGTTGAATTATAGTACTGAACTGTAGGTCATGAAAAATTAATGAAAAGCTTCCGATTGTTCAGTATTGCATCTTTAATTTGGCCTGTTTTATAGTATTTGTCTTAATTTTTTCTTTTATTTCATTTTCTGTTTTGCTGTTTTCTTTTTCTAGCTTGTGATGAATGGAAAATATTACCAAAACCAAATCTTCATAGAGATGTCAACAGATTTGGCCACTCTGCAGTTGTCATTAATGGGTAAAAGAAATAACATTTATCAGTTTTACTATCTGCATATTCTGTTATTATGTTAAAAATTATTGTTTGTACTTAATGGGATTGGATTTTATGCATCCCTACTCTACTGTGGAATACCTTTTGGTTTGTTAATCATATCCTTCATTCTTTTTTGTTTAAATATATTTAAAGGGTAAGGGAGTAGTCAAAGGAAAGGTGCTGAGATAAAACTTTAGATACTTTTTAAAAAGTCATCCTATCCACATTCGTTTTTCCAGAGATTAAACTGAAGTGATGGAAAGGCTAGCCCCATGTTTATATAAAGAAGAACAAGGAAAGTGAGAAGAATTATATTTCATTTTAATTCTGTCAATAACTAAATGCAAGATTTTTGACAAGTCTCTTAACCTCTCTGTACTTTAATATCCTTAAATCCATTGGGGATTTGGACTGTGTGATCATTAAGTTACTTCCCACCTTTAAGTTAACATGATTTTTCTATTTCTATAGCAAAAAATTGGTAATGTGGAGTCAAGTGACAAAAAAATATGCTGGCTCTTTAACTTAAAATGTGAACATGTTTATAAGTTCATTTTATTACCATTTTATTCTAGTTATGTAAAAAAATCTCCAATATGATAGTAAAAGCAGATAGAACGTAACTATAGTGAAGCTGTGTAACTGAAATCAATTGGCTTTCAGAATAGTGCTAAATGAAATTCAGAGTGTAAACTTATAACCTCTAGGCTTTTCTGTTGAAAAATTGTTTGGTTGATTTTTCTTTTACTTCTCTTAAATAGTAAAAGGTATTATTGAAGCATTTTCTGATCTTTTCCATTTATTATATTAATAATTACACTGTTTTGAGGCATGTCAAATTTTTTTGGCACTGGTAGTATTAATTAATTCAGTAATTGTCTGGGCTTTTCTGTTCAAATTGAAATTTTGAAAATATTTTGATTATTGTACTCTTTAAAAATTTTATAAGGGGATAATAAAACACTATAAGAAGAATTTGTATCTAATTTCTAATTCTATGTCTGTTTTCAAAAATTATAATTTTAAATAGCAGTTCTAAAGTATATCTTATAATCCACGTATAGCTATTATCTATTTCTAAAAAAATTTGTTTCCTACCTTGATAAAATAATATAAAATATATATTTAAATTTTTTAAAAATGAATACATTAGACAGAGACTTCTCTTAATATTGTTTCTTAAAATTCTTGTTTTGTTTTCCACTAGGTCCATGTATATATTTGGAGGATTTTCTAGTGTACTCCTTAATGATATCCTTGTATACAAGCCTCCAAATTGCAAGGCTTTCAGAAATGAAGAAGTTTGTAAAAATGCTGGTCCAGGAATAAAATGTATTTGGAATAAAAATTACTGTGAATCTTGGGAATCTGGGAATATGAATAATATTCTTAGAGCAAAGTGCCCACCTAAAACAGGTAAAAGTTGTTTTTTCTTTTCCCTCTATCTGGTACAAACCTCTTCTTGGCTAGAAGTAGAAATGCATTCTGCTCATAAGAATTACCTTAGTAGCTTTCAGAAATTAAAAATTCATAATCCTTTAATTAGGATTCTAGTGTTTGAACGAGGCAGCAATTAATATTTAATATTCTTACTAGCTATTTTTCAGTTTTTTTGAAAAAAATCGGTATGTAATAGTACCTGTCAAAATTTTATACATAACATGGTCGTGTATATGGGTTGCTTTCCTATGTAAGTAAAAAATGTTTTTAAGTGATCCTTTCTAGAAATAATGTGTGATTCAAAGAAATAAAATGAAGTGAGTTATTCTGCCTTTGGTAGTTTCTTTTCTTCCTGAATTATTGCCAAATCAGACCACGAAGTTAAAACTTTTTCTATAATTTTGATGACTAATGTTCTATTTACTATTTCTTAGGAAATAGTAAATAAATACATCAAACTTATGAAAAATTACTAGTAAATATTTATTTATGAACGGATTAGCAGGATAAAAATTGTTCAGTTTTCTGTAAATGCGTGGGCATTTGTACATGTTCAGTGCCACAATTAACAAATAGATTTTCAAGTTTTGCTAATCAAAGTAACTCAGATGTCTCTAAATATCCTTTATGAAGAATGATAAACAATAAGTATTTGTTATAATGTTTTCTTTTAGATGTACAGTAATATATTTTGTTCACTAAATTCTGTGAAGCTTTTCCCCTTTCCAAGTGTACATTTTAAATGGCTGTAGCATCCCGGTAGATTCAGTAATAAAGATGAGGGTAAGAGGTATCTAAATTCTGTAAACAACGAAACAACAAAGTGACTTCATATTGAAGAACTTATTTTGATATGGATGGTCATATTTATGGTTTAAAAATTTCTTAGTGATTCTTAAACAGATGTTAAAAAATGTGTGAATCAAGAAGTGTGACATTTTCTTTTTCATCCTGATGTGTTTCTATCTTGCATTTGTATTATAGCTGCTTCTGATGACAGATGTTACAGATACGCAGATTGTGCCAGCTGTACTGCCAATACAAATGGGTGCCAATGGTGTGATGACAAGAAATGCATTTCAGCAAATAGTAACTGCAGTATGGTTAGTACTTCTGGGTAAATGGTGATGTAGTTAGCATTGCTGCTCTGTAATCATTATCATTTATTAACACTGTAAAAAATAGCACTTAGCACATCAAGACATTTAGAAAATATGTAGAGAATCAATCACTCAGTTCTTGGTATGTTGTTAATTCCGTCTGTAGATTGTTACTCAAATTTGTCAGTGTAGAATCCATTTTGAATCCCGTAACTTTTACTTCTTTTCACGATGAGACTGGGAAAATTGTTACAAAACAGATTTTTAAATAAGTATATAAGTATAAACACTGTCTTCTGTGCTGACGGAAATAGGATCATACAGTAAGTATTGGAATCATTTCCTGGGGACGCTTGTCAGACACGCATCAATAGTGGCATGGTCTAGTGTTTTGTTTATATACTTTGTGTTGCTTTAACCTAAGGTATTGACAGTGGCGGTTTCCTTTTTATCTGTCTTGAGATCAGTGGTTCTCAACAAGAGGCAGTTTTGTACCCCAAGGGACATTTGGTGATGTATGTAGACGTTTTTGGTTGTGATGACTGTGAGGCTGCTGCTGGCATCTCGTAGGTAGAGGCCGGGGATGCTGCGACACATCCTGCAGTGTGCCCTCTCACAAGAAATAATTATCTGGCTCAAGATGTCAATAGTGATGACATTGAGAAACCCTACTGTAGGTAGACTATGGAAGAAATTGTAAAATTAATATTTATGGTAGATGAAAATGGATTAAAAGCAGTAAAAAATTTAAGTGGGTAGTAAAAAAAATCCCATGCTTTTTTAGAAGATGTCAACAAATTGAAAGAAAATATTAAAAAGTGTTCAAAATGTATTTAATACGATTACGTTTTCGGTTTTGGGGGCTATAGCTTAAATAAATAAATAATGTACATACAGATTTTCAACTAAGTATAACATACATGACTTTTTCTGACTTTTGTTAATCAGAAGTATCCATTGTTTTTCAAGACAGCAGGCAGAGAGGTGAAAGGTAAAGAAGAGGGAGTTTGAAAACTAAGTAAAAAACTTGCATTGTATCATCTAAAAATTTTGTCTAGTAACCAATCATATTTCAAAATGTTAAGTTTTATGATTCTATGCTAAAATAATATTCAAAACTTAAAATGGAGGAAAATGTTCAGTTATTGACTCATCAGATTGAACCATTTTGCTTTCATACATACTATGTTGGTATATAGTTTCCAGTGGTATAAGTTGCTTTAATAATAATGTATACTTCAATTTTATTTGTTTTAATGTTACTATGACATTACTCTTCTTTGAAAATTTGAATTGCCTTTTTATACTTGCATTAATATTCATCTAATGAGAGTTAAAGTAACTAATGTGGAAATCGGAGTGGAGGAAGTGAAATGAAGCATGGGAGGAATAAGGGACTAAAACAGAGAATGTTATTAGATAAAAATTGAAAGCCGATTTTATTTAAAGCTTTATTGGCTAACCCGGAGTTCATTTGTGTTTAGACACTTAAACTGAGTGAAAATACACATATCTAAAAAATTGTTATATAAATTTCTATCAAGTACTCAGTTTATAAAGTGGTTTTTATTTTGCTTTATATTTTATTTTTGATAATGATGTGTTAAAAAGGAAAGCAGTGGGTGAGATAGTATAAGTGAGCAGATGGTACTCACTTGTAATTTAGACTTTGATTTAATGTGTCTTTTAGACAGTTTTATCACAATGTCTGGTAATTAAGCTAAACCAAATGCTAATGGGTACAGAAAGGTCTATGAGATTTTAGTGTAAATGATGTCCTTTGATACCCTATTTCATTATTTAGTTATATTTACTGCAAGTTGCATATTTTGTGCTCTAATAGCTCAAATAACCTGCTTACTTCTCACAGATTTTCATTTTAAATTTACATCTAAATATGTTAGAGTGAAGATTAGTGGAGTAATGGTTAGTCTTCATAGTCTGTTTACTACTGTACATCTGGTTCATTAGGCCAAAAAATGCGAGCCATGTTTCAGAATAACAGTCAGCTTTCTTCCATAATTAATTAAATTGGCCCTGTGTGTAACTGAAATATAGTTTCATCTATTATACTGGTTCAGTACCAATAGATAACTATCCTGTTCTTAATGAATAGCGGTATAGTTATTTGGATGATGGCTTGAATGATACCATTGTTATTTCAAGGGCTGGCGTTAAGCTGTCATTCTTTCTCTCATTCTAAGATGTTGTTTAGCCATTCTCTTGTTTTTATAGGTTATTCTATTTGTCGGATGATTCAAGTAAATTTGCTTCTCTTCAGTTAGCTGCAAATGTTTGGAACTGTACTCTAATGATCATATAGAATAATATTAACACTTATGTGTTGTATGAAAGCAAAAAGCTATGAATCAGAAAAAATAGCAATAAGAAAGTTAATATGTTTCTAATGAAAATGTGATGGTTCAATAAGAGGCACAAAGTAATCTGAGATATAAAAAAGTTCATCTTTTGTGATTTTCTAGGATGAATAAAGAGAAACAGTATCTATGTACTTTTAATCTGTTACCTGGTATTGTAATTTGCTTTAAAGAATTAACGTTTGTGGAATGGAGATGACGGCAATGTATTTTATGTAGGAAGGTATAGTAGGTTATAAATAAATATTTGGTGAGTGACATTTAACGTATCTAAGAAGATAAAAATTGCTTCAACTATTCTTACATGTGGAATAGTTATAACTAAATTTTAACTGTTTATTGACTGAAAAGAAATATTTAACTCCCTTATATGAGAAAGCCTGAGGTAAGCATTTCTACCTATAGAGGGAAAAAAAGTTGAAATGAGGCGCAGAATACAGCACTAAGTCCTTATGGAATTTTTTCAAACAAGAGTCACAGGAAGAACTGAACCAAGAATTTTAGTGTCTGATTTTCACGAGGCAGGTTTTATCATAGATATTGATAATATTATGTGAAATATCTGAACCTTAGTGTATGTAGGGAACTACCACCGAAGTCCCTCTATTGCCTGTTTTTTATCCCCTTTTTGACCTTTACTTCTGAGTGCTGGAATTAGTTTTGAACTATGATTACATCGGGTTGTTGGATTGATCAAAATGTAATTTTGGCAGGTTGTTTATAGCCTAGATAAAGGCAATGGGACAAATACATGCAGGAGAAACATCAATTAACCAAAACCATTATTTAGTTTCTGTGGAAATAAAATTAATCTGAGTTATTGGGAAAATGATTTATCATTTTAGATTGTATTAGATTTTGATAAAGCGTCTCTTTAATTTTTATCACTTATTATTTCTACTTCATTCCCAGGGACTTGCATGATAGTTTTATTATGACTAAAATTATTTCATGTGATCATTAAGAGAATTGACTTTGTGCATTAGCTTTTTTTATTGAATTGGAAGCCTGTTACAAAATTTAGTAGAAAAGGTTTTCTTTAGATAGTTTCTGTTTCAAATGGTGTAATTTGCCATTTTTTTTCTGATAAGGACAACATTCTAATTCCAAGAACTGTAGTTTAAAGAAATGAATAAAGAGATTCTGATTCTCTCAGAATCAAAAGATGTACAATTGGATTTGGGGTTCGAAATCTGTATTTTAAAATTCACCAGTGATATATACGTACACTGAAGTTTAAGAATCATTGCTGTACAAAGGTGAAAAATAACATGTTTTATGTTTTAACTTTTTAGTCTGTAAAAAACTACACCAAATGTCATGTGAGAAATGAGCAGATTTGTAACAAACTTACCAGCTGTAAAAGCTGTTCACTAAACTTGAATTGCCAGTGGGATCAGCGACAACAAGAATGCCAGGCTTTACCAGGTAACAATTTCAATTTGGTGAATTAGTTTTATAGTCCACAGATGCATACAATTATAGTAAAGGGCGTTTAGTAAGAACATTTCATTTTATAAAATTTAATCAACAGCAAATAAACAATAATGCTGAAATTATAATAGTGTTGTTTCTACAAGAAAAGTTGGTGTTTGCTTCCAATTCTCTTAAGATGTTCAAAGTTTTTGTATTATACTGTTGACTTGATCAGAATCCTTTTCAATTTTACAAAAGTAGATCTTAACCTAGTAAATAAATAGCACTCAGACTGATAGCCAGATTGAACAAATGCTAACATTTTGATATATTTAATTTTTTTTAAATGCCCTTCATTTTTTTAATTCCAGGAACTATTTTTTACTGACTGCTATTTTATCATAAATTGGACCTTTATAAAAAGTATTATATGGCTTAATCATCTCAGTTGTGCAAATGAGAGCAAAGCTCGTTTTAAAAAGCATTTTCAGTTTATTTTTTACAGTTCACACTGTTCTTAGTAGACCCTAACTACTCTTCTTTTTAAATATAAAAGAGAAAAATCAGAAAATTGAAAAGTAATATACATATTCAACCAGTCCCATCTTCTTTTTATACAGATAAACTGAGACACACACACTGGTTAAATGACTCGCTCAAAGGTGCATGGCTTGTAAATGGGAGACGTAACTTTTAACTGAGTGTACTCTCTCCCTTCAGTTTTTAGCCTTTTTCTATTTTTTTGGGATCATAGTAAAATTTCTTAACTTATGTAATTTGAGAAAGCATTGGAAAATTTAATCACAGGCTTTATGGTTTTCTTATAAGTTTAATTTAATTAAATAAAAATTAGATTGCCTTTAAAAGTACCATTAAGGTTTAAAATATTCAAATTATGAATTTTGTTTATATATTGACCTTTAAAGCTTTTAAATAGTGATATATGCATGTGTGTTCACTTTGAGTAAATTAAGAATATATTAATGCAGTAGGCTAAGAGCATTAATAATGAAATGACAATGAACTTGAAAATATTATTGATTTCTGAGTTGTTAAACTCTAAAGTCAACACATAGAGCAGTGAAAATATTGACAAAGTCTCCTAAGAAAGAGAGAGTAAATTCTGGACCAATATATGATATGACTGGAGGAATGTATAAAGGAAGATTACTTCAATAAGAAGGGGATTTGGTAACCAGTGGAAGTTTTGAAAAATAATAGCAAAGTTATATTTGGTAGGATCTACCTACTCATTGTCCAGAAAAAAAACATTTGGTTTGGTATAAGGGATCCACTTGACCAGGCTATTATTGTGGAGATAATAAATACAATATAGTAAATACAATATAATATTATCTTATGCACTAACTTCCCTTGTTCTGTGTTCATATTTACTAAGCAATCAAGTAGGTATATTTATAGTTTGGTTTCCATGTAGCTTCTCTGAAGGGAGTGAATTCTCTAAATGGAGGGCCCAGTCTATAGCAGTTGCACTTTTCTATGAAAATTTGTGAATTGCATTTTTTTAATACACTTGGCAATTTGAATTTGTTTACTAAATTCATCAAAAAATTAACTGTTATCCTTTTACCCCTAAAGCTGAGTTGATGCACAATACTACAAAAGCCTAAAACATCAAAACATTTGAGTCAGTGGTATAATTTAGTTTATTCTCAAAGGCCCATACATTTTTATTATTTGTACCATTTGTCAACCAAGTATTTTTGGTCTCATAAATAAAGAAAAGGGGACTGGCCTCACCCCAAAATAAATAAATAAAAATAAATCTAAATCCTTCCTTGAGCTGGTAATGTAAGAAAAAGCCAAAATTTAATAAAAATTTTGTACTGTTTCCTTAAAGTGATTTGGCTCTTCAGGTTCTAGATGACAAGGAAGAGCCTGAAAGTGAAAACAAAGGTGTTTTAAACAATCTTATTAAATAATAATTGCAGTTGATTGATGGATTACTATGTTCCAGGCATGGTGGGTTATCCATGGTATCCAATTTAATCCTTGTTAAAGGAAAGGAGTCTCCTGTTCATGGACCCTTTCAGTGGGCCCATGAGGTCCAAACTAACGACACTAATGTTACTTGCTTTTTTTAATTCTCATTTTGTTATGGGTTCACTGTGGAGTTTTCCAAAGGCTGAGTGATACATGATTCCAATTGATTGAATGAGAAGCAGATCTGAGAATACAATTGTCTTATATTAAACCAACATTGAAGAGATTTGCACAAGTGTAAAACAATGCCACACTTATCACTATTTTGTTTTTTGTTTTGGAAATTATAATTGAAAAAAAAAGCTATTTATTTTAATTTGTAATGTTTCCCCCAACATTTTATTATGAAAAATTTCAAATATATATTAATATAAAAATGGAAAGACTATTAGAGAAGACATCCAATACCCATGCCCTAGATTCTGCAGTGAACATTTTACTCTGTTTTATCCTTGATCTCTCTGTCTATTCATTCCTTTATTCATTCATCAGTACATCCTAATGTTTTGATGCCAGGCGCCTAATTTGAACTGTTAGCCGCTGTCTCTCAGGGAGAGTATATGATAATGTGTCTCCTTCGGGCCTGAATATAGCATGAAGAGACAAGAAACTGGAAGAATGTATTTGTAATAGATTTTTAAATTATAATTTTAAATGAATAAATAAATACTTCTTTAAATCATCAGTTTTAATTTTTATGTGGTCAAAGCCAATAGATATAAAATGCATAAAGAAAAGATCTGTGGGGTCCTCAATAATTTTTAAGAGTTAAAAGAGTCTTAGAGCAAAATGTTTGCGAACAACTGCTTTAGAACAGTTCCATAAAGGTGACACTAATGCATCTAACGCCAAAAGGGCAGGAGACACAGATATGTTTAGTATGACATGGAAACTAAAATGTAGTTCAAATTTATAGATCCGTGTGATAATGAAACACTGCATTATTGCTTAGCGCACACTAGAGCATAACTTTATAATGTATTTATAAGTCTGTGTTTTAGAAATAGGTGCTAGTTTAAGTTTAGCTTGGACTCTAAGGATAAGTCACTGTTACTACATAGTGTGTTTACATTTTAGAAAGACCTGAATAGTTGTATAAAAATAAACGTTAGAAAGCAAAGATTATAACTTCTTATCTAAACATGAATGAAATGAGAATTTTCTCTCCACAGTTATAATGAAAGAATCAAAGAATCCAACGTATATCAAAATAGTACACCTGGGCTATGGAAATTAGATTTGGAGGACAAGTAGCCACACTTGTAGGAGTAACTTTAAAATTGCTTTCGTCATATGCTGGTTACTTTTCTATCAGAGTGATCTTGTATTATGTAAATTGGACCTTGGGATGTAAATATAGTAGTGATTTTACTTGTTGATATATCATATGCCAATACACTAGATTTACAGGTTTATAGAGCCATAGTTTAACTTATGTTTAAGAATTAAAGAAAAAATTAAGACTTTATGTTCCTATTCCCTACAAAACTATTAGATAATATTTTAGTATATTATATTGATATATTTAAATATCTTATTAAAATTATTTAAACAAATACAGAAGTTATGTTTAGAATTCTGAAATAAATGAAAAAATACACATGCTTTTTGGTAATCAAAAACAATTTTTTTTTTTGGAATAGCTCATCTTTGTGGAGAAGGATGGAATCATATTGGGGATGCTTGTCTTAGAATCAATTCCAGTAGAGAAAGCTATGACAATGCAAAACTTTATTGCTATAATCTTAGTGGAAATCTTGCTTCATTAACAACCTCAAAAGAAGTAGAATTTGTTCTGGATGAAATACAGAAGTATACGCAACAGGTAACAACTATACTTATTTATATTATAGAAATATGCTGATAATCCTATAGTTATTGGTAATAATTTTGTTTTTTAATGCATTGTTTTACTAAAACTTGGAAGTAAAAGTAGAACTCATTTACAGAGTGAACTGGCAGAGGACTCATTCTGTATGTATATTTAGTAATAAGGTTTTCTAAATTACTCATCTCATATTTTGCACTATCTTTACCAGGAACTCTTTAGTTCTGTACAAACTATCTTTGCGTTTGTGTAGCAAAGATATCTTTGCGTTATCTTACCAGGAACTCATCTAATATGAATGAATGTACTTAAAAAACATGGCATTAATTTAAGAATTCATTTTGAAGTGTAATTACTTTGTAACTTGAAAAATCCCTCTTAATGAAAATACTAGACCAACACATTGGCTATATTTGTATAGATGTATATTTTGTAAGTGTGTGTGTGTGTGTGTGTGTGTGTGTGTGTGTATTGTGAATTAAGTTTTTGAATTATGCTATTTTTCTAGGTATAGGTTTGCTGGAAATAATATACTAATGGTTAGTAGGTCTAAAACCAATTTTTAAAGTATATGGAAGATATTGAAGTATACAGCACTAGGAAACAGTTTCAATTTTCTAGAGAGCTGTTTTATGGAAAATATTTCCATAGAAAATGGAATATTTCATTGAAAATGGTATCAAAATATCATTTTGTAAGAAATTTCCAAGAGGAATTTACACTTTTCTATTGTTGGGATGTTATATATAGTCAACTTTTAAGAATGCATTAAAGAAGAGATTTGTAAATAATTTACTAAATCTAGTTTTGAAATACCTTATTTAGTCCATTTACTTACTTGAAATGCCTTGAGGGCATTTTTTTAAAATTGAGGTCTAATTGACATATTAGTTTAAGATGTACAACATAATGATTTGGTACTTTGCGTATATATTGTGAAATGGTCACCACAATAAGTCTGGTTAACATTCATCACTAAACGTAGTTAAAAAAAAAAACCCACATTTTTTCTTGGGATGATGAGTTTTAAGATCTACTCTCTTAGCAACTTACAAATATACAATACGGAATTATTAACATCACCGTGCTATATATTATGTCTCCGTGACTTATTTATTTTATAACAGGATGTTTGTACCTTTTGATCCCCTTCACCCATTTTGCCCACCCTCCATCCCCTGCCACGGGTAACCACCAGTCTGCTTTTCTCTGTGTCTATGAACTTGTCTTTTTTTCTTTTTTTAAGATTCCACATGTAAGTGAGATAACATTTATCTTTCTCTATCTGACATATTTCACTTTGAAATAATTTACTAAATCTAGTTAGTTTGAGAGCTACCAGCCTAATGGCTGAAACATAAGATGTATGTGGTATCATGCAGGAGAGACCTTTTGATATTTTAATAGTTTAGAGCAATGTGGCAAGATATACTTGTAAAGTTTTACTTTTAGTCACATTGAGCCCAAGTATCAGGCTCCACAACATAAGATCTGCTTATTTTCTTGTGATACCGGGAGCTTCATTTCCTTAATTATAAAATTTCGAGACAATTTCCAATGAACATTTGAAAATTAGTTCTACTAAATATGTATCACTTATAAAGAGCTTATAATTGGTAAATCCACATTCTTTCAGCCCTAATAATATTTGGCATTAGGGCTTTATTGCTTCTTTCCTTGTTTATAAAATATTATTTTTCTTTCTTACACTACAGCCTTGAAGTGTACTATTTTAGAAGTTGCGTATTTCAGGATTATGTTTATCAGTTGCTTGTGTTTTTTGCATATTATTATAAGTAATAAAGATTGAACAAACAATTATTTTGGATGTGTGATGTACTTAGATTCGATAATTTGTGGACATGCTCTGCAAATGAAGAATATTTTGTTTTATTAGAAAGCTGAGCGTTAGCAAAATTTCAAAGGTGGAAAGTTCTGCAAGGTGACAGTCCATTGAGCATATCTTTATATAAAATGAATTATATATCCTGAGTTATTGCAGTTGTGTAAGCTTAAGCTAGCCCTTCCTTGGCTAATAAAGATCAACAAATTCATACACTTTAAAGAGATGTCTTGGGTCAAATGATCATTTACTTATCAGAAATGGCTAATGAAATGTTGCAGTGATTTATGGTGTGCTGTTGTAAATTTTCATAATATAGTAATTTATCTTTCATTTTAAACTGCCTGTCCAGTTCATTTACTGGGTAATAGTTACTTTAAATGTTTTATCAACTGCTTCATTTTTCTGTTCTTTTCTTCTTCCTTGAAGATTCTTGTCATGATGAGTTAGTTAGGGAGTAATATTTCATTTTAAATGAATTGTCTTTACTATAGATAGTTCGGAAATATAGGCAGAGTTGCTGTAATGTGAAGCACAGTCATTAATCTGAAATATCTATGTTGGATTGACTCCTGCTGTTATTATCAAGAACTGTAAAAATGTTATAGGTTTTTTGTTATATGAATAATGTATGAAATATATGATGATCACAAGGCATAGCAGCATGTGTATTTTTATAATTAGAAACATTGTTTATTAAGTACTAGCTCTAGCTCAGGAATTGGATAGTGGAAAATAACTACTCTGTTCTAATGAACTTTGTTTACCAAAATTTATTGACTACCTACTATGTGTATAATACTCCACTAGGTTATATGACATCCATTACCATAATGGACTGTCAGGGTAGAGAAAAATATGTCTCTCCATCTGATATTTTAATTTTATTTAAGAAATATTTGCCAAGTGTTAACTAGGACCATTTGCATAACATATTTATAATTAATGCTGAATCTATATCTCCTGTTTCTATATTGTTAAAGACTCAGATGGAGAGACCTCCTTTTCTCTACCCTGACAGTCCATAATGTTAAAAAAAGGATGATGTGGAGTTTTGAAACCACTTCCCATTGTAATATAATATTATTAGCTTAGTAACTTAGAAAATAAATGTGTTAACACGTATATTAAGGTAGAAGTGCTTAGGAATGATGGTAGGAAGATAACAGAATGGGAGATTTCACTGCTTGTCCCTTCGCAGAAACATTGATTTGAACAACCATCTATGTACAAAAATAACTTTACAAGAGTAAGAAATCCAGGTGACAGATTACAGCTCTTGTAAAGAGCACAGAAATACGAAAAGCTTCATTGAAGAGGGTAGCAAGGACACTTTGATATTACCCACATCACCCTTTCCCTAGGGCTGTGCAGGGCAGTGAAGCATGTGAGAAATGCCCTTAGCAAAGGGGAAGGAGAGTGAAGTGAGCAAATGACTTTGTCATGGACCCCAGCTTTTGGCCTGTCCTAGGGAACCCTCGTGCTTGGCTGGACCCCATGGACCCAGGTACCAGGCATGCTCCAGTGCTGGACTAGCCCCCATGGACTCAGCTCAAGTTTGGCATCCATGGACCTAACCTTCAGGATGACCCCTGCAGCCCTAGGCTCCAGGCCTTCCCCATGAGACCCCAGCATGTGGACCCAAGACCAGGTCCACCCTAGTGGACTCAGGCTTCTATGGACCCAACTTCAGGCCTGCCCCTGTAATCCCAGGTACCAAGCCCACATTCATGGGCTCAGGACCAGGTCCGCTCTCATGAATCTAGGTACCAGGCCTGTGCCAGTGGACACTGTAATTTGGCTAGCCCCTACAGACTCTGGCCAAGGATCACACCTGTGGACTCGTTTCCCAGGCTGGTCCCTAAGGATTCAGGCTCAAGACCCACCTATGTGGACCAAGCCCCTAGACCTACCCTAATGGACCCTTGTGCCAGGCTGGCTACCACAGACCCAGGATTAGGTTTGTACCCACAGATTCAGGTTCCAGGCTTGCCCCTCTGGACCCAAGTATCAGGCAAGCCCTTCTGGACCCAGGTGAAGGGCCTGGTCATTCCCTGATGGGGGCACCAGGCCAGTCCACCCAAGGACTCCAGCAGTAAGCCCACTGTGGACCCCATCACATAGCCCACCAGAATCTCTGGGTGGGCTGACACTGAAGAACTTTCCCTATTGAAACCAGTCTGTAAAGAATGGAAGAGGTGATTACTTCTTCAAATGTGCAGACACCAACACAAGGCCATTGGAATCATAAAAATTCAGGGTGGACTGGCCCGGTGGCTCAGGTGGTTAACTTGTGGTGCTCCTAACATCGAGGTCGCAGGTTCGGTTCCCACATGGGCCAGTGAGCTGTGCCCTCTATGGCTAAGATTGTGAACAACGGCTCTCCCTGGAGTTGGGCTCCCTGGAGGTTGGTGTGAGCTGTCGTGGGCTGCTGTGTGCTGCCATTAGCGGCTGGGGACCAGCCTGACCGGCCGGCAGTCAGGGAGAACTGCTGTGAGCCGCTGACTGACAGACAACCAGCGACTAACTGCCTCAACCAGGGGAGCGCAAAGCTCATAGTACCAGCATGGGCCAGGCAGCTGTGTCCTACACAACTAGACTGAAAAACAATGGCTTGAAGTGGAGTAGGGGGAGGAGTAGAAGAGGGGGAGGAAAAGCATCAGTGAAACATGATACTACCAAAGAATAAAATAAAGCACCAGTAAGCAACCTTAAAGAAATGGAGATCTACAAACCGCCTGTCAAAAGAATTCAAAATAATCATCCAAAAGAAGCTCAGTGACATATAAGAGAACACAGATAGGCAATTAAATGATACTAAGACAAGAATACATGAACAAAATGTGAAGTTCAACATAGACATAGAAACCATAAAAAAGAACCAGACAGAAATTATGAAGCTGAATACACAATGACCCAACTATACAATTCCGTAAAGAGCTTCAACAACAGACTCTATCATGCAGAGGAAAGAACCGATGAGCTCAGAGGAAAAATGGTGAATAAAAGCTCATGGGACTTATGCTAGACCATATGTGAATAATATGTGCATTATGGGAGTCCCAAAAGGCACAAAATAGAGAAGAGACAGAAAGTTATTTAAAGAAATAATAACAGAAAACTCCCCAAATATGGAAATGGACATGAACCTTCAGATCCATGAATTCCGAAGAACCTCAAATAGTTTAACATAAAAATTTCTTCACCAAGACACATTATAAGAGGCCAGAAATAAATCCATGAACTACGATCAATTGATGTTCAACAAAGGTGCCCAGAACACACAATGGGGAAATGACAGTCTTTTCAATAAATGATGTTAGATATCCTCATGCAGAAGAATGAAAGTGGATCCTTATCTCACACCATATATAAAAATCAAACCAAAATGAATTAAAGACTTAAATGTAAGACCTGAAACTGGAAAACTATGAGAAGAAAACATGGGGGAAAATCTTGACATTGGGCAGGGCAATGATTTTTTGGATATGACCCCAAAGCACAGGCAACAAAGGCAAAAGTAGACAAATGAGAAACAATCAAGAGAGTGAAGAGACAGCCAATGGAATGTGAGAAAATGTTTGTAAACCATACGTCAGATAAGGAGTTAATGTTGAAACTATATAAGGAGCTCCACTCAGTAGAAAAGAATACAACACAGTTAAGAAAAGACCAAAGGAAATGAATAGACATTTTTCCAAAGAAGACATACAAATGACCAATACTTAAATGATCAAAAGCTCAACATCACTAATCATCATGGAATTGCAAATCAAAACCACAATGAGGTATTACCTCACACCTGTTAGAATGGCTATTATCAAAAAGACAAGAGATACGTTTTGGCAAAAATGTGGAGATAAGGGAACTCTTGTGCACTCTTGGTGGGAATATAAATTGGTATAATTAATTTGGAAAACATTATGGAGGTCTCTCAAAAAATTAAAAATAGAATCATCAGTAATCCCAGGTCTTGGTATATATCCAAAGGAAATTAAATCAATATCTGGAAGAGATATCTATTCCCACGGTCATTGTAGCATTATTCACAATAGCCAAGATATGGTAATAATCTAAGTGAATGGATAAAGAAAATCTGAGGGCTATAATGGGATATTATTCAGCCTTAAAAGAGCAGGAAATCCTGCCATTTGCAACAATATGGGTGAAGGATATTATGCTGCATGAAGTAAGCCAGACACAGAAAGACAAATACTGTATGATCTCACTTATAAGTGGAATCTATAAGAAGTCAAACTCATAAAAGCAGAGATAGTAGAATGGTGGTTGCTAGGGGTTAGGGGATGGGGAAATGTGGACATGTAGAACAAAGGGTACAAAGTTTCAGATATGCAGGACAAATAAGTTTTGGAGATCTAATGTACAGCATAGTCATTACAGTTAACAATACTGTATTGTATACTTGAAATTTGTTAAGAGAGTAGATCTTAAATGTTCTCACCACACAAAAAAAGTATATGAGTTGCTGGGTATATTAATTAGTTTGACTGTGGTAATCATTTTACAATGTATGCTTATACCAAAGCATCACTTTGTACACCTTAAATATGTATAATTTTTGTCAATTATTACTCGAGAAAGCTAGAAAAAAATAAAAAAAATAATATCTCAGAAAAAACATAACTGAAGCAGAAACAAGAGGAAAAAAAGATGGAGGTGTTTCTAATCTAATAGAGTTTTGTAAAGAGAGTAGCTTGGATTAAGAATGTATCATTTTTTTGATTATCATAAAAATAACATTTTAAAATTGAGTAATGATTAAAATAAGATATATGAATACAGAATATATTTTGTTTTCAAGCTAGTTTTTAAATGTTATTGAGAGCCCTAAGAATATTTAGTTTTGTGGCATTTGCCAACTTCTGTTAGTTAAATTTTAGGCGTAAGAGTCAGAGATTTTATTAGCTTTCTTAATCTCTTTAATAATGAAGGTAGGTGCCATTAATTTATCCAAAATTGCTTGAAAATCCTAATGTACTAGTAGAGGTCTGAACTAGGAGAGAGGTAGTTTTTCTTCCTAGTCCTTTTGTGAACCTATTATAAAGTTTTCACTCACCCTCTATATACTGTTTGTTGATTTAGTTTTCTATTTTCTCACGTGCATATAATGCCAATTTATCTTCAGATTCTTACCTCCATAACAGATTAGATTGGTGGTGGTGGTGGTGGTGATGGAGTTGATGGTGGTGGTGGTGATGGTGGTGGTGGTGATGGTGATGGTGGTGGTGGTGATGGTGATGGTGGTGGTGGTGATGGTGGTAGTAGTAGCAGTAGCGGTAGTAGTAGTACTAATAACGATAGTAGCAGCTCCAGCAGTAGTAGTAACAGCAACAGGATGTTAAGTTCTTTAATAATCTTGCTTCATAAGATAGATATTTATATCCCTATTTAATAGAAGAGAAAACTAAGGTTCACAAGGGCTAAATAAGTGACCAAAATCATTTAGCTAAACACAAAGCATATTTATTTATTTATTTATTTGGGTGGGGAAGAGGAACAGGACTTTATTGGGGAACAGTGTGTACTTCCAGGACTTTTTGCAAGTCAAGTCGTTGTCCTTTCGATCTTAGTTGTGGAGGGTACAGCTCAGCTCTAGGTCCAGTTGCCATTGTTACTTGCAGGGAGTGCCGCCCACCATCTCTTGCGGGAGTGGAACTGACAACCCTGTGGTTGAGAGCCTGCGCTCCAACCAACGGAGCCACCTGGCCACCCAGGAGCTGAGTGGCGGCTCATTGACTTCACTCTAGCTGCGGAGGGTGCAGCTCTCTGGCCCATGTGGGAGTCAGACCAGCAGCCCTGTTTCCCAGAGCTCGCGCTCTAACCAACTGAACCACCCGTCCGCCCAGCATATTTAAACATAGTGTTCTATTCTGCATTGTTATCCAAAATGTGCTGTACTTGTTCATTATCTAGGTAGTAGTAGTCATTAGAAAGGCCGTTCTGTATATTTTCCAATGTAATTTTTAATGATAATGAACTATTCGCTGAGGAATATGATGAGTATTTTTACATCTAACTTTAATGCCCCCTTTATTGCTGTTTACAGAAAGTATCACCTTGGGTAGGCTTGCGCAAGATCAATATATCCTACTGGGGATGGGAAGACATGTCTCCATTTACAAACACAACACTTCAGTGGCTTCCTGGTGAACCAAATGATTCTGGGTTCTGTGCATATCTAGAAAGGGCTGCAGTGGCAGGCTTAAAAGCTAATCCTTGTACATCTATGGCAGATGGCCTTGTCTGTGAAAAACCTGTTGGTAAGTAGTCCAGTAAACCAGTATTTAAAATCATAATGTTTGCAACCCCTCTTCCCATCACCTCCTCCCTTTGTGTGATGGTCTGTGGGCCTGTGGTAACTTTCGCCATCTTTTTGTGATGCTGATTTTCTTTATCCACATTACCCACTTACTGCTAGTGACCTTCCCATTAACTTGTGAAAATAACAAATATTTATTGTTCTATACAATCTTTAGTTGTTAGTTGAAATAGTGAGATTATGAATATATGGTTGTGGTTAATTCAGTATACTAAGAATCTATTCTTAATTGGTTAATGACTTTTATAATGATAGTCTTTAGAAGGCAACATTTGTCTTTAAGATTAACAACCAATTTAGAATCACTTTAATCTTGCAGATTTACTATTTATTTCAGCAAGTAAAAAGAATCATTTCTATTACATCTTTTGAAATGGATTTTTGTTAAGTGAGAAAGGAATATTGAATTCTTTTCTCTTTTTAAATATTATACTTTGTATTATGGTAAAAATATATAACATAAATTTAACCAATTTAACCACTTTTTTTCTTTCAGTTTTAATAACATGTAATTGACATTTTAAAACATTTTTAAGTGTAAGTTTCATTGTCATTCAGTACATACCATTGTTGTACACCGATTAATACCATCTAGCTCCAGAACGTTTTCCATCTTCCCAAACTGAAACTTCATACCCATTAGATAATTACTCCCCACACCCCAATGCCCTACCCCTGACAACCACCTTCTACTTTCTTTCTCTGTGAGTTTGACTGCTCTAGCTACTTCATGTAAGTCGAATCATAACGTGTATGCCCTTTTTGGTGATTGTTTATTTCCCTTGCATAATGTCTTCAGAGTTCATCCATGTTGTAGCATGTGTCAAAGTTTAATTTCTTTTGAAATCTGAATACTTATCCATTGTATGTCTGTACCACATTCTGTTTTTCTATTCATCCATTGATGAACACTTGGTTTGCTTCCACCTCTTGGCTCTTATGAATTATGTTGCTATGAGTATAGGCGTACAAATACCTGTTCCAGTTCCTGCTTTCATGTTTTGTGTATGCACACACACACACAGAAGTGGAATTGCTATATCATATGGTAATCCTATTTTTAATTTTTTTGAGGACTATCCATACTGTTTGCCATAGAGGCTGTACCATTTTACTTTCCCACCAGCTGTGTGCACGGGTTCCAGTTTTTCTACATCCTTCCAAAAATATTTTAAAATAATAGTCATCCTAATGGGTGTGAAAAATATTACATTTCATATGAAGATTTTTAGTAAATTGTTTTATTTTTATTGTTTGTTTATATCAGAGACATATTCACTGACAGGCCATGTGCTTTGATAAAGTTGTGGAATATTTACAGAGTAGCTAGAAAAGTAAATAATGATAGTGTACAAATTATTTAGCCAATAGAAAAACTGTATCATGTATTACATTTCTATTTATAACTTTTAAATTATATGACTTTATGTACATTGTAAAGGATTAAAAATTTCCAAGCAATTATAAAGTTCAAATTCGATAATAAATTTAAGAAGTACTGACATATCATCATCATTATCATTTACCTTATTGTGTATTTTTTGCTGTAATATTTATCCCACACTTGGCTAAATTGCAACATATCCTAAATAGCGAAACACTCAAACCCATTAACTTGTGTTAAAATGCAGTTGCAAATAAAATAATTTTGTTTGTGGATTTATTCCAGTCAGTCCAAATCAAAACGCAAGGCCATGCAAAAAGCCATGCTCTCTAAGGACGTCGTGTTCCAACTGTACAAGCAACGGCATGGAGTGTATGTGGTGCAGCAGCACGAAACGCTGCGTTGACTCTAATGCGTATATAATTTCTTTTCCATACGGACAGTGTCTGGAATGGCAAACTGCGACCTGCTCCCGTAAGTATCTACCTGGAGTGACTTTTCATTTAACAACCACATGGATCACTTTTCTGGGATGGATTGAGGAATTAAACATTTGAGGAAATTTTAAGAAAATGAGAGAAACTGTTGTCACGGCTCTTTTTAAAACCTCTTAATGCTGTAAGCCCCTGATTTATTTTAGCCCATCATTGTGAATTCCACGAGGTATCTTACCCTGCATATTAACATTTTGCCACATTCGTCCTGCCCCCCACTCTGAGTAGATACTGCAAGCTGCATGACATTTCATGACAGTGTTCACGTCAAGGATCACAGATTGCATTGTGCATCTGTAACCTCTCATAGCCCCCGTGCCTTCTTTTGCTTACATGACTGATATTTTTTTAAGTATCTACACCCGTTGTTTTGTTAGTTTCCCGACTTGGTTGGTCTAATTGTTTCCTCATGATTAATTCCAGTTAAGCATTTTTTTGGCAAGACTGTCACACCATTGGTGGCAAATTGCCTACAAAGGGAGGATGCCCTTTTGGGCATCCCACGGCGAGTCATGTCAGCTGTACAGTGCTGGGCTTGCTGGGGGTTGTGCCTGAGGAAAAGCTCCTGCCCCTCGTAGGTCTCAGGTTTCATAAGAACTGTGGGATGAAGATGCACCTGCCTGAGTCTGTGACACTAGGTCCTGTGTGGTTTGGAGAGAGAGTTTTCTCGCAAAGACAAGTTGCATCAGGGTGCCACTGCCAAGAAAACTGCATCATGTTACTGATAGCACTGGTGGCCTTGTAGGAATTTGAGACCATGTATAGCAGCCCTTACTTGGGAGAATTTAGAAGCTACTGGTGTCAGTTAGCTTCTTGCTAGCGGTGCCATCTGTCCTGGAAGCAGCCACTCGCAGCTTTCCTGGTAGTGTGGGCCACAGCACAGCTTGCTCTGGGTTTTCTCATGAGCCATTGGCTCCCTGGCATTCCTCCCATAGGAGCAGCCACTGGCAACATGACTGTGATGAGGAACAGATACCTCTCCTAAGGAACATGCAGTGTTTGCCATCCACTCTTCCTTCCATTCTTCTGAGCTCTCCTGGTTTTCTTCTGAGAGGGAGAGCTGCTTCCTCTAAGAGCAGCTTCATAGTGCTGAGATCCTTTTGGTGGTGAATCTACCGTTTTGAGGCTTACTCCTGGGATCCAGTGCCTTCAGCCAACACGGTCACCCAGTCAGTTATCAGCCCTTTTTGCTTGGAGGAGTGACCTCATTTAGAGGTAGCCATGTGCTGAAGACAGTGTGGGCCGAGACTCACTGCCTTTTCCAGACCTTGCATCCTGCCCAGGGAGGGTGTCTTTTAGCCCTAGGGACCCCGCCAAACCCATATTGATTTCTTACTGGGCACCAGTGTGGCTTGAGGACTGAGACAAAGCAGTAAGTGTTACAATGCAGGTTAGAACTTCCAGGCTGTTGGCTGTGACATACATTTGTTCCCCCAGACTCTTGGCATCAGGTGAGAGGTGTTCCTGAGATGGGCATGGCTGGATGTGTCTTAGGTTAAGCTCCCTGTGCTATCACTTTTTAGGAACTTTGATAAGGAATGCTGATGTATCTGATCAAGTATGTGACAGTGAGGTAGTTGCAGGTGTAAGATGACCTTGTTGGCACAGAAAACACCTTTTGACTAGGAACCAGCTGCCTGGGAGAGTGAATACCAGTACTGGAGACTTGTGGGGGGTTGAGACAGTGCCCAGGCTCTCCTGCCTCACGTTGTATTGGTCTCGCCACAAACATCAAGGTTCATGAAAGAAGCCAGACACAGAAGGTTACATATTATAAGATTATTTACATAAAGTTCAAAAGTAGTCAAAGCTACATTATATTTTTTAGCAACGAATAGTTAGGTGGTGAAACTACAGAGTAAGGCCAAGTTATTCTTATAAATGTCAGTGGATACTGCTGGGAAATGATCGGGGTGCTGATTAGGGAAAGGGGACGGGAGGCAATGCTCCCCTTCCAGGCTGGGTGCAGGTGTGGAGTCTTTATTTACCATAAATGTTGTATTCCATATGGTAATTTATGTACTTCTCTGTATGTATATTGTATTTTACAATAAAAGAGGCTAAAGGTAGGGAAAAAAGAGCTTGGAAAATCTCCAAGCTTTAATACTCTTAAGAACTTTCTAAAAATTATTTCGACTTAAGTCTAGTTGTCTTCTCTGCTCACAAATCTTTCTTTTACTCCATTCCTTTTTTCTTATTTGTTCATCTTTTGGAGAAGTTTTCAGTAGTTCTTTCTAGATAAATTTGTGGCTGGTAAACTTTTTGAGACTTTCCATGTCTGAGAACGTATTTTTCATGTTCACTTGAATGATACAATGGCTGGAATGTGGAGTTCTAAATAATTCTTTCCTCAGAACTTCTGACATTGGGTGTTGTGGATGAGAATTCGCATGCTAATTTCATTTTCATATCTTTGTGGAACATTTGTGTTTTTTTCTTTACTTTGAGAGTTTAAAAATTTTTTATCTTTATCCTTGGCATTCAAATTTTTGCAGTTTGTTTAAATTCAGTTTTCCCGTAATTGATGTGGATTTTAAAAATTGATTCTCATTGTCTTTCAATCTGAAAAGTGTTTCTTCACCTGTTAAAAATGTTATTTAATGTCTTAGACTATTGGTTTTTTTTCTGTTTAATATTTTCAAAAAGAGTAAAGAGTCAAAAACAGTAAATAGTTATTGGACTTTCTAGATGTATCTCAGTATCTCTTATAGTCACTTGTACTTTTCATCTCTGCTACAATCCAGATATTTTTTCCTTTTTGTGTGGATTTTTTAATTTGGGGCTTTTTTCTCTTTAAAGGGAATTTTGAGCACCTTGTAATTCTGTTATAAAAATTTTAACTGCAGTTTTTGGAAGGTAAATTAAATGTGATTAACTGTTTAAACCCAGGTATGGATGGCATTTTTACCGCTGATGAACTAAATCATGACAACCACTGCTAGAGGGGTTGTCAGGCGTGTGTAGGTCAGTTCTTACTCCGCTTTTGTGTCTCCTGTTTTTGATCTTTTGCTTCTTGATTGTTGTAGCAGCTTTATTTTCTCCGTCTACAATTTGTACCTCGAGTAGTTAGTCTAGTCTGCTGGATTTTTCTTTTCCATAGGTCTTTTCATTCACTCTTATGTCTATTATCACATTTGTCTTTCCCATCGCTATCAATATAGCTCATTTCTGCTGATGATGTCCAATAACAGTTATTTTGTCCCATACCTTTTAAAATTATGTGACTTGTGCATCCTTGTGGGAAAGACGGGCATGTGCTTTTACCTCAGGGAGACCTTGTACCTTCTAGAAGTAGTATTTCCCCGGCAGTGATCCCCTCCTTGTGAAAAACAAACTTCGTCTCTCTTCTGTTTAATTCTTTTTCATGTTTTTAACTAACAAATATTTATTCAGCAGTGAGAAAATGTCAGGTAATAAAGTAGGGACTAGGAATGATGATGATATCATTGCTTAAAATCCAACTGCTAAAAGTGGTTGAGTGTTACTGCTTGAAAGAAGTCAGTTTCTCCACAATGGTTTTTTCATGCTTTTGCCTTTAACTTGATGTCTTTTTAGTATGAATTATATGTAATAGATTTACATCATCATTTTCTACTACACGTGTCTAGTTATTCACTAAATATTTGACAATAGTTAAGTTTTTAAAAACATTCTGATAGTTATAAATAAAGCCGTATTACAAATAAAATGGTCTGGACTTCATGTTGCTTTTTGAAAGTTGTTTTAACGATCATTTGTGGTTTTGTGGTAAATGGAACTTGAAGGAAATTTTTCTTTGCAAATGAGAAACAAATATGGATTTTTCAATATTTTTTACTATTTTCCAGTTATAATATTATGATACTGATGCTTGAAATTCACAAATTGAAGAAAAATATATTTTAAGACAAATTTTGCCTAATGGTTTCTAGGAAAGCTTTGTTAATAACTGGAATTATTAATAATTAATGGATACTCTATTTGTAAAAATGAATTTCAAGGGGATTATTTAAAGCAATAATAAAAGATTAGTTCTTAATTTATAAAAATGCAAATAAAAATGCAATTAAATTGATCTGATCAAAATGGAATAAGAAACATTACAATATACTAGTATATTTCACATAAATATATATTGCTTTCAATATTTTACAGGATTATGTACATGCTCAATTTAAACATTTTTTTTTTGGCAGTTAGGGAAGGTAAACTTTTTTTAATATTAAGCTTTATTTTTTAGAGCAGTGTTAGGTTCACAGCAATATTGAGAGGAAAGTACATATTTCTCAGATATTCTCTGTCCCCACATATACACAACTTCCCCCATTATCAACATCCCCAGATACCAAAGTGGTACCTTGTTACACTTGATAAATCTGCATTGACATATCATCATTGCCCAAAGTCCACAGTTTACATTAAGGTTAACTCTTGGTGTGGAACATTCTGTGGGGTTTGACAAATGTATCATGTGTCCATGATCCATGCCATGTGATGGCAGGTGTACATCGTTATAGTATCTATCATACAGAGTAGTTTCACGGCCCTAAAAATCCTTTGTGTTCTGCCTATTCGTCTCTCACTTTATCCTAATTCCTCGCAAACACTAATATTTTTACTCTCTGTAATTTTGCCTTTTTCAGAATATCATATAGTTGGAATCAAACAGTATATAAGCTTTTCAGATTGGCATCTTTTACTTAATAATAAGCATTTACATTTCCTCTATGTCTTTTCATGACTTGATAGCTTATTTATTTTTAGAGCTGAATAATATTCCATTGTCTGGATGCACCACAGTTTATTTATTCACCTACTAAAGGACATCTTGGTTGCTCCCAAGTTTGGGCAATTATGAATAAAGCTGCTATAAACATCCATGTGCAGGTTTTTGTGTGGACATACATTTTTGGTTTATTTGGGTATCAAGGAATGCGATTGTCAGATGATATGGTAAAGTATGCTTAGTTTTATAAGAAACCACCAAACTGTCTTTCAAAGTTGCTATATTTTGCATTTTCACAGCAAGGAATGAGAGTTCCTGTTGCTTCAAATACCAAGTACCAGCATTTGGTGTTGTCAGTGTTTTGGATTTTGGCCATTCTAATAGGTGTATAGTGGTATCTTGTTGTTTTAGTTTGCAATTCCCTAATGACATATGATGTGGAGCTACTTTTCATCCTTGCCATATGTATATCTTTGTTTTTTTGGTGAGATATCTGCTCAGGTCTTTTGTCAATTTTTTAAATTGGGTCGTGTGTTTTCTTACATTGAGTTTTAAGAGTTCTTCATATATTTTGGTTAACAGTCTTTTATCACATGTGTCTCTTCCAAATATTTATTTCCAGTCTATGTCTTCTCTTTTCATTCTCTTGACAGTGTATTTTGCGGAGCAGAATATTTAAATTTAAATTATAACAAAGTTCAGTTTATCAGTTCTTTCTTTCATGGATTGTGCCTTTGGCATTGTCACTAGACATTATCACCAAACCAGGGTCATCTGGATTTTCTTACAGGTAGTTTCGCTTACATTGCCCATCTGTTCTTGCCTGCTGTCTGCTTTATCCATCAGAGCCTTTGGCATATTAATCATTGTTGTTTTAAATTCCCGGTCTTGTAATTCCAGTATCCCTGTCATGTCTGGTCTGATGCTAGTTCATTCTCTTCAGTTTGTGTTTTTTGCCTTTGGTATGCCTTATAATTTTTTTCTTGATAGCCAGATATGATTATGGACAAGGAACTGCTGTAAATTGCCCTTGTAATGTAGTGGTACTGTGTGGGCGGAGGGGAAGTAGTTCACAGCTCGGGGAGTAGGTCTCAGTCTTCCGGTGAGCCTGTGCCCCATCCTGTGAACCTCACTAGTGCTTCTCAGCTTAGTTTTCCTCTTAGGTGGGATAGGATGGCTGGAGGCAGCTGGAGGTTATGTATTTCTCTTCCCCCACCCAAGCTAGTGTTGGCTATTTCCCTTTAACCAGGTCAGTTAGGCTCTGATAAAATCCCAGCAATTTAGGCTCCGTTGAATAGTTTCTCCAGACTTTATTAAGAACAGAATGCCGTGGCATATTTACAAATGGTTTCTTTTCTTCTCCCCTCTGCTGGAAGCACAAGGGGCTTTTTCTCTGATGCTCACTGAGGTGAGGACCTGGTAGAGCATCTGGAGGGAAAACTCACAGGGGTGTGGGGTCCTCCTAAGACTGGGTCTCCCTGGAGATTTAAACTCAGAATTCTCCATAGTGAGTTGTCCCAGCAGTTGTTCAATTACAGTTCAGGTTTTCTTTCCCTGGCACTGGTTCCTACTCTGATAAATTATGATTTTCTGTAACCTCTTGTCTGTCTCTCGAATTTTGGGGGCAGTGGTTTGCCCTGGAACCTCACTTCTCTGAGGGATCTTAGAAGAGTTGTTGATTTTCAGTCTGTGTTGCATTTTTCGTTTTGTTTGGTTGGAGTGGTGACTTACAAGCTCCTTATCTGCTGGCTGGAAACTGCAAGTCCTTAGTCATCATTTGATGACATAATAATTTCTTACAGATTGATTTTTCAAATTCTTACACATTTCAAAAACCATATTGAATATTTTACAACTTAAACTTTCAAAAAGCCAAAAATAAATAAATAAAAATAGAATAAATGATTGTTCTAATTACGTGTAGTTCATAAATAGTCTCTATCCTATCCTTGACTGAAGAAAAATAGCACAGCCTATAAAAGCTTTCCTTTTATTGTTTCCTGTAGGAAAAAGGAAAAAACAAAAAACAAAGCAAGAGTCTGTCGGTTTTTGAGTCAGCATTAAATGCTAATGAATGAGTTTTCTACAAGGTTCATTTTAGTCACTTGTGTTCAGTGACTCTTCTTTTTTAAATTTAATATTAAAGAAAAATAGGAGACGGCGCTCATTTTCTACCTTCTGACATTCAGTCTCTGAAATGCTTAGCATGTAAAAACGTCATAATAATGAATCATAGTGTGAATCATAGTGTGAATTCATCATAGGATGAATTCTTGAATCCAGTATCCTACTAGCCCTGCGCAGTCCTCTGCACTGAGTTCCTGATGGTCACTGAGATACTTGTGCCATCTTGTTTGCAATAATCGGAGGGGTATCTTTGTTCCCAGGAGTATTAAAACACTGTGTGGCAAATAAGTTAATACCACCATAATGATGAAATTGAGTCTGCCAGAAATCTACTATTTTTTTCCTCTAGGAAAAAATAATAGATATTATTATTTCTGGTAGATATTATTCATGATATCTTTTCCCTATATCACTACTTCTGTGGATAAATAAGTTCCAAGACAAAGTGTGTGTGTCCTAGCAAAACAATCAGTAACAGTAATTAAAGAAAGCTCAGCCCAATATAGGATGCTCTGATTTTGAATAAAAAATTCAAAACATGACATAGGAACTACTGTAAATATGGTAGCAGACTATAATGTCTTCATCCTTAGCAAAAGCATCACAGTATTGATAGGCTTTGTCGAGGGTCATAGGTTATACAGCAATTAAACAAGAAATGTGGAGTTTCACTGAGTGAGTCTTGGAGTGGTATTCTGTAGTCCTGAAAGTCAGAGAGGGCTGCCACCGCGGGTTCCCTGATGAGGCGGAGTATCTGGTTCTCACATTCCCATTCAGTTTGGCTCTTTGGGTGGGATTGAATTTACTCATCACAGGATAGCCAAATGCTGGCATCTGGGACCCTTGGAAAGAGCATTGTCCATGAGAGGCAGTCCTAATGGGGCTCAGCCATCTCAGGGGATGGATAGGCGTCACTTACACTGGACGTTCGCAGGCAGATGCAGAGTTTGTCCTTGAACGGCCTCTCTGGGCACAACCAGAACACTAACATGGCTCTACGTCACAGACAGTGATGATAAACGTGGGCTGGAGGCCCCTGGGCCAGCTCCCCAAAGGTCCCAATAGTGACAAAGTTCAGGGGTCTTTAAGAGCTGGCTTCATTTTCCTCCATGTCATGGTCTCTGCACCTTTTTAATCTTCAAGTATGTCCATTTATCTCCTCTTTGTCCATGATGTATGTTTTATTTGCTTTAAGTAGTGGCTGTCTCTTATGCATTATTATAAAAATATTTAAATAAACTATAGATGACCTTTTGCAGTCTTTTTTTTAGGATCATATTTATTTTTCTATTAGCTTACAATTCTTTTTGAATATGAAGTCAAATGACATATTTGTTAATGTTTCTGTTACACAGCTCAAAATTGTTCTGGATTGAGAACCTGTGGACAATGTTTGGAACAGCCTGGATGTGGATGGTGCAATGATCCTAGTAATACAGGAAGAGGGCACTGCATTGAGGGATCTTCACGGGGGCCAATGAAGCTTGTTGGAATGCACAGTAATGAGATGGTTCTTGACCCCGGTCTTTGTCCTAAAGAAAAGAACTATGAGTGGTCCTTTATCCAGTGTCCAGGTAAGAAAAATGTGATGAAAGCAATTTCACTTTTTCAAACAATTCAGTTCTTCAATCAAATTGTTTTTCGAACAATTTCAAAACCCAGAATGATTTTTCCTTGCTTCAAATAAAGATTCAGAAGAAAGATAACAATGAAAATGAGACTCGAAATTCAAAGATAAAAAAGTATTCTTCCTTACATCCATCTCTGTTGTATAGATAGTATTCTGTTTGGAATCATTCAATAGGCTAACCAGATGCATAGTGTTACGATTATTAGATTTGGTTTCATGTCACCTGTTAAGAGGAAGAAATATTGGCTTCGTGCCTAGTTTTCACCCCATAGTGTAGTCTTTTATTGTTTATAGTATCATTATATCTTAGAATTGAAAGGCTGCTCCAATGATTGTGTCAAACGTCATGCTAAGTATGGGATTGTGCTCTCTGTCTGTGGTGGAGTGAACTGGCCTCATTTTGAAAGCTGCCATTGGTGTTCACTACCATTCAGTTTTGAAGGTCAGTAGTTTTTAGGTTTCCCTCCCATAGGAATTCTGTTTTTATACAGAATAAAATCAACCTTCTTGAAAATGTAATTTATTCAATATATATTTTGTTGAGTGCCTACCATGTGCCAAGGAGTATTTTAGATGCTAGAGATACAACAATTAACAGATTAGACTAAAATGATTCCATTCGTGGAGCTTGTATTTTAATTGAAATTGTAAAATTAATTACACATACACATACATAAATGAAGTTAGATGGTGATAAGTGTTATTGAAACAATGAGGCAAAGAAGGGAGAATAGGCTTGCAATTTAAAATAGAGTGGTAAGAGAAATTCTCACTGAGAAGTGACAATGAATAAACACCTCATGCAGATGAGGGAGTGAATCCTGGGGACATCTGGGGAAAGAGTATTCTAGAAGCAATAGCAGCCTACACAGGACTGGGTGAGATGGTTTATTTGGAGGTGAACCTAGGAAGCACAATTGAGAATTGAGGTAACAGAGACTTTCAAAGAAGGGAGAAAACCAGTAACATGTGCATTTTACACTGGCTACTATCCTGGGAAATATGGACTCAGACCCACGAGGAACCAGTGAACAACCATGTGGAATGCTCCTCAGAGGGCCTGGGAGGGCGAGGGAGCTACGTACCGACTCTCATCCCTATTGGTTGACTGATGCCTCTGGGGTATATTTCTGAGCTATGCCTGTAAGTCTGATTAATAGCTTTCCCTGGCACCAGCGAAATTTCTGCTGTGGAAAAGTGAAGCGATACGGCAGAACTTGCTTTAGGTGTGGCACTGACAATGTGGTGCATCGAAACCAGATGGGCCTAGGGAATGGGGCGCAATGTGGAACAATACCTGCTACGTAACTTTGAAATTCATGAAAACAAAAAAGGGACAAATTGTCGATTCACACACCGTGCCTGAACCTTTTATGCATTTGCTTCGTGAAACAAGCCAGACCCAAAGGTTTCAGGTTGTATTGTTTCATTTGTAAAGCAATATGGAACAGGCAAAACTATGAGGATGGAAAACAGATCAGTTATTTGCTAGATGTAGTAAAGGTAGGGATTGACTTCAAGGGGGCCTCACAGTGGAATGTTTCTGAGGTGATGAAACGGTTCTTTATGATCCTGTGGTAGTTGGCATATGACTCTGTGGTTGTCAAAACCCATATTGTGTACCTCAAAGAATGAACTTTGCTGAATGCAAATTAAAAAAACAAAAACTCAATCAGGATATCGGGGGATCCCTGGATGGAAAGATTCAGTGTAAACTGTGACAAGTAAATTTAACTGTATTACAAATGCCATAACCTCGTCCCTCTCCCTAGCCCCCACCACCGAAAAAGGAACTGACCTAAGTACGTACTGGAAAATAGTGTTTTGACGGGATACTGTAATGGTAAAGGAAAAGAACTATACCTAAGTACTGTATTCTGGTTAGCAAATTTATTTCTCACACGTAGTACAAGTTAATAATTCTAATAATACTTGGTATGTTTACTGGGTTTGGACAAATAAGTAAATATGGTGTTTACTGTGAGCCAGGTCAGAGAAGGAAGTTAAAAATAAGCAAGGAGTGAAGACTACAGAGAATCTTGTGGTGTTGGGTTAGGGTCTGAGATAAGAGCATGAATTCATGTACATATGTGAATATAGGTATGTGCATAAGTTAGTATATATACATATATCCTACCTCCGTTTGCACAGAGGGCCTAGAAGCCATGATGCCCCAGTAACAATGAGTACATCCAGTGCCCATGTCTTGGTTTCTAAATACTGTTTTCCAATGAAGCGGTCGATTCTAGGGCTAAGGCAGGGAGAATACAAGATGAGCCTGGAGCATTGTTTAGTGCCAGAAAGTGCTATAAAAAAAATAAAAATAAAAAAGAGGAAAGAAAAATATGAGAACATGTCAAAGCGATGCATAGCCAACCTAGAAGAGTTCTCAATACATCACATGTGGGCAAAAAATTTGGGATTGTAACCCAAAGTATAAAATACACATCCATGATTCCATACTGATTTAGTGATTGAATAAATAGCAAATGGGCGAGAACAGACAAATATTCCTTATAGAAAAATTCCAAATAATAAATGTAGAAGGAATGAAGAAAATAAAAAAAAATCACTGTTAGAACCCCACAATAATAATTGGCTGTAAGAATAATCTACTTCAGAATGTTGAAATTAGTGAGTAAAACTTTCAGGTGAAAAAGGATATTTCTGTAGCTTCCAAATATCTCCCTCAAAAATATTTATTAACTACTGTGGTGGTTTTAGCATATATCACAAATTCTTTGACACTCCAAAAATAACACAGAGATCTATTGCCAATAAGCCAAGAAAACAGGTAAAATGAGATAATAATTAATTCAAAAGAAGGCAGGATAAGAGAAAAAGAGGAATACAGAACGGATGGGACAAATATGATAGATTTAATGTCAGTCATTTCAACAATTGTGCTAAATGTGAATGATCTAATCTCCCCAACAAAAAGGCTGACATTTTCATATTAGCTAAAAAAGCAAGACCCAACTATAGGCTGCCTATAAGAAACCCATTTAAAATAAAAAGACACATTTTAAAAGTGGAAGAATGGAAACAGATACACTATGCTAACACAAATCAAGCGAAAGTTGAATTAGCTAATCTAATATTAGATGAATACTTTTCAGAGCAAAAAATATTACCTGGAATAAAAAGGTTCACTTTAAAAAGATAAATGGTTGAATTCATCAAAAAGACTTAACATTCCTAAATATTTTCACCTAATAACAGACTTTCAAAATACATGATTTAGTGGTGTATGACAAAGATCCTCTCTTCATTTCCAGAGATACTATATGAGGTTACCACTTTCTACTTTGATTTGTGTAGCTGGCATTATACCAGTTTGTTTTTCTCTCACTGCTTTATTTTGGAGAATGTAGTATTTTTCTTTCCTTTATTTTTTTTAAAATAAAATTTATTGGGGTGACAATGGTTAGTAAAATTACATAGCTTTCAAGTATGTAATTCTGTAATACATCATCAATATATCACATTGTGTGTTCACCACCCAGAGTCAGTTCTTCTTCCATCACCATATATTTGACCCCGTTTACCCTCATCTACCACCCCCCACCCCTTACCCTCTGGTAACCACTGAACTATTATGTGTGTCTATGAGTTTTTGTTTATTAGTTTTCTATTGTAGCAGAAAAAATCACCACAAATTTAGAGGCTTAAATAATACCCATTTATAGCTCACAGTATGTCACGTGTTGTGGCATGGCCTGGCTGGCTTCTCTGCTTCAGGTCCCAAAGGCTGAAATCCAGGTGTCAGTCAGGCTGAGTTTTTGTTCAGAAGCTCTGGAGAAGAATCTGCTTCCAAGCTCATTCAGATTGCTCGTGGTTTAGTTCCTTGCAGCTGTAGGACTGTGGTGCCTGTTTTCTAGTTGGCTGTTAGCCAGTGACCACTTCAGCTTCTCAAGAAGGCTCACCTTCTCGCCCACATACAAAGGTTCATCTAGCGTTGTAGACTCTCAAAACCTTGAATGGATCTCTCACACTCTTAATCTCTTTCTTCAAGTAGATACCAGTTCCTTGTAAGGGATCACCTGATTGGGTCCATCCCTTCCTTAAACTCAACTGTACCATGTAACATACCGAATCATCAAAGTGATAATCTCGTCATACGTACAGCTCCATACTGCACTCAAGAGAAGACCATCAGTGTTTGATTAAATAACTAGGTACTACAACCTAGCTTCATTGACATAAGACTAACCATCACACCGTACAATTGACCCATTTAACATGTACAACTCAGTGGTTTTTAGTATTTACATGGAATTATGCAACTGTCACCACAATCAATTTAAAAACATTTTTATCATTCCCAAAGAAATCTTAACGTTTATTAGCAGTCACTGCATGTTAAACCCCCACCTATCGTTGTCAGCCGTAGACAACCACTAATCTTTCTACCTATATGGTTCACCTATTCTGGACATTTTTTGTAAATTCAATAATACAATCACGGTCTTTTGTGACTGGCTTCTTTCACATTGCATAATGTTTTCAAGGTTTATCTATGTTTTGCATGTAACATTACTTCACTTCATTTTTATTACCAAATAATGTTCCATTATAAGAATATACCTCATATTGTTTATCCATTCATCACTTGATGGACATTTGGGTGTTTGCAACTTTTGGCTTTTTGAATAATGCTTCTGCGAACATTCATGTACAAGTTTATGTGTGGACATATTTTCATTACCTTGAGCACGGAATATCTGGGTCAAATGGTAATTATGTTTAACCTTTTGAGGAACTGCCACAATGTTTCAAAGCTGCTGCATTGTTTTACATTCCCACTAGCAGTACGTGAGGGTTCCCAGTTACCCTCCATCCTTGCCAATCACATACTTTGATTATAGTCATCCTGGTGGGTGTGAAGTGGTATGCCATTGTGGTTTTGATATATAATTTATTGGACTAATGATGTTGAGCATCTTTTCGAGTGCTTATTGGCCATTTGTATGTCTTCTTTGGAGACATGTCTGTTAGATTCTTGGCCAGTTGAATTGGGGTATTTGACTTTTTATTGTTGAACTGTAATAGTTCTTTATATATTCTGAATACAAGTCCCTTATCAAAAATTGATTTGCAAATATTTTCTCCCATTCTGTGAGTTGTCTTTATTTTCTTGATAGTGTCCTTTGAATCACGAAAGTTTTAAATTTTGATGATGTCCTATTTTTTTTCCATTGTTTTTTGAGCTATTGTGTCATTCCTGTGAAACCTTATATTTTGCCCAGATCCCAAATATTTATGCCTATATTTTCTTTTAAGAGTTTAATAGCTTTAGCTCTTACATTTAAGTCTTTGATCTGTTTTAGTTGCTTTTCGTACGTGGGGTGAGATAGGGACTTAATTCTTTTGCAAGTATCTAGATGTTGCAGTATCATTGTTGAAAAGACTATTTCTTCCCCATTGAATTCATTTTTCATTTTGCATATTTTATTTTTCATTTTTAGAAGTGGTATTTTAGTCATTTTATAATTTCCGTTTCTCTTTTTCTCTGTATTTTTGAGTATATGGAGAATTTTTTAATAGCTGTTTTAAAAATCCTTCTCTACTCATTCCATCTGTGTGCCATTTCTTTGTTTCTATTGATACATTTTTTGACTGATTATGGATCAAATTTTCTAGCTTGTTTAATTTTGATAGTATCTTGAACATTGTGAATTTTTGTAGTTTATGATTTGATTTATTTTTTTTATTAAGTATGTTGAACTTTATTCTGGCATGCAGTTATGTTACTTCCTTTTTGTGGTCTCTATACAATGCTCATTGCATTCTGAGGTCTCCCCAGTTTGACTAGTGGGAATACAAACTGTTCCCAGTCTTCAGTGAGACCCTGGCATTGTTTGACTTACTGTTTTCTGCTGGTTCTTTCTCCAGCTTTGTGGAGTTTCAAAATGTGTTCAATTCATTGTTCAGTCAGAGATTCATCTCTGTAGATGGCTGTATGCAGCTCTCTCTTCCGTACTGTTTTGCTCCACAAATTCTAGCCACCACGGCCTCCCTGAACTTTGATCTTTGTTTCCTCAACTAAGTGACATTTCTGGCCTTTGGGTTTCCCTCCCTGGGATGCACCCTCATATCTGCCTTCAGGTAGCAAGCAGTCATATTTTGTTTTCCTTCTCTCTGGCATGCCATCCCTGAGCTGCCTATTATATCTGAAAGTGGTTGTTTCATATGTTTTCTTTAGTTTTCTTGTTGTTTACCATTAGAAGTCAATTATCAGAGTGGTTAATGCTTTGTGGGCAGAAGTGGAAGTCGTCTATGTGTGTGTTTTTATTTATAGTTAATCTCTTGTAAATAGTGTATAGGTCTTGCTTTTTTTTTCTTTTAAAATCTAGTTTGACAGTCTCTGTCTTTTATCAGAGTTTTAGTCAATTAAGATTTAATGTAATATTGGTATTATTGAGTTTACGTCCTACCATTGTGGTATTTGTTTAAGAATTTTCCTTTATTTTTCCCCTCTGTTGTTTGTTCCTCCTTTTGCCTTTTTTGGATTAATTGAGTGTTTTTTAAGTCCATTTTTAATCACTTTCATTGGATTTTTAGCTATACCTCTTTTGTGTTTTTTTTAGTGACTGCTGTAGTGATTGTAATAGTCATCTTTATCTTATCACAGTCTACCTTGAATCAATATTATACTACTTCATGTATAAGGTAAGAATATTACAATAGTGTAATTCCGTTTGCTCCCTTCCTGTCCTTTGTATAATTATTGCCATATATTTTACTTCTACGTATGTTATTAACCACACAATACATTATTATTTTTGCTTTAAACAATTTTCTTATAAAGAAATCATGATAAGAAAAAAAATCTTTTTTTATTTACCCATAGATTGACCATTTCCTGTGATCTTCATATTTTCCTATAGAACTGAATTTCCTTCTGCTCTAATATCACTTTAGCTTGGTGAACTTTAACTTAAATATTGTGTTTTTCCATTGTAGCATTAAATTATCATAGCTTTCTTATATCTGAAAAACGTTTTTATTATGTATTTGTGTGTCTTCAGATTTGAAGGATATTTTTACTGGAAATACCATTCTAAGTTGACAGATACACTTTTCAGTAATTTAAAGTTGTACTTTCCTTTTCTTTTAGTTTCCTGTTATTCTCTTAAGAATTTCTCTATCAGTTTTATTGTTTATCTTTTGAAAGCAGTATGTCTTTTTCCTCCCTCTGACTTTTTTAAATAGATTTTCCCCCCATAGTTTTTGGATGTCAGTAATTTTAATATGATGTACTTAAGTATCAGTTTTACTTTTTAAATTGTGCCTGTGAACTGTATGGCTTATTCTGTAGCTTGGTTTTGCATCATTTTTGTAAAGTTTTCTGCCATTATCTCTCCAAATATTGTATCTGCTCATTGTGTCACTCTGTCCTCTATTTCTTGGAGTTTGCTTCACTTATGTTAGGCTTTTTTACTGTGTCCCTAATTTTTCTTAGTCTTCTCTATATTTTATATTCTGCATCTCCTTTGATCTGTATTTCAGTTCACTAATTTTTTCTTTAGATGTTTCCAATTTTCTCTTAAATCTGTGTTTCATTTATTTCTTACTATTGAACATAGCACCCTAAGCTCACTATTAAAGTACTAAAGGGGTTTTATTCATGATTCTGCATCATCTATTTTTGCTGAATCCTGCTGGGCTTTTCTGCTAGTGTCTCCTGTTTTTTTCTCATGTAGCTGCTGTTATTTGGCAGCTTGACTGGTTTTAGAGTGTCTCAGCTGCTTCACACACTTCTGGTGCTGTGAGCTGGCTGGTTGGTCTAGGGGTCTTCAGCTGCAAATGACTCTTTTCTGCTGCACTTGGCTTATCACCCTCCAGTATATAGACTGGGCTTCTATACACGGTATTCTCAGAGTGCAATTCCAAGAAGAAGGGAGCAGAGTATGGATGGCTCTTGAGGCCTAAGCCAGGATTTCTATACCATCACTTCTTCTGCATTCTATTGTTCTGAGACAGTAGATGCCACCCCATGTTCAAAGGGTGGGAAAAGTCCCACTTTTTGTTGACAGCAAGGAGAAAGTAACAATATGAATGTTGTACATACTGGTACATAGATGGCAAAATTTGTGCAAATTATTTTTCAGCTCATCTCATTAATTCTGTTTGTTTGTTTATTGACATAACTCATGTTGCCTGAAATCTACCATTTTAAAGTGTACAATTCAGTGGTTTTAATATAATCAGTAGCTGTGCTACTATCATAATTATATACTTCCAGAACATTTTAATTGCCCCCAAACAAAATCTCATACCCTTTAACAGTCGGTACCTATTTTTGCTTCCCCTAGCATGTGAAAACCACTAATTTACTTTCTTTCTCTGTGGATTTGTTTATTCTGAACATTTCATCTAAATGCAACCTTATAATATGTTTCCTTTTGTGTCTGGCTTCTTTCATTTAGCATAAGTTTTTAAAGTTCATCCATATTATAGCATATATCAGTCCTTTCCTTATTTTTATAACTGAATAATATTCAGTTGCATTCCACATGTTTATACATTCATCAGTTGATGGATCTCTGGCTTATTTCTACTTTTTTTGCTATTATGAATAATGTAGCTATGAACATTTTTTGTAAGTTTTTGTGTGGAATTGTTTTGTTTATTTGTTGATTTTGGTCTGTGCCTAGGAATGGAATTAGTAGTCATACAATAAATCTATATTTAACCTTTTGAGGAATTGCTAGATGATTTTCCAGAGCTACCATTTTACATTACCACCAGCAGTGTATGAGGGTTTAATTACCCCATAATGTCCAACACTGGTTATTGTCTATCATTTTGATTATTGCCTTCCTAGTGGGTGTGAAGCAGCTCACGGTGGTTTTGATTTGCCTTTTCCTTATGACTAATAATGCTCCTTTCTTGTGCTTATTAGCTGTTCATATATTTTCTTTTGAAAATATCTTCAAATCCTTTGTTCATTTATGTATTTTTTTAATTGTAGAATTTTAAGAGTTATTTATGTATTCTGGGTATAAGACCTTATCAGAGATAATATTCTCAAATATTTTCTTCTATACTGTGGGTTGTCTCTTCACTTACTTGGCAGTGTTCTTTGAGGCACAAAGGCTTTTTGATGATGTCCAGTATATCTATTTTTTACTGTTGGTGGTTTGTGCTTTTGGTGTCATATGTCAGAAACCGTTACTTAATCCAAAATCATGAAGATTTACATCTATATTTTCTTCTAACATTTTTAAAATTTTAGGTCTTGCATTTAGATCTTTGATCCATATTTAGTTAACTGTTACATAGGTGTGATATATGGGTCCAAATTCATTCTTTTGCATGTGGATATCAAGTTACCCCAGCACCATTTGCTGAAAAGACTACGTGTTCCCTACTTAATGATTTTTTACCCTTGTTGAAAATCAATTGACCATAGATGCATGGGATTATTTCTGGACCTAATTCTAGTTCAGTGATCTAGTATATGTTTATCTGTATGCCAATACCACACTGCTTTGATTTCTGTAATTTTGTAGTAGCTTTTGAAATTGGAAAGTGCCAGTTTTTCAACTTTGCTTTTCTTTTTCAAGATTGTTTTGGCTAGTCTGGGTCCTTTGTAATTCCATATGAATTTTAGATCTGCTTGTCTATGCCTATGAAAAGATCTGTTGGTATTTGATAGATACTGCATTCAATTTGTAGATCAATTGGAATGAATTATTATCTTAATAATATTAAGTCTTCCAGTCCATGAATACATAATATCTTTACATTAATTTATTTCACCAATGTTTTATAGCTTTCACAATATGCGTACATGTCTTGCATTTCTTTGGTTAAATGTGTTTCTAAGTACTTAATTCTTTCTGACGCTATTGTAAATGTAATTGTTTTCTTAATTTCATTTTTGGATTGTTCATTGTAAGTATATAGAAATATAATAAAGTGGATTTCTCTATACTAATTGATCTTTTATCCTACAACATTTCTGAACTCATTTTTTAGCTCAAATAATTTTTTGTGGATTCTTTAGAGTTTTCTATAAGTAAGATCATGTCATCTGCAAATAGAGTTAGTTTTCCATTTTCTTTTTTAATCCGGATGCCTTTCATTTCTTTTTCTTGCCTAATTGCCCTGTCCAGAACCTCCAGTACAATCTTGAATAGAAGTCACAAGAGAGAACATTTTTGTCTTGTTTCCAATCTTAAAAGGAAAGTTTTCATTCTTTCACCATTAATTATGATGTTAGCTATGAATTTTTGATACTTGTCATTTATCAAGTTGAGACAATTCCCTTTTATTCCTATTTTAGAATTTTCTATCTATTGAGGTTATTATGTGGGTGTTTTTTCCCTTTCTTTCATGTGGGATCCCCCCCTTTCTCTATTAGTATGCTGTATTATTTTATTGATTTTCATGTTTAAACAATCTTGCATTCCTGGGATAAATTCCACTTAGTCATAGTGTATAATCCTTTTTATGTGCTTGTGGATTCAGTTTGCTAGTAATTTGTTGAGGATTTTGCACCTATAATCATAAGAGATATTAGTCTGTCATCTTATTTTCTTGTGATGACTTTGTTTGGTTTTGTATTAGGTTAATATTAACCTCACAGATTGAGTTAGGAAGACTCTCCTTTGCTTCTGTGATTTAGAAGTACTTTTGAATAATTGGTGATTCTTATTCTTTGACCATTTGGTAGAATTCAAGAGTTAGCCAGCTGATCTTGGGCTATACTTTTCTGGCACTTTGTTGGTTATTAACTAAATCTCTTTATTGGTATAGCCTAGTCGTATTTTCTATTTCTTCTTGAGTCAGTTTTGGTAGGTAGTGACTTTCTACGACTTTGTCTTCTTTCATCTAGGTTATTTCATTTATTGGCATAGATTTGTTTATAATGTTTCTTTATAATCCTTTTATAGAACAGGTTTCACATTAATATTTGATGTTGGGGTTTTTCCACCATGTGGTTGGTATGAATTTCAACCAAACACATATGCTTGGTACAGGCTTTAATTTCTCACAAGTGACTTTTTTCTTTCATCCAGATACATAGTGACTTAAGATTTCTTTTCTGTTTATTTCGGCTGGTGGTGCAATTTAGTACCTTTTTTACAGGTAAGGGCTACAATTGAAGGCTTCAAACTTTGTGAATATGGTTCAGTTTAGTTCCCTTGGTAGAGTATGCCAGAGATTGTATCTCCTGGTCCTGCTGAGTTTTAAAACCCATACTTCTTAGCTTTTGATTGTCTACCCCATGTATAGTCAAATTCTGTCAGAAGCTCAAACTTCTCTTTAACATTAATTTGAATTCCTGCTTTATTTCTAGCAATAATAATTGCCTTTTCTTTTAAGGTAGGCTATGTATTGAAAATTTTGGGGGGATAAATTTTAGCCTTGCTTTTCTGCGTATATATAGTTTTGAATTTTTTTGAGAATATCAAGCAGATATTTTTAAATGGTTTACATCTGTTTTAGAGAGCTCATAATTTTCAAAATATGTACTTTATTTGCCTATCAAATGGTGAGTTTTTCATTATGTTTTTTTTTTTTTTTTTTTTTTTTTTTGTCGTGTGTCCGTAAATGAGGAGCCACATGGGCAGGTTTTAAAATTTAAACAAAACAGTAAGGATGGCTTCTCTTTAGTTTTTATCCATGTTCCATAGCCAGGTTATTATTAGAACCTTTCAAGTAAGTATCCTGGGAGAAGTACAAGGTACAAGTTGACATGACCTGTCGATCCCACCCGATAGCGGTGGGGAATAAAACAGAATCACAGCATTCCCAGTGTGTGCTTTTCTTGTTCGTTTGATACAGCCGCTGTGCCTGGGTCTTACTTTCTGTGACATGCTTTCTCCTTTGCCATTGCTACTGTATCAGTTACAAGCTGTGACAATGACCATTCTACTCTTGGCTGGAAATTTTGCTTACAGTTAAGTCTACATTATACCAGCTTTCTGTGTGGTATATTCACGACATGAAATGTGAGCCTTTCCTGTATCACACTTGCCAGCAGCGGTGTAGTGGTACACATATCACACAACTGTGTGTGATACACGCTTCTTGATTGCTGCATTTCCCAGCTCTGCCTTCTGAACTTCTCACTTTCAGAAAGCAACAGTTGAGTGGCATTAAGCCAGGGGTCCTGTTTTCATTTCCGGAAGTGTTGTAGGTTACTACTTTCCAGTTTTATTTGTGTAGTTGTCACCACACCCAAGTTCTTGTGGCTGTTGACAAGTTTTCTTATTATTTCAGTGGTAATCTGTGAGGAGGATGTTAA
This sequence comes from Rhinolophus ferrumequinum, assembly GCF_004115265.2. Classification (NCBI taxonomy): domain Eukaryota; kingdom Metazoa; phylum Chordata; class Mammalia; order Chiroptera; family Rhinolophidae; genus Rhinolophus; species Rhinolophus ferrumequinum. The sequence goes on along the minus strand of NC_046299.1, from coordinate 12,992,035 downwards.
ATGTGATTGATAAATTTCACCATCTTATTCAGTAGTTAAAGCATTTGTTTTTCTGATGGAAAAATGTAACCAGGAATTTCATCAAATACTTAAAGTAACCCATCTCTCATTTTGAATTTTTCAGGTAATGCTTTACATGTAGTGAGCACTCAATAAATTTTGTTTTTACTTGAGTGAATTAACCTTATTGGTTTCACATAAAATTTTCTTGAAACAAGACCTTAAACTTTTAAGCACAGTGTTCAAAAGTTAAAGTTAACATTATTATTTCTTATTATAAAAGTAATGTGAATGTATTATAGGAAATTGATGGTGCAGAAAAATTTTGCTAAACTAAGATAACCGTCATTAACTTTTCCATAGGCATATTTATATATTTAAAAACAAAATTGTAATCATTTTAAACATAATGTTCTGTATCCTCATTTCACTTAATTTATTATGAACATTTTCCTTTGATATTAAATTTTCTCCTAGCTGTTTCATAATGTAATATATGATAATAGAAGTTTGAAAACTACATTTCTCAATTGCATAAAAAGGGTGATGAAGAGTATTTAACATTTTTCCATGATGATGCCATGTCATTTCTATGCTATGTTACAACAGAGTGTGCCTCTGAAAATTTCTGTAAGATATTGGTATTTGATTTTCACTCTTTATGTGGGTTTATTTCTCCACAATTGGATGTTAACTGATGTTGACCTTATGTTAGTCTCTTGGGATTTTTCCTATCACTTTCAAATTTTCCACACACAAGTGGTATGGGATTTAATGTCTGTTTTTTTTTTTTTTATTCATACATCCTGATTATGCATTTGTTTCTGCCATTGATAAGCTGTGTGACTTTGGGTCGTTGCTTAACCTAGCCTTCCTCGTCTTAGAAATGGTCCTAGAAATAGTACCTTCCACATAGAATTGTTGTGAGGAGTGAACGATTAAATAAATTCATGTATAATTCATGTATACCATCTAGTATGCTATATGGCAAGGGGGTGGTATTTGCAATATTTTAAAACTGATGCTATATATAAACTGACCATTCAAAATAGATGCCAGTGACAAAAACAACTGGAATCGCCTTAACATTGGCTTTCCTGGCTAGTGTGAGAGCTCAGTTAAATGCCAGCTGAGTTGTAATAAGGATGAAAATGATTATGAAGGGGACAATGAGGATGATGTTCAGATAAGCGTAGAAAACTAAGTCAATATTATGATGTAAATAGGCACTAAAGGCACGAGCTTTCATATGGGAACTTTATCTCTCATCTGAAATTTTTGGATTCTGTTGTAATATTAATATAAAAACGTATTAAACTCATTCTGAAGACACAAAAAACTCATGCTTTAAATCTGATTCTGTTAGTTCACAATCACATGGAATTTCAATTAAGCCTCGAAGCTTTTCCTGCCCAGAGAAGATAAATATTTATGCAAATTAATTTAAAAGTTCTATTTTTTTCTTTTTATACTAATGTAGTTTCTTGAAGTAAGGACCTATTGCCACACAATTTTCTATATTTATTGATCCTTTGTTATTATGTGTGAATATAATTAAGATGAATTTTAGCATTCTTTATCAAATCTGTATTATTCACTCTTGTGTTTATGTAACTTAATAGACACGATATTCACATGAATCTTTAAGGAATATGTTAAAAAGTATTCCCTCCTTAGCTATAACTTTTATATTCAAATTTATCTCTAACCCCTACATTTTACAGAGTGTAAGGCAGCATTTCAATACAGAATTTACTGTATGTATTATCCTGCATTAATATTTTGAGACACATATGTTAGACATTAAAACAACTTGGGAAATGTCTTTTGGACTTTGCTACCATTCAGATTTTTAAAATCAGTTCAGTTCTTTGTCTTGATATTTGTTATAATTGGTATTGTTGTATATATTTGTAAATTTTTTTTTTTATTATTTTCTTTAGCTTGCCAGTGTAATGGACATAGCACTTGCATCAATAATAATGTGTGCGAACAGTGTAAAAATCTTACCACAGGAAAGCAGTGTCAAGACTGCATGCCAGGATATTATGGAGATCCAACCAATGGAGGACAGTGTACAGGTAATTATCTTTTCTTTTCTTTTACTTAAGTGTTTTTGTTTTCCCCCTGCAGAAATGAAAAATCAAGAAAGATAAACCTGTTGTGGACGATATATTTTATTAAATAAAATGTTTTCATTGTGTCAATATTTTTGGAAGGGAATTTGTATTAAGGATTATGTAAACTAAAAATTCTGTGTTATACTTGCTTTAAAAAATCTTACTTTTTCTTATTTCAAAATGAATACATGTTTATTATAGGAAACGTATCAAATACAGATAAATTAAAATTAAAAATTACCTATAATCTTACTATTCAAAAGTAATCACTGTTGATGTTTTTTTTTTTTTTTAATAATAGTAACCTATCGTTTTGACTTTAGAAATAAGGAATTATTAAAGGTTTGTGCATGTCTTACATCAGGTAATTTTTTTTTTTTTTTTTGGATAGGGTGGTAGTATAGCATAAGGTTTAAGAGAATAGATTCAGAGTTAATCCTGGGCTGAAATCCCAACGCTGCCATTGTTTATATGTAGGACCTTGGCTCATTAACCTCTTAATGCCTCCTTTTTCTCGTATGTGAAAGGGAGATGATAATACTTCATTGGATAGTTGTAAAGATCAAAAGAGATCATGTGTTATAGTGGCACCATGTAATAGGAATTGAAGCTCATTCAAAGAGCATTTAAATGCTAGCTATGATCTTCACATTTTCATTCACTAAACCCGACTTTTCTCTGTTTCCCTATCTATCACACTGCTTCTTTATCCTACTTTTAAAAGAATTTTTGGTATTTCCTTCAAGTCTGTCCTTTTATATTGTAATTTTATAGTACTCCTTCTTTATCTTTATGTTGGTCTTTGTCCAGCCTTTAAGTTTTTGATCTACTTTTTCTAAATTGAGATTTCCTATGTAGCACCCACAGAAAGGCCTTAGCTGTTGGCTATGAAGAAATCTTTAGAGGGAGTTGGGCCTGAGCTTGGTCTAGATAAAATTTTCAACACTATCTGCATATTAAAACTACCTGGAGAGCTTTTTAAAAATATGGATGTCTGGGCCATTCCCTAAAATAATTAAATCAGTATCTAGGTTGGGGTTATAGGCTGATTCTTGGGCATTGGTTCTTTTCTGAGGCTTCTCAAATGATTCACATGCACTCCGGGTGGAGAAACACAGGCGATGACGAGCTCAGCCTTTGAGTCACCAAAATTGCTCAGACAGTAGCAGGTTTGGTGCTAACTGAAAACAGTTGAAGTTTTGTGGTATGGAATTCTCTGACATGTTTGAAGCGCTGATACAGATGAATTGACTGATATTTTTTATTTTCTATGTTCTAGGCCACTGTACTCATAGCTTTATATTCATTATTTCATCTCAACTTCACAGCAACTGTGCGGGAAATATTACTCTTATTCCCATTTTTACATGCAGACCCAAATACACAAACAAGTTAAGTAAAATACTGAAGATCATACTGGTAGTAGGGGGAAGGAAATGTCTGATTCATAGGCCTTGCCCTTAATTCTTCGCAGAATTATGTTAGTAGGACAGGGAGGATCCAGGTAGCCCTTAGCCAAAAGCCACAGACAGCTTTGTGCTGTATCCAGTGTGTACAGAAGATGCAGTAGATATCTGTGGGCACATATTCCACTGTGGGCACAATGGAACCCACAGAATTTAGAGTCCACCTATTAGGAGTCATAGTATTTTGTTATTTTATGTTTATGAAGTAAAAAGAACAAGGGTTTGGAGCCATCTGTTTTTCACAGCTTTTTACTACTGAATTTTCACTGGACAAAAATATCTTTTAGGTAGGTTGTTTATACTGCACAACCCTCACCTCTGCCTAGTTGCAAAACATTTTCATCACCTTAAAGAAAAACTCCATACTTACTAAGCAGTTGTTCCATTCTCCAGCAACCGCTAATCTGCTTTCTGTCTTTATGAATTTACTTACTCCCGATATTCATACAAGTGGAATTATACAATACATGATGATCTCTTGTGACTGGCTTGTGTTACTCAGCATTTTATATATATATGTATACCAATTTGTTTATCTATTTATCCATTGATAGACACTTCAGTTGCTTCTACCTTTAGGCTATTATGAATATTGTCGCTATGAACATGGGTGTGCAAATATTTATTTGAGTCCCTGTGTCTTTTCATGTGCTTATTGGCCATTTATATATCTTCTTGGAAAAGTGACTTTTCAAGTTCTTTTCCTGTTTTTAATTGAGTTATTTGGTCTTGTTACTGATTGTTGTTGAATTCTAAGAGTTTATATATTTTGGATATGAGGCCCTTATCAGATACATGATTTGCAAGTATTTTCTCTTATTCTATAAGAATGGAAGAAATTTTTACTTTTTGGATAGTGTCCTTTGAAATACAAAAGTTTTACATTTTGCTGATGTCCAGTTTATCTATTTTTTCTTTTGTTGTTTGTGCTTTTAGTATATATCTAAGAATCCATTGCCAAATACAATATCATGTAGATGATTAAAGTATTATTTTAATGGTTTGCCAGCATAGGCAACATTTTAATAACTAAATTAGCTATAAAATGTTTTAAATTAGAATGGTAGTAAGTTTTATCATTCCAACAGTCATAGTGCTTTTAGAAATATGTCCCCCTTTGGGGATGATACTTCTCTGCTAGGTTTAAGACTATTTTAGTTATTCCATATTACTTTTTGTGACTGACATTACACATGTGGCAAGCTGAGGCACAATGCAATGGAAAATTGAAGGGAATCAAAGATAAACACCTATCTTACTCACTGTTTCATAGTCTCTGGTAGTTTATGAAGCTTTAAATAATTCCTTATAGTTTCCTTGTTTTCTAAAGTTGGCAAGATAACATTATGCTGTCTGATTTCTCTATGGTGATGTGATCTATGAAAGTCATTTTTATTTCTTAAGACCACATTAACTGTCTAACTATGTTACGGATACCAGGACTGGAAAGAACCCAAGTGGCACTCAGAGAGTTAGGAGAGTCAGATTTATTACACCGGCGGGCTCAGTGAGATCCTTCCCAAAAGACTGAGCCCTTAGCAAGGTGTTGAGCAGGTTTTTATGGGTTGGGACTTCTTCGAGTTGGGGAAGGGATAGGTGTCATCTGGTGATTGGCTCGGAGGGGGGTTATGCGGAAGTGGACTGGGGCTTAGGCTGGGGACTTCTCTCTTTGCTCGGGCCACCATCTTAAGTCAGTTCCACGTGGTAGGGAACCATTTTAGGTCAGTTTCTCCATCAACTAAATAAACAATATGTCACAACAGGGGAATTATTTTTGAGGTAACATTGGCTAAAATCAATTTATAAAACATGGAAAGTATAAATTTCTTACTATTTCTTCATTTTCAGTTCACCTTATTGAGAAAAGTTTATGTTTTATTAGATGCATGTATTAAAGTCCAGAGCCCATGATGATATTAGGGGAAAGAAGGAAATAGACTTATATTTGAATAGTGAGATTTTAAACCTGTACTGCAGATTTAGATACTGTTTTTAAAATTTGGTCTACTAAAGCCAATGTAACATTAATGTCAATATTATATAAATGTGCTTGTAATTTTTCCTCAGATTATTTTTAGACTATGGCATATTTATGCCTATTCTATTATTACAATGAATTTTTCAGTGTTTTATTAAAATTATTTCTCATTTTAATAAAATGAGACTCTCTGACAAAAACTTGGCCTGGGGCTGCCATCCATCCATCCAGTCAACCATCTATCCATCCATCCATCAATCTTCGTAGTTATGAAAGAATAAAACTGTTAAGAGCTTGGGCTTTGGAATCATACTGCTTGGGTCCATATCCTAGCAATTCCAATGTCACCTTGGGTATTATTTAACTTCTTATTGTCTCAGTTTCCTCACCTGCAAACTAAGGCTAATTTAATTTATTGTGAGGTTTAAATGAGGCACTTTACATATGAAATAATCTATCTTTCCAGCAAATGTTAACTTTATAATGCTAACTATTATTGCAAATAGTATTATTTATAACATCAGTGGGCTTAAGTATGTTAATAAAAGTATATGATTAAGACTTTTGGCAGTAGTATTTTATCATATTATCTCCAATCTGACTTATAAATTGTAGTAAAAGAAAGTAAGTGAGCATTTCTTTGGGTAGAAGAAGAGCTCAGTATCCTGCACTGATTCAACATTCAGTGGACTAGACTACTGTGTAATGAAGGATTTATCCTTGAATTCTACAATTATTGAGTACTTAACTATGTGCAAGTTTACTGTGTTAGGACTTAAATTTGTATACATTGTGTGGGTGTTACAATAGTGTGATGAAGAAATTGAATGATAGCATCACGGACAAAGGGATTAATTCTGATGGAAGGATCTGGGTAAGCCCTTGAGAGTTGAGGGCAATTTATGATTTTCAATTTTATCTGAGTATTATGAATTGCATGTTTTCTATTATAACTTCTTCTAAATATAAGATAACTAAGCTATAATGTTATTACTCTTAAAAATATTTTAATATCTTTACATGTATGTTTTATTCAATTATTCATAAAAAAAGATGTACTATGGGAAAAAATCCTCTCTAAATAATGGAATAAACAGACATTTTAAAAACTGCAGTCTTGTATGAGTAAAGTTTTCTTCATCTAATTCTTACTCTTTTTGGTTAATTACAAGGTGTTTAATTATAATTATGAATAAATTCTTAATATTTTAACATTTTATTCATACTTGATTTTAGTAAAGTTTAGCTCTATATTTATTAATTTATGTTTTTTAGTTCATTTTGTTCTTTCTTTTGGTTCTTGAGTAGTATAATTATCTGATATTTCTATATATCATACTTACCTTATATTACATATCTCTCTGTATGTCTATGTAGATAAATATTCTATCTACATATGTAGATATTCTCTCTCTATATAGCTATATATATAGAGAGAATATACTATATATAGAGAGAATATATAAATATGTGTATACATACATACATATATATGTATATATAAATACAAATATATACATAGATAGACAATAGTGACATAGATAGATTAATGGTGTTTAATAGTGACAAAGAAACTCATTATTTTCCTGTCAAGAAAAAAAAGAGTTCTTTCAGCATAGTGACAATTCTGTTTTTACCTTTGTTTCTTATCAGCAAAATTTATGTTTTTCTTTGTAGCATATTAAGAATATCTGTCCATAGCAACTTTTACAGAATATTTGATACTTTAACAAATATACTCGGCATGGACACGAATATTCTCTGAGACTAGAGAGTAGTCAGTAGGGAGACTAATGAACTTCTTTCTCTCTGCTAGGATGGGAGATTTTTTTCATTTTAAACTCTTCTCACGTATTGCAGATTGTTCATAGAAGCAGAAAGTTTATAACCAAATGCATTTGAGCATTTCTTAATATAAAAGTAAGAAGTTTAATTCTCTCAAACTGAGAGCATTGACCTGAATAATCTAAAGATGCAGATAAATGAAAATCACTTGACGCGGAAATCTTGGTTTTATTAGTTGTTTTGACAGAACAAAATTAATAATTTGCATTTTCTGAGTCTACATTATTATCCTTTGTGTCAGAGAAAAGCCAACCTGAGATCTTAAGTATTCCATAGAGCAGCCACTAAATGAATAATTATATGTAGATATTTAGTATATGATATAGCCAGGAAGTTATGCTTTGGTCAAAGATTCTGTTCAGAAGAGCATTTTTATATAAATTTAATCACAATTAAAACCAAGAAAGCCTTTTTAAATTACGTAGAGATGCCTATTTCAAGTACATAATTTAAAAAAAAGCTTCATAGCCTGGCTTCTATAATATTTTTAGCTAGTTTGTCCTCTCACTATACTAATTTTTTGAAATCCTTTGTTTCCTTGGTGAAGTGTTCCTCTCAGATGCTCTGTTACCCTAAATTTTCTTTACTCCATTTTCTCAAGATCTTTTCATCCTTTTGGTTCTCATACTAGAAGGAATTACAAGAGCAAGAAGAACTGAGACTACGCAAACTATTAGGCACTGAACTAAGTCAGGTGTTTCAGGGTGACCTTTGAGTGGAGGTAGTAGAAGACACATCCTGCTTTTCCTGTTAGATGTCTTTTAAAAGACATGTGGGCTGAGTCTCATGAAACTGCTAGAGACATAGTCACTGAACCTTTGAGTACTGGGCAACTGTGTTGGCTGACGTTAGCCCGTTCCTTAAACATACTCCTCAACATCGTCCTTCCTATGTTTAATTGGAAGGAAGTTCTACCTTCCATCTTAACTTAAACTAAACTTTGACTTCAACTCATTTGGTGAGTGTCGAATAACCCTTATAGCATCATATTTTTTTTCTATTCTTGTTGTTTAGCTTTGGTTATAACTTGACATTGCAACTTTTATTATAGGGGACAGAAATATCATGTGACCACATAATGTCCCTCTCGTGTATGTCTCGGCTACAAAATCACCATCATCATCATATAAAATTTGCCAAACAACAGCTACTGTATGAAGATTTCGTAGGTGCTTATTCAGCATAGAAAGATAACCTCAAATGCTGACAACCACAGAATAATTTGAACACTCATGAAGTATAAATTTTAAACAATTGAATTTAAAATACATTTGTGCCATTTTAGCCTGAAGTATAGCACCACAAGGGAATTCTTTCAAAATGAGCTTACATTAAAAGGTATTTTAACACAATTTTTTGTCTCAGAAATTATTAAAGCTACTATAAAATGATAATTCTTTTAAGAAACTGTGCAAATGTTAACTTTTATCCAGTTCTGCCTTACAGGATAAATGAAAGGTTCATCCAAGTTTTAAAATATTAATGAACATCATTTTTAGTGAAGTTCTGAATATAAGACAGTATTAATATGAAACTCTGCAAGTTAATATTAAAAGATATTATGGTATATTCATTTCCTGTTTATGAAGTTATATGGTGTCAGTATATGAGTATCTTAATGTCCCTTTATTACTCGATGGTACTGTCCTTTATTTCTTGCATTTCTGTACCTTTTAATTCATTTCTGTAATTCTCACATTTTGTGTTTCCATAGCTAATTCTACAAACCTAAAAGAAAATTATGCTGATTTATTTAAACATTCTTTATGAAGAAAAATTTACACTTTTATGTGGAAATTTCTTCTAGGACAAAAACCAAACAGGTTCTTAACAATCTACCTAGTACCAGCTTATTTTTTATGTATGTTTAGGAGTATGTGTATTTACTTTACATTAATTATTTTTTCAAAGCAAATAATCATAAACATTTAGCAAGGAGATTAGAGTTCTAGAATATTTTATATTATGATTAAAATCAATGGCTCATTGGCTCATTTTTATATGTGTATGTAATCAGGAAAAGATCACACTATTCCATTTTTATCAATAGAATGGTTTAACTAGCTTGTGATGTGCAGGAACACAATTGTTCTCCTTAAAAGTTTTTAAAAGGGCTAGTGACATGGTCAGCTGTGTCTCTTTAGAATATGTCTCTGGACTGGAGAATGAGTTGTAGCCTAGAAACACTGAATGTGGGAAGATCAGATATGTGATTGTACTGGTATCAGTAAGAACACGTGAATGACAGGACTTGAAGGATGGCTATCATAATGAAAAGGAGGGGACAGATACAAGAGAGATTGTGCATGTAGAAAAGGGTGAAGGGGGTCAAATACATGGTGATGGAAGGAGAATTGACTCTGGGTGGTAAACACACAATGTGACGTATAGATGATTGTAGAATTTTACGCTTGAAATCTATATGTTACTAATCAGTGTGACCCCAATAAATTTAATAAAAATTAAAAAAGAAAAAAGAAACTAGAACCAACCAGTTGATTGTATGTTGGTCACAATAATGTGTGAGGTTTGTGTCCTAAACGATTGGAATGCTATTTAACAAGGAATTCAAAGTAAGAAAACAAGGCCAGTTCCTGGGAACCAAATCGACTGTGTGTAACTATTATACTCTGTCATGTTTCAGTTAATAGTCTGGAAAACAAAACTGAAAACGATCTCAGAAGCTTAAAAGAACGATTTTGGGAGCAAATAAACAGACATGCATTTTTTACACTATGTTTTTATTATTGTTGGTTGTCGGAATAGTGCTAGAAGTAATACCTGAATTTATTAAGTGCTCGATATGGGTTAGGTATTTTAAAATACATTATCTCATTTAATTCTCACATAAATCCTGAGAGCTAAATATTATTATTGCCCTTTTGCAGATGAAGAAACTAGCCTAGAGAGGTTAAATAAATTGCCTAAGGTCGCATATCAAGTATTTATAAATGTACATTTTGAAGCTAAACTGTTTGACTCCAAAGCTCTTGTCCTCTTTGGGAATCATTTCATTAAGCAGATGTCCAGATTAGAAGTGGAAAGAAGCCCAAAGCGGAATGGGAAAAATTCTAAGATCCATACCAGACTTAAGAATACCTCAAGGACTTTAAAGTGTTCCACAAAAGTTTTAAATAAATTACTTCCCTTTAATTCAAAAAACACATAGCAACCCTAGCATTTGGCTGGCAAGTGGAAAATACTTGGTATAAAAATAAGATAATAAAATCTTCCCAAAAATGCAAGGTATGTGTTTGTGATGGAGAATATTCAATATCATTTTGGTTTTGACTTACAGCTTGTACATGCAGTGGACATGCAAATATTTGCCATATGCACACAGGAAAATGTTTCTGCACAACTAAAGGAATAAAAGGTGATCAATGCCAATTGTGAGTAAAAACGACCTTTTAGAACTTATACGGATTGAATTTGTGCTGTACAACTAATTTTTGTAGGTTTTCCCTTTTATGCTTAGTGTTGTGCTAGTTAAGCAACCTGTATTTTGGTAAGCTATGTTTGCTTGCATTCTATCAATTCTCATAAAAAAAACTAAGCCTTTTAAGATGACAGTTTTGTGGAAGCTGTAAAACAGAGCCCATAAGAATATGTTTGTCTTTTCTCTCTCTCTAAAAAAAGAAACATTCTTATTTTTTCTGGAAAACATGTTACACATCAAATCTGCATTGTTATCTTTATAATTTTCCTCCATATCTTGTTAAATATTTTTTTCCCAAATTCAATGTTTTCATGCCTTTCTTTCTTATGAATCTTTCATTATTATTTCTGATACTTGTAGTCCGTTAAGTGTTTCAAGTCGTTTCTTATATGCATCTTCTTTTTCTCTGTTATGTCAGTACAGATGAAACTACTTTTATTTTACTGTACTCTCAGTAGTTTTATGAGTGGTTTTTGTCTTTTTATAATTCAGCTGTTATTCTCAAGATTTATCCCCCCCAAAAGTAACTTTAAGAAGCAGTAGTTGAATGTTATTTAATTTTTTTCTTTTCTCTTATTTGATTACACCATACATTATTAAAAGTGCTTTTATAGTTTTGAATTGTATATATATGCAAACACTTATGTTTATATTAGATATAAATATACTATATTTGACACAAACCATAAATGCCAACTATAATAATTATATTTATAAAAATTAATAAAGTATTCTCCAAAACTATAATTATATAAAAAATTACATCCACAGAAGGCTGTTAACAACGGAAAATGATCATTTTGTTTTTATTTAGAATAAATATATTTGTTGCTATGGAATTATCCTAAACATTTTAAGTTCGATGTTCATTCATGTCTTTGCCTAAGGTATCATAAGTTTTCAAGTTCCGAGAAGGTGAGCAGAACCAGTTTTTATTCCTTCTCCATCGTCTCTAAACTTAAAAATGAGATCAAAGCATAAGATTATAGGGAAACCTCTACCCTGTTTCCCCGAAAATAAGACCTAGCTGGACAATCAGCTTTAAAGTTTGGAGCAAAAGTTAATGTAAGACCTGGTATTATATTATATTATACCCAGTCTTATATAATTGTATAAGACTGGGTCTTAAATAATAAATTACAGTAAAATAAGACTGGGTCTTATATTAATTTTTGCTCCAAAAGATGCATTAGAGCTGATTGTCCGGGTAGGTTTTATTTTCGGGGAAACACGGTATTAAGGGAGGCTATTTTGGTTTCAACACCAACGCAATTAAATCAGAGTCCTTTGCTCTAAGACAGAAGGATGCCTCCAGTATTTCACATCACTATATACTGGTTGTCCTAAGCAGGGCCAACTTCTTGGGCACGTGACTTGTACATTTGCACAGGGCCTCATGCTTAGAAGGGCATCGTACTTGGTTTAATGTTCTACTGTTGCCATCTTGAAATTCTTGATAAATTTTTAACAAGAGCCCTACATTTTTATTTTGCACTGTTCCTTGTTTTCCTCTTCCCACTATGAGTTATGTAGCAGTTCCTGGACACAAGCAACAGATGTTTTATTTTTGTTCTGAGATTCCATCATGATTATTAACACTGACATTTTAAATTTGTACTGCATTTCTGCATAAATGATATAGCCATCCATAATAATTATCTCTTATGTGGTGTCGTAGCTTAGTAACATATTTTTTTTCTCCAGATGAGAGAGAGCAGTATTTTAATTCATTGACTCATGGGCTTGTAAGGTTAGATATACAGAGTTGCAGGGTTTGGCATGTGTATGGAATAGTCAAAAAATAAATTATATAGTTCTGAATGATGAAAGTACATTTCACCCTAGTTCTTACTTATGACTTTTTATAAGCTGAGGAAAAATTGAGTACTAATTTGTAAAGAGTTATTGTGGATAGAATTGTATTCATTATTTTTTTGTTTTATTTAGTTAGCTTTCGAGTGTGGGACAATGAAAGACTGGCCATCGTTCGTAGAGCAGTTATTTCCTATGGTGTGCTTACACTGGAAAATATGCTCTTGTGAGGACCAAAGTCCAATCAGTACATAGTGACGAAATGAGTGCTTGGTATTATTAATGAAGATAAATAACACATGGTTATTGCTTAGAGTATCTTTCAGGCTAGCAGTGGAGACATAGCCAAAATATATAATAATGTACTAATTTGAGATGCTTATTAACCCTTCCCTCTTCCCAGGATAATTTCTGTTTGGCTTTAAGTATAATTTGGACATCACATATTCTTACATGTTTTTCATAAGCTCCCAAAACTGAAATTGGTTCTCTTCCTATTTGTTAATTTTTTTCCTTGCATTAGCTGTGTACTTGCCTTGATCCTTTACTAGAGTGAATTCTTTGGGGACCATTGCATCAGTACCGCAATGTCAGTGTTCAGTAAATTTATTTAATGGAATGGAATGAAGAGAATATCGAAAGAGGACTGAAAAGGGAGTGAATAACTTATCTGGGTGGGATAAGGGAAGTTTGAGCAGGGAATATTTGAGCTGGAACTTGAATGAAGAGGTAAATTGTTCTGGGTTGAGAATATAGTAAACAGTAAAGCAAAAAAAAGTGAAAATGAACAAGGTCACAGCATTTCCAGTGTTTTCTCAAGGATGTACAAGGTGTGATCAAATAATACAGTGAATGTTTAAATTAAAAAAATGTGTTACAGTAAAAGGCACATTGCCATTAATCCCCCTCGTTTTGAACACACTTATACCATCATCCTTGCCACTTTCTGAAGCAGTTCTGGAAGTCCTCTTTTGTGTCTTTAGTTGCGCTGTCCTGGCTGCCTTGATGTCCTGAATCATTTTGACTTTGTGGAAGGGCCAGAAGTCACATGGTCCAGATCCCGTGAATAAGGTGGATGAAGACACACCGTACTGTTTTTATTTGACAGAAATTGCCATACCAGAAGCGATGTGTGACACAGAGCATTTTCATGATGGAGGATGATTCACACTTCAAAACATACCTTCTCTCAACCGTAGCTCACACCCAATGACTGCACCGAACAAGTTGAAACTTGTCACACACTGTTACTAAGCTTCCATGCATCACTTCCCACATTGAAGAGCTCTGCCTTTCCGTTGGGTGGCACTTGGCAGCAGCATTCACCATATGTATTGATCACAATGAGAAGGCTCCGTGTCACACTTTGCTTCTCGTATGGCAGTTTCTGTCAAATAAATACATTACGGTGTGTTCTCATCCACCTTATTCACTGGATCTGGAACCGTGTGACTTCTGGCTCTTCCACAAATTCAAAATAACTATGAAAGGTAAACATTTTGAATCATTTCAGGACATTGAGGCAGCCATGACAGCGCAACTAAAGACACTCATGAAAGAGGACTTCCAGAACTGCTTCAGAAAGTGACAAGAATGATGGGATGAGTGTGCTTGAAGCGAGGGCAAGTACTTTGAGGGAGATTAGTGGCAATGTGTCTTTTACTGTAATATTTTTTTTAATTTAAACATCTACTGTATTTGTTGATCACACCTCATAGAGAGCTAGAAAGAGCATCACTCCCACCTTTACAATGAAAGAAATAAAAGTTGGGCAAACTGCAAATTCATTAGTTTTCTTGAAGCCATTGGACAGTCGAGATAACAGGGTAACCAAATGGCCAAAAAGCTAAAGAGAAACAAGAACTTTCAAGGGGAGATGGGCCATGTCCGTTGGCTTACCTGGAGTGAAACCTCCTGGAAACTTAGAAGATCAGCCGAGGTGGTTAATAAATTGATGCTGAAGTGTGCACTGCCAGGAGAGTGTGAAGCTCCTGGGCCACAGGAATGCTGGAGTCCATACTCTATTCAGAATTTTTTTTTTCCACAAACCCCACCAGTTGCTCATGGAAAAATTGGAGAAAATTTTAAGAATGTGTTTCTTTTGGTATAAGCTGGGGTTAGGGGGAGAAATGGCAGACACAGTGGGTGGAGCTTTGATAATGAGATCAAAATATTCTTTTAAAGAGGCACCAAATTACTCATCTTGCCAAGGTAATGATAGTTCTCATTCTGTCCCTGGCCTAAAACACAGTTGGAACTCAGAGTTGGTAACAAAAAACGAATTTAATGAATATATGACCTCTAATATAAATATGTAGAGAGTAAAGTGGTGTTCTCTATGAAAATTGTTTACTTTTCAGGAGCAACATGTGGACTTTAAAGAAAACACAACCTATTTTTGTAAAATTTACAATGTGAAGGTAACACATAGTTGCATTCTGTGAAATAAACTGTCACTCAATCACATTCATTTTCAAAGAATAGAGCAAAGAGGTCAGTAGTATTTATTTTCTTTTAACCTCTAACAACTCTTGTATTAGAAACTGAGGGATCCTCAATGCGAAATCAAGGGAATAGGATAAAAATAGGTGAAAGAAGTTTGTTTAATGAAAGGTTGGGGCAGATACTTAGAATGCATTTTGCCAACTCCCTTGGCTCTCATGGTTCCACCAAAGCTATAGTGGACAGTCCCTGTACTTCCCAGTATCCACATAAAGCATGAGAATCTTTGTTCCTCATTTAGTTCTGAAGCTACTCATTTCCACCCAGGTGCAACCAGGAAGTAAGTGTCAGACAGTTAATGCCAGTATGGTTAACACTTAACCAGTGACAAGTGGGAATTGGTTCTACATTTCCCACTTTGTCAGTCGTACTTCCTGAGATAACTGCCCTTGGCAAGTACCCACATCCAAGTGCTTATCTCAGCATCTGCTATTGAGGTAATTCCAACTAAGGCAGATGCTACTGGAAGTGGCTCAAGATAACAGACCTGCAGCACCGGATTTTATTATGGGGTGGCTTATCAGATGGCAGGAAGCACCACAGTGCTGATTGTAAGTGAGGGTAGTGATATCCTGGTGTGCTGTAGTGTAATGATTATTGAGACTATTAACCGAGTTTGATAGGATCAAGTATAGGTTGAAGGACAAATGCTAGTTTATGCAGCAACTTTAGTACTTGAAATTATGGGGAGATGGTAATTATCATTGTGAGCTTGGCTGGTTTTCGTTAACTGCCATAAAGCCTTAAAGAAGGAACCTTCCATCCACTTGGGGCACACTATTGAACATCAGAAGGCCTTCGTGACAGCATTTAAAGACCCTCATTTTCTGCAGCCAGAGAGCAGAGTATGTTGAAAATTATGTGCAGGATTTAATCGTAAGGTTGGCTGCCTGCAAAGGAAACGGAAGGCTCAGCTGTGACATTTTGCCCATGCCAGAGTCACTGCCTAATGAGGAGTGGGACTTTGAGGCCTACAAAGGCGACACTTATGAGTGACCTTGGAACCCTGAATCCTAGATTTCCTTGAACACTCCAGGCTGGAAGAAGTGGTCCTCTGTCGTTTGCTAGAGTAGAGCAGCTTCCCTTTCCGTGGAGACAATGTGAAGATTTCACATGAGGGTTATGTTTCGTAACAACGTGTTTGTCCTCCGCCAGAGCGTCCCCTGCTTGTCCTCATTGTCTTTAGATCAGTAAGAACTATCAGGTCTCAGCACAGTGTGGGTGGGAACTCACAATTTCTGCTATAGGAAGAGGTCACTTCTTCACTGGGGGAGTTACAGGGCCTGCCAGATGTGCAGAGGCAGTAATCAGTGGTGCACATGTCAGAGTGGCCATGAGCGAGTTGGATCAGCGGGCATAAAATGTAAGACTGGATAAGGGAGACTTCATTGATATGGCTCCCCTGTGATTTAGGATGTCCTGTCTTAGAGAGTACCCGTGGAGTTGCTGATGGCTCTTTAAAGTGTAGGCATGATGATTGCCTCGAGTAAATAAGGTGGGGAGCTGCTGGGACTGTTTTGGGGAAGTTTTGAGCAGTGAGGTCGAACACCTCGGAAAGTTGGCTGTATTGGAACACACGTACTTCATCATGTCAGACAGCCTATTAACTAACCATGTTTTCTTGAAGGTCTTCCAGAACACTTCCTTCCCTAAAGACAATAAGGAATACAATAGTAAGGGGACCGCTGGAGCCTGTGAAACTCAGTGGAGGCTATTATCTGTAGGCCAGTGGACAGTTGAAAATGTTGCCGGTGAGCTGGGCTTCCTAGTGTCAATGAGTATATCAGGATTCCAGTACCGTAGAAGCCAGGGAGTGAGTGGCATTTAATTCTTAAATGTAGATATCATTGCCTTAATAGTCAGCAAAGCCAACAGGGGGTGTTGGTTAGCAAGGGTGTGTGGTATTATCTATGTGAGTTCTGAGGGATGAGCTGAATTGGCAGCCAACTTTGACTTACGTCACCAGAAAAAAAAAATCATGAACCAATAAGCAGAAGGTTTATGTCAGCTACCCCAGCCAGTGGAAAATTGTGACTCTTAACTCTTTCTGAATTTGGTCCCCAAACCCTACCCATTACAGTAGAGGTTTGGTATCTTTAAGATAATACCCATTACATCTCATCAATATACACAGTAAATATTCATCCACTCTTTCTCCAATGGTACCTCAAGCCATTTAGTAGATAATTAGTTACTGGGAAAGGCAATGTACAGACTTTTGAAGGGCTTTTGGATAAGATATTTGACTGATATTGATCACTAAAATAACATTCATTTAACATTAATTTATTCACTTAAAAATTTGTGTATTGTTACTACATACATTAAGGAGTCATATTAATATTTCAGAAGACACCATTGAGAAATTTTGTCATAACATTTCCTGTATGTGAATTAAAAAACAAACACAATTGAAAAACATGTTTCTGGATCGATTCTTGATTAGACCTTGTCTAATCTAATTACCAGAAAATACTTGAATTCCAACAGGTCAATAAAATGTTCTTATGTCTTGTACACAGTAAATGTGAAGCTCAAAGTATTTTGGCTGGACAAAAGAAAAACATCAATTTATTAGGTCAGTGGTTCTCACTGGAGGTGGAATAGCACCTTCTAAAACTTTATGGATTTTCATAATTAATTATCTTAAATTAGGAAGTGCTACCAGCATATAAAGATGAAGAGTCATAGCCGCTTTGTCAGAATGGGAGCTTAATGGAGACCAGGTAGTAAATGGAGCTTTGGTCCAAATCTGTTTAATTGAGTACATTGGGTGTGCAAGCTCACTCTGTGGTCATTTTCCCTGCCCCTAAATGCATAATTGGAATGGATACATGTAGCAGCTGGCAGACCCCTCAGATTGGCTGTCTAATCTGTGGTAAAAGAGTCCTTAAGGTAGGAAGAAGTGGAAGAAAATCTCTGAAACTCCTCCGATTCACTTTGGACCCAGTCAAGGTAGTAAATCAGAAATGAGACATCTCATGCCAAGACAAATAACAGACTGTTAAAAATGGAGAAAATGAAGTAGTATTATATTCTCAAATATGAGCTGGATCTTATTTGTAAATTGGTTCCAAAATAATTTCCCTAGGTTAAATACCAAACAGGAATATGATGAAATATCACAACATATGTTTTCTGTCTTAAACCCCATCACATAGCGAGGCATATGCAGTTTCTGTTACTTTAAAAGACCTTGGAAACTATATCATTTCTTAGACACAAGGAAAGAGAGGTAGAATAGAGAAAGATCTCGTAATACAAGAGCCAGTAGAGTTGTGTTGTAGGCTTCTGGGAACATTGTCAGAATATCCTGTTGAAAAATAATTGGGAACCCACAAATAAATTTTAATATATAATTTCTACCACATAGATTTTATATCATAGTGCTACAAGTTTTTAAAAAATGCATAGGATATGAATCATATAACAATTTTAATCACTTATTCATGAAATCCAGTCTATTCGTAAGTGGATACTAATAATATTTGGTTCTTAGTCTCTTAAAATGAGTCTCAAATATTCTCTAAACACATGGCGAATTTAGAGATGCGTGTTGT
Source organism: Rhinolophus ferrumequinum (assembly GCF_004115265.2). Lineage (NCBI taxonomy): Eukaryota > Metazoa > Chordata > Mammalia > Chiroptera > Rhinolophidae > Rhinolophus > Rhinolophus ferrumequinum. The sequence goes on along the minus strand of NC_046299.1, from coordinate 12,973,313 downwards.
ATATACCACGAAAAGGATAGCTATCGGTGATGAGGTTTTCTGAAGTGATGAACACATTTGTAAAATTCTGAACACAATTATATATGGTCTATTTTCAATTTACATGACAGTTGCATTCCTTGAAAATTTAATATATCTTATAAACATGCAAAACTACTCTGTGGTTATATGTAAAATGAAATTACGTTCTAGGCTCAAATAATTATGAACCAAAAAATGTGTCCATTTGCCATGTTATTCAAAAGTTGTGTGGTATTTGGATCATTTTTGTTTTGTTTTGCAGGGTTGCCGTGTGCATTCAGGATGTCTCTCACCTTGGTCTCCCTTTCAGCAAGTTCCATTAGCACTCCATGATTATGGAGATAACCTATTGTTATCCACACATATATCCCCAGTGAGGACCCCTGACCTCGTCAATTAGCGTTTTGCTTTACCTAGCCAAAAAACATTTTGTTGTTTCATTTATGGCGCTTACGATCTTACAGCAATGTATTGACTTCTGGAGAAAATTGTGTGTGTGTGTGTGTGTAGATACTGTGTTTCCTCAAAAATAAGACCAAGTCTTATATTAATTTTTGCTCCAAAAGACACGTTAGGGCTTATGTTTAGGGAATGTCATCCTTGAAAAATCATGCTAGGGCTGCTTTTCCGGTTATGTCTTATTTTCGGGGAAACAGAGTAGATAGATGGTATTGTTAGATATTATGTTGGTACATTAACCACAATGGATGAATTGATCCATAATCATGCTTTACTTTTTATCCACGGTAAATTGAAGATAAAATTTCTCAAAAGCATTTGGAATTACAAATATAATTGCCTGAGGTACATGGCACTATTACTAAGCAGGATCTTGTAAGTTTAGGAAATTGATTCATAATTGAATTCCTTTTTATCTTCCTTATACCTTTCATCTTTACTGACCCCAACTTTTTCAAAGCTATGTATGTTAGGCTTCAGACACTCGTTCTCAAAATTAGCGTGAAGAAGAATCTCCTGGAATATAGTGACTGAAACGCTAGGATGGGGACCAAAATTTTGCTTTCCTACAAGCATTTGAAATGACTGTGAAATGACAGTACTTGATGCACTTTGAGAAATATTGCCTTTGGAGGATCTTCCGGGGCATTTTTCCTCCCTAGTTCACCTTTAGGTCAGCAATATCTAAGGTGATTACCCATTTTAATCTATTTTGTTATGTCTGGTCTTTTTTTTTTTTTTTTTTTTTTTGATGGGGTAAAAGGAAGAGGATGATGCCAAGAACTTTTTCATTTTAGGAAGATCAAACTTGTACCACCTTTTCTAGTCTAGCTTTTGGCACATAGCAGGGGCTTTATAAAACAAATATAAAGGAATGTATCTTAGGATATTTGTTTTTCCCAATTATTCCTGTCCTTTTTTTTTTTTTTTTTGTCTTCTATATTGGGAATGAATGGGGGAAAACAGTACCTCTCTGATCTGTGTGCCTTAATCTCCATTAAATGGATATACAAAGAAGACAGAGGAATCATTTGCTATACAACTTGCCTTTTGTACTGCATCTAATTTGCATATAGATTATCAGCTTCATAAACACTTTTGGATAAGCAGCTGGCGAATATAGTCTTCAAATACTAACACTAAATATTGTTATGCTTTTCTAGGTTGTTTTTGCCCACTGCAGTTGCAACTGCAGACAGGGCTAATGGTTTATGTGTGCCAATGAGCCAAGCAGCCTTGATATCTGAGAAGTAAGATACTTGAAGAACTCCTATGCTTGCTTTATTCTGAAAACATTCACTGAGAGGCCATAAGACAGTAGCAAAAGCCGTAAATCTCAAAATACCAGTTCAGAAAGCATGTTAGTAATTCAATTTAAGCTTGCCCAATAGGAAACCAGATTTGGTAGTGTGCAACTCCTGTTCTTTAGGAAGGTTCTCTTCTGGTAAGAAGTCTAACTTGAGCAAAAAAACTTCCCATGCCAAGTAAAAGCTTGAGTTCTTTTGCAATATGTCTTCCTTGCTAGATATAATATATTCTTGGATTTTTAGGAATGCACTTCTCAATATATTAGCTCTGCCATCAGTCTTTCTAAGCCATCGGTCTTTCCCCCCAGAACTGTACTAGATTGAATTTCATTTAGTTGTCAATTGTGAAAACTTTCTAAACACAGTTAGGCTATGTTTCTCCAGTGTCTATTACAGGTTGGAGGTCACGTAACTGGGTTCTGACCAATAGGTATAAGTAATGTCCACCACTGTAGGCCTGGCTCATAAAACATTTCTATGCCATACGCTCTCTCTTTCCCCATTCAACAGTTCAGTGGCGAGGGAGATGAGGACCTAAAAGATTGCAGAGCTCTGGACAGCCCAGGTCCTGGAATACTGCATGGAGCAAGACCCCTTCCCCAGTTCCACCCTCTGCACTGGGCTGTGCCTTAAGCTACCAACAATCTTTTAGTGTGTAAAACTAATGAGACTTTGAGGTTGTTTGTTGCAGGAGTTAGCATACCCTTTCAGGAGGAATTACTATTCCTGGGGCACCTACCTTGACATTCTTGATTATTGTTCTTTCATTTAAATAACCTTAAATGACCTATTCATTAAGTGTGACTTCTGGGGTTAGGTTAGTCAACTGCCTATGGAGTGTTTAGAGTTAAATTATTTTTTGATCCCCGTTCATCTCTTAAAACCTTGGCAAACGTTTGTATCTCTTTTATTAGGAGCTATTCTCATTGAAGGCTGTCTCTTAGGAGACTTTAGCATAGTCCTTGATCTCCAATTTGATTATTATATTACATTAACATCTGGCAAAACAAAGTTAAGTGGTTTTAACTCCAGATGGTCAGAATAGGTCACATAACACATATAGAATTATTGGGATTGTTGGTACAAAGTAAGTGCAACACAAGGAACAGTGTGGAGTTAAGGTGTAGGATGTAGTAGTTATACGTTGGAAATAATCACAAAAAGAAACAGACTTAATATACCAAAGAAAGAGAATACTCTTTAAACTTTCAACTGATTTTGGCCAGTCTTCTATATTTACTATTAAAGATTATCTTCAAATAGCAGAGGATGAAATAAATATTTCCTAATATGTCCAACTTAACCTTCTGTGAAGAAATAAATTACAGGAAATTTCAACATTGTAATATAGAAATACATCTGGTACATATGTGGATGCTTTATCAAACTTCTAAGATGTTAGAAGATGAACTACTGCTCTACACTGTTCCGTCAGTTTGATTCATTTCTGGGTGCCCCCGTGCAGTGGCTACGTTATAGAATTCAGCAATCTTCCTTCTAGGGAAAAAAAGATAGATCATTGAAAATAATTCAGTGCAATCTCTTTCTCAAATAATTTTTGTGTCTTGCTCTGACATTTGCAGATGCAAATATAATATCCCCTATTTTTATTAATGTTCTTCTTCTTCTTCATTACTGTCAACGTCATTGATATCGTAGTTAACATCTGGAACGCTACTAAACGGCCTGTCTCTGGGTTGAGGACTTGTATTTAATTCTTACAACAATTCCATAAAGTAGGTAATATTATTATCCCTATTTTGCTGTAAAGGAAATTGAGACCTACGAAAGTTAATTTGTCCAAGTTCCACAATCTAATTAGTGTTGGAGGAGGATTTCCACCTAGGTTTCTTTAACTAAACAGCCAGTGCTCTTTACCTATTGTTTACATATCATTTCCTTATTGAGAATAATTGGCAACAATTGAAGCACTATGTCCAGATGAAAAAATATATATATCATTTCTCTTAATGAGAATTTGTCAGAAAATGTATGAATAGTGTTTATGAACTATATGTTATCCTCTTAATTTCCAAATTCTAATGTAAAATATTTAGTGATTACTTAATTAAAATGAAATTTTTTGTGTGTAGCAAAACTTCTTAATACTGTATTTTCCCCCTAGGAGAAACATTACACAATGTAGAGCTTGATTGTACTATAACTGTGCTATAACTGTGCTGAACTTCAGATTAATCGCTATTCAGTTTGTAGTTTTCAATGTGAAATATTTTCTAAATTATCAGTAATTTCAATTAATATTTTATTTTGATCCAGTAATTATTTTTTAATTTTAAAGACATCAAATTGTTATTTTTTTATCTTTTCAATGACTTGTTTTGTAAAACTGGATTTTTTTTTTTTCCATAGACTTGATTTTTTAAGAGCAGTTTTAGGTTCACAGCAATATTGAGAAGAAGGTACAGAAATTTCCCATATACCCCTTCCCCCCACACATGCATAGCTTCCCCCATCACCACAGACTGGTACATTGTTACAATTGATGACCCCAGAGTCCGTAGTTTATTTTAGGGTTCACTCTTACTGTTGTACATTCTGTGGGATTTGACAAATGTGTAATGATGTGTATCTACCATTATAGTATCATACAGAGTAGTTTCACTGCCCTAAAAATTCTCTGTGCTTCTCTGATTTGTCCTTCCCTCTCCCCTAACTCCTGGCAACCACTGTTTTTCTTACTGTCCCCATAGTTTTGCCTTTTCCAGAATGTCATATAGTTGAAATCATACAGTACATAGCCTTCTCAGATTGGCTTCTTTCACTTAGTAATATGCATTTAAGTTTCTTTCATGTCTTTTCATGACTTGATTGCTCATTTCTTTTTACTGCTGGATAATATCCCATTGTCTGGATGTGCCAGTTTATCTATTCACGTCCTAAAGGACATCTTGGTATCTTCCAATTTTTACCAATTATGAATAAAACTGCTATAAAGCTGCAATTAACACGTGCAGGCTTTTGTATGGACTTAATTTTTCATCTCCTATGGGTCAACACAAAGGAGTGTAATTGCTGGATCATATGTTAACAGTATATTTAGTTTTATAAGAGACTGCCAAAATGTCTTTGAAAAAGGCTCTACCATTTTACATTTCTACCAGCAATGACTTAGAATTCTTGTTGCTCCACATTCCACATACTTGGCAGCATTTAGTGTTTGTTCTGGATTTGGATCATTCTAATAGATGTGTAGTGTCTATGGCTATATTCTTTTGTGTCGAGTGTCTTTCATTCAACATAGTGTTTTGGTATTCATCCAGATTGTTGGATCTATGTAGTTGTAATTTGATCCTTTTCAGTGCTTTGTATGATTATATCACACTGCAATTACTCATTCTCTTATTCTCCTACTTGACAATCGTAGTTTTATTTTATTTTTTTTACATTACAACTAATGAGCTTATGAGTATCCTCATATATGTATCCTGGTTCACAAGTGCATACATTGTTGATGGGTATGTATTGGATATCCATATTTTTAATTTTAGAGGATTAACTCTTTTGTAAAATTGTTATATCAAATTATGCTACTTCTAGGGCCATATGAGTTTTCTTAATGCTCTATACTCTTGACAATACTTGGTGTTAGTAAGACATTTTAAGTTTAAGGAATCAGATGGGTGTGCAATTGATTCGTTGCAATTTGAATTTACATTTTCTTAAGAACTAAAGGAATTCTTTAGTTTTTAAAGGTTGAATCTTTAAAAGTTTCATATGTTTAATCATTAATTGAATTTACTCTTTTAACAAATAGTGCTCTTTCAAGTGTGTTTTTCTCTTTTTCTCAGTCATTAATACTGTTTTATACATTCTGGATGCATGTCTTGTATTGGTGATATGTGTGGTAAATACCACTTTGTGGTTTGGGTTTTTACACTATTTTTATGTCTTTGATAAAGAGAAGTTCTTAATTTTAATATAACCAATATATCAGTCTTTCCCATATGGTCAGTGCCTTTGGGGGGGTTTGTTCCCCCATTATTAGGTAGTATCACCAGGGTGGCCAGTTGGTCCTAAATTTTTCTTTGTAGAAATATTTTAATTATTTCTTTAAAATAAGATTTAAAATATTCAATTTCTTTAAAAGATGTAAACTATTCAGATTTTTAATTTCTTCTTATGTCTATTTTATTCTTTGGCTTTAAATTTGTTTTTCTTTTTGTTTTACCAGTTTTACTATGATGTGCTTGGTTACTACTATTGTTTTTTCATTTACCATGCTGGGAATTTCAGAAAGTTCTGCCAGTACCCTTCAAATGTTACTTCTTCTCCACTCTTTCTGTATTCTTCTTTTGGACTCCAAAATACTGTATCTTTTATGTCTTTTACATGTTTTCCACTCTTTCCTGATCCATTTTTCAGTTCACTCTTCTGTGGTTTCTAATTTGTTGTTAATTTCATCCATTCAGTTTCTAGTTTTGGTTGTTGCATTTTCATTTTGTTGTTTCAATGTCCAATTTTTTTAGACTAAATTGTCAACTTTATCTATTATAGTCTTTTATAGTTTCCAATTTTTGTTGTTGTTTGTTTTTAAAGATTTTTATCGGGGAAGGGGAACAGGACTTTATTGGGGAACAGTGTGTACTTCCAGGACTTCTTTCCAAGTCAAGTTGTTGTCCTTTCAATTTTAGTTGTGGAGGGTGCCGTTCAGCTTCAAGTTGTCCTTTCAGTCTTAGTTGTGGAGGGCGCAGCTCTGCTCCAGGTCCATTTGCCGTTGCTAGTTGCAGGGGGCGCAGCCCACCATCCCTTGTGGGAGTTGAACCGGCAACCTTGTGGTTGAGAGGATGTGCTCCAACCACCTGAGCCATCCCGGAGCTCAGCGGCAGCTCAGCTCAAGGTGCCCTGTTCAATCTTAGTTGCAGGGGGCAGAGCCCACCATCCCTTGTGGGACTCGAGGAGCTGAACTGGCAACCTTGTGGTTGAGAGCCCACTGGCCCATGTGGGAATCGAACCAGCAGCCTTCGGAGTTAGGAGCACGGAGCTCCAACCGCCTGAGCCACCGGCCGGCCCTATAGTTTCCAATCTTTTATGCAAATTTTTAATTCTGCCTATTATCTCCTCCCATATAATAAAGGTAGTTATTTTAAAGCCTGTGTCTTTTTCTAGATAATATTTGAATTCCCATAACTATTTTCATCTTTTGTTTCTGCTGCTTCCTGTTCTTGTTTTCTTATTGGTTTCCAGGGTTGAATAGTTTTTCTTTTATACTGGATATCATATTTGTAAAATATTTATAGATAGTTTGAGACCTTTCTCCAAAGAGAATTTAATTTTCCTGTGTGCCTGAGGGCAGTAGTACTTTAAGCATTTTCAGGGATAGGAGTGGTTCAAAGTAGATCTGCAGACTCTGAAAGGCTTTTCTATGCCCTTACTCCGAAGATTACCCTTTGGGAATTAGCTCACCAACCGTGGGTGGACTTAGACTCCAATCATTTTTCCTGTGAAATACTGTTCCCATCTATAATCAGAGACAAAGGGATCCCCCAAATGATTCAACAACCTAGTGTTCTACCTTTCTTGGTAACTCTCTTTCTCTCCAATGCTCTTAAAACATTAAAAATAAAAATCTACCTTTTTTAGTTGTCTTCACCTTACTTAGTTCTACTTACCATGACTGGACTCTGAAATCCATAAACAGCCTTATAACTTTAGAACCTGTGCCTCCTGTACTATTTGAGGATTTACTACCATACCTTCATGTCTGAATTTTATGTTTTTTAAATAATTGTCTTTGAAGTAGGTATCATTATTGATACTGTGTACTCCTTTATATATTTTTGTTCATATTGTATGCTCTGATTTTTATGAGTTTGTTTAGGGGAAGAACAAAGCAAAAGCAAGTATATTTTATCTTGTGTGTAATTTTCAGAATTTCTCATGAAAAATGTGAATGTACTTATCAGATTCTCAACTGTTTTAAATTGTGTCATGATATTTCAAAATTGTAGCAATTAGATGTCCTTCTTCCTTTTCTAGTTTTTGAGTAGAAAAATTGTATCTCATGATGAGTGTGTGTGTGTGTATGTGTGTGTAAATATGTATATATATATTTATATATGTATATATATATTTAAATATTTAAATCAATAGAAACAAAATGATATGCTGTGTTTTAACAGTCAGAAATGTGAAGTTATTTTATATTTTGTTTTTAAAAAGTGGTATTTATAATGTAATGTGATCATTCACATAAATGGTAGATTATTTAGGTGACATGTAATGACAACATTTACCTTTTCAAAGTCCCTACTAAATATTTCAGCCTAAATCTGTTTCTAAAAATGTCAGGTTGTTTGCTTAATTTGCTTAGTGGGAATAGAGAATAATTATCTCTTTGCTTAGACACAGAAATACTTTGAAGTTATGTTTTAAATTTAGCTATGTAGAAGACTTCTGAAGGCTTTTAATGTTTGTATCTAATCTTTATACAGAAGGATTCTGAATGTGAAAAACATTACTTAGTTTGTGTATCAGAAATATGAATGTAATTTATAGTGCAATATTAATTTGTTTAAAGCATTATTTATATGTACACTTTTCCCTTCATATTCTCTTTACCTCTTATAATCTGAGTTTGTGATCATGTAATTTAACTTCTCAAAATATTTGTTATGTGAATTAGATTAGTACATGTTCATATCTAGAATAAATATACTGTTACATATTATAATTTAAAATTTTACATACAACCAAACTATTACGGTGGAAAGACCCTAAAGTGACTACCAATGATCTCTGACTTCTGGTATTCACACTATTTTATCATTCCCTTTGAGTGTTGGTAGGACCTTTGACTTGCTTTTAAACCAGAAAATATGACAAAGATGGTGGGATATCAATTCTATGATTATGTTACATTATATGGTAAAGGTGACAGTATGTCACTTCCAAGAGTATGTTTCAAGTCTCTGTCTTGCCAAAAGACTTGCTCTAAAGACTCTCCCCGATGGCCTTGAAGAAGTAGGTGGAGCTGATGGCATCCTAGGAACGGAGGGCAACATCTAGCCATTCATAAGAAACAAAGGCCTTCAGTTCTGTAGCTGCAAGAAAATAAATTCCGCCACCAACGTGAGGGAGCTAGAAGTAGGTACATCCCTAGTCAAGCCTCTGATGAGAACCCAACTCCAGCTGACACCTTGATTGCAGCTCTGCAGAGGACCCTTGCTCCAGCCTCCTGGAGCATCTCCCTGAGGCTCTGAGTCAGAGAACCCAAGTATACCAGACTCCTGACCAACTATGCCCAGACTCTGACACAAAAATTATGAGATAATAAATATGTGTTGATTAAAGTCACTAAGTTTGTGGTAACTTCTTACTTGCATTAGATAACTAGTGCAGATAAATCTTTGTTCACTGAATTATATATTTCTGTACTAAATACCTAATACTTTAAGTGCTTTTAACCTATGAAGGGAATCTCTAGTCAAGATATAAATTTTACTTTTGTATTACAAAACACAGTGTCTGTTACAGAATAAAACGCAGTTTAAACCGTTTTTTATTAATCTGATTATTTTGTATTTATATATGCAAAATTGCCTTAAGAAATAATTTAGAATTTTCTTCTTTTTTTTCCATTTTCCTTTTTATTTTTACTTAAAGTTTACTGGGGTGACAATTGTTAGTAAAGTTACATAGATTTCAGGTGTACAATTCTGTATTACATCATCTATAAATCCCGTTGTGTGTTCACCATCCAGAGTCAGTTCCCCTTCCATCACCATATATTTGATCCCTTTACCCTCATCTCCCACCCCTTACCCTCTGGTAACCACTAAACTATTGTCTGTGTCTATGAGTGTTTGTTTCTCATTTGTTTGTCTTGTTCTTTTGTTGTTTTTGGTTTATATACCACATATCAGTGAAATCATATGGTTCTTTGCTTTTTGTGTCTTACTCATTTCGCTTAGCATGATAATCTCAAGATTCATCCATGGTGTCACAAATGGTCCTATTTCATCTTTTCTTACTGCCGAATAGCATTCCATTGTGTATATATACCACAACTTCTTTATCTATTCATCTATCCAAGGACATTTGGTTGTTTCCTTGTCTTGGCAACTGTAAATAAAGCTGTGGTGAACATTGGAGCACACTTGTCTTTATGTATAAATGTTTTCAGATTTTTTGGGTAGACACCCAGGAGAGGGATTGCTGGGTCATATGGTAATTCTATTCGTAATTTTTTGAGGAACCTCTACACTGCCTTCCATAGTGGTAGAATTTTCTTTGTTTGTAATAATGCTCTCTTCCTTTGTTTAAAATAATTGTTTGTGAGGTCCACCATTCTGATACTTTAATATGTATTTATTTATAAGGTCTGTAATGAAATTGAAGATTATAACAATCTTGATTCCAGATCACATTATTATATAAGTTACATGAAAATCTGTAATGACTATGCCAAACATTTCAATATATCAGTTCATTATATTTATAATATGAGGTCGGACAGTTAAGTTCACGAACTCATCCTGGAAAAAGTGCTGTATACCTCATAGCTGAATATCACAATGGTCACCTTCAAAGTACTCTCCTTGGGAAGCTATGCACCGACGCCAGTGCCTAGTCCACTCTTCAAAGCTGTTTTGGAACTCTTTTTCTGGAATGGCCATCAGAGCTGTCATCATATTACCCTTGATGTCCTGAATGTCATCAAAATGTCTTCCTTTTAACATTTCCTTTATCTTCGGGTAAAGAAAAGTCATTGGGGGCCAGATCAGGTGGGTAAGGAAGGTGTTCCAATACAGTTATTTGTTTACTAGCTAAAAACTCCCTCATAGATGGTGCCATGTGAGCTGCTGCATTGTTGTGATGCAAGAGGTTCAGGCAAAAAGCAAAAAGTTCAGGTCATTTTTGTCTAACTTTTTCACGCAGCCTTTTCAGCACTTCCAAATAGTAAACTTGGTTAACTTTTGTCCAGTTGGTACAAATTCATAATTAATAATCCCTCATCAAGTGTAGTACAATGACAGCTCTGATGACCATTGCAGAAAGAGTTCCAAAATTGCTTTGAAGGGTGGACTACATGCTGGCGTCGATGCGTAGCTTCCCAAGGGGACTGTAGTGATACTCAGCGATGAGGTATGTAGCACTTTTTCTAAGATGAGTTTGCAAACTTAATTGTCTGGCCACATATGTACATACTTGGTACAAAGTGATGGGATTTAAGGAGGTGACCGTAAACAAAGGAACAATAGTATAGGAATAATATAGATTGTGAAGTGCTTAACCCAGCAATAATGAGTATGATGATTTTCTAAAGCTAGAAAAACACTATATATCACATATTTTAAAAGTAGCATTTGGGGAAGTCTCAGGAAAAAACCTAACTCCCAAAGTTTCTTTGTTTCACAGAGAATAACGTTAGTGGTATAAAGAGGTATCATATTTCTACTTTAATTTTGTGGTTAGTACAGAAAAAGATTTACTCTTCAACTCATTTTTTGCATGGATACAAAAAACTAGCATGGCTGAAGCTGCATTTAGTATGTAACTGATTATTTAGATTATTATTCTCAACTGTTTTGTTCTTCATTAATTAAAATATGTATGCATTAAAATTATTTCTTTGTTCTAACTAACTCTACTATAAATGAAGACGATTTTCGAAGGTCTTTCTCATCTATTAAACTTTTATGTATAATGTAAATATTAAGTCACTTTATTTAGTTATCCTGTTGTATACATTTTATAAGAATTTATTTTGGAGGATGTTCTAGGCAGTAGCACTGTGTAAAACCAAGCTATGTCTCTGTTAGGCAATTTCAAAGAATACCAGAAGTGAAAAAATGATGTGGATTTATGAATTCACACAATTGTTTTTTCTCTGCCCACAAATGACTCTGTATTTTTTCCCAGACTTTTAATGCCTCCTCATATTATTAAGGAAAGCTGTATATCCCCAAATTCATAATCCATCCCATCTGCCGTGCAACATCCGCTATGTTCCTCTCATGTTTATTTGGTCTTCGCCACTTATTTCTTCTCACTCATACTCATATATTGGCTTTCTACTTTAAGTCTTTTGAATATTTGTTTTTAAAACTTCAATTAATGCAATAGTTTTTAAAGATGTTTTAATGTACAGTTTAAGTTTTTGCTTGAAAAAATGAGACTTTTGAATTTTATTGTTTAATAGTAAATGAGTTTTTGTATTTCTACAGATGTGATTCTGAAAATCGCTATGTTGGTAATCCACTTAGAGGAACATGTTATTGTAAGTATTTGCATTTTTTCATTTTAATTAATTGGTGTGTGTTATTAGTTTTAGGTGATTTTTGCATATAATAAAATTCATCATGAATAACTGATGCTGTCATTATTATGTTACCATTATACAACTCCATAGAAAGGCAATCAATATCTTTTTGCTATATTTTCTTAATTGTATTTGGTGCATTTTTTTTTTCTATTCTGAAGCGTAATGTAGCAATAGATCTTGTTCTGCACATGGAAGAAAATGCAGAAGTTGAGTACGCTTAGCTGAATTTTAATGCAATATTTTTCATTATGATTAAATTTTGAACATAAAAATTTTTGTGATAGATTTTTGCAGGGGACAGTTTTGGTCATTATTAAAAAGCTGCACAGATTTTGTATTTAAAGATACTTTCATTGGGTAATGATCATATGGTAGATGTGTATTTAACTTTGTAAGAAACAACCAAGTTATTTCCCAAATGGGTGTACCATTTTACATTTCTACCAGCAGTGTTTGAGAGTTTTGCTTCTTCCAAGTCTCTCAATACTTTGTATGGTTAGTCTTTTTAGTTTTAGGCATTCTAATAGGTGTGTAACGGTTTCTAATTCTCACTTCATTTGCATATCCCTTTTGACTAATAATGTAAGCATTTTTTCATGTGATTATTTGCCATATCTATATTTTATTTGATGAAATATGTTTAAATCCATTGCCTAGTTTTTAAAATTGGATTGTTTGTTTTCATATTATTGAGTTCTCAAGGTATTTCATATATTACAGATACAAGTCCTTTATCTGATATCTTATTTCAAATATTTTTTTCTAGTTTGTGGCTTGTCTTTTCATTCTATTAAGAGTATTTTTTTGAATGGCAGTTTTTAATTCAGATGGAGTTCAATTTACCAGTTTGTTCCTTTGAGAAATCTTAGCCTAATCTAAGGTCAAAAGATTTCCCACTATATTTTTCTCTAGAAATTTTATATTTTTAGGTTTTTCCATTTAAGCATATAGTCCATTTTGAGTTAATATTTATACATATTTTAAGGAATCAATCAAAAAAATTTTCTCCATATGTATATCCAAATGTTTTAGCACAATTTATTTATGGATTGTCTTTTAACCAGTGAATTGTTTTTGCAACTTTGTTGAAAATCAGTTGTCCACATATGTGTATAAGACTATATAAGACTATTTCTGGACTTTCTGTATTGTCCCACTAATTAATTTGTTTATTCTTATGCCAGTATAGCACTGTTATGATTATTCTAGCTTTACAATAAGTCTTGAAACTATGTAATATTTATTTTCCAATTTTGTTCTTCCTTTTCAAACTTATTTTGGCTATTCTATTTTCTTTGTGTTTCACATGAATTTAAGAACCTGCTTGTCAATTTTCACAAAAATACATGTTAGGATTTGAAATGAGATTGTTTTTAGTTTACAGATCAGTTTGGGGAGAATTGATATCTTAACTATAGTGAGTCTTCTGACCCATTAGCATAGTATATATCTTTTTTTAAAAATTATTTTTTATTTGGTAGTTTTTACTGTACAGGTCTTTCACAGTTTTTGTCAGATTTATACCTACATGTTTTATATTCTTGATGCTATTGTAAATATTATTTTTTAATATTTCATGTGTGATTGTGTCTTTATGTACAACTACAAATAATTTTAATATTGGTTTTTATATCCTTCAGATTTGCTAAACTCATTTCAAGTACCATTTTTGTAGATTCTGTCATATTTTCTACATAGACAATAATGTGTTCTACCAATAATGGAATTTGAATTTTTCCTTTCTGGATGCCTTTTTTTTTCTTGCCTGATTGCGTTGGCTACTATGTCTGCTACCCCGTGGAAAAATTTGATGAGCATATAAACATTCTTGTCTTGTTCCTGATCTTAGAGGGAAAGCAGTCAGTCTTTCACTATTATGCATGATGTAGTTTTTTTCCTAGATGCCTTCATCAGTTGAGGAAATTCCCTTCTATTCTTATTTTGCATAGTCTTTGTATCAGGAATTGATGTTTGTTTATGTCAGATGGTTTTTCTGTATCAACTAGATAATCCTTAGGTGTTTTGATTACACTTGGTTAATATAGCAAATGGTATAACATTATATATACCACTTTTTTTGTCAATCACCAGGTAGTGGCTATAGGGATTATTTCTAGGCTTTGGTTATTATGAAAAATGCTGATATAAACATTAAGATGGTCTCTCTGTAGACATATATTTTCAGTTTTTTAAGGTAGATTTCTGGGAGTAGAATTGCCAGATCATACGGTAATTTTATATTTAACATTTAAAGAAACTGCCAAATGATTTTACAGCATGGCTGTACCATTTTACATTTCCACTAGCAATTTATAGATATTTCATTTTTTTTTTTGTATCCTCACCAACACTTCATTTTGTCTTTCTTATTATAGCTGTTATAGAAGAGGTGTAGTAGTATCTTGTGGTTTTAATTTACATTTCTCTATGACTAATAATATTGAGTTCAATTTCACGTGTCCGTGTCTCAAACATGTTTTTGTGAGATGTGTAAAATAGTAATTTCCTAATACTTTTGTTGCTATTTTGAATGGTATCTTTTTAAATTACATTTTCTATTTATGTTTGATATTTAAAACTAAAATTCTTTTTAGTACATTGATCTGATATTTATCAACTTCTATTAACTCTATTAATTCTAGTTTCATAGATTCGTTTTATTTTTAAATGTAGCTAATTATATTGCATGCAAATAAGGACAGGTATTTCCCTCACTTTCCAATTCTTTTATTCTCTTATTGGGATGGTTGGGATCTTTATTTCAGTACTGAATCAAAATGATGGTAGTAGATATCACCATTAAGTCAACACATTGGTATAGTTTATGGAATATTCCCTGTATCAAGTTAATAAAATTCTTATCTATATTATTGTGCTGCAGGATTTCATCATGAATGCCTTTTTATTTATCTTGTTAAATGTGAAGTTGCATTGATAGACTTTCTAATGTTCAACATCTTTTCATTTTGGGGTAAACGAATCATAGTCATGGCATATTATTTGAAATACCACAAAATATTAATTTTTATATTTTATTTGGGATTATTTTCAATATAAATGAATGTAGACTATAGTTTTACATTATTTTTTCTAATGAAATAACCTTTGACTATAATTTTTTACCTTTCCTTTTTTATCTTCATATTTTGTAAGTATGGTGATAGCTTTTGAAAATGAATTTGAGGTTACTATTTTCTTTTAAAGCAGGAATAGTTAAAAATATTAAGTAAACCTCAAAATTGGCTAAATTCCATCAAAATCTCTAAATTCCATGAAAATTAGCTAAATTCCATCAAAATCTCTCATGCTTTTTTTTATTCTTTCTGTTCATCGTCTTTATTTATTTATTTATTTATTGCCATATTACAGCATGATGAGAGGTGGGGTTTATTCATTCTTTCCACTGGTTAGTAATTTTTAAAAAAATGTTGTTTTTGCCTACAATTGACATAAGTTTTCTTATTAAATTATTTTCTACATAGTTTGTGGTTCAATTCTTACCTTCTTGTATGTCTATGTAAGAATTTTCTTAATTTTGATAAGTATTTTAAATACCACTTTGCAATGATAATTCTAATTTTATTAAGAATGTGACATATAAAATACTGTATCTTATTAAGGTGTTTTTGTTGCCTAAGGGACTTTTGACAATGTTTGGAGACGTATTTGCTTATCATAACTGTGCACGGGGCATGGGTCTTAAGGGTATCTAGGGGATAAAGGTCAGGGATGCTGTTATACATTCTACAATGTGCAAGACAGCCTCCTCAGAACAGAGAATTATCTGGCCCCAAATTTCAACAGTGCTCAGATTGAGAAACCCTGATTTAGAGGTTTCATCAGATTCAGATTTGATTTTAGAGGAAACAGTGTTTCATAGGTGGTTTGTGTTCTTCATCTAGCAGAAGCGTATAATGCCTCCTAGTCTTTCCTTTTACGTTATTAGCAGACACTAAATGTCAGTGTTTAGAACGTAATTGACTAGAGGTTGCAAAACAGTGATATCCCAATTCCTTCTCTATTTCTTGATTTGAAAACTCTGTAGAAACAATTTTCTTTCATATGTTTGATTACTCGTTGCTATAATTCATATAGAAAAGGTATGATAAATGTTATAGTCTTCTTTTTATTTACAAGTTTTCAAAGTAAGGAATTGTTTGTTCAATATCTCTCAAAGTTGACCACTGGTTTTTTTTTGTGTGTGGGTTTTTTTTGTATCGTAAACATATGAACACATGTGCATATTCAAAATGTTGTAATCCATTTGCAATTATTTTCCTTACTGATACTCAAATTGTCTATTTTCTATGTCTTTTAAATTACCTTTATTCTCCATCTTTCCACATTCATTTTGCTCTTCTTCTTTCAAACATCTTGGATGTTATAGAGATATAGTTTTTCTGATATTTTTAAATTAGAAATTCTTCTTTGATTCTTCTTGAATCTTTAGCTTTTATTGTGTACCAAAGTAGTAACTAGTTACAATTATGCACACATATAAATTATATTCCATTTTTTAGAAATAAGAAATATACTATTGTTTAAAAGCATATGTTTATGTTTAAGATTAAGGTAAATTTTCTTAGATCACTGCTGTCCAATATAAATTAATGTGAGCCACATATTTTTAAGTTTCTACCGCCTACATTAAAAAGTAAAAAAAAGCAGGGGAAATTAATTTAAATAATATTTTTATGTCTACATATCTAAGGTATGTCATTTTAACATGCAACAGTATAGTAATCATCAAAATATATTTTTTAAAGTTTTTTTCAAATTAAGTGTTTGAAATACAGCTTGTATATTTACAGCAATCTCAATTCAAATCAGTCACATTTCAATTACTCAATAGCCACATGCGATAGTGGCTACCATATTTGATGGCTCATCTCTAGATTTATATAGGATATTCACTGTTTTAAAAATGTTAAAGGAATAGTCATAAAGCACTAGATGGCAGCCTTGTCATTTGTTATAAGACATTTATGGCTTAATAGACATTTATGGAAAAAATGGTGTTAAAAGAAGAAAAGGTCAGTAGTTCTTGTAATAGTGTTAATGGAAACTATTCTGAATTTTAAAGATTAGAGTGAAATTTGAAATGCAGGTCCACACTGTAACTTAAAGCAGTTGAGTGCAATATGGTGTTAACTTAATTGAAAGTAATATACCAGTGGTTGTATCCTATAGAGTCCTAGTAAGTTTTTCAAACATCAGTTTAAAACCAAAAACCAAGTATGTTAGAAAGCTGTCATGACTCCCGTGGGAAAAAAAAGAAAAGTTTCTAGCAATGATACCTAATTTGATTGACCCTGGGTAACATTGAATTACATAGATTATCTCTGCAAATATAAAAAAGTAGTAGTCCCAAGGTTTTGTAGTTCCTTTTTTCCTTAAATGTTTTGTTTTTAATTATGATAACAATTATAACGAAGAAAACCTTAAACACAACATGAAAAACTGGACTATGCAAATGTTACATAGATGATATATTTTCAATGAGTAGAAATCAGAGTACAGAAAGTCATTTTCTGCAATCATCTACTTTAGGCTACTACTATATTAATCCTTTAACTATATGTAATACCCAAACTGCTAATTATTGTGCTTTAGTACATTTCCAAGTAATCTAACACATTTTGGCTTATTTCACCTTTTATTCTTTGAAAAATTAATGTTTTATTTTGAATTTCTTCTATTGCTATTTAGAGTTCAGGATGTAACTGTCTTTTTGAGAGTAAGGAATTTAATTACAACTTACATAGTGATCACCTGTACCACTGATTACATCTTACTTTAATTTATATTAGTAAAAAAAATGAAATATTTATCCATCTCACTGTAAACCCTTTAATTATCATTGATTTATTTAATTAATGTTTATGGTTTGAACTGAAAGACATTATTTATAAGCATATTATTTATTGGATTTGATTTTTCTTTTGTTTGATAAATGAGAGACAATATTTCTAATATACATTACTGTAGCTGTAAATGAAAAAAACAAAATATCAATCTCAATTTAATTAAAATGCTGTCATAGAAAACAATAAAGCAGTTAAAACTTGAATTAACCTTATATTTAGTGTAATTATTCTGTATTTTGTTCTAAAACAGATTAATTTTTTCTATTTTAAACTAAATATATTGTTGTTTGTTAGTTAATGCTTTATATGATTATTAATCATTGAATATAAATAGCTATTTAAATAGGATTTGGCTGGTCCATCTGCAAATTGAGCAGAAGTGACCTTAATGAACACTCTAAATTCTTATATTTCATAGTTTGAAGACATAATGGATTGAAGATTATCTGACCAAACATTAATGAGCCACATGGTTGGCAGTTTAACCTTATTCTTTGATTCATCAGTGTTTTTATTAAATTTCCGGAAGTTATATTCTAATATTTTGAGACGTTTATTTCAGAATTATTTAATATTTTTGCATATTCTAAAATTGACAATATGCACAATTATGAGAAAGTTAAAAATAGCTGAAAGAAAAAAATTGCTATTGAATTAATCTAGAGAGAGAGAAAAAATTTATTTGACCATGTATTTTATGGTTAAGTGTTATATTATTCTGGTTATGTAAATAACATAGACTCATTGTAAAAATAATTTATAAAAACAACAAAGTGTAAGAAAGAAAACAAAAATGTCTGAAGATCTCCCACCAGGGCTCCCAAGTGGAGTTGTGTAGTCTGTGTCCTCTGCAAAGGCACTGGCTGCAAGGTAGAGTGTGAGGGCTGACACGCTGTGCTCACTGTTCTCACTAGACCTGGAACTGGTGTGGGGCCGGATCTACATTCAGCAAGGGTTAGTAGTTCCTTATTTGTATAAAAATGCTGAATAGGCTAAAGAAGGCACTGCATGCCTTTCTGAGGACTTTTTATATAAAGGAGGTTATAACATATGTAATATTCTTATTCGAACTTTTTTTCTAACAACTTATAGCTTATTATTTAGCATCATTTACGAAATAAAACATAACCTTTGTCCAAATACTACTTAACCTTTATTGAGCATTTAGTGTGCTAGGCTAGCCTAAGTTTTTTGTTTGTACTAGCTTACTTAATCCTCAGCTGAGAAGGATACACTTATTATCCCCTTTTTCTATTTAAGTGAACAGAGGAAGAGAAATTAATTAATTTGTATAAGATCACAAGCTGGGAAACGGCAAAGCCAGTTTCAATCCAGGCAGTCTGGTTCTGTAGCCCACACTCTTGACACCAGGTGGTAAAACTAGAGCAGTATATTTAACCCAGGAGTTGTTTTTATATGAAAAAAATAAAAAACATCATCTTGTAGGAAATAAAAATAGATTTAAACAATGAAAAATTCATACCATTCTCTCAAATTAGAAGTCTTCAGATAAAAATATACTTACCAATATTTATAAATTTTATGCAGTTTCAGTTAGGATTTCATTCAGTTAGGTTTTTTGAAGGGTATGCATTAGAATAAATTACCTTCAAATTTATTTTAAATAATAATCTTTTAGAATATTCAGTAAAATTATGTAAGAAGGAATATGAATATTCAAACATACTGTAACTCTGTACTGGTTCCCATAGTGGTGTAGGAATCAATGAGCAAATAAAGGTTAGGATTAGATTGGAACATTTGAGAATTTATATGGCAGTTTTATAGAAGTTCTTAACGACTTAATCTGCTTGTTCTTATATCTCAAATTTTATCTTAGATTGTGGCTTTTGCATTTCTGCCTTAAAT
The DNA here is from genome assembly GCF_004115265.2 of Rhinolophus ferrumequinum. Taxonomy (NCBI): domain Eukaryota; kingdom Metazoa; phylum Chordata; class Mammalia; order Chiroptera; family Rhinolophidae; genus Rhinolophus; species Rhinolophus ferrumequinum. The sequence goes on along the minus strand of NC_046299.1, from coordinate 12,953,505 downwards.
ATTTAATCTCTAGGTAATATTCCACTCCTAGCTAAAATAGACCCCCTCACACTTCTCCATAACCTTCCCCCCTCCCCACCCAATCCTAACACTTCCACAGTAGGACATTATCTCACTTGTTTGTTTACTTGAATGTGGGTTTTCTTTACTCACCAGAATGAAAGTCTCTGAACCCAGGACCTTCTCATGTTGGAACTCATAGTTAGAAAAGTATATGATTCTTAGGCAGGCTTTCAGTAAATGTATAATGGTAGTAGTACACATACAAATTATCAATTAATAAATGAATATGCATGTATTGTGGCTGTATGAGCAGATATGTTTATTGATGGGGTGTTTGACCAAAAATATTTGGAGATCATGTTATAGGTTATCAAGTAAAAATTGCTTTATATTTATTTTTCAATTTATTTACACAAAGTAGTACAATTCATCATTGAAAAACTTTAAAAATCAGCCATTCATTTAAATAAAAATGAGTTTCAAGCTTTGTGTGTGTGTGTGTGTTTTTTTACTTAGCCTGTGATACGTTTGCTTCAAGTAATATCTAAGTAGATTCCCAAATGTCATTCCAGAATAATGAAAAGTTTAGTTACTTGCGGAGGCACTTTTAAGGAAGGTAGCTTCTGAAGAGGTCATGGCATATTATATGAAAACCCCTAATTAGAATCATTGATGTATAGGCATTGGTGATCATAGTCCATCCTCTTATTCATGAAGATGAAAAAACTAAGACTCAATGAGTTTTAAGTGTATAGTCTAGGTTACACAATCGATAATTTCCAGAGTGTGGATAATAAAGGTTCTGTGCTTTTCTCGTGATATTATATCTAGCAAATGTTCAACTTGCAAAATTCCTGCCACAGATTTTACCTTTGGAATTTTTCTAAATGTTCCAAGTTCAATAGAAATTCTTAATTAATAACTGTAAGTATGTATAGTAATGTTCAGCAAGCAAGGAAAACTAATATTTATTGAATATTATGTGAAAGCAATTTAATATTGTTTCATTTAATACTCACAAGGGTGACATACTTTTTCTCCTTAATTTACTTACTGAAGAGTTACACTGTTGGAGCTTGGAAAAAGTGTTAGTTGTTGGAATGGACCCACTTCTGTTTACTTATTCGACATATACTTATTGACTATTGTGTTGGACTCTGGGGATATTAGTGAATAAAATGTGTTGTGCTATGTCAAAGCCTATAAACTAGTAGAGAAAATAGATAGTAAACTTGTTATACAATTACCTCGATGTGATTTTCATAAGAACTCTGTATGAGAATTATTGACGCTTTGGAAATATATTGCAAGAGAGCCTGACCCAATAATAAGATAGGGAGTAGAAGTGGGTGCAGCAAGAGAATGATGGAGTTTTGATGTGAAAGATGACTTATAGTGGAGTGCTGATGGTGGGAAGATGGGGAGAAGTAGGAGCAGGGGGGCAGCATGCACAAAGGTCTGGCGTTAGAACGAACGTGGCATGTGAGATACTAACACTGAAACGCATAGAACTGGGTGGAGAGAGGTAGGAGATGAGGGATGTGAGCTCTGCAGGATCCAAATCATGCAGTGGTTTATAGACATGTCAGAATTTTGGTCTTTATTGTAAGGAAAATGGGAAGCCATTGACAAATGTTGAGGAGAGTAAAATGTTAAATTTTAATTAAAAAATAGTCAGTCTACTTGCACTGTGCCAAACAGCTTGGTGAGGGCAATTGAGCAGGAAACAAACCATTGTAGTGTACTTTCTGAAGCATGTTCGTGGAGCTACATGTCAAATACAGTGGGTCCTCAAATAACATCTTTTCGTTCAATGTTGTTTTGTATAACGTTGATGAGAAAAAGAATCAATTTCTGGTGGGGGAAACTGTGTGGAGTTGACACGTTCTCCCCATGTATACTGGATCCTCTGGTTTCCTCCCACATCCCACACATGTGCACATTAGGTGAAGTGGTGTGTCTACATCGTCGCAGTGTGTGTGAGGGTGGGTGTGCATGTGGGTGTGCCCTACGATGGAAGGGGAAGACTGTCAGGCCACCTGAGACCCTGAACTGGAATAAGAGGGTTGGAAAATAATTATCTTACTTGTTTTTATTAATCTTTTTAAAGTATGTATAGCTCACATTTATTTCAATGTTTAATATTAGAAGTGTTTTGGTTCTGTAGTTAGAAGTTTGGCAATGTTTTTGTGACCAGAAGTATGCCGTGGGAACTTAACTGTCTGTATCAATTAGCCTGTGGTCAAATTGATTTCATTATACCTCCTTTTGCTTAAAGTCGCAGTTTCCAGGAACCTATGGACAGTGTGAAGTGAGGACTTACTGTATGACAATGATATATTGAGACTGTGAATGTACTTGAATTTATATTCATGTAAATTTTATCATTTACTAAACAGTTGTAAGTCGGCAAATCCATGTACTTATGTGTACATGCATGCTGTTGTTTAAAACATATTTGGATTCTTACTGTTGTTGTCAAACCTACATGCATCCTTTTCTAAATATCAGACCTTGACCTAATATATTTATGAACAAATATCTAAGTGTATGTAAATACACATATGAAAATCTTACTATTGAAATTTTCTAGAATTCATTCAGAGCCAATGTAGTGAATAAGAAACAGTGAAATAACATTTATTGAATGCCTTTATTTCATAAGATATTCTTCTCTTAGCCAAATACACACTAACACAATTATGTTTAACTCACAGAGCAATCATAAGAGATAGGCAGTTTTATCCCCTTTGTACCAGTGGCTCTCATTGAGCTTAATTAACCTACATAAAATAGCCCAATTGTGTCCCTTTGACATGTCTCCATTTTTTATTGGGGAAGGGGAACAGGACTTTATTGGGAAACAGTGTGTACTTCCAAGACTTTTTCCAAGTCAAGTTGTTGTCCTTTCAATTTTAGTTGTGGAGGGTGCCGGTCAGCTTCAAGTTGTTGTCCTTTCAGTCTTAGTTGTGGAGGGCGCAGCTCAGCTCCAGGTCCAGTTGCCGTTGCTAGTTGCAGGGGGCACAGCCCACCATCCCTTGCGGGAGTTAAACCGGCAACCTTGTGGTTGAGAGCCCACTGGCCTATGTGGGAATTGAACTGGCAGCCTTCAGAGTTAGGAGCACGGAGCTCCAACATCCTGAGCCACTGGGCCGGCCCCTCTCCATCATTGTTTGAATACTTATTTTCTGGTGCTATAAAATATTTCAGATTCACCTTATACTTTTCCTGCCCTAGCTGTGGATTAACCATTTTGTCCAAGAAGCTGTGGTTATATTGAAGAATGATACTTAGAAACCAAAATCTGGGAGCAAAGTATGCTTATTGGTTCTGGAGTATTACTCTTTCTTTCCTTAAAAAATTGTTACTTAAAAATGAAAATCCAAGTATATTTTTATTCTCTTTTTGAAACTCAGTTTTCTTGCTTTAACTGAAATTTGTTCTATCTTGAAATTTGGCTGTCCCCTAAGAGAAGTGTTTTCTGTTTTCCCCCCAATGTTGATACCTTAGAATCTAGACATGGGAATAGTATCTGCTTTGTTCCCTTTGACACTGACAAATAATTGCTTTGCTTCACCTGTTTGAAAATTTTATCTGCTTTGAAGCAATATTCCACCTCTCTTTGTTGCTACCTTTCACTGAGATCCATAGAGATACAAAGCCAGGGGCTCAAGAATGGGAGAATGAGGAATGACTGCTATGTGTACAGAGTTTCTCTTAGGAGTGATAAAAATGTTCTAAAATCAGATAGTGGTGATGGTTGCACAGCTCTGGGCATATACTAAAAACTACTGAATTGTTCACTTCAAAAGGCTGAGATTGTTGGTATGTGAATTATATCTCAATAAAGCTGTTATTTAAAATACAGTATGGACATCCAGGCACATCAATGTTGGCATGTGCACACATGCACAGGCATGCGTGCGCTCATGCACACATACACACACACACACACACTCACATAAACCAATTAGCTATTTACAAAGAAAAATAAGGCAAGATACTAAGTGTTCTTAAGTAATAATATATATCAAAAGATAATATATATCAAAAGACTGGAATACTATTTATGGAATATGTGAACTCAGCCATGCTGTCTACATAGAAAAACAAAATAAATATAAAACAACATAATGATAATTTTCAGATAAGCAAAGGTCTTAAAAGTATATTATCTATATACTCATCCTGAAAAAAAATCATGCATACACATTCTACAACTAAGAGACAAATCCAAATATGAAAATATCAAAGCAAAAAGGTTTGGCAGTGAATAGATGACAGATTTCAAGTTGAATAAAATGTTATCTTTTTATGTCTAAAATCAGATTGTTTACCAAGAAATATAAAACAACTAAAAAGATACTAAAACAATAAACGATTTCAGTATGCAACCAGATATACTATAAAACTATTAACACCTGCAGCTCTTACTTTGGCATATCACGTGAAAGATATCATGGAATATATGGCCTTTTGTGACTGGCTTATTTTATTTATCATAATGTTTACAAGGTTCATCCATGTTATAGCAGGTTTCTGTACTTCATCCCTCTTTGTGGCCAACTAATATTCCATGCTATGGGCATCCCGCATTTTGTGTACCATTCATCTGTTGATAGACATTTGGGTTGTTTTTACTTTTGGACTCTTATGAATAATGATGGATTCTTTAAATCTTTTGTACAGTGTATTTCCTTTCATTATTTAGTTTGCAGTCTTCAACTGTCTTCAGATTTTTTTCTGTCATATATTTAACATATACGTGCTTCTTTTCAATTTGTTATGATATCTGCTTTTACAGTATTAGTCATATGTATATTGAAAATTTCTGTGTCTATTCCTCTTTAGTGATTTTCATCTCTGTTCAATATGGGAGGCTTTTTCAGATTTGACCTGCATAGCACTGATTCAGTCTTATGTTGTTTTAATTATTTTACTTTATGATTCTCTTATTATATTTAATGTTGCCATTATGTCATTCCTTTTTTGTTTCTGTTTTTCAGTTTTTACTTAGCTCTCTTTATTGTAGTCTTCAGTGTTATCTTTCATCTGTGATTTTTCTGGTTTTTTTTTTTTAGATTTTCTTTTTCCTTTGATGCATGCTACATAGATAATTTAAATGATTAAACACTTTACTCATATTAAACAATTATATATACTTTATTGTTGAGTAAATATTTTTTTCTCTTCTCACTATATAAATCAAACTACTTTAACAAAACAAAAGCGGTCAACCTTTCTTTTTTCTTTGTTTTCACGACTTTGTTTCATCCAAACAATTAGAACTTGGAGCCAGAGTATGAACAGTCTTATATTAACCTTAAGGTCTACCAAATTCATGCAAAGTAAAGAGGTATAAAGAAAAGTGGCTCTTCTGTGTATCCATTTTACTCGCATTTGTAGGCTCCATTGGGAAATTTAATTGCCAACCTCTAAATTTCTTGGAATTATCAGAGATAGCTTGCTGAATGTTGACCAAAATATTTAAGAACTAGCTATATTGTTTACAGTTGTTACAATCGTCAGGGCTCAGACAGTGAAATGAGAGGATTAACGTATTTGGTCTTTATGGTTTCTGAAAGCTTTGAAACGTATATCTTTTGCTTGTATTTCTGTTCACAAGTTTTTAAATACTTATTTCTTGTTAGTAATATAATTAAACATGCAGAATACAGTTTATCTTTTCTCATTATGAAAATGTAAACTATGCTGAAAAGTACATATACTTTTTTAGAATATAATATAATTTAAAAATAGTGTACCTGCCACTGAGCTTTCATAAAGCTTACCACTTTGTTTCATTTGCGGCATCAACACAGGCTCCGCCACTGCTGACCTTAGTAGGGAAGGGCCATGGTTTACAGGGCTCCTTCCTACAGTTCAGCAGCAGGGTCTTCTTAAGGCTTTTTCTGTTGTTTTTGTTGTTGTTAGGAATTTGTTAGTGTTTTCTGATTACAGCTGCTCTAGCTCCCAGGTGGGGTTATAAGGAAGTATAATAAAAACAAACTCAAAAAACAGAAACAAAAACCCCTCAAACCCAGAGAACTTAACAACGGATCATCCCCTTGTGTTCCAAGGTCATGGCCTTTTACCTACCCAAGGACATTGCCCTGAAATTTTTCTTGCCTCATTAATTTCTCTTTTACTACTAAATTTTTATTTATGCCAAACAGTTAAAAAAAAAATGCTGTGGCTCCCAATTTAAAAAGAAGCTCTCTCACTTGTTTTTCATCACATTTTCTCCTCCTGCTACTTTGTCATTTCTCTCTGTTTATCCATAATGCAGTAAATGATTTGAGTTGATTTATAGTCAAACATGACTTCCTTCTTTATACCATAATAAAGTGGTTCATTAAAGCAGTACAAAAACTTCTTTTCTAAGTATGTACATTTGCATAAACTTGAGACGTATTTTAAATTTTAATGTTTTATGTCCTGTACCCTACTTAGCTGAGAAGTTCAGAGTAAATTTCAGGATTAAGGTACATATTTTAAGTGCCAGGTAATTAATTATCTGTAACACCCCTAAAAATGTACCAACATGATATTTAAATTGGGGGAGAAATACATCATGTGGGTAAGTGGAGAACTGTGTAGATGGCTTCTGGAAGACTTGAATTCTAAACAGCTTTGAAAGGAAACATTTTGTGTAGAGGTCTAAACTTTCTTCAATTTATAATAATTCACATTCACTGAGTGGTGCTCTTATTAGTCACTTGAATTGAGTAACACTCTTACTAATTTAGTTCCAGGTCAGGCTTATTTTTTTAGCCCAACCAACATTAGAATTGATCATTACCATATGTAATATACATTGTACTGATCTTATACTTCCAACTGTAACAAATAAGAATAGAGAAATCAAGCAGGAATGCCTTGCCAAGAATTTGGTGGGACATAATTGTGTCACAGGAGGAGCGTCCAAAAAGGCAAAAGAGTTTCCAGAGGGTCAGGGCACTGCAGCTTTGCCCAGAGCTGCCCAGGTGTCCCAGGTCACCCAGACCCTACCTCCTGAAGGTTATCTACTCCTGACTTCTTAATATTTAGTTTCAAGCTAGAAAAAAGTAAAGATAATTATGCAGACAAATTCTTGAAAATAGTTTTGAAGTGTTTACTTTTTCTTAGTAGTATTTGTCCTTCATTCTTAATAAATATGATCTTTTCCCAGTATTGCAGCCCTACTTCTGAATCCCCGTCAGCTGCAACTGACTGGTGATCACTACTCTCTTTTTTTATCGTTTTAAAGATTTTTATTAAAAATATAGCTAACATACAATATTATATTAGTTTCAGGTGTACACTATAGTTATTCAATGTTTCTATACCTAAAGAAGTGATCACCATAAGTCCAGCAACCATCTGACACTACCACTCTATCACAATATTATTGACTATATTCCCTGTGCTGTATATTAATTTCCCCTGACTTATTTGTTTTATACCTGGAAATTTGGACCTCCTATTCCCCTTCACGTTTCCCTCCACTTTTTAATTTTTCAATTACTGTTGACATTCAGTATTATTTTATATTAACTTCAGGTGTATAGCATAGTGGTTAGACATTTATATAATTTAAGAAGTGATCTTCCTGACTAGTTTAGTACCCACCTGGCACTATACATAGTTATTGCCATATTATTGACAATATTCCCTATGCTTTACTTTACATCCCATGACTATTTTGTAACTACCAATTTGTACTTCTTAATCCCTTCCTCTTTTTTCATCCCCCAACTCCCAACCTCCCCCTCCAATCTGGCAACCATCAAAATGTTTTCTGTATCTATGAGTTTGTTTCTGTTTTTTTTTGTTGTTGTTTTTGTTCTTTCGATTACATATATAAGTGAAATTACCTTGCCTCTGTCTTTCTCTATCTGACATTCTGCTCACAGTACCTTCCATGTCTATCCATGCCACCACAGATGGCATGAACCCATTCTCTTCCATGAGCTGAACAATCAATATTCTATTTTATATATGTCCCACTGACTCTTAATCCATTCTTCCATCGACAGACAGCCGGGCTGCCTCCACATCTTGGCCATTGTAAACAATTCTGCAGTGAACATATGGATGCACAGATCCCATCAAATTAGCATTTTGGGTTTCTTCAAATAAATACCCAGAAATAGGATTATTGGGTCCTTCTTTGTCTCTTGTTTTAGTCTATTTTGTCTGATATAAGTATTACTACCCTAGCTTTTTTTTTTTCCATTTTCATTTCCATGAAACGTTTCCATCTCTTTACTTTCTTTCTCTGTGTATATTTCAGTTTAAATTGAGTCTCTTGTAGTCAGCATATGTAAAGGTTTTGTTTTCTTATCCATTTAGCCCTCTTATGCCTTTTGATTGGAGCATTTAATCCATTTACATTGAAAGCAATTGTTGATAGATTTGTAGCTATTACCATTTTATTATTCATAATTTTTATTATTATTTTATTTTCATCTTAAAGAAGTCCCTCTAACATTCTTTGTAATACTGGTGTGGTGGTCATGAACTCCTTTAGCTTTTTCTTGTCTGGGAAGCTTTTTATCTGTCTTTATAGTTTAAATTATAGGCTTGCTTGGTAGAGTACCCTTGGTTGTAAGTTCTGACTTTTCATTACATTAAATATTTTCTGCCAATCCCTACTGCCTGCAAGTTTCTGTTGAGAAATCAGCTGACAATCTTATGGGGGCTCCCTTATAAGTTACTAGTGACATTTCTCTTGATGCTTTTAAGATTCTCTCTTGGTCTTTAACCCCTGCCACCTTAGTTATAATGTGTCTTAGTAAGGACCTGTTTGGATTAATCTTGTTTGGGACTTTCTGTGTTTCCTGGACTTGTATGTCTATTTCCTTCACCAGGTTAAGAAAGTTTTCAGTCATTATTCAAATAAGTTCTCAGTTTCTTGCTTTCTGTATTCTCCTTGTGGTATCTCTATGATGCAAATGTTGTTACATTTGATGTTGTCCCAAAGGTCTCTTAAACTATTCTCTTTTTTAAAAAATTCTTTTTTCTTTTTGCTGTTCCGATTGGGTGTGTCTGCTATCTTGTCTTCCAAATCACTGATTTGATCTTCTGCTTCATCTAGTCTGCTGGTGATTCCTTCTAGTGCATTCTTCATTTTAGTTATTATATTCTTTGCTTTTGACTGTTTTTTTTTTATGGTTTCTATGTCCTTTTTTATGCTCGTTATCTCTTTGTTGAAGTTCTCACTAAGTTCTTTGAGCATCCTTAGAACCATTGTTTTGAACTCTGTCTCTGGTAGGTTGCTTGCCCCCATTTTGTGTAGTTCTTTTTCACCTGTTCTTTCATTTGGAATGTATTTCTTTGTTTCCTCATTTTGGCTGCCTGTCTGTGTTTGTTTCTATTTGTTAGGTAGATCTTCTATATCTCCCAGTCTTGGCCAGGTGGCCTTATGTAGTAGGTGTCCTGTGGGGCCCAGTGACACAGTCTCCCTAGTCACTTGCTCTGGTTGCTCCAGGAGTGTCCCTTGTGTGGGTTGTGTGTGTCCTTTGTTATAGTTGAGCCTGGCACATCAGTTGAGTTGACACATCAGTGGGTGGGATTGGCCCTGAGGCTGACTGGCTGTAGTGTTTGGTCACATCCACAGCTTGTAGGTGCTATTTGGGGGTCTTACCCCACTGCATGGGATTTGCACCAGTGGGCTCTGGTGGCTTTTGAGACCACCCTTTGTGTGTGCCACTTGTGGGGCTAAGTGGGCAATGATCTACTGTGGTCTGAAGCCAACCTCCAAGTATGTTTGTTCTGGGGCCTCTTGGGAGAGCCTGTGTAGGCCCTGGTCAGCCATTGCCTGTGTCTGGCCACGAGCTGCCTGGTGGGAACTACAAAGTGATCCACAGTTGTTCACTGCCTGTGCTAAACCTGGAGGCACATGGGAGAGGCCACGCTGAGAAATGAGGATGGCTGTCACCAGTACTGGGCCTGAGGTAGCTCCACAGTAAGCCAGGATACCCCAAAGCCTGATGCCATCTGCTGGCTCCCTTAAGGTTCAGCCACTGATAAAGTCTCTGTGGTACATGAGTTGGATGAGGCAGGGTCTCAGGGAATCACTAGAGTGGGAGGAGGTGTGGTCACCTGGTTAATGTTGACTCTGGTTTGGTGCCAGTCCTGAGCCTGGAGCAGCTCAGAAAAAGTCTCAGAGCACACCAAAGCCAGTTTCGCTTGCCTGGGGCCCATGGACTCTGATAGTTTTCCAAGAAAGAGTACAATGCTGGAGGGTTTAGATGCTCACAGAGTAAGTGCTTCTAGTGGTACACGAGTTGCATCAGAATGGGTCCTAGCTGAGTCAGTAGGGCAGAGCAGAAGAGCTCACCAGGCCATTCAGATTCCATTTTGGCCTGTGTGTGGGTGGGCTCAACATAGGAAAGACAACGCCCACTTGCCAGCTGCATGGGAAGAGCACCCCTCATCAGGAAAATGTCCTCCAGCTCTCGCACTGACACCACACTCCTGCCTCTGATGTCATCGAGCCACCGTCCCTCTGCCCGAGGCCAGGATGAGTGCCTGGGAGTCAGAGAGTTTGTGCGCAGGCCATTTATGAGGACATTTGGGTTTCCCACAGCCTTCCGTCCCACCTGGATGGTTCAAATCCTTACTGTTTTTCACAGCCATATGTTGTGGGAGCTCCCCTTTCCGGCACCAGTATTCCAGGCTCGGGAGCCAGGAGTGGGGCTGGGGTCGCTCGCTCCTCCAGAAGTAACCTCCGCATCCAAGGTACCCTTCCTGATTATAACTGTCATGTGGAAGTTTGGGGCCAGGCCGTTTCACATCTCTTCCCCTCCGGCCAGTCTTGACATGGTTTCTTCTTTATATCCTTAGTTATAAAACTTTTTTTCAGCCAGACTACAGATGGTTCACCAGGTTGATTGTTTTATAATTTAGTTGTAATTTTAATGTGTTCACTGAAGGAAGAACATACAGTATTTATCTCCTCCGCCATCTTGGATCTCTCTACTACTCACTTTCTTAAACACTATGTTTACTTGGCTGCATAATACTAAATTCTGATTTGATTCCTATCGGTCTTCTTTGTGGGCTCCTCCTGAGCAGCTGTTTATTTCACATTGGTATGCCTCAGGGCTCATCCCTTAGACTTCTTTTCTATTTACAACTTGTGATTTCGTTTGGCTAAAGTGCTTTAAATGTAAAATACTGGTAATTTGCACATTGTTATCTAATAGACATGCTCTGGACCTGTACTCAACATATCACTTGCACATTCAATAAGTAACTCAAATTTAACTTCTTCAAAACTAAGCTCCTAATTATTCCCCAACTCCCAACGAATAAAACTTATTCTTACCCATCTCAGCTAATGCTGACATTATGCTTGCTCTTGGGTCTGAAAACTTTACCTGTTTTTCTTTCAAATGCTGCGTTTGTTTTCAGCGAATCCTGTTTGTTTTCACCTTCCAAATGCATTCCATGTATTTGACCTCTTTTCTTGTCCTCCATGGCTACAACCCTTGCCCATCAACCCATGCCTGTATTCTTGCCACAGCCTCTTTACAAGAATCACAGTTAATGCTTGTTCTTTCTTTGAGGTTTTGTACTTGTTACTCTGCCCGGATTACATTTCCTCTACTAAACTCCATGGCTTACTATCTTTGATCTTTTAATGTTCCTTCTCAAAACTGTAAGCACACTTATATTCCAACGGCAGTTTCTCTCCTTTTCACTGGTTTGTTATTATCTAAGACATATCATCATCTTTTGTACTATATACTTAAATTATTTATTAATTTTCGTTGTGCAACTAATAGACTATAAGTTGCATGAATATAGAAAATTTTATTTTTTATCTCCAGTGCCTAGAACAACAATGGCCCATTTAATTTTCTGGCAGTCAAATGAAAATAGGAAATATGGCCATTGTATAATTCTCATTATCATGTATAAGGATGCCTATAAATTCGTAGAAACACAAAGTATTGCCTTACACTAAGTTATACAAGAAATACATTGAGTGGATCTTGTAAAGTATATGGTAAGCGACATCAAGGATGAAACCTTGATATTTTTAACAGTAAGTCCAGTGATATTATTCTTATCTTTACTTTTTGTTTTAATAGTGTTTAGTTGCTGAGGGCATAACGTGAAAGGTCTGTATCCCCAAAATAGAAATCTTCCATTTAAAATAATTTGAAATCTTTTTTCATAAAGGTGGCAGTTTAATATTATGAGTACTACTTCACTCTTGGGAAGCTACTCATGACCTATCACATTCAAGGGATTCACCTTGGTTTCAGCATTATACCTGGACAAAATTAAAAATTATTTACCCCGGTGTTCTCTTCATCAGTTGTTAATGAGAGTCACTTTTGTAGAATGATATTTACCACAGTCATTTTAAAATTACTAAAAGTAAAAGTTACTACAATAATAAAGGAATAAATAATTTAATTATAGTATACGATGAAATATTATTTAGCTATTAAAAATCATTTTTTTCAAACAATTTTGAATTTATGATAGTAGGACATCAAAATGTCTGCAGGTCTATCTACTTAACAAAATTTTAACTGGAATAAAATGCACCAAAATGTGTTCTGTATTTTTCTCTAGTTGTAAGATTACAGATGACTTGTATTTTCTTACTTTTGTATGGTTTTCAGAATGTCTACAATATTCGTAGAGCTTTTATAATGACAGCAGAAGTAATACATTTTAAAGAATTAAGCTTTCTTCATATCTATATTTTGCTTAATGACCAACTTTATATATTTTCTAGTCTTAAATAGGCCATTAATAATTAATGAATAATTTTCAATGCTGATATACAATATTTTTTCACCTAACTTTTGTTTATCAAACAGTTTTTAAAAATACACATCAGTATTGTATTTTTTCCCCTACAGACAGTCTTTTGATTGACTATCAGTTCACCTTCAGCTTATTACAGGAGGACGATCGCCACTATACTGCCATTAACTTCATAGCAAACCCAGAACAGGTGAGAAGATAATTTAACTTGTATAATATTAATTTAACAAGATAATTTAACTTGTATAATATAATAGTTATATTTATATGAAGGGATACAACTTTTTCATCATATTTCATTGTAACTTTTACCTCTTAGAATTATCACACTGTAGGGGTTTTGTAGAATGATTAATCCTGTTAATATTCTTCTTTTCATAAAACTTAGGTGTCCTTGTGAGGCAGAGACTTCGTGAGTTCGATATTTCAGATATTGTGAACAGTCCTACAGTTTAAGCAATATATTATTTCTATGAATTTCTATTAATATTTCTATTAATAACTTTTAAACACAGTGTTTATGTTTATAATTATGCTTGTAAACTAGGAGTAGTCTTATTTGAAAATAATACTCAACATTTAAAACATGCTATAATACTGTATATATTTTCTTTTTCTCTTACACCATTACATAGTAAGTTTTCATCGTCATTTTTCTAAATCCAAGTTATATGAATTCTGGCTTGTTTTTTCCTTAATTATTTTTATTGGTATAGAACATTATGTAAGCTTAAAGTGTACATATGTTGATTTGATACATTTATATATTACAATGTATTTCCCATCATAGCATACAGCTAACACCTTTGGCATGTCACATCGTTATCATTTCTTCTTTGTGGTGGGCATAATTAAAAGCTAGTCTCTGAGCACCTTTGAAGTTTATAATACAGTATTGTTATCTATCATCACTGTGCAGTGCATTAGATCTCTAGGATTTATTTGTCTGCTGGTTGGACGTCTGTGCCCTGAAACAACATCTCCCCAATTCCCCCACCGCCTCAGCCCCTGGGAACCACCATTCTGCTATGTGGTTTCACAAGTTCGGCTTTTTTGGAGTCCACACAGAAATGAGATCATACAGTATTTGTCTTTCTCTGTCTGACTTAACTCACTGAGCGTAATGCAATGCTATCTTTAAGCAACTTACCACATCAGTGATATAATTTTATAAGTTTATGAAGTTTAAATGTATGAAAGATTAATTGTGAACATAAGATCAAACTATAAATCCTAGAAAAGTCTCTAAGTTGGTTTAAAAATAACACACGCATATTGCTATCCATTTGAGACTTTATAAAGTTAAACAAAAGTCCAGGGGATGGAAATGCCAACCTTATAGTTTATTTCGATAGAATTTTAGTTCTTTTGAAACTGAAAATAGCTCTTTCTAAATGAACATGTTTTGTGAAATATTAGAATTACTCTTTTTTGTTTATTGTGGTTATAACATTTAATGTGAGATTTCTCTGTTAACAAGTTTTTAAGAGTATGATACAGTGCTGTGAATGATAGGGACTATTTTGTACAGCAATCTCTAGAACTTGTGTTGCATAACTGAAACTATATCCATTATACAACTTCCGATTTTCCCCTCCCCCCCGGCCCCTGGCAACTATCGTTCTACTTTCTGCTTCTGTGAGTTAGACTATTTTAGATGCTTTATATAAGTAGAATCATACAGTATTTGTCCTTCCGTGACTGGCTTATTCCCTTAGCATAATGTCCTCCAGGTTCATCTGTATTATCACATACAGCAGGATTTCCTTTTTTTAAGACTGAGAAATTGAGATATAATTGACAAATTACATTATATTAGTTTCAGGTATATAACATAATGATTTCATATCTGTATGTATTGTGAAATGACGACCACATAAGTCTAGTAAAAATATCCCTCACCTACATTGTTATAAAAATATTTTCTCGTGATGAGGTCTTTTAAGATTTATTCTCTTCGCAACTTTTAAATATACAATACAGTATTATTAACTATAGTCACCATGCTGTACATTATATCCAAATGACATTTATTTTATAGCTAGAACTTTGTACTTCTTAACCACCTTCACCCATTTGCCTACTCCCTCTTCGCCACCCCTGCCACCACCAATCTGTTCTCTGTATCCATGAGCTTGGGTTTTTGTTTTTGTTTGTTTGTTTTTGATTTTTTGTTTTGTTTTGTTTTTTAAATTCCACATATAACTAAGTCATAGGGTATTTGTCTTTTTCTGTCATGCATATTGTTGTAATTAGCAAGATATCCTTATCCTTTTGTTATGATTATACGATTTTATGATTTTTATGATTATACTTTTTTATGGATTATATTGTATATATCCATTCATCTATCAAAGGACACTTTGGTTGCTTCTATATCTTGGTTATTGTAAATAATGCTGCAGTGAATATGTGGATGCATACAGCTTTTTGAGTTAGTGCTTTCGGTTGTTTTGGACAAATACCCAGAGTAGAATTGCTGTGTTACATGGTAGTTTTATTTTTAAAATTTTGAGAAACCTCCATACTGTCTTCAATAGTGGCTGCACTAATTTACAATCCCACCGATAGTGCGCATGGGTTTGTGTAAATAAGATTTCTGCCCCTTTCTCTTGTGCTCCTCTTTCTGGAACTCTCATAATGCACATATTCATTCTTTTGATGGTATCCCATAAGTCTACTAGGCTTTCATTACTCTTTTTCATTCTTTTTTCTTTTTGCTCTTCTGACTGAACAATTTCAAATGATTTACCTTCGAATTCACTGATCTTTCTTCTGTCTGGTCAAGTGTGTTATTGAAGGTCTATATTGAATTTTTCAGTTTAGTTATATTCTTCTGGTCCAGAATTTATCATTGGTTCTTTTTTATGATTGTATCTCTGTTGGTATTTTCATTTTGTTCATGTGTCGTTTTCTTGATTACATTTAGTTCTCTTTCTGTGGTCTCTTATCATTCCCTTTTAGCTTCTTTAATACAATCATTTCGAATTCTTTGTCAGGCAATTCTAGAGCTCCATTTCTTTAGGGTTAGTCACTGGACATTTACTCTCTTCCTTTGGTTGAGTCATATTTGCCTGATTCTTCATTTTCCTTGTAGCTTGCATTGGTGTCTGTGTATTTGAAGAAATAGCTACTTCTTCCAGTCTGAGTGGCTTCAAAAGGGAAAGACCTTCGCCAGTCAGCCCAGCTAGAGATACTGGGAGCATCACACCTTTTCTATGGATGATTATACTCTACTCTTTTTCCTTCCTGGGGGAGAAGTCTCAGGGTTGTATGCTCTTTCTTAGTCTTGCAGAGCTACACTGACCTCAGTAAACTGTTCACCCCTTTTCCCAAGGGTAGTGCGCTGAAAGGTCAGGATGTTGGTGGCACATTGAACTCCTTTCCCTCCCTCCTCAGAGAGAAGTTTTAGGGTTATGTACCTTCTCTTAATTTCACAGAGCAATGATGGCCGTAGTGAGCTGTGCACCCTCTTCCCCATGAGCAGTGCACAGAAAATCTAGGATGTTGGATGTATGTCCCATTCCTCTCCCTCCCTCTTGGGGGAGATTTCTCAGGATTGTATGCCTTCTCCCAGTCTTGCTGCTTAATGTTGGCTGCAGTAAGCAATCTACTTATTTCCTTTGTTTTTAGCTGCCATCTGATGTCTGCACTATGTTTGTTCTCTCAGAGTTCTGGGGTCTTTTGGGTAGTACCGTGAAGGCCAAGGATGTTGGATGCATGTTACGCTGTCTTTTTCCCCTGAGGGATAAATTATAGGCTGAGGTGATATCTCTGATTCTGAGTTATGCTGGGGGAAGATTGTGGTGATAGATAGTGGTGATGGCTGGAGTAAGGGCTTATGTGGGTAAAGTGAAATTGCTCTTCTTACCCGTTATGATGTGACTATCCTTGGTTTTGTATTCATCTTTGGTACTGCTACTTCCTAAGTGGACTTTGGTCCTCTCATATAGGTATTTCGGTCCACATGTCATCTTTAAATCGGTGTTTTTATGGGGGATGAGGGCTAATATTTCCTATTCTACCATCTTGCTGATGATACTCTTTATTGCTGTATTCTTATTATATAGTAATCATTCTTATCAAATCCATATGTATTTTAATAGTTTTTTAAATAGGTGAAAACGCAAAAAGTGTTTGACATTTGCTAGCTTCTGTCCTCTAAAATATTTTATTGGACTTGCCAACAAGTAATATGATTTCTTAAATTTTCCTTTTCTAGTAAAATAGGATCTCTTCTTACAAAAAATGCAGCAGTTCATTTTATGTTGCTCTTTATTCTTTAGATTTTAAGGAATGGGTATATTCTTGGGAATACGTTTAATGCTTTGACTTTGAAGTAGTGATTTTTAAAGATGTTTCAAGTATAATCCTCTCTTCACTGATATGTGTTTTTATAAAGACATATTAAAAAATATGTCAGAAACTGCACTCATCAGTGTGATACAAAAGTTCTCATAAGTGCATTATAATCACTATTGACTTCTTTTTTATTCTGGTAATATAGGCATGGGATAAAATTTATTACTCTAACCATTTTTAGGTGTAAAATTCAGTGACCTTAAGTACATTTACAAAGTTGTGCAGCCATCACCACTATCTATCACCAAAATTTTTCATCGTTCCCAACAGAATCTGTAAATCCATTAAGCAGTGGTTCCCCATTCGTCTCTTCCCTCCAGGCCCTGCTAACCTTTAATCTACTTTCTGTCTCTCTGAATTTGTGTGTTATCGGTACCTCATGTGTAATCATACAACATTTGTCTTTTTGTGTCTTGCTTATTTCACTTAGCCTAATGTTTCCAAAGTTGATCCATGATGTAGCATGTGTCAGAGTTTCATTCTTTACCATTGGCTTCTTAAATGTTTAATAGTAATTATAAACTTGTAGAGTTTTTTTGAGGGTATAAGAAACTTAATATAAGTGGGTTATCTGACTCAAAATGTGAATGTGAATAATATTCCTCCCCATTATTATCCATAGTGTCATGCACATAGGTCCAGATTAGCCATAATTCTAGTTTGCTTCTCTCTTGACTGTCCTCTCCTTCTTCAATTTCCAGTAATCCTCGAGTGCTTCCAAATGTCACAGCTTTCAGTTTTACTTTCTACTGTCTTGTCCAACTGAAGCCAATAGCCAGACACATGTTCTTTGAAAGTGTAGGATGCTAAACTATCATGAGATGCCATGAAGAATGCTTATAACATTGTTATATATAATTTATCATTATCATTTTTAGTTAAAGAGTTATTCAACATAGCGCAGTTTCTGAAATCATGGAGTATTGATCAGGGCTTCCTACTAATCCTACAAAAATAAATAATAAAAAATAGTTACCTTAATTATTTCTGCATTTCATTCATTTTGACAATAGATTTAATTCTAATCTATTATACATCACTTCTAGCCAGTGCTTTCATGTGAACCATTTCTGGAGTAGTTTCCTATATAACATGATCTTGCCTAATTTATCCACATCTAATCAACCATGTTCTAAATGACTAATTTTGTCATTTACTATGGTAATTACAATATTGCTTCTTTCAGTGCAGCATTGTTTTGTCTTGACCTTCTATGCATTTTATAGGATTTTAGTTATGGTACCACATATTTTAGTAATGCCTAATCTTGGAATTGATAGAGCATGAACTAAAATTTCAAGAAGAGTTTTATTGTTTTCTGTATCAATTGGAAATTTTTATAACCTTTTTAGCAACAACAGCAGTTATTCTCATCTATTCTCCTGTACCCAAAATGAAACACATAATCATAAAGATGTGATATCAAGATAAAAATGAGTTAAGCTTTCTTGAAAAAGAAAGTCCACTGTTTCTACCTTACTTTGTTTTTATAAAAAAGAAACTGTTTTTGAATCACTCATTAATAATAAACAACTCTTCTCAGATGTTGGCAAGCATGCCCTCTTTCTAGGTCCCCAGGTGAAAATGAAGAAGAAGAAAAAGAGGAAAAGAAGACATCCTGTTTCATTAGACCTAATAATATCAACAATACTACCGTTAGCAGCAGTATGGGTTGTAACCATGCTGTTTTTCAAGAAATTATCTTGTTTAGTGTTCACAATTCTCTAGGGTGGTCATCACATCTCCATTTTAGAGATGAGGAAACTGATTTTTTAGGAAGGACAAGTAGCTTTCCCTAAACCAATCCGCACATGTGTTAGAGCTAAGATTTGAACCCAAGGTCATCTGACTAAAGAATGCATACTGTTCGTTAATTAATTTCATTGCCTCATGAACATGATTTAATGAATATGAAGCAGTAATTGATTTTTAGGTCTGGTTAGTTCATTCTGATGACATAAATCAATATTTGTTACCAGAAATGTTTCTTCTTCATTCAACATTATATCCCGGGGCTGCCAAAAGAAAATGTATACAAGTAGACACTTTGGTCAGTGTCGCTCAAGCAGTAGTTTGCTGTAATCAGAAGAGTCTGCACGCTGATGGTAACCACTTTGAGCACCTCTTGTAACTGCAGAAGTCAAACGTGACTTGTATTCATCTTTTGTTATTGGTATATATTGGTTTATATATATGTATATATACAATTTATATTTATATATACAATTTTAATACATTTTTCCTTTCTTAAAATGTGTATACATTTTTTGGTACTCTCTGTATATGTTGAAATAGATGTTGCTTACCAGACCTGAGCAATATAATGTATCGAACAGACCTATTAACGTGCTTACATGAAAGCATTTTGTGTTTATTACTAGAGTCATTAGTAGTGACATTATCTTGAATCCTTGTCAGATGTTTTTACTCATATTATCAAAGAAGTAGGAAGGTCTCAAGAAATTTGACGTTTTTGCGGTACATATTGTGGAAGGTGTCTCAACAGTTTATCAATAGAACTCAGTAAGTTAGCTTCCTTCTTACTTTCACGGTCATTTATGAGTATGACTTGATAGATAATGCAGTATCCTTTTGAAATATTATATGTATTTAATGGCCCAGGCTTTCTTTTCCTTTGATTATTTTGAATTCTCAGATGCTCTCTCTGCAGTGTTAACGAGCACTACCCTGAAACATCTGTATGACAATCATTCAACCTCATTATAATACAAATTTTTCATGTTTTTTTGAGATGACTGTGCTTCTTGAATCTATATTTCTTCCTTGAAACTGTGAAGAGAATGCCTTCTCATAGTTATGGAAAATTACTAATAATTTTTCTTACAGACCCAGCTGTCACATTATGGCGATCATTATGAATAGATGCTATGTGGAGGTGAAAACTTAGTTCTTAGTGTACCTTTTAAGTAAGATGACTACCACACATCCTCCAGCAACTGTTGCCTTTTGTGGTGCTCCTTCTTTCTACTCCTGTCCATCAAGGAAGGACCATGTCCTTTAGTCAATTTTCCTTTAAGCCTGTTAACATTAGATATGGGGAGCTTAATTGCTTACAGACTTGTTTTCTTGAAGAGCCACCTAGAAAATTAGGGATGTATTTTCTATTGGCTTACCTGCTTTATCTTGTTTAGAAAAAAATAGTAACATGAAGTAATTTATTTACTTATTTTTCAGTAGCCAGGTCTCACCTAGTAGTATAGCTCTTTGTAAGGTCTTTGCATATTTAAAACACAGCACAACACACTCAATATCTGAAGCTAAACCTATTCGATATAACTATCATTCTTTGTGTTTCTGCAGGACTCAATAGTTATAATCATATGTACTTTCTCTTTCTCATTTCTTGGAGTAAGATAATAAATAATATTTAAATAAATCTTTTAGACATTTTTTCCCTTGAAATTAAATGGAAAGGGTCTGTACTCTACTAATGAATAACAAGAAATAGGCCAACTGACATAAATTCTTCAGTGTTCCTCTGTACAGATGTTTAAATGATGTGATCTCCTCTCTTTTCATAGGAGCCTCATTATTTTTACCTGAAATTTTAATTTAAATATCTTAAGCATTTTTTAACTAGAAAAAGTATATATAGTAATACAATATGCAACCAAGTCTTTCAACGAAACAGTCATATAATGCTGTAAAATTATTGGACTAACCCAAACTTGTATCATTTAAATTTTAACTACAGATAAGCAAAGAAAATTAAAGTACAAATATTGAATTACAGTCGCCTCCGCTTTACACACAGAAAGCCAAATTTTAGTAGAGAAGATAAATGGGAATTTTAAATCTACCTTTGAATCTATCATACATATTTTTTTTATTAAAAGAGTACAATTGACATCTAGTTATTCAGTTGAATGTTGATGTAATGTTTAGAGTTTGAGAAATAATAGCATGGGCATAATTAAAACATTGAACATATGTGTCTAGTATAATTTGATTTTTTTTTAACCTTAATATTTTCTTTCTTGGCAGTCAAACAAAAATTTGGATATTTCAATTAATGCATCAAACAACTTTAATCTCAACATTACATGGTCAGTCGGTTCAACAGGTAAGAGAATTTTATTGGCATGTGCGTTTCACATCTGTTTGTATATAGAAGGTGTTTAACATGACCTTTTACTATTAATTTAAATAATTGAAATTAAAAATAATATTATATACCCAATCATTGTGCTATTTCAAGTAAAAATAAGTAGCATTATAAATAAAACTTCATTACTCTGTTAAATTTCTCCCTTACTCAATTAAAATCAGATAGGTAACAAATTTTGTATACTACTTAATTTTTTAAATGGCTGTATTATGAATTGCTGATTTTAATTAACATGATTTTTTTAATCTAAAGAGACAGATTTCAATTATTTGATTCACTATTGAAACTATAAATTTAATTATTAAACTTATATTGATATAAAACAACAGAATTCTTCAGTGAATGATGGTAAACTAACAACTTATCTATTACTTTCAAACTTAGAAATATACCCTTTCCACCCTTGTCAGCTTTGGTATTGAGAGAGGGTAAAAAGAACGTAAGCCTACACTTAATGTGTCTTCCATAATAAGGTTTATAAGTTGAAATTGTTGACGTCTAAAAAGTATAACTAAGAAGTACAAATGTATATGTTGGATTTTGCAAAAGCTCACATGTTTTATATTTACATTTTAGGAAATTCCTCTGCTTTCTGTTTTCTATAGCAAAGATAAACTATTGCATAAAAGTACTGGAAACTTTTTTTCATGAAAGTATTCCATGTTTGATTTTTTAAAATAAAATTATTATGCTATTTTAATATGTAGGGTCATGAAAACATAGAATTCAAGAGTGATGAGGTCTTTTCTTTGGTGTTCCAAAACCTATGTTAAACATGTGTCAAAAATGAGGAGTTCAGGTAAACATATAGATATTTTGTTAAAATAGTGCAAACATATAGTAAAATCTCAGCACCATGAGTTTCATTAATTAAGAATTCATGATAACTTGAATAGCTAATTTGAAATTTACTTCTATGTAATAAACTGGCTCTATAAGAGTTTTAAATTTTTCAACAAAAATGTATAAAACCTCTGTAATCACTTTAGAACACTGATTTTAGTATGCAGGAAATCACTTGGAGCTTTCGGTACCCAGAATGAAATGTCAGAAAATTTTATTTATCAGGTTGGGAGATAGGGTCAGGAAATCTTTTTTAAAAAAGCATCCAAGACAATTTTGGAATAATGATCAGTTAAAAATTAATTCAGCTGCTCACTATACTAATTGTAATTATTTTTACTGTTTGTTAAGGGGGAGGGCTTGGTAAGATTGTTGGAAATGCTTTATTTCATTTAGTTAATTTCAATAAACATTTATTGAGTACCCAGTATTTGTTTAACTAATTGAGCATTTAGCTCATGTTTTAAATTATAGCCTCCTCCCAGTTTATTCAAAGTAGTGATGGTTCAGTTTGCAATAAGACAAATAAACTGTTTTTCCCCCATTTTTTAATTCAGTTGAGACATGCTAAATATGGCCTGATTTATTTTGAAAGGCCCTGGGGAATAGTAAATAGAAAAGAACTCAGTGTCTGGAGCCAAATATACCTGAGATCCGAAGAGGAATTTACCTTTCAGTAGCTATAAACTTGAGGCAAGTGCTTTAATATTTCTGACACTTAAGTTTTAATTAGAAAAATAGGGATGGAACACCTCTGGAATAAAATTATTATTAGAAAAAAATATCTAAGCCAGTGCCTAGTACATAGCACAAAATCAGTGGTATCAGTTTTCAAAATAATTTTTATACTAAATCTATTTCATTTTATTTGTGACATCTTATTTTTTCTTGTCATTCTAAATTGTAAACATGAGTTTATTTTGCTAATTATGTTCTTATAAGTACAGTTATAAAAATAAGTGGGTATGATATATGTTTTTAAGTTCATAAAGATCTCTATTTCCTAATATGTATTATTTAATTTTGTTGTTATTATTTACATTTTAGCTGGAACAATATCTGGGGAGGAGACCCCTATAGTTTCCAAGACTAATATAAAGGAATACAGAGATAGTTTTTCCTATGAAAAATTTAACTTTAGAAGCAATCCTAACATTACATTCTATGTGTACGTCAGCAACTTTTCCTGGCCTATTAAAATACAGGTAAGTGTTAATAGTATTAAATCTAGTGACCATTGAGTATTTTCAGTACAAAAAGAATGCTATTTCTTTCCAAGTGATGAAATAGATTTCTTTGTTTTGAACAATATGAAAACACGTAAGGACCCTTGATAAAAAGGGTACATGAACGTCTGTGATGATTAGTGTTTCCATAATAAACATTCATACAAATAATATTGAGTCAACCAAAAAATGTACTAATTTTTAGTGAAAACATATATTCTAAAAAATGTATCAAACTTGAAATAACTCAAATATTTGGGTTTTCTGATTTATTATATACTTTAACTGAGGGTTAAGTAGATAAACTTTTCTTACAACCCCACTTGAAATTACTTGCTGTGTTTAGTGATCTCATTGTTGCTTTATTATATACTCAATGTAATTTAAATTTTCATTAAAAATTTAGGATTAGCAGTACTTAACAGTTCTTTAAGACCCACTACATCTTATTGTTGATATCTTTATCTAAGGTATATATGTGTTGTACGTTTCATTGTTTAGTGATAAGCTGCTAAAGGCTTCAGATTTGTTGCTAGGAAATATTTCAGATGTTCTTTATATCTTGAAATGGTCAAAATTGATGTTCTTATGCTTTTATGAAAGAAAAGCCTATGTTTTGTAATATTGGGATTTGTTCATTCATTCTTTTATGATTGTTTGATTAGATTGAATTCAAACTAGTTTTTTGAATGCCTCATATGTGACAAGCCTGGTGGTAGGCCAGTTTGTTTTAACTTTTTTTTTTAAATATGCAGTTCATTCCTTCTTTTTATATTAATAAATGAAAGCTTATGATCTGTGAATAGAAATTTTGAATGTTTTATTTATATTAATTTCTGTGTGATTTGTGGGAGGATTGCATGATTTTTTAAAATCATGTTTACTGGAGAAATTCTTTCTCCTTATTTATAAGGTTGACTTAACATCTAAATTAAGGAAATTACTTAAGTGTTCAAGAATATTAGTACAAATTACTACTCAGTAAATAGTAATGGAAATTAACTTGACAGATTTAGTTCTTCATTGTATAGTGATTGATTTAGATGCTAATACAGTCAGAAAATGCCAGAAATATTTTCATATAGTTTTTAAAAATTTTGACATTGAGGATGCTGGACGCAACATTTTATTTTCTAAGATTTATACTGAAATATTAATCAGATTTCACTTGGTTTATTTAAATTATGATTGAAGGAGACAAAAGGGATCATCTATAGAGCTTATTAAATAGCAATTATAATTGACATAATTGTTGTTTTTTAATTGTTTCATGCCCTTTATTTCTTTGTTATCTAATTTTATTTTATTTTTAAGCAAATTACATAATTACTTTAGAATGCGCATGAATATTTAATGGTTAGAAACTAATTTTCTGAACAGGATTTTCTTTTGAGAGCCATATTAGTAATATGTTCAGGATGCCAAACCAGAATTTGTGTAATAAAGCTGAAATATTCCACTCTCTCAAAATAATAAAATGTGGAAAGTAACTGTGACGGTCAAGATAGATAGAGCCTAGTTTCTACTCCGCTTAAAATCTTTACGTTAGTCATGAGGAATCTGCTACATTAAGATATATGAGTGTGTATCATTTTTTTAGGACTATAATAAACTTTTAATTATTAAACATAAAATAGTAAAATTATTTAAATTGAGATTTATTTGCTAATAGAACTGACTTATATTAATTGATTTTTGAATATTTAACCACCCTTGCTATTCAGGGATAAGCTCCACTTGGTCATTTTGCATTATTTCCTTTATATGTTGTTGGATTTGATTTGTTAAATTTTTGTTAAGAATTTTTATACTTATGTTAATGAGGGATATTAGTCTGCAGTGCTCTATTCTTATAATCTTGTTTGATTTGGTATCATGGCACTGCTGGCCTTATAAAATGAATTGGGACATTGTCCTTCCTCTGTAATTTTCTGAAAGAATTTGTGTGGAGTAGATATTATTTCTTTCTTAAATTGTGGTAGAATTCAACATTGAATGTATTTGGACTTGTCATTTTCTTTTTGGAAGACTTTAAGTGCAAATTTAATTTTTAAAAATACATTTAGAGCTTTTCTGGTTAGTATTTCTTCTTGAGTGAGCTCTGTCAGTTTGTGTCTCTCATTTTTGTCTCTCCCATTTCATCTAATTTGTAGAACTTTTTGGCAAAAGAGTAGTAATAATTTTCATATATTATTCAGTGATATCATCTCTCTCATTCCTAATATTGGGAATTTGTTTCTCCTCTTTATTTGTTTTTCTTTTCTTGACAAGCCTGGCTAGAGAGGTATCAATTTTATTGATTGTTTTTTCCTCAAAGAAACAGATTCTTTTGTTTATATTCTCGATTTTTTTTTTATTTCATTAATTCCTTGTCTTTAATTATTCCCTTTCTTTTGCTTACCTTGACTCTTCTTTTTCTGGTTTCTTAAGGTAAATGCTTTCTAATTTCCTTTTTTATTTTCTCATTGATCTATGGATATTTAGAAGTGGGATATTTAATTTCCAACTGTTGGGAGAATTTCTAGGAATGTTTCTGTCACTTATCTCTTACTTAATTCCTGTTATGGTCACAGAACATATTTTGAATGATTTGAATTCTTTTAAACTTACTGAGACTCATTTTATGACCCATTGTGTTTGACAGAATAATAATATCTAGTATCATTATCCTACTGCCAAATGGACATCCTTTAACACTGACGTGCAGATCTGCTGACAATAAATTATATCAGGCTGCATTTCTGAAAGTCTTTATTTCACTTTTTGCGTGGTTAAAGAATTCTAAATTGTAGCTTTTTCTTTCATCATTTTAAAGATAGTTTTCCATTGGTTTTGCTTTTTTCAAATGAGAAATCTGCTTTTAACTTTATTGTTCCTTTGTATGTAGTGGGTCTTTTTGCTCTTTCTGTATTAAAATTTTTTCTCTTTATTATATATTTGGCCTATTTGATTATGATCCACATAAGTGTGGTTTCCTTCATTTCTTGTACATGGGTTTTATTGACCTTCATAAATCATAAAATTATAATTTTAACCAAATTTAGAAATCTTTCAGCCATTATATTTCAAAATTTAGTTTCCCACTCCTCTTTTCTCCTTTAGGAATTCCAATTATATATATATTACACTGCTTGATGTTGTTCCTTGGCTCACTAATGCTCTGTTCTTGTTTTTTGACACATTATTTTTTTCTTTCTGTGTTTCATTTTGCATATTTTTTCTTCCTATATCTTCAAGTTCTTTAAGCTCTTATTTTCTAACATGTAATGTGATATTAATACCATCCAGAGTATTTTTCATCTCACAAATTATATTTTTTATCTCTAGAATTTTGTTCAGATTTTAAAATGTCCTCTCTACAATTTCTGTCATTTTTTAAAAATTTCTGAGATTCTTTCTATTGTTTTATTTTGGTCTTCCTTAGGCATCATATTTTGATTAGATGCCAGACGTTCTGAATTTTACCTTTTTGGGTGCTAGATATTTATCAATGTTGATAAAGAAGTTTTAGCTTTTTTTTAGGATGCAGTTAATTTACTTGGAAAAATTTGGGCCTTTTCAAGGCTTAGTTTTGTGCTTTGCTAGGTAGGAATAAATCAGCAATTAGTTTCGGGTTGATCTTTCCATTCCTGAGGCATTGCCTTCTTGGTACTCTAATTTAGTTGTTGCTTGCATGAGACTATTTGTATTATATCCTTTCTGTAAACTAAACATTTCACAAAGATTTTGCTTCAGTTAATATCGGAAGTATTTTCATACTTTTATGTGGTGCTTAGTTTCTTCCATCACAGTTCTTTGGAGTACTTAACAGGTATAATGTTTTCATAGTATATACTTGAACAGATTGAATAGATTAATTTAAGACTGGGTGGTGAACATACAATGCAGATGATGGATTATAGGATTGTACACTTGAAACCTATATAATTTTACTAATCAATGTCACCCTAGTAACTTTAATAAAAATTTAAAAAATTAAATATCTCAAAAAAGCATTGCATGAATAAGGAGAAGTTTTTACAGATCTGTAAGAAAGTCAAAAAATATTTCATTTGGCTTGATCCAAATTCAGTACAATGTTGGTATTAGTGGGATAAAACATTCTAGCATAATAACAGATCTTTGTACATTTCTACAAATAATGAACAAAATAAAAAGACATAGTAATGTTTGTTATTTACTCAGTGTCATCTGTCAAAGGCTAATATAAAGTAGTGCTTCTTATAGAAATAGCAGATATTGAACATTTATTTAAATTTGTTGGCTACACTTTCAAGCAGATATTTACTGTGTCTCAATCACATGTAAGACACTTTTCTAGAGGATAAAATAATATACAAAGTAGTCTCTGTCCTCATGGAGCTCATAAAATATATTAGCATTTTTTCAGTTGTAGATAAAGAAAACCAACTTTAGATTAGCTTTAAAGTAAAACAAGGGACATTAGAGGCTTAGAAAATGGCATCCAAGGAAAATGTCTTTGGGAACTTGAGAAGTCAACTTGCCCTCCTCTGATCATCTTATCTAAAACTGCATACCTTGACATTCTTTATACTGTGTTATGCAAATAATTATTTAATTGCTAGTGTAATCATTCCTTCCCTGTTTCTAGTTTCTGTTTCACACGTTGACCGTGTTCTATTTTATTTTATTTCAGTGTATAGCATCCTGCTTTAGTCATCCCAGAGAGAAAAAGGAAAAAGACTCTCTCTTAACGTCTTTATATAGTCTCATGGGCGTATTTGGGTTTTTTAAGGTCAGAAAATGTTCTGTGAGCCATTCAATTTGGCTAACATGGATGTGAATGGTATTTATGAGTTGGAGAGTCTAGATTATATATCTACCTCTGTTACTGTTACAGAGGTGACATTGAAGTAGGAAAGCTTCTTGGAGAGAGTTATATGGAAGCAAGATTTTGAAGGATGAATAGGAGTTCAGCAAAGAGACCTAATTCATCAGAGGGAACTCTAAACAAGAATAATGGGTTTTCAAATTTACGAAGAATTTTCATCAGGGAGCAATACAGATTTTTTAATGGCTGGAAAACATGTTGCATGATGGAAAACTTATGGTGTAGGATGATTGGGGTGGTGGTGTGGGATGATAAGAGTGGTGGAAAGTAGAGAGGAAACGTGGCTGGAAAGTTTCCTTGGAACCAAATGATAAAGTATTTTTGGAGTTAATCATTAAATGTGCATATTAGGAACAACATTTGGACAATCATCTGGTCAAAGGGTTGGACTGGAAAGAATTTTATGAAAGTTAAATCTAAGTTGTGTTTATTTTTTAAAATTTGACATTTAAAAAAGGAATTTTGTATATTCTGAATTAACAGCCAAAATAGTAAGACTGTCACCCGCAAAATTCATATTGACATATTCTGAGAGGATGCTACTACTTAGTAAGAAATTTTCTGTTACCGTATTTCCCCGAAAATAACACCTAACTGGAAATAAGCACTAGCGTGATTTTCAGGATGCTTGTGATATAAAATGAGCCCTAACGTGTCTTTTGGAGCAAAAATTAATATAAGACCCGGTCTTATTTTCAGGGAAATACGGTAGGGCTTGTTTTATATTACGAGCATCCTGAAAAATCATGCTAGGGCTTCCTTTGCTCTTCTTCTCTTTTAACCTAATGTTTACTTCTCTTTCTCGGCTTATAACAAGCATTCAT
This sequence comes from Rhinolophus ferrumequinum, assembly GCF_004115265.2. Lineage (NCBI taxonomy): Eukaryota > Metazoa > Chordata > Mammalia > Chiroptera > Rhinolophidae > Rhinolophus > Rhinolophus ferrumequinum. Next base: position 12,924,492 of record NC_046299.1, on the reverse strand, counting down.
TCTCACACATCTGAAAATGCAGGTTTATTTCAGTTTTAATAAGTATGTTCTCATTTTTACTAGGATGTAATTGGACAAATAGATTATCTAACCAAACCTTTCCTTGGATGTTAAATTTGAGAATAACTTTATTTCATAGGGTATGTCAAGCCCACTAGTAAGGAAAAAGTATTGTATTCATATGTGAAATCATTACCTAAACAGCCCTCTCACAAGACTTGTCTGATAATTGTTTTATGGCTTATCGGGTCCCAGTTTTACATTTAGAAGTCAGGATTAGTTCCTGGAAAGTCAGGATACTTAATAGATGTGAGCAGTTTGGCGAAAGAGTGATTCACTTATATGTTAGTGGCTGAAGATGGAATTGGTGGACATGAATTTCTTGGATTTGGTTTCCTAGCCTCAGAATAGAAGAGCAAATAAAATCAGCTAAAAAAGTCTTTGGAACAATAGAGGCTATTGAATATCCAATCCTAGGTACCTTAAGGAATCTCAAGACAGAAATCAATTTTCTTGACTTAGTAGTGGCTTAATGCCAAATGGCTTTAGATTTGATGATGGACCTACACGGAGATGGTGCTCACGTTGATGAACAGTTCTTGTTGAGCCCATATAAATGAATTACATGAAAACACCATGAAATCACCGTGGGGGTGGCGCTCAAGGATACTTTCTAGAGATTATTTATGATTTGAAGGTAGATGGTTTAAAGATTGTCCAAAACTTAGAAATAGGCAAAAGTGATTACTGTCTAACTTTTCAGTATTCTGCTACCTGTTGTATAGCAGATTCCCCAAGGGGTTGTTTAATTCCCTAGGGGTGTGTACCTTTGATGATTTCCTCTTGTTTGGAATCATTTTTAGTTCTTTAAGTATATTTAACCTGTAAATATACTTAAATGATAGAGATGCAAATGATTTTGTCTTCTAACAGCACAAAAGATTCTTGTCTAACAGTAGTGCAAATGAATTTTGTCCTATAAAAATACAGATGATTTCAGTCTAGTAGAAAAGACAGACCCTACAGTTTTATTGACGTAGAGACATTGCAAACTTTGCATTTAAATTAACAATCTTACTCAAAAATTTTTTTTGTAGCCACTTACAAATGCTTCCTTCTATGCAATTTTCTCTTACTATGAATACTTCTCTCTCTGCAATTCCACTTTGCAGTTTTTTGAACCATTCTTAATACCTTGCTGGTTCTGTTGTTAATGACTTAAAGAAGTCTGTGAAGTCTGTGGCATTTACCTATAGACAAATTCACAGTAATCATTGCAGAGACTTTAACTTAATTTTAACTCTCATTAGCTAATAGAATAACGAGGAATAAAATATCTTAGTATCACTAAGCTAAAAGAAGATGTACACAGCACAATATACATACTTACGTTTATAAATATACGAGAGAACATAATACACAATGACAGAATTGACATGTTTCGGAAATACACGTGGAACATTTTTAAAAAACTAGTAAAAGACTGTTTGCTGGAATAGTCCTTGGAAGTGTTCCAGTCCCAGGTAAGAGGTAAGGTGGAGTAAACACATGGCAACATTTCTCTCACTGAAAACAACCAAAAATATCTTGATAGAATGCTTGATATAGCCTTTTGTGATCTCTTAAAAGTAATCATCAGTAGGCAGATTGGAGAAAAATACCAGAATTCAAAGTTCCACTGAAGTGGTGGTGAGATTAGTGTTTTTTTCTCCTGTAATTCCCTAGCTGGAACTCAAGACAGTTCCAACCCCATTAGTGAGCACTGTGGTGCTAAAAAAGTAAGATGCAGAAGAAACCCTCTATTTCTGGTCTAAAGAGCAAAAAACAGAACTCCCACAAAAGTTCAGAAAGAGTGGGGGGAAATCCACCATTTTTTTCTAATCAAGGGAGTGTCTTTTCCATCATTTTTACAGATTGAAGGGAAGGGATAGACAGTGTGTGTACACCAGGGACTGGGAATATTGGAGGCTGTCTCAGAAATCTGCCTACCACACTATCTTAGAGTAATTTTGCATGTTAAAAAGATATTACCTGTCAAACAAAATGTGTAGTAAATGCTTAGTCAGTGTTAACTATAATTAATGTTATTTAAAGGCAAAATTCTTGATTGTCACTAAAAGTAGACACCTGAAGCTGAACTGGCCTTCAAATGTAAAGAAATTGTAAAGTAATTCCTGGCTGGATGATAGGCTAAATATATATTTTATTAATAAGATGTCAACTTAGATTTAATTATTGAAAATAATGCCACATTATTCTGTAATATGCTTACTACTAATTGTATGATATACTCTTTCCCTCTGAAATTTTCTATTCTCTTCCTTAAAAGATTTTTGTTTATATTTCATATTCTTTAATATTACTCTAATGTGTCTAGATGTGGGGTTCTCAGTCATTCTCATATATATATGTATTTTAATTCAAGGAAATGTGTCTCCATTATGCCTTCAAATACTTTCTGCATGACATTTTTCTTTGCCATTCTGAGAATCTTATTATTTGTCTGATAACATTTCTATTTCTATCTTCCATTTCTCTTAGCTTTTCTTTTAAATTTTCTATTTTTTCTTTCCTTCTTCCTCTTCAATCTGGTCTTCCATTTTGCTAATTTGTTGTATTCATATATCCACCCATTCTATTTTTTCCCCATCTACTTTATTTTTAAATGTTTTCTGATTCTCCTTTCATGTTACTCATATTTTCCCTTATGTTGTTTTTTAAATACACATATAAGGATAATTTGAAATTCTTGGGCATAAGAATTTCAAATTAAGAATTTCTCAGGCCTTGAGCAATTGGCTACTCTGAAAAGTATTGCATACAGGGGAAGACCAGGCCCCAGTCTATGTCAGACCCAATGACTCTGGTGTTAGAAGGGATGTTGCAAATCTCTAAGATGGAAATCTCCAGTGCACTAGAAAACTGTTCCTTCCAAATTTATACTTCCACCTACCCAGGCCTCTTTCATAAACATTAGACATACATATCCATTTACCTTGTTGATATGCCCAAAATTTAGTCCATGATCTTTTCTCAGAAACCTCCTTTATTCCATTGTATTGTAAGCATATAGAAGACATCCAGTACTATTTGCCACTTATTAACAGGGACATTGACAAACTGGGATACATCTAGAAAATGTAAACTAAAGATAGGAATTATATAATATGAAGAAGTCTTAATAAATTGGAACTTTTAAGTAGAATAGAATTTTAACTATCTCTGTGGAACTCTAGAGTGGAATTGAAAATCAGTAGATGAAATAGAGAAATATAGTGCAATTTAAGGCAGAATTTCTAAATGAATAAAGTTATCCTAAACAGTGGTTTGCCAGACTTAATGGTGAGCATTACACTTTCAAAATTGACTAGAGACTTTATTACAGTCATAAATATTGTAGAGGAGAAATATGTGGCTTTCTGACTATCTCTAGTACTTCATGATTTTGTATTTTATAATCACACTATAAGATTTTTCATTTTAAACATGAGAAAATTTTTGTACCACTTAATTATAAGCATGCTTGTAGTAATCGATATGTGTTTGATTGATTAAAATTTTCTTATTAGAAACTTTGAAGCCACTGTCACTTGCATACTTTGTTTTAGATAGGCAGTAAGAGTTGATGAAATACAAATAGTTTAAATGCAATTTGAGAATGCAAAAGTAAACTATTGCAAATTCTTTTGGCAATTAGTGGATTGATTATTATAAATACATATCAATGAATATTGGATATTACATTTATATCTACGTAAAATATATGTGCGTGTATCTATATCTTAACTATCATTAGACTTTGGGTAAAAGTAAAAATTAACAGAATTTGTTTAAATTGGTTTTATTGTATAGTAAAAATCTTGAGTGAAATAATGTTATTTATATTATTTTCATTAAAATAATTGTAGCTTTTTAATAATGTATATTTTATTACAATTTGTATTATACCTATCTCTTGTTTTTAACTATCTTTTGTCCCATTCCTCAATAATCCATTACATTTTAAAATTTATTTTTAATTAATTCTTTTAGTCTATAAAACATTTTAGTGTGAATTACATGACAAATAACTAGTCTTTATGGTATAGAGGTCACTTCTGGATAAAGACTATGTTAATTGGTAAGTTAAAAGGCAAATTATGAATTCTGTTCTAAAAGAATCTTTAGTGCCAAAATCCACAAGCTCCATGGTTTTTTAAATGTTGATGAAAATATTTGAGAAACGAAACACCTTTATTGAGAATTTTTATTTTACTTTTTTGTAAGTATTATATACCAAGTTTTTTTTTCCTTTTACTTCCTATTACTGAGTTAATGTATTGTAAAAGTTTAACTCTTATAGTATCGTAAATCTTATACTTACTAATGGAATTCTAGAAAATCAAGAAAGTGATTTTTTTTTTCTGTCAGATACATAATACACCTACCAGAGTAGGACATTTATACACAGATAATCAGACTTTAATCTGCCTATTGAGAATCTGTGCTATTTTAATATATTATTTGATCAATTTATGTATTTAAGGTGTTTCAACTTAATGTAAACCATTCTTGTTTTAAACAAATTGTTTTCATTGTTTTCGATAAAGCATTTTATGTTTTAGAATGCCAACCACTTTAGCATTCAAGTATTCTTAAAAATTCTAACTGTGACTGAGACACATAGCAGCAGTGTTATATGATAAATAATGTCAATAGTCTAGTAATTAAACGGGAAAATATTTTTTCTTCTTTTGGAATCTTAGGAATCATGCTAATCAGTTGATTTGCATCAGTTTCTAAAGTGGGATTTTATTTTGGCAACACTTATTTTTTATGATTTGTAATGCTATGCAATTGAATCACGACAACAACAAAAAATATACTACTAAAACTGCAATGTTAATAACTTGAAAAACAGAAAGATGGCATTGAACTTTAGTACTTTGTATTCTCCTGCCATAGTGCTGCTCATCAACACATATACATCATTGTTTAAATTAAATTAAATTAATTTGAATCTAAATTACCTGTTTCTGAGTAAATGGGATTTGGTAATTCACTATTGAGTCAATCTGTAAACTGGTGTCATAATTTAGATTTGATTTTTTTATGAGAATAATGCTAGGAATCATTCTTCAATTTGCAATTCTAATTTCCATAGTAGACTAGGTGATATTCCCCATACTAATAATACTTTAAGTTACACAGATCAAATAGAAAAAGAACGGAATCCTAATGCTGATGTCTGTATATCCTTATCACACAGTGTTAGTATTTTGAACATGGAAGTGAACCATTTGAGCACAAACTAAGATGGTAAGCTATTGGATAAATAGGTATTGAGGTAAAGAGGAAGTTTTATCTTAATGCTTATGGTTTGAAAAGTAAATGCTATAATACTAATGTGCTGATAAAGATGCCTTATGTAATTTTCCCCCAAAAAACCTAGAAGAACACATTATATTATTATTATTGTTGTTGTGGTTGTTGTCTTTTAAATTGTTATAAGCTAGAGGCATTTATCATACATATTTTCAAATATACTTTTTCCTTTTGTTTTAAGCTTCAATTGTTTTTCATTAAACCTAGGTTGGAGTAAGTTCAAGTAGTGGTATTTGAAATTGCTAATTGATTTTATGAGTTGCTTTAACTAATATATCAATTATACTAATCAGAAATTATAATGTGAGGCATATATTATGTAATACTTAAGAAGCATTGTTATAGAGCTAAATGGATTGGTGCAAATATTCTAGAGATTAAGAGAAGAAAGATATATCAAGTTTACAATACAATGTCAGAGGTGAGTAGTAAAAACAGAGACCATACTGCTCACAAAGCAGAAAATATTTACAGAATATTTATAGGCCCTTAACAAAAAAAAGTTTGTTGACTCCTTTAAAAAAATATTACTACTAATGCTATTCTTTAAAGCTATAAAATTGTTTGAATTAGATAAGATGGCTGAAATGTAAAATACGGTTTTCTAAGAAAATGACTTATAAAAAAGCTATTCAATCTTTCCATTTGTAAAATAAATCTAAATACTAAAGAAGTTCTCCGAATTCTTTATAGTGGTAATTTTTTTAAAGTAAAATTTATTGGGGTGACAAAGGTTAGTAAAATTACATAGGTTTCAAGTGTACAATTTTATATATCACATTGTATGCTCACTGCCCAGAGTCAGTTCTCCTTCCATCACCATATATTTGAGCCCCTTTACCCTTTTCCACCATTCCCCCTCCTCCCTTACCTTCTGGTAACCACTGAACTGTTTTCTGTGTCTATGAGTTTTTGTTTCTTCATTTGTTTCTTGTTCTTTTGTTTTCAGTTATATATATATATATATATATATATGTATATATATGTATATATATACATATATACATACGTATATATGTATATATATAGTATATACATCTGTATATACATATATATGTGTGTGTGTATATATATATATATATATATATATATATATATATATATGTATATATATTCCACACATCGGTGAAATCATATGGTTCTAGACTTTTTCTGTCTAACTTATTTTGCTCAGCATAATAATCTCAGGATCCATCCATGTTGTTGCAAATGGCACTATTTCATCTTTTCTGATGGCAGAGTAGTATTCCATTGTGTATACCTGTATACCACATCTTCTTTATCCATTCATTTGTCGAAGGACACTTGGTTTGTTTCTATGTTTTGGCTACCGTAAATAAAGCTGCAATGAACATTGGAGTACATATATCTTTATGGATAAATGTTTTCAGATTTTTTGGGTATATACAGGAGAGGGATTGCTGGGTCATATGATAATTCTGTTCTTAATTTTTTGAGGAACCTCCACACTGCCTTCCATAGTGGCTGCACCAATCTGCGTTTCCACCATCAGTGTATGAAGGGTCCCTTTTCTCCACAGCCTAACACTTATATAGTGGTACTTTTTAAAATGTTATTAATTTCTCTTTTAAATCTAATTAAACTCTTTGGAAATTTTAATGCATTCTTATTAAATATTAATGTAATTGCATAGATATTTGCCATTATAATATAATTTGATTTGTTCAACTATGATTTTTATATAACATAGAGCAAACAATTTTGTTTCTATAATCTTCATTATATTTAATACTGAAATAATTTTAAATCAGGTAATGTACTTCCATTATATATTGTTAGAAATTGAAAGTTTTAAAAAAAAATGTAGCAATAAATATTGTATGTGGTATATATATGAAAATGATCACTAGCCATCAGTGAAATTTAAATTAAAACCACGTGAGATATGACAATACACCCACTGCAAAGGCTAATGTTAAAAAGGGTGAAAATGTCAAGTATAGGCTAGGATTTGGATTTGGCTGGGATTTGGCTAGCCAAAGGATTTGGCTAGGAATTCAAATACATTATTGGTGACAATGTTACATGTCCAGTGACTTTGTAAACAGTAGTGCTTATTTTATAAAGTTTATCCCACATTTAGCATATGACCAGTAGCTCCTGGTTATTTACACAAAAGGAATGAAAGCGGGCCACACAAAAAGTCTTCATCACAAATACTTATAATACCATTATTCATAAAACCCCAAACTGGAAACAACCCATAACTATATTAACTGGTAAGTGGATAAACAAATTATGATATATTCATACAATGTACTACTGCTCGACAATAAAATAAAATGAAATATTTATACAAACATTGATATGGACAAATCTTAAAGACACTATGCTAAAGAAAAGAAATCAAACATGAAATATTACATATAGTATGATTCCATTTATATAAAATTGTAAAAAAATAAAACTCTAGTGATAGAAAGTAGATATAAAATGTAAGGTCTCGAGAGGGGTTCAATTGCAGAGAGGCAGATGACAACAATTTAGGTTGATGAAACTGGTCTGTATCTTGATTGTGGTTGCACTTACATGGTTTCGTAAAAATTACCCAAATCCACCAAAATATGCATTTAAAATGGAACTTTATTGTGTTTAAATTATAACACAATAATGGCATCATTGGCCTGTACTTTCTAATGTAGTTCAAATGTTACGTTCTTTCGAAATATGAAATATTTAAATATTTATGTCTGTACAACATGTAGTAGATGATAACATATTTCAAGAGAGAAAAATCTCTTATTAAATTGCAATCTTCTGAAGTTTCCCATATATTTGCTTGAAATCCAAAATTCAAATGGTGTAAATGAAAATTATACTACAAGTTAAATAATCCTTTCAACTCAATAATTTAAAAATGTATTTAGTACTCATTTTTTAAAAAAAGTTAAAGTTTATTGGGATGACAATGGTTAGCAAGTTACATAGGTTTCAGGTATACAATTGTGTAATACATCATCTATGTGTCACATTGTGCCTTCACCACCCAGAGTCAGTTCTTCCATCACCATATATTTGATCCCCTTTACCCTCATGTACCACCCCCCTCTCCCCTTACCCTCTGGTAACCACTAAACTATTGTCTGTGTCTATGAGTTTTTGTTTCTTCATTTGTTTATCTTGTTCCTTTCTTGTTTTCAGTTTTATGTCCCACATATCAGTGAAATTATATGGTTTTCGACTTTTTCTGACTTATTTTGCTTAGCATAATAATCTCAAGATCCTTGAGATTATTTAGTACTCATTTAAAGAATTAATAATACAGAGCTGTACATTCATGTTTTATCGTTTTCCCTAAAGAGCCAATTTCAAATATGGATGCATGAATTATTTTATTTCAGCGATTTCCTAGGAGGTTAAGTGCAAGAATGTAGTAAACAATATAAATCAATAGAAACATTCAAGTCCTTAAAATAAAACCTGTTGAAGCCAAAATAAAATTAAAATATCCATAAATTATTCATAGTGAATCAAGATAAAAATAATAAATATACATAATTTTAGGTTTTATTCATAAGTTAATGCACATGTAGAAAATATATTGGAGATCTATCAGTAGTACATAATTCCTTAAACTAATCTTCTATAAGTCTGACTTTTATGTTCCTATTGGCATACTTAAATTATAGCCACTAAAAATTGCCACTTGGCATAATCAACTATTTTTCTTTTTGCTTTTTCTCATTTACACAAACACCCTCTTAACCCCAATCTGTAACTCCTTGTACTTACAGCCTGTATTGCAAATCAAAGCACACCAGTCCAAAAGAAGTGTTAAGCGCTGCATTGTAAGAGTTAACATTAGTTTAGGTTCATACTATGTTTTCCTCTACTTTATCCTTGATGCTGTCTTTCAGTACAATTTCTTGCTCTGGCCAAGACCTTTGCCAAGGGAAAAACGGTGGGAAAGTAGGAAAACATCCTGGTTTACTGGTTTGAAGTCTGAGATCCTAGTTTGGAGTCTTTTTCTAATGTGAGAAATATTACAATTTTTCATAGATAATTCCAGGTTTACTTAGAGGTTCTTTTTGTTGTGTATACTTGTACAGACATTGAGAAGATTTAGCGATTATTAAACTTAGCCCCATGAAAAAGGGCATTATTAACCCTAAAAATTTCCTGTGGAGAAACTGGCATTGAAAGACATTGATTACTTAGAACTTCACAACGAATCAGAAGCAATATTGTACTCATGTGACATCAAAATTGCATTAGTTATAGAATCTATATTATTATATTAGTGAGACTCTGTGGATCTATAATCATTATAGCCAGAGTAAACATCCTATGAATGCAATTGAAAAAAAAATCAACAAAAACATGAACGTGTCCATGAGTGAGTGAAAAGTCATCTAAAGAAGTTCCTCAAAGAGCGAAGTGGTTTATTACTGTGCAGTTAATACCAGATCTGGGACTGAACATGGCTCCACACCATCTGATTTTATTTCATACATTGGATTCAACTTAAATGTTATATTTACCAATCATTTAAGAAAATAATACTCTAAAGTTTATATAATATTAAAATATGCTTCCTGATAGTGTTGATCCATTTAATGTTTTATCTCATTGCCTATTATTTTTTTCTTACCCAATAAAGGGCCTGCTAAAAAGTGAGTTGAAAAGATTTAGAAGACTTACAAATAAACTCCTGCAATGTTATCTTACATCACATAATTTTTAACTATTTTCAACTACATCAAATAACCATATGATTTCATGATTTTTTTATTGCCAAGTCATGACCCATCAATTTAGGTTTTAAAATTTTATCATTTCTTTTATTGTAATGAAACTTAGGTTCTGTGATGCCATTGTTTTTGATGCAGTTTAAAAATGAAAATCTATCCACACAGAAGCAAAAACATCAGAGCAATTGCGGGCACCTACTAAATCATCTTTGTAAACTCTTTCTTCTGGAGGGCACCTTACTCACTTCATTCTTTTTCATTAGTCTAGGTTTAATGGAGAGAAGAGTATAGTGAATTAACTTTCACAGTATCAAACACTGTGTGTGTGTGTATATATATATATATATATATATATATATATATATATATATTTCTTTGAAATTTTGTTGTTTTCCCCTTAACTATTAATGTATGTTTGAAATGCAGATGGTTTTATTACTTGTTTAATAGGATACATATGTGTGATAAATTGACATTTGAATATAACATCATTCTTTACCAAGTGTGTTGGCTATACTTGCTACTTTTAGCAAGGATTTAGACATAAACCTGATTTTTTACTTTTTAGAGATAGGACTAGATGATGAAGATGGTTTAGTGACTCATTCTATAAAATAAAAGGAAGGTCGCTTTTGGCTACTTAACAAATTATTGAGGAAAAGCTAGGCTGTGAAAAAAAAATCACAATTTCTAAAAAGGTGTTATAAGCAAAAATTGCACGTAGATTTCTACATTAACCATTACTCTTGCTGTTATATATCTTTGATTTATAAATTAAAACCTGAGGCTCTTCAAGAAAACTCATAATATGCTAATATTATAATTAAGATCAGGTAGCATTATAAATGCAAATTCTATCATGTCATTTTAAAGGTTCAATTTCATTTTTTAGGATTTTTAAATACTTTTGAAAAAATAATTTCCTTTAACTGCAAACAAAAATGTTTTTGAAAATATATCCTTTAACTTCAGGTAATATACTCTCCAGACAAGTAGATATAAAGTTCTACAGATTTTAGCTGACATAATCTTGGTGTAAATGTAATTTTTGTTTTTTTGTACAGCTTGACATTTAGTTAAAATGAAACTGTTTTAAGACTTTCTATTTAGAACATTAAGGTATATATATCACTAGAAGTTACTGCAGTTCATTCACTAAGCACATATAAGTTAAAATGCTAAGTTTTTTGCTAGTTCCTAGGAATGTATAGCTAAACATCATAACGCCTGACTTCAAATATCTTGAAGTCAATTGGAGAGAAAAGAAAGGTAGGCTGATTATCACAGTACACTGTGATACACACTACACAGGTGTTAGGGAAGTGTAGAATGAAAGAACTAGAGTCATAATGCATCGATTTCCAATTTAGCTCTATGGCTTATTGCTGGGGTAACCTATAAACCTTTATGTCCTTATCTCTGAAAGGGATTTAATGAGATTACCTATTTTGTAGAATTATTCTGATGATTAAATTAGTATATGAAAAGAACTTAGCACAGTGCCTGGGTAATAGTAAACACTTTATAAACAGAACCGTGGTCGATGTCTCTGGTTGAGACAACAGTAGTGCAGTTCTAGATCCTGTCTGTCTGGTGGTCCTCAGTTGTACACTGGTGTACGGGAGGGAGAGGCCAGCTACTTCTGATGCGTGTCTTAGAGAAGTGTGACGTTTGAGGTTAGATCTAGATTAAGGAGCAGCCGTGTGGAGACCAATGATCCAACATCACTTAGAATGGTTCCCCCTGTCTGTATTTATTTCTTTCCCTATCGGCCTTCCAGTTTCAATGGAAAGCACTTGGAATTGCTGGATACCATTCTTGACAGGAAAACAGAGAACAGCCAGATACATTTGAATCTAATGCTATGTTTTATTACTTTCTGCTACACTTACCTTATTCTGTCTGTTCTCAGCACTTCTGCATATTTTTAGACCAAGGAGTGATTTTTTTTGTTCCACATATGTTAATATAGAAAATAGGATTCTTTTAATGTTTTTTCACCATTAGCACTTAACAAGTTCTAACACACTATGTAATTTATTAATATTTTTGTCTGGCCCTGCCACCACTATTAAGAATTTCATTTTTCCTTTTCCACTGATACATCCAAGAACTTGACTCGGTGCCCAGAATGTGATAGATATTAATTGAAAAGTGTGATTGATGAATAAATTGGCACACCATAACAGGGAATCTTGAGAGGCTTGGCATTGTTTACCAATGTTACCAGATCATCCTTAGATATGCCTTTCATTCCAGAGTGAATCCAATCTTGTTTTTAAGACTGTGTCTGGCAATGGGCTGTCTAACACATTGTTTCCCACAGACTGGGACTTCTGTAAAAAGTATCAGGTGGAGAAACATTTTGAAAGATGAGCACAACCCACTGTCGTGCTGACTTTCTTTTGAACAGCCAATAGCGAATGCTGTTCAACCTGAGACTCCAGCACCCAGATAGTACACTTTGGGAAAATATAGGAAATGGTAGATATTTTCACATGTCTTATGTTTGCTTACTTGCCTCAGAACATGACTTTTGTTCCAAAGTACTTAGTTATATGGCCCCAGAAAGGGCAAGTAAACCAGTACCAGCTTGAATCATGTGATTTGCCACTTTAAATTTATTTCAACACTGTTGGTTGATCCCACTATTTATGCATCCATTATCTTGATGCAATGCAGTATCCTTTATAGGTTAAAGAACAACAAATATTTGGGAGTGTAATAATGACTTACATTGGTAGTATGCAAAGGAACTAGTGTCAAGACCCATATTTGAATATAATACACACACACACATACAGAGGGTGCCAAAAAATGTATACACATTTTAAGATGTCTTAAATTTAAGATGTCTTTTATATATATGAAATACGTATTTTACCCCCCAAAATGTGCCACTTTCTTTTAAAGATTTCCTGGCTCTGTTCTTCTCCCCAATTGGACCCTTTCCTTTGTCTCTATTTTCCCTACTCTGCTCAATTTTCATTTCATTTACAACAGTTTCTGCTCAATATGGGGCCTGTAATAGAGATTTGACTGGTTGCTTTTGAAAGTTCATGTGGCCCAAGCTGTTCGAGCCCCTTTTAGAACTTCCCAAGGACCCTTTGCACTCATAAGCTCCTAGAATGGGCAAAACCACTTCCATTTCACCCTCTATATTCAGAGAGGCCTGCCTGGTTCCAGTGCATATCCGATATTTTGGATTTTGCCTGATTCCCTTTTCTTACTCCCACGCAGACATGGGTACTATGTAGCCTTGTGTTGTGGCTTACAATAATACCTTTTCGTGTTTTGGCATTCAACGGGGTAATTTCTCAGACCACTTTGTTGAAATTGTTTTCCATATACTTTTTTGATTTTGCAATTTAGTGAACCTGTGAGTGTGTGTGTGTGTGTGTGTGTGTGTTTAATGTGTAAACTCAGGGATATTAAAAACTATGCTTCCGTTGCCATTTCTCACATGGAACTCGGCCCTATATATTTCTTTCTTAATTTACAGGTAGTTAACCTTGTACTGGTCATATTTGAAATTATACTTGTAATTTTGAACTTAATCTGATACTATGCTGCCAAGAATCATTCCCATTTGAGAATTTTTAAGTAGTTTCTCTGCACAATGGATGTTAACTACTTTTCTAAATTCTCTATTTAGGTTTCAGAAAAGAATTTTGTTTTATATCCTGGATAGTCCTGATTATTTCTGCTCTGTTTTTTCACAGACCTTATTGAAAGTTCAGTTGCTGTCTCTACTTCCTCACATCCCATATTCTCCTTATATTACTATTTAGACGAATACTACCACCTCTTCATTGAACGGGCTTTGTTTAAGTTACCCAAGTAGCGGCTGTTGTCAAATCTAATAGTCATAGTCTCATTCTCGTCTTACTCAGCCAAGAAAACCAACCAGTACTTTATTTTCGCAACATTCCAGTTCCTTGACCTTCTTGACATGACCCTCCTGTTTTCTTTCCCTACCTGACTGCTTTCTTTTAGCTCTAATAACGGGGTGGCCTTGAACTTCCTCTTACGTAGAAGTTTTAAATGAGTCATATCCAATTCTTCACGAAGCCTTCTCATCCCTCACTCTAAATTACGTGCCCATCCACTTAGTTTTGTCTTCATTGCTGCTACTGTACAAGCTACTGTCACCTCATAACTAGAAAGATCCAATATGCTTCTCTCTTACCTCCCTGCTTTCTTCTATCATCTCTTTCCCACCCAGCAGTCAGAATGATTTTTTTTTTTCTTGAGAGTTAGATCATGTCGCTCCATGGTTCAAACTCTTCCAAGGAATCCCAGTGAATTTATTATGTGTTTGTTACTCTTTATCATGGCCAAGGACCTACGTAAATGAACCCCTGCTTGTCACTCTGAATCTATTTTCAACTGCTCTATCCTTAGCTCACAATACCCCAGCTCTTGTGACTTCGTTTTAGTTCCTCAAACATGTCTAGCCCAAGCATACTCTTCTCTACGCCTGGAAACTCCTACTAATAGATCTTTATATGGTTTTACCCTTCTTACTATTGAAATCAGCTCATCTATCGTGACTTCAGGGAGCCCTTCCCTAACTTCCTGATCTACATTAGCCACATACCCTTTTACTTCATCACATCACCTTGTTTGTTTTTCCATCACACTCGTCACTGTCGAAAAGTATGATATCCACTTATGAGTTTACCTGTTTATTTACTGTCTCCCGCTACTGGAATGAAACTCCAAGTGACCAGGCACGTCGTCTTGTTTATAAGAGTGTCCCCAGCACTTAGAGCAGAGCTTGCTTAACCAATATTTCTGTGGAATTTTTTTCATGACTTTAATGACTGAATACGTTTTTGTCTGCTTGATTAGATAAGTTCTGAAAGAGATATCATATTAAAACTTTATTTCATAATTATGTTATTATCAAATCTCTGTGTTTGTCCAGACATTGTGGTTTTACTTATTTGGGCTGTGGTTTTACTACACTCACAGATTTATTATTTTGATGTATTCTTTTGTACTTTATACATTTTATTTGATCGGGTTTTGACTTTGAATTCCACTTTGCTGTTAGTATTATCCTTTATGCCTTTTCTGTTGTTTTCTATATGCCTATTATATTTTTTCACAATCCTTTTTTTGTAAAACAGAAACATCAAGCTGAATTATGCTTTTTAATATACTGTGGAAATCCTGCCTTTCAGTGAGGATTCAGTCTGTTCATCTTTAGTGCAATTGCTTATATTCTTTACCTTAGTCCTTTATTTTTATGTTATATGTATTATTCCTCTTTGTTCTTTTCTACACATTTGCTAATTTATTCAAGCCTTTATTGCGGCTCTTTTATCCCCTTTTTCATCTAGATATTTTGCAACACTGTCTAAAGTTGCCTCCTATTCTAATTTATCATAATCAAACCAGTTTTATTTATTATGATTTCAAAATAATTATCCTTTTGGTGATTATCCAGTTAGTTTTCAATTGCTGCATCCAGAATGCTCTTGTCATGGATTTAGGTACTGTTGATGATATTGTTTGACAAGCTCTGTTTCTAACACACTCTTGTGGGCAGTGCCCTGGGCAGAAAATAAACTTGTATCTTTTCCATTTTAAAAGATGTTTTTGTGAAATCTTTTAAGACATTTTCACCTATAACCAGTCTCCTACAGCAAGGATCTTTCCTCGGTTTCTATATAAGTGCTATGCAATTCTTCAAATGCGTTTTGGAAATGAATATTGTTCTGTTTAAGCTTTGATGTGTATGCCAAAATTTGAACCATCTTCTCAAATGACAGTAGTTTTTTATTTTACATAAACAACACTGATTTCGTTTTCTAGAATGCTATTTAAAGTCCTTACTGTTGTTACCTTCCACTGAAAACCGGGACAGTTATAAGGCTTACATCCTTTGTTTTTCTTCATGCATGGACGGTATCCTCCTTTACCTTTTGTCCAATGTCGGAAAATGTTTTTTAAAATATATTTTACATAGTTTTCAGTTATTTTAGACAAGAGAGAAATAGTATTACTATTAATCTATTTTCACTGGAAGTGGAAATTCTATTACAAGTTTCTGAAATATTTTCATAAAAGATTATTAAAAGAAAAAGAGATTTCTATACCTTAACTATTTCGCTTCAACTATCTGGCAGAAGTCACTTATGTTGACCATATCCTTTATATATGATGTAAAATATAATAATATTTATTATGTTATACCTACTATATGCCAGACATTATGGCAAGAATTTATTTCTATTAATTCAGTTAATCTTTCTTCCATGAGGTAGGTTGCTTTTATTATTACCATTCACATATGGGACAACTGAGACACAAATAGGTAACATAAAGTATTTATACCTAGTAATAGAAAACATGGATTTGAAAGTCAGATATTCTTTATTCAGATACTGCACTATTGACTAATAAACTGTATAATAATTCCTCAAGAAACGTGTTACAGTATAATCTCTATAATGTTAACAAAAAGGGAGAACAACTTTAGCTTATTGACTATTTTCACCTCTCAAAATTCATTTCTTATTAACATGAAGTTATAAAATGTAGTGACATATTGTGTTCTTTGAGTGGTATGTAACAAAATAGTTGCATGTATCGTGCAGCTTCCCTAGACAAGATTGTATAGGAAAAAACAAATCCCTTCAGTTTTATTAATGGAGTTGAAATTTATTTTTGGATTATAAGCAATTATCCGTTGTATTAACAGAAAATATAATCATTATTAGATGAAGAAACTCATTTGCGTGATTTAGTTAGGCACATTTAATATATCAGTATTTCACATGAAACTCATAGCATACATTCCTGAAGTAATTTTGTATTAGTTTTCTTAAACCATTTAATTTTATAGCCTATACAAAGGTCATCCTTAGTAGTTGAATTGATTAAGTGTTCTAGATGAAATTTTGATTCCAGCATTTATGATTTTTAATATGGTGATCCAAATGTGTTGATGATTTAAAAATATTGTATTTATAAATGTCATGAAGCATCACCACAAGTACTGGGGGAGAACATAGATTCAGTAAGTTTCAAACTTTCTTTTTGATTTTTCAGATTGCATTCTCACAACACAATACAATCATGGATCTTGTGCAGTTCTTTGTCACCTTTTTCAGGTAATTTGCTTTTACTGACTTTGAATTTGTTAAACCTATATTCTGATATATGTTCTGTTAATTTGTTAGATAATTTATCATTTCTTTAACCTTAAAACATCATCTAGTGTGTCTTGAATAGTTGTATATACTTAACAATATACTACAGAGCAGAGAAAACATAGTTGAAATATACCTTTTGAAGGTCATTTTGCTGTTAAGGTATTTAATAAAGGATTCAACGGAAAGAGGATAACTTTGTGTTCACTTGTCACATAAGTAATTAAAGCTTTAACTAATGAAATTAACAATGCATTCACCATATTGTGTAGCTACATCTCCTAGAATTAAATCAATTCAATGATTTCTTAGGTAATTATATATGGGCTTGGCAATGTGCTAATAATATTTGTAAAGGATGAGAAAAAGTACCGAGTGTGTATTTTGTGTTCAAAAAGTTTATAATCCCAAAGTACTAAATACTCGTATGACTTTGACTTGTTACCTAGAACATTAGTTATTTGAGATATTAACTGTAGTTTCATTAAAAAGAGTTTCATAATTAAGCACCTTTGGAAAATGTTGTGTATACTAAAGTTAAACAGGGCTCTTTTGTTTGTTTTTATCTCACATTACTTCTTAGAGGTTTTTGGGGTTTTTTTGGTCAGTGTTTACTATGCTAATTTGCAATGAATCTTTCTAAAAGAGACAGTGGAGTTTGTAGCATTTAGAAAACATGAAAACTCTTTTCAGGGAACATTTATTTTCATTTTTATGTCATATAAATAAAGAAACACTGGGTTAGGAGAAGAAGCTGAGTTTCAGTGTTATGGAATCTTAGGTTGTTTGGATTGGAAGGGGTGTTATTTTTGCTGATATGATTATATGTGTACAGCTTGTATGGGTCCATTGGGTGCCTTGTGCAAATTAGACAAATGTGTGTCCTTTTTCCGGCAGACGTAGCCTCTCATCACGGCACACAACTTTTCAAACATAGTGCAGTATGAATTTTGACCTCCATTCACCAAGTTGGCTGTGCTGCCTTGTACAACAAAGAATCTACACAACCCAATCCTTGGCACAAATGATATGCCAAGCACTTTCCTAAACTCCAAAGTAACCGTGATTGGTTCTTTTATCCAGACAAGCATACGGTACTTGAATTCCTAACGTCTTCTCCACAGGGGTCAGCAAACATTTTCTGTAAAGGGCTAGACAGTTAATATTTCAGGATTTTTAGGCTCTCCAGCCTCTGTTGCATATATGCAACTCTGCTGCTACATTGCTAAAGCAGCCACAACCAATATGGAAACAAATGGGAGCGGCTGGGTTCCAATAAACCTGTGTTATAAAAACAGCTAGTAGGCTGAATACTGTCTGGACATAATCTGCCCCACCTCTGACCTAGCTTATACCTGAATATGTTTAATGAAGGGAAATGCACCATCTCCTGAGATACTGTTTTCTGTCTTCACTAATTGTTGTTTATAATTGAGACGAAATCCATCTCCCTATAATATCTCTTCTAATTCATCCACGTGGGCCCATATGGAACAAAGCTAATCTCTCATCTCCATTTACAGCCCTTCAATTTTCTAAACTCTTTTCTCAGATTTATTCATTCCCTGTTCATTTATCCACTTCTTTATGTTTCACTTCCTTCTGAAAACAATCATGTTTGTTTATATCCCTTAAAAAGTTGAAATTCACAGAATTTAATGCTGTAAACATATTTATCACTAACATGTATGCAAAGTTTATTCATATTTTAAATTTGTCTCTTAAAAAAATTTGAGGAGATATCTTAAATATGTTTAATCTTGTATGACTTTGTACTTCAGAATATAAATGGAGTTTAAGGCTATTAATTAGGTTACAATATGTTTTTAGAATGTGTTAGAAGTTACAGTTGAATGAGTATTATTTAATGCATCAAAATAAAACTTTTTTGATGCAGAATAGTGTGGATGGAAATACACTGAAAAGTTTAGCTCTGTGCAAAAATTCACAAAACTGAATATTTATGTACATTATTTAAATGTTTAAGGTTTTATTTTAAGCTTTTGAATTTGTGTGCATATTTAAGTGTAATAGTTTTTTTATTAAACAAAAGAAAGCTAGAGCTAATGTGGACCGTGTCTTAGAGATGGGCCTATTTATTATGGTGTCATCATGGGCAAAGTGAAATAAAATATTGTAATCATTGTGTGAGATAAAATATATTTGATGGGTTTTTTTGTCATTTAAATTACTTTCAGTAATAAAATGTAAATTTGTTTTAAAATTGTCTCATTGTTAAGAAAAAAACAAGAATATTTTGAAGTTTATTTAGTTTTTTTTAATAAGGCCACTGCTAAATTTTAAGTGTTTCAAACAGGTCAGCATTTGTGGACATTTTCCACTCAGGACGCTATTCCTGCTGTTTGTAACTAAGTTATTA
The DNA here is from genome assembly GCF_004115265.2 of Rhinolophus ferrumequinum. Lineage (NCBI taxonomy): Eukaryota > Metazoa > Chordata > Mammalia > Chiroptera > Rhinolophidae > Rhinolophus > Rhinolophus ferrumequinum. The sequence goes on along the minus strand of NC_046299.1, from coordinate 12,904,873 downwards.
AAGTAGCAGAGGTAAACGTGTCAGGTACTTAGTTTAGCCGTGGTTGATGGAGACCTGTTCACAAACTCTTGTTAATTTTTGTTTTCAGCTGTACATACTGGGCATAGTTCTTGTGGTAAACATAATTGGACCAGTATTAGAGAGATCATTTATAGACATAGCATGGCTCTGATCTTAGCTTTCTATGCCATTATCAGTAGGTCACCTAGTGTTTCTAAATCTCAGTCTTTTCATATGTAGAATTACAGAATTGTGTTGTTGTTGTTGTTGTTGTTGTTGTTAGAGTCTGTGGCATAATATAGTCACTGATTAGAAAAAAAATTATTTTATATATAAACACCTTTTTTCTGGTGTGCAAAGTAGAAAAGTAAATCTGCATGAATCTGAAACATCTGAATTACAATTACTTATTTTAAAAGAAGTTAAGGCTGGTAAATTAAATGGAGATACAGTCGGGATCGTTACCCCTGCACCCTTTAGATTTTTAGTGGTGGTACTTATTTTCACTTTCCCACTGGATGACACAATGTCTTTGATTTACCATCTTGAGCAGATGGAGGGTAGTTTCAGAGGTTGCCATTTGGTCTTTCCCATTATGATAGGTCTTCCCACCGCAGGCCAGGGACACAATGGATTTTAGAGCACAGTAGCTGGAGCCATTGTTAATTATGCTCGCTGTTGTCAGAGGTCAGAGAGGCACATTTTAATGGTTGGCACAAAGATTCGTGGGTTGCTTACACATTTGGTAGAAGTGACCCACAAAAGCATATGAATTTGGTATGGCTTTTAAATTTTTGTATGATTTGATTAGGGGGGGGTAGACTTTTTTCAGTTTCTGAATAAATTTCATTAATGTTTATGTCTTCTCACATTTTCTATTTTTCTTGATAGAGTTGACAATTTTCTATAGGAAATTGTCTGCTCTACCTTATTTTTCAAATTTATTGACATATATTTTCCAATATAGATACTCTCAAATGTCTCCTATATTAGAATTATGCTTCCCTTTTCATTGTGAATTTTGCCTATGCTCCCATTTCATTTATTTTTCTTGATAAGCCATGCAAGAGCTTGAACAGTGTTGGGAGTCCGTTGAAAAATCACATTGCATGGTGCCTCACCATTGTTTAATTGTTTTTTAATTCAAAAGGTATCCTTTAAATAAAAAGTGAATGCAGAAAAGTTACACTGTGTACATTGACCTTTATCATTTTTGTTGCAAGTTTGGAAGATTAAGGTATCACTCAGTTAGATTATTTGTAACAAGAGAGATTAACCAGGAAAAGCTTCCTTACTGGTTGTTTGTCTTCTTAATACCTTGTCAGGGAGGCTTTAAATCACTCAATTTTCTGTAAAATATTTTAGGATAAGATTGAAGAGCTATCAAAAATGCTCTGTAGATTTGTAAATCTGAAGCTTTAGGGAGATTCATTTGGGTATTTTTCTATGAATTTTACATAAATGATATCTGAAGTGGTAAGAGTTGAAGCCCTGATGATCTCTGAATGGGCTTTGGGGTCATTCTTCCCTTATTCTACAAGGATAAAGCCTTTTCCCAACTGAATACCTCTATGGTCCCATCCTACAGAATCCAAGAATTTAACAGAATTTCTCCATTATGTCCTGCCCTCTCTGTTCATTGTAATTCAAACTGGCAAGTGTCTGTGCTGGTGTAATCCCATCTCTGTTCCTTGCTTCTGCTACAAAGGTTGATTAAATATATGAGTCGTGGGCATCATTTCTTTGTCATACCCTTAGTGTTCTCTTAAGAACAAGCTTTCTCAGTTCTGTCAATATGTGTAGGCTGAGAATTTTCCCCAAATTCCAAGTTCTGGTTGCTTTTTGCATATCAATTCCTTCTTCAATTCGCCTCTTTCCTCTTGCACTTTACCATAAGCAGTTAGGAGGACCAAAGCCACAACTTAGTGCTTTCCTTATAAATCGCTTATGCTAAATATCCACTTTCATGGCTTGCAAGTTCTACCTTCCACAAAACACCAGAACACAATTCAGCCAAGTTCTTTGCCATTTTAGAACAATGATGGCCTCACCTCAGTTTTCAATAACCTGGACCTCATTGCCATCTGAGACCACACCAGAGTGGCCTTTAACTTCTCTATGTACATCAGCATTCTCTCTGGGATTGTTTATGTGTTCTCTAAGAACACAGAGACTTTCCCTCCAGCCTTCCTTGTTTCTTTCTGAGCTCTCTCACTAGAATCACCTTTTACACCCATGTTTCTCTCAGAGTCTCTTCACATCAATCTAAGCTTTTTTGGCCACACACCTTAGAATTCCTCCAGCTGTTAACCACTAACCAGTTCCAAAGCTGCTTTCACATTTTTAGGTATTTGTACAGCAGCAGCTACTTCTTGGTACCAAAATCTGTCTTAGTCTGCTCATGCTGCCATAACAGAGTACCAAAGACTGGTGGATTAAACAATAGAAATGTACGACCTCACAATTCTGAGGCTTGTTAAGTAAATCTAAGATCAGGGCTCCTGCATGGTTGGTTTCCCACTCTCTTCTTAGCTGGCAGGGGCCAGGCCCCTTTCTCACTGTGTGCTCACATGGCTTTTCCTCAGTGTGTGTATTCCCAGAGGGAAAGAGAATAAGTCCTGGCTCTCTGGTGTCTGTCTCTTCTTTATAAGAATATTAATGCTGTTGGATCAGGGGTCAACTCTTACGACCTCAGTTAACCTTAGTTACCTCCTAAATTCCCTATCTCTAAGTATAGTTATGTTGGATGTTAGGGCTTCAACATACAAATTGGGCCAGTATGATTCAGCAGGGAATATAAAGTCCATTTAACCTCAATATCGTTTATATCGTTTTGCCGTAGGTTTTCTGTGACTTGCATTTGTAATCATCTTAACTGATAGTATATCCCAAGGTATAGTTAACTCTTGCTTAATAACCTTCAAAAAAGTTTGTACCAATATATGCTCTGAACATATTGTTTCCTCACTTTCACTCACTGGGTTATGTCTTTTCTGTCAATCTGAAAAAAGTAATTTTTTTTTGCAATATACAGTTTTTAATGCGTTCTAAGCTAGTGATTTATTTAGTTAATATTTCACTTAGTTAAAAATATCCTTCAGTGTTAGGAAGGTATTTTTAAAACCTTTGAAAGATATTTTCTGGAATAGCAGTTATTAGGAGATAAATTACTTTGTAAAATAATATATTTCCGTGTTTCAACACAGTTCTCTAGTTTATAACATTTTTATGTAAAATAAAAGATTAATATGCCCAAGCCATCTTTTTATAAATGTATTTAAGACTTGATTTTTATGATCAATTAACCTCAAATTGCTATAAAATAGTGACAATACTATCTCTTTTTGCATTTGGCCAATGAGATTATCACCAGAGGGTATTTCTTTGTTGCTAGAAGCCTGCTTTACAATATAGCCTCATACCACACTGTGCTACTTTTATTGAATTCTCTTTAATTTTCCTGAAATGGGAATACCTAATGAGTTCCATGTTTTCTCACATTAAGAATCCTTCCCATAATGATCGTTTTATGAAGGTTAAAATCAAATTACTTAAATATCTCTCCCTAAGTTCCTGTGCTTCCCTTTTTTGTCCCTGTTGCTCATGTACTTGCATTTTTTATGTTTCCTTTCTTTTTTCCTATTTCATCGGGGGATTTTACTGAAGGGTGATGAACCTTATCTCCTGACACTACGATACAGCATAACTTTTTTAAAACAAGAAAGCCATTGCCCCTCTGCCCCGATATCTCTAACATGGAGCAATAAAAACTGTTGTGTAATATAACAGTAAAAGAAGATCAGAAAGAAAGCAGTGAAACTCATTTTTCTCTGACAAACTTACCACAATACCAGATGATAGAATGCTAACATTTGACATGGCTCTTAAGACCTTTGATTTAAGAAATATACTAGGGAAAAGCGAACTGGAACTGATAAACCCAGAAATCTCAGTCATTTTATGTAATAAAAGCTTTTTTCTCACTCAAGTAAAGTTCTGTGGGCAAAAGGAACTGGTGGAAGTGACAGAGTGGTATGCAGTGCACTCAAGGAATTCAGACAGATGAAAATTCTATCATTCTTCAGGCTCCCGGGATTGTCATTAGAGACTGGCCTTTTCTGTTAGTCACCAAAAGAGTGTAACTTTTCAACTATGCTGGATAAATTTGTCTAACATTTTTGTTTGTTTGTTTGCTTTTTAACGAAACAAGTGTTCTTAATAAACTGGTTTTTGTTTTTTATGTAGATATTTTTAAAAGAACTCTAACTTTCATTTGCAATGTAGTTTATTAGAAACTAAGAACTTTTATAAAGTATTACCTTGATATAAAGCTAATAATGCCAAATGAAACTTTCAATGTCAGAAAAATGATGTTCAAATCAATTAAAGAACCAACTCCATTCATTTAGAAAAAGTTTAATGACAACTACTATATGCCAGGAAGTGAGATATATTTTATTGGGTTTTAATATTTTTTTGGAGATTTTTAGAATGTTTTCTTTCACTTTATTGATTTTACCAGCCAATTTGTTTATATCATCATGAGCTCTAACCTAATATGAATTAGAATAGAATTTGCTGCAAACCCCTAAAGTATATATCTCCTCTTCTCAAGAAGTTGAAATTATGAAAAATGAAAATTTTTATACTGGATTTCTGCATCATTATAAAAATGGCACTCTTTACTTGAGTCATAAAACTTAGATCAGAAAGAATATAAGTTCCTCATGGAGAAATTCAGCAGTCTTCATCATTGAATCTTAAATCTTAAATTGAATCTCTGTCATGTAACTATTTTGGGTGAGAAATATTGTGAATTACAGATTATCAAATAAAAGTACACTTTGGTATTTAATTTAAAAGTACACTCGTAGTACGCGGGGTGGGACTGTCCTGCGTACTACGAGTATTTAATTATTAAAAATAAATGAAGTTTGTTATATGTACTATTGTTTTCTACTGCAGACATTATAAAAAAATCAGTTGACAAGAGTTGATGTCTGATTGAGTATAAGGGATGATAAAATTGAATGTGTTTTTCCAATTTAGTTGGAAAGTAATGGTAAAACAAATACTTTAGGAGAAAGGGGAGAACTTGCAACTTAATACTTTTTAACTCAGGCAGTTTATTTATACCCTCCAAGTCAGCTGTCTCATTTTTTTAAATGAGTATATAATAGTACACATGGCATTGTGGTAATGAAAGAAATAATGCATGTAAAACACTATAGTGCTGGGTGCATATTGCTCAATAGATGTTAGTTGGTTTTATTTTTGTGAATGTTATTCAGGAGTTCAGTTTGGACATGGTAGGTTTGATGTGATATTCATATCTATAATGCTAAAATTCGTAAGGATATAGTGTAGGACTGAAGTTCAGATAAATAGATCCTTGTACTATATCTAAAGTATCAATTCTCAGTACCACATTAAAACAGTTACAATGTTAAAATGGATATAAGGAGAAGTGTAAGCACTATGGTAATAACTTAGCCTAGAACACTGTTTCTTTAGCACTGATTGGCCAGTTGACCTGGAAAAATATTGTGGAGAGGGGGGTGGGACTGTTCTGCGTTCTGTAGGATACTTACCTGATCCCCATTAGATGTCCACAAAGTCGTGACAACCAAAAATGTCTCCAGACACTGCCAGCTGTCCTCTGGAGGGCAAAACTCACTTGATTGAGAATTACTGAAGTAGAGGGAATCATGTAGGCTTCTTCAAGTATGTAAAGAAGGTTTAGTATACAGAAGAAGGAATCGACTGACCCGGAAAACAGAAGCAGCACTGACTGATTGATAAAATAAAGACAACTTAATAGAAGAATATTTTCATAGTTCAAACTAGCTGAAAATAGCATCGCACTGGCGTGTAAGGCAGCTTCTCAGCTACGAGTGTTAAATTAGGGGCTGGATCACTATCAGAATTGTGCTGGGAATTTCTTTTCTGGGAGAAAGTTTGAACTAAATGATCTCTTAGATCTCTTTTAATGATAAGATGCTCTCATTTTGGCAGGTCTTAATGGTACAGATTTGAAAATCATTCCAAGTGAGATCATAGTTGAAGCCATGAAAATAACTGAGCCATGAAAATATCTTCTCTCTTTGAGAAGATAACAGCATGGTTGTTGTGAATGGAGTTTTAAGGAATGTCGAAATTTAAAAGAGGGAATCTGGAATGTAGTCTGCTTTCATTGACCCTGCCATGTGTCAGGAAGGGTGAAGGGAAATCAAGAATATAAAGTACTCAGAAGGAGTTTCATGATTGGCTGGTTGGTATTGTCATTTGAAAAGTGAAAGTTGATTGAGAAAAGACCAATGTATTTAATTACTCAAAAGTCATGGTGGGGAAAGTATCCTTTAAAGTGTTGAATATTATTTAAACATTAATCATTATTTATATTAACATTTTTGTTAGCATATAAGCCAGATGCTACATTACAAGGAGTTAAGTAAAAGTGGAGTATGAGGAAATGAACATGGAGGTGGCTACATTGATCACTTGCTCAGTAAACTGAGGAAGCTACAGGGTCAATAAAGTAGGGTTGTTGTTTTTTATTTTGGGGGAGACATAGGACTTGAGCACTTTGTCAAATTCAAATTAAGATTAAATAGAAAATTTGTAAATATTAGGGGAAGAGATAATCACGTCAAAAACAAAAGTCACTTCAGTGATTGGAAAGGTTAGGACCACAGGCTTTTTTCTTTCTTTTATGAAATCCACTTCCTTTGATACTGGAGAAAGGATTAGACAATGGATATGGTAATATGACTTTTGAAATGGTGGGTAAGCTCTCAGCTCCCAACAGATGGGGAGGAAAGAATTTGAGGCTTATGTAGCTGCATTTGAACTTTGGCACTGCCACTTGTTCTCTGTGTGAATATAAGCAATTCACTTTGAACTCTGAGCATTGGATTTTTCTTCTCTAAAATGAGAATAATATATACTATCTGAAATGTTCTTATTTAACTAAATTCAATCATCCATGTAAAGCAGCTAGCACAGTATCTGGAGTGTGTTCAGCTCTCAATGGATAGGTGTTAGAATGTCATTGTCATTTTCGTTGAAGTATATTCTAAGATCTCTTCAAGTGAGGCAAGGAGAAAAAATATATGTTAAGGACTTGACGAGAGTAGAAAGTGTCAAAAACTGCACTGCTTATGAGTGAACCAGTTAATGAATACAAGGATTATAAATTAAGGACGAAGACCAGACTTTTTATAGTTGTCAGTGGCCAATGAATTTGTGGTGGCCCAGGTCTGGTCACTTCTGGGTCTGTTCACAGCACAATCTCTCACCACAGAGCAAAGGAAGAGAAAACAAGCATCAGTACAGGGTTGGGATTGATTAATCAAATTCACATAAATCTGTTATTTTGAGATTTGTCACTCTCAAATTACTGCTAGCAACGTATCCTGGGTTATCATAGCATATTGAGTTTTGTACCTAATATGTATAGACCACATGTATAAACATCGTAACTGAATTGTTTATTTTAAACACTAGAGTATACCAGGGTTTCTAAACTTCAGCACTAGTAACATTTCGGACTGGATGTTCTTTTGTCGCTGGGATCCTCTGCGTCCCAGGATGTGTAGAAGCATTCCTGGCTCTACGTTGCATCTTCCTACCTGATGGGATAATTAAAAATGACTCCAGGCATTGTCTAATTTCCCCTGGGGGTAGACGAGGAGGCAAAATCATCTTCAGTTGAGAACCCCTGAAATAGTCTCATATCTACAATAGTTACTAATGAAGACAAAATGGACATGTGATATTTACATTTATAAAACTACAGTGTTTTATAACTCAATAACAATTCTAAATAGATTGCTGTTGCGTCAGAACACCAGTAGAATTATAAATATACATTCCTTCTGACAGGAAATCTTAAAAATAAACTATAATGTATAGCGAGGAATATAGTTTTTTTCCCTACTTGTATACTTTGGTTCTACTTGAGAACATTTTAAACACTAGTTTACTCTTTTTTTTGCTTTAAATTATTTACGAAGCCAAAGTGATAACTTCTATGTTTTTAAATTCTCTACATATTTTTTTGTTATTTTGTTACATACATTAAATATTCTAAGCAAAAATAAATTATGTTTTATTTTCCAGTTGTTTTTTGTCCTTATTATTGGTGGCTGCTGTGGTATGGAAGATCAAACAAACATGCTGGGCTTCTCGACGGAGAGAGGTATCAGTAATAGCATTTAATCTGTTATTTCAAGATTCCAGCAAACATATGGATCTCTATTGCATAATGAACATTCTCCTTTCAAATATAGATTTTCAAATCAATTTTATTTATTTAGATTGAAATAATCAGCGTAGTATTTTTTTTTTAGCGTAGTATTTTTTAAGCTTCAGAACAAACTTTACCACCAACTTTTTAAGTCAGTATGTATACAAGCATAGGTTAGTTACAAAAAAATTTTTTTAAATAGTGTTAGAATTAATAGTGAATACAAATATTGATTCTGTTGATAAAATCACCTGCAATCTCTTTAATTTAGGCAATTAGTTATACTATAAAACCGTAAGTTATTTTTAATTACTCTCTGTTGCAATTAGAAAGAAAATTCTGAATGACAAATATTTACTTTTGATTTTTATCTCCTAGAATTTTTTTTTGTGTAATCAAGTCTTTTCCAATTCATGATAATCTGATAATACAAGTATATTTGAAGTACACTTCAGTGTGATACAGTTCTGTATCAGAATTAACCATGTATATTTTTATAATTCTAAAATTAATAAAATCAGTAATATTCTTACAGAACAACTGATGATAGAAATATACATATTAGATAAATACAGTTTCTTAACTTTGCATATATTAGTTAAGTGAAGGAAACAAAGAAATATAATCTCAGGAACATACGTGTACAGATTTGTTGTTCTATACCTCATATAATAAAGTAAATTTCTGTTTTATTGGTATTATATTATATTAGTATTAGTATTCTATTATTAGTATTATTAGTATTTTGTTTGCTCTTGTACTTCCTACTATACTTTTATATGTATAATTTTGTGCAACAATGTAAAACAGTGATATAGTTGTTTACCTTCTTTTTGCCACATGAAAAAAGATTATATTTAAAGGTATTTAAAAGCAATCCAGAGTATTCTAAGTTATAGAATTAGTGAATGACATGGGTTCTTCTTAATTATTCTTTTACTTTCAAACATCTGTCAAGGCTCAGGGCCTACCTATAATATATTTACAAACTTGACACCCCTCCCCCACAAGTAAATGTGTCATCCTACTCCTCCTGCCTCTCTGATTTCTATGTGCTCAGTGTAACATCACTGAGAATTGACTTGTTATGACCTTATGAAAAAGTAATCCAATTGAAAAGGAACTTATTACATATAAATATATAAACATTTGGCAAGAAGTGGAATTCTGTGTGGAGACAACCAGTAGGAGTACACATGTTAGACAGTCTATTAAGGTGAAATGGTAGATTCATGACGGGAAAAACAATTTCCCTAGGTAGGCAGATGGTGTGAACGAAGACCTTCTGTAATGGAATAGGGCGAGTGGCATTTATGTCTCTAATCATTAGAAAAGAGGTCAGGATCAATCAGGGATCCTGGGTTCCCACTTCATTATGACTAGCACCATTCAAATATCTGATTTCTAAAGTTTATAAAATGCAACTGTATAAATGTGGCCTTGTGAAAAGATCAATGCACACTGACATTAACTGGCTTCTAAATGTGGTTAAGTGGTCTAACTGGATTTTCTTTCCTCTAAAGCGAAAGGATTATACTATGTAACTAATTCCCAGTTGGAGGGTCCTAGAATTCTAGAAATCTTTATATGTAACAACTAATGTTTTGAAACAGTATTAAGTATTTGAGAAAACTAATGTGAAGCGTTTTTGTACCTATACAACTCACATTTCTCAAAATGACAAATTGCTGTTGGTTAATATTGTATCACCTCAGTGTAGTAATGTTTACTGCATATTGTCAGAAGCTCTGGGAAGCTATTACCTTAATTTAAATATAAAAATATGAATTTATCTTTTGATTGAAAGTCAAAATCTTTCCAAATACACGTTCCACATGGAGAGAACAAGGGAAAAATAGAAGGGAAAGCTAGGTTAGGGACCACTGGGCCAGTTCTAATCTGTGCTCTGGAGATTCTCTCAGTGCAGTGCGCTTCTCTCCAAAACTCATCTAGATCGTCTTTGTTAAAGAATATGATGATAATGTTTGCATTGAATTTGCTACCTCTACTGAAATACAAAATCTAAAAGTCTGTCTTGTTGAAAGGTCATGCATATTACAATATAATATGTTTAAAAATATGAGGAATTTCCTCAAATTTAATTTTATTAAATCCTTTAAATACAAAATTCTCAATGTCTTAGAAAACATTCATATGTTAATGCCCAAAGTAAATATATTATTTAAATGACTACCAGAAATCTATTATTAGATAATAATTTTTATGTTATTAAAAGATTATTTGTCATTTTGGTCTTAGAGGCCCAGAGACTTTTAACTACACTGGTTGTACTTGATATGATAATCCCAATTATAGACTCTATGTGAATGAAAGTAAAAATGTGTTTTTATCTGATCTTCTCGTTATTTAGTTTTAACTATTAGATTAAGTTTAATATTCCCCAAAGAAAAAGATTCCAGTATCTTTTTTATTTTTTAATGTGGATATGTTACTTTCTCTAAAACCTTAAGACACCAGTTATTTAAACCTCAGAGGACCCTTGTGATGAATGGAATGACAATTTATCTGTAACAGTAAATGAAAATTAATTAAAGGATTTTTCCATCTTAGTATTTCTGTAATTTTGTTACACAAATTGTACTGCTTGCTTTTACAAATAGAAGGACTGTTTTAAAATGAAATAATCTTTGGACATTTTTTAATATCGTGTTAATTCAACCAAACATATTGCCTTTTTTTTTTTAAACTATTCGAAACTTTGGTTTCTCAGAAACACACACATGACTCTTTTTTGTAGTATAATTTTAACATCAGAAGGCTATTATTAATGTTATGCCTTTTGAATAACACCCCTGAGAATTCAGGGACACTTAAAAATACAGAAATGAAACTACAGAGGACTTCAGTTTTAATATTACCCCTTCATATAGGAACTCTAAACTCATTCCTATGATAAGCCCTATAAAGAATACGGAATTTTTGGAAGGGCAGGGACTATGCTAATTAAGTGGATATTGATCAGTGGAAATATTAAAATACACTAGAAAAATGAGTTCATTTTTATATCTTATGCTTTTATAGTGGTATTGAAAACATTTTTTCAATGGCACATTAAAATTTAGATAAAGTTATTACATTTCAAAAACATTTTTAGAAGCAAGTATATGAAAAGAATCTCTTGAAATATTGTCATGCTTTATAATCTGCATTTTTGATTGAAATTTGAGTTTTTAATAGGTATTATACCTTTCCTGCACATCTCATAATTACACAGCATAAAACCTAGATTTTAATTTAGCATTATGAACCTGAAATTTGAGTTAAATTAATAAACTCAAACTAGAATAATAAACTAAAAGTAGGATTCTAGTAGCTCTCAATAACAAGCTACTTTTATAGAGACAAGTGCATTCTTTACTTCTATATCTGTTTTATGGGTACAAAAACAGAATAAATAATAATATCATTAAGTTATACTTTGCTAAGGACATGTCATGTATTAATAAGAAAATATTTTCTGAGATGTTAAATTTGTAGTAAATGGATTCTCATCTAAATATCATTAATGTAATGCAGCAATGTTTTACAAAATGAGTTACTCTACCTCGTTAGGTACAGAACTTATTTAGTGAGGAGAATGGGCTCAGAGTGAAGAGAGTACTGAGAAGTGTTATTTTGGGTGAAGAAATTAAAGTTAATTAGGTGCTGTGTGAAACTTCTTGTAGAATTTCTTAGTATTTTAAGAATCTGTATTTTATACAATATTCAAATATGTTAATATCTACATAAAGCTTTACGTAAAACAAGTTCTTTTGTCAAAAAAAATTTTTTTATTAGTGTCAGGTGTACAAAACAATATAATAATTAGACATTTGTACCCCTCACAAAGTGATAACCCTCCTCCCCCAATCTACTACCCCTCTGACATCATATATAGCTATTACAGTTTCACTGACTCTATTCCTTATGCTGTACTCCACATCCTGTGAATATATATATATATATATATATATATATATTTATATTCAGAGTTTTTACGTATATATATATATATATATGTAAAAATTATAGTTGACATTCATTATTATTCAACTTCAGCTTCAGGTGTACAGCACAGCGGTCAGATAGCTACACCATCCTTGAAGTGGTCTCCCCAAAAAGACAATTGCCCATCGGATACCATACAAAATATTTGCAACATTATTCTATATTCCCCCAACTGTCTTTCGTATCATCTTGGCAATCTTGTGGGTACTGATTGTGAAAAAAGCAAACTTTTTAAACCATTATTAAATAATGCACTCATATAAATGTATTATCTTTTCAGTTAATGGACTCACTGTAAACTCATTTTTACTTATAATTTTCTGTTATTGAATTGTGAAATACAATGATTACCGTTGCTTTTACTTTTTTCACTTTATCCTATATGATTAAAAGTTGCAGGTATTCAGCATGCCTATTTATGTTATAATAGTTTTAAAAAATTAGCATATGTCTACTTAAAAGTAATTTGAATTGAGACGGAAAATATGTATAGGAGCATAAGGTTTGAAGGCTAATTGATTTTTGCTCATAAATGTGTTCCCAGATGTCTTATTGTAGATGTAGTGCTTCCATTGTGCTCAGTTCATCAAAGATGTATTAACCTTTGCAATATTCCAGAAAGATTCGTCAATTCTATGGATAAAAATAAGAAGACCCCAGTTTTATGGAAGTCATAGCTTTCCAACATTTTCAAAAAGATACACACCTGCATATGCGTGCACACACACAAATATACACAGTACTCAAAGGAACATCTCAATTTAGTTTGTTGTGGTGTCATTTGTAGGGAGAGATATAGTATACTAAGAGTTTTCTGAAAGTTGGATTAGAAATAAAAGTAAATGTGAAATGTTGTATAACTATACATAGAATTAATTTCTAAAAATAAAAGAAAATTTGTAGTTTTCTACTATATACACAAAATGAAAAATTTGCCTAAAATCATAATTTTTTAATTATTACATGTTATTATCTTTAACTGAGACCCAATTATTTACCTAGATTAAATGGCTAGAAATATTGATTTCCTTTCAATAAATTTTATCTGGTTAAAATCTTATATACATGATCTTATATAAAATCTTATATACAGAAAAATATCTGTGTGTATGTATGTGTTTTTATACTAAAAAATATTCATTGTTTATCTATAATTCAAATTTAACTGTTGTGCTATGTTTTTATTTGCTTAATCTGGCAACCCTATTTTCAACACAAATACTCACCCTGGAGCTGAGGGGTGAGTTCAACCCCACAAACTCCACAAGGATGAGAGAGAGAGAGATGAGGAACTACTTTTCCAAAGTAAAATGGAGATTTGTTTTCAAAATAAGGGGGTTATAATGGACAGGCAAAAATAAAAGATGTTTACTCTGGGTGTTATCTATTAAAATGAAAAGAAAAGCTCTTTGGCACAACAATTAGATTTCTAGGAACATATCCTAAAGATATATATACCTACCTACTTTATCAAAGTATATTCGTACAAAGATATTTATAGAGGATTTTTTGTATATTAGAACAATTCATGTCATTCAAAATAATTCTTGAAATAATTCTGTTTTCTTATAATGGGATATTATGTAACTGAAAACTAAGGATGAGGTAGACAGATATGTGTAAAATGAAACATATTTTCCTTCATTCTGCAATGTTTGTTAAACAACTCCTGTTGTTCCAAGCACATTTTTAGATGAATACAGCAGTGAACAAATCAAACAAAAATCATGGCCCTCAAAAGGTTACAGATCTTATATATATATTGGATGATGCTTGGTATGGTTTTATAATGTTTGTATTTGTGCAAATCACAAACACACTCACACATTTACAAACATAAACATATACACTATATGCATGGAAATTTTAAGAGAATCTCCAAGTTTATCTCTGTTTTCTGGAATTGTTATTTGGTAAAGAAAGATAATTGTGTTATTTCATAATTATAACAAAAATAAATAACTAAATTTCAGGAAAGTAGAGGAAACATGATCTTACATTTTGGAGTTGGGCATTATACAAAAATAGTGTTTAATCTTCACACTAGAAAGGATATACGTTATTCCCCTTTTAGCTATATATGGAATTTCAGGAGAGTTTAGTGCAGTGCTCAAAGTTTATAACTAATAAATGGAAGCGCCATAATTTTAAATTAAGTCTGTCAGATTCCAAAATTCAAACTCTCTGAACCATACAAAGAACATCAAGGATAGACTGAGTTTCAACAGATTTGATTCACTAATTGACCACTTGTAATAAAACCTGTGAATCTCTTGTAGGGGAATATGCTGTATTTCGTCTACTATTGTGGCCCAATCAATCATTATTTGGTGTAACAAGAAGAAAAAAGAGAGCCAATTAAACTATGACAGAGTATTGTCTTACCACCAAGAATATTTATTTTATACTTATTGAAAGGACTTTTATAGAATTTCTTAGATATAGATTTTATAATATATCATTCATATATATATATATGCTGAAAAGAAAGCAGAAGCAAAATAAATTGGTTAAAGTATTACTAAAACTTGTTCACATTCATAGTCCACCTTTTCGTAAATCACTTTTTGACTCAGGTAAAAATGTTTTGTTTGCTTCACATAGCATCATTGACTAGAATAATCAAGTTTGTGTCTGCAGGCAATGACAACTGTATCATAACTGCCATCTGGTGAGCAGTGGTTGTACAATTTCATTGATTGTGAAACACATCAGATTTCAGAGATATCAAAATGTGAAAACAAAATTTATCTTACATCAATAAAATACAAAGTAGCACCTACTTTATAAGATGTTTTAGTACTAAATGAATTTGTGCATACTAAGTGCTTACTCCACTGCCTTTTACTTACCAGACTTCCACAATTGTAGCTGTTATTGTTGTTAATATGTAATATAAAGAACAATTTATTATGCATTAATATTAGTAGCAGCAACTCTTGTATGTCTTGGATTCTTCTCCTCCTCCAGACTGACACTGACACAATGTTTTCTCAATCCAATAGGCCCTTAGCATTATCTATAAATATCTAAAATATGCTTATTATATATCCTTGAGTGCCACTTCACTCTCCCACCCACACCAGACCTATAAGTCAAAATTTCATTCAGGATCAGCTTCATGTGTTGATTTTTAAATCCCACAATTGATTCTAATATGCACCATTGGTATTGAAACTCAGCTTTGGCTTTTACTCTTAGATGGAAAACCACTAAAGGGTTTTCAACAGAGAAATTAAGTGATTTGAGTTAAAAGGATCTGATTTCAGACTGATAATTCTGCTGTGTTGAGAACAGATCATAGATGGACAACTAGAGAAGTAAGGAGGTCACTACAGAGGTTACTATGTACCATGCCTGTGAGAGATAATGATGGCTTAGACTAAGAAGTGGCAGTGGATATGGCAAGAAGTGATTGGATTATGGATGTGTTTTGAAGGTAATAACAGGATTAGATGGATGGGGAGGTGTGCAAAAGAATTAAACCGAGCATGACTTCAAGGTTTCACCTGAGCAACTGTAAAGATAAAGTTACCATCAACTGAGATGGAGGCGATTGCAAGTAAAATTGCTTTAGGGATAAACGTTCAACTTTTACATGTTATGTTTCAGATATCTACTAGAGTTCCAATGAGACAAGCCAAGGAGGCAGGAGTTGGCTCTGCCATGAGGAAACATACCTGATCAGGAGAGATGAGTTTGGGAATCTCAGTATAGAAATAACATTTAAAGCCATGGAACTGGATGATCCCATCAAAAGAGAAGGATTAAGCCCTGCACCATTCAAATTTAATGTTATGTACTGAATGTTCATGTTCCCTCCTAAGTTCATATACTGAGACCCTAAACCTCAATGTGATGGCATTTAGAGGTGAGGCCTTTGAGAGCTGTTTAGGTTTATTTACATGAAGTTTATTCCATCACGATGGTATTAGTGCCCTTAGAAGAAGAGACACAGTAGCGCTTTTGCCCTGCTAGCACAAAAAGAAGAGGTCCGGTAAGCACACAGAGGGATGGTGGCTATCTCAAAGCCAGGAAGGTGGCCCTCTCCAAGAACCAAATCGGCCAGTGCCTTGATTGTGGACTTCCCAGTCTCCAGAACTGTGAGAAATAAGTGACTCTTGTTTAAGCCACCCAGGCTGCTGCGTTTTGTTATAGCAGTCTGAACTGACTAAGACACTTAAGAAGTCGAGAGGAGACAATCAGCAAAGAATTCTGTGAAGCTGGACAAAAACTAAGTGAATATGGTGGGCTTCTAGAAGCTAAGGAAACAGTGTATAAAAGAGGATGGAGTTATAAACTGTCTTAAAGGCTGCTGCTGGCTAAAGTAAAATTGTAACTGAAAATTGACCATTGGATTTAACCACTTGGAAATAATTGATGACTCTGACAAGAGCAATTTTAATGGACTGCAAGAGCTCACTTGAAGTGTGATTAAGAAGAATGGGAGGTGACTTCTAGAATGGCAACAAGAGGAGCAGCTCCACAGACATTCAGTCGTAACTGACAACCATAACTGGTGAACATTATTTTAAAAACAAATAAACATCCATTTTAAATCTTTGGAATCTGTTCTAGTTGTATGCAGCCAACAAAGAAACATTTATTCAAGGAAATCTACTAAATTTCAATAAAACAACAACAAAAAAGCAAGTCGGTAACACTTGAGCTATGATCTCCTCTCTTCCTATCCCCTCTCAGCTGAGTATGACCAGCATTTCTCACTCTCCATCCCACCCCTGCCCAGGTCTGGATTGCAGTAGTTCTACTCCAGGTAGACACAGCTGAGATCTGAGGCTCTCTTTTTTTCACCAAGCCCCTCCTTGTAGGACAGGAGCTCTTGCTCAGGAACAGAAGGCTGAGAATACCAGGGCCCCAATTGTCCTCATCACACCTTGGTCAAAGAGTAAAGATTTCATTCCAGGAGAGAGAATCTGAAAACACAAGAGGCTACCACACCTGTCTAGCACCCTCCACATAAAATAGGTGATTCATTTAAGAGACATTTGGGCAATTGTCCCCACCACGAGCTCTGGAGCAATGGCTCAGAAATTTTCCCCAGGGAGAGAGGCACATTGTAAGAACAGAGAGCTCCAAGCTTCCTCTAAGTGAACTGACTTTGTTTGGAACTAATTGTGGAGAAGTTGAACCCCAGTGGTTCTCTTGTGGGAGACGGGGGAGGAGAGGAAGGAGATTGTGCATTATAAAGGAGACTGATAGCTCCATGAAAGCAAGAAGCTACGTCATAAATCAGCTAGAAGTTTACCAGGAAGATCCAGGGATAGAGAAAGTTAAGAAGATAACCTCCTGGGGTTGTAAAAAAAAAACAACACATCAAACATTGGTGTCAAATATTGCTTCTACAAGGGGCTCCAAATTAATTGGAGCAGGTTAGGGAGCAATTGAAGCCCCAGAGCATTACAGAAAGAATAGATTAATCAGCAGCTCATGGAGGCAAACGGTTGGATGTGATGCCAAAAGAGGTGGACAGCTTAACAGAAAGATCTAGGAAAGAAACAAAGAGAGTCCTGATAAAACTACTGTCTTCTCAGCTGACTGTGTGCATCACAAAGCTACACCGTCTTCGCAGCAACATCACAGGCTGCACTGAAGAGAAATAGACTTCATTAAAATACCCAATCAAGGGTACCCAATTTAGTGACCCAATCAAGTCACTAAACAAATAAGCATGTAAAACAGTAAGCCTTGTGTGGAGGAGAGGAGCAAATCACTGTTCAGAGTTGCTACAATCTATCACTTAAAATGTCAATATTTTTAAAGAACAACAAAAATTGTCAGACATGGAAAGAAAAAGGACATTGTGGCCCATACACAGGACGAGTGGCAGGCAACAGAACTTGCTTGTGAGAGGGCCCAGCTGTTAGAGTCAACTAACAAAGACTTTGGAGCAGCCATTATATACACGTCCAGAGAATTAAAAGAAACCCTGATTAAAGAAGTACAGGAAGGTAGGATGCAAGTGCATCACCGAATAGAGAATTTCACTAAAGAGATAGAAATTATAAAAACAGAGGACCTAACGGAAAATCAGGAAATTAAAGTACAAAACCACAGTGAAAAATTTACTAGAGAGGCTCAACAATAGATTCGAATTGGCAGAAGGAAGAATTCATGAACTTGAAGGTAGAGATATGAGATATGAGATATGAGAGATAATCTCTCAATAGAGATTATGAAACATTAAGAACAGAGAGAAAGAATAAAGAAAAGTAAACAGAGCCTTAGAAAAATATGGAATGGCAGTAAGTGCAGCAGTATATGCACAATATGCAGAAGGAAAGGACAGAGAGGAGCAGAAAAAATATTTGAAGAAATATTGGCTGAAATTAAAAAATATTTTGAGAGGAATGAAAATGAAAACACAGTATACCAAAACAAGATTAGAGGTGAGATTAATTAAATAGGGAAGAGGAAAATAACAGAAAAAAAATCAATGAAAACAAAAGTTGGTTCTTTGAAAAGATTGACAAATTGACAAAATAGCTAGACAGACCAAGAATAAAAAAGAGAAGACTCAAAATTCTAAAATCAGGAATGAGAGAATGGATATTACTGACCTTCCAGAAATAAGTATTCTGAGGGTACACTATGAACATCTGTATGCCAAAAATTGGATAATTTAGATGAAATGGGAAATCATTAGAAAGGCAAACTGATTCACAAAGAAATAGAAAATCTGAATAGACTGATAAGAAGCATAAATGTCGCATTAGTAATTTTGAAATTTCTCACTAGATGCATCAACATCCTGTCTGCAGAAATCACATCTAGTGTCAAGTTCTTGTTTTCTAATACAGTTTTACAAAAAAAAAAAAAAAAAAAAAAGGAACCAAGACTCCTTGGCGAATTGGCTAATTCTAGAATAGAAAAAAATATATATACAAGCTGAGTTTGGAGTTTTTTGCAAAGCCAAAATGTAAGGAGGTGCGCGTACCCGCGCACACACACACACACACACACACACACACACACACACACAACATTGTATGTCAAAGTGACATAGGAGCTACCAGACACATCTCATTATGATCAAAGATGGTACAATTTGAGCAACAAAATAAAGTAGTATTGGATTATAGCACAAAGTATAAAATAAATGTTAGTGAACCCATACAAGTCATTGAATAAATAAATAAATGCAGGATAATTGATGTTCTCCTTTGCAGAGGAGTTCCAAATAATTTATGTAGCTACGTCATCCTTAAGAAGTGGAGCATAACTCTATACGCCTTAAGAGTGAGCTGAACATAATGACTTTCTTACAAAGAGTACTATATGGAATGGTGTAAAAAGAGTAAAACGTTAGTCACTTTACAGTGGAGAAGTCTGGCAAACACTACCTTAGCCAGGTGATCAAGGTCAACATCAGCAAAGATTAGTCATGGTGATAGTATATACCTTTGGTGTGAAATGATGAGAATGGGATTTTACGTCTTGTGGTCTTTCTCCCCCAAACTCATAGCCCTAATCTAATCGTGAGAAAACCATTAGACTAGTCATAGTTGAAAAAAATTCTAGAAAAGACTCCTCAAAACTGTCAAGCCTTAGGACACATGGTCGCTAAATGTAATGTGATATCTAGAAAGGATCCTGGAATGTAAAAATTATGTTAGTTAAAAACTAAGGAAATCTGAATAAAGTATAGACTTTGGTTAGTAATAATGCATCAATATTTGTTCGTTACTTTTAACAAATATACCATACTAATATAGGATAATACTAACGGGAAAATTAGTGTGGAATATACAGAAACTCTCTGAAAAATCTTTGCAGTTTTTCTATAAATATAAAACTATTATAAAGTTTTTTTTCATTTAAGTTTTTCACAAAGAAAAGTCTAGTTCACATGGCTTCACTGGTGAATCCTACCAAATATTTAAAGAACTAATACCAATTCTTCACAAACTCTTCTAAAATTTAGAAAAGAAAGGAATGCTTTCCACCTCAATCTATCAGGCCAATATTATCCTGAAACCAAGTACAGATTAAGATATAACAAGAAAAGTGCAGACCCATATCCCTTATGAATATAGACACAAAAAAATCCTCAACAAAATACTAGCGAACCAAAACTAGCAAAAGAATTATCACCATGACCAAGTGGGATTATCTCATGAATTCAAGATTGGTTCAAAGTATGAAAATCAGTCAATATAATACCTCATATCAATAGAATAAATGACATTAACCACATAAGAATCTCAATAGATGACAGACAAAGCATTTGACAAATTCTAATGCCCTTTCATTATGGAAACACCCAACAAACTAGGAATGAAAGGGAACTTCCTCGACCTGATAAAGAGCATCTATGAAAAACCCATAACTAGAATCATACATTAAGAATATTTCCCCTTAATTTATGAATAAGTTAAGGAAGCCCACTTTTTCATTTCTATTCAGCATTGTACTAGGTGTTCTAGCCAGGGCAATTAGACAAGGAAATGAGATAAAAGCCATCCAGATTGGAAAGAAAAAAGTAAAACTATATTGGCAGATGACATATTTTGTATATAAAAATCCTCAAAAAGACCACTTAAAAAAAAACACTAAAAAATTATTAGAACTAGTAAATGATTTCACTAAGGTTGTGGGATATAAAGTTAATATGCAAAAATCAATTCTACTTCTATATACGCATACTAGCAATGAACAAACCGAAAATAAAATTAACAAAATGTGATTTTAAAATAGCATCAAAGAATAAAATACTTAGGAACAAATTTAACAAAAGAAGTATAAAACTTATACTCTGAAAACTGGTTGAAAGAAGTTAGAGAAGACCTAAATAATGTTGAAAGAAGTTAGAGAAGACCTAAATAAATGTAAAGATATTCCTAGTTGATAGGCTAGTAGATTTTATATGGACAAGATGGCAATATTTCCCAAACTGACCTACAAATTCAGTATGATCCCTAGACAAACACCACCTGGCTTCTTTGTAGAAATTGATGAGTAGATCTTAAAATTCATAAGAAAAATTTGAAGGACCCTGAATATCCAAAACAATCTTGAAAAAGAAGAACAAAGACTCACTTCCTGAATTCAACTTACTACAAAGCTACAGTAATTAATATGGTGCGCTATTGGCATAAGAATGGACATACAAGTCAATAGAATAGAATTGAGAGTCTAGAGATAAACCCGTACCATTTACAGTCAATTGATTTTGAACAAGGGTGCTAAGCCAATTAAGTAGGGGAAAGATTCTTTCCAGAAATGATGCTGGGCCACTAGATAGCCCCATGCAAAAGGATGAAGTTGCCCCCGTACCTTACACCATCCGCAGATATTAAGTCAGTAGGGATCAGTACACATACATGTAAGAGATAAACTGTAAAATCCTTAGAAGAAAATACATTTACCTGACCTTACAGAGTCTTCTTAGATATGGCATCAAAAGCATAAACAACGAAAGGAGAAGAACAAATTGGAATTCATCAGAATTAAAAACTTTTGTACTTCAAAGAACACCATCAAGGAAGTGAAAAGACGGCCTAAAGAATGAGATAAAATTTTGGAAATCATGTGTCTGATAAGAGACTTGTATCTAAATATATAAAGAACTCTTACAACTCAATAAGAAGACAAATGACAATTAAATGGACAAAGGATTATGAATGGGCATTTCTCAATACAGGATTTATAAATGGCTGGTCAACACATGAAAAGATGCTCAGCAACATTAATCATCAGGGAAATAGAAATAAAAAAACAATGCAATACCACTTTACACCCACTAGGATGGTTATGATCAGTAATACTATTATTATGCACCAATAATTATCACCACTAGTCATCAATATTCACCAATTGTCACCAATAATAAATGGAGTGAAGATGTGGAGATATTTAGTTTCTCACATATTGTTATTGGGTATGTAAAATGGGGCAGCCACCTTGTCTGTCATACAGCCTGGGAATACCTCAAAAGGTTGCAGTTTTCTCATGACCCAAAAATTCACTGCTAGGTATACACTGAAGAGAAATAGAAACATAGTTCCACATGAAAACTCATACACAAATGTTCATACGAGAATTATTCATAATAGCCCAAAAGTGGAAATCAACAGACGTCCATCAACAGACAAAGGGACAAGTAAAATGTGATATGTTTATAAATGGAATAGCATTCTGTATTTAAAAGGAATGAACTACTGATAAATCCTAAATGCTGGATGAACCTTGACAACGTTAGGCAGAGAAAGAAAGTCAACTCATGGTTGTCTTGGGCTGTGGGTAGCCGGTGGCAGGTGGGTAGGAGGAGTGAGAAATGGGATGAGGAGTGATTGCTAATAGCTACCGAGTTTCTTTTTGGGATGGTGGAAATGTTCCAAAATTAGATTATGGCAATTATTGCACAGCTCTATGACTATACTAAATACCATTCAATTTACACTTTATATGGGTGAATTGTATTATATGTGAATATCTCAATATAGCGATGAGGGTTTAGGGAGTGAAGAAGAGAGAGAATACATGCGCATACACAGTAGAAAGTTCGTGAACTTAATTGTCCGACCTCATATGTAGGAGGAGAGAACTTAAAACAGCTGGTATAGATAATTCTTAAGGGGATATTTGCTTCAATGGAGTCTTGTACCTGTAGACCAAGTATATCCGACATTCTTGCCTTTCGTTGTGGAGGAACTGATTTCAAATGCTTCAGTCTAAAACTAATCCTTCCACTTGTGCACTACATATAGGATTATGTAGCTAAGGCAACCACAAAGTTGACTGAACTTAAACAAAACAGAAAAATCACACATTTTAACTGGTTATTAGTTTTGGTGGCTTGTAATGTAAATGGAGTCTTAAGATAGTACAGCAAATCAAATAAACTGCAACTCATGCTGGAAGTCTGATGTAACTGTTTCCCATTCACAGTCCTTTATGTGGGTCAAAATAAAAAACGAAAATAGAAGTTTAAAAGGGAAATCCGTTTTTGTTTTATTTATATCTACTAGACGTTCCCTATCTTATCATCTAAATATCTGGCTAGTAAAAAGAAATTTTCTTTTACCTAATGTTGCATTGCTTTTGCTAAAACAATATCTTTGTGGAAGCCATGGTGTATGACCTGTTGTGGAATGATAGAGATAGATTTTCTCTGAATCGTATTAATATACAGGATTTGACACGAGAAAAGTTGAGTGTATACATGATAATGGTACCATCCCTCCATATCAACATCATGCATATTTTGTAAATGGTTTAAAGGACAGAATTGTCCCCATTTAAAGAATGTGTTTGAGCGTCCCTCCCCTTAACACCACAGTCCCCCCACACTGTACATTTTTCTTTTCCCTTGCGAGCTGACTACTGTTAACATTTATAGAGACATTTAAACCTAATTCAGAACTGAGTCGTATGTATAATTTTATGAACTAAAATTTGTTTTTTCTTTGTGAGTGTTTAAAATATATTCTACTGCTTCTAATTCAAAAGAAAAAACTGCTTCCAGCCAAATGAGTTTATTATGACTTGAACACAGTTATTATATGCATTCCTTATTAATTTTCCAAAGATTTGTTTAGTCATCTAACAGTGTAAAGTTATCTTAATCACTTGCTTTGTATTTTTATTCCAGAATATAAGTGCTTTTACGATAATATCAGCATCCTGAAGAATTGCTTTTTTCGATAATTCAACTATATTATAAGGAACATAAAATACGTAAGAAATTGAAACACCCAGATATTGTGCACCCTCCATCACGAGTAGTGGGTTCACTGTAATAGGGATTCTCAACCAAAGAGGGCATTTCAAAATAATATAATTTGGAAAAGCCTGCTCTGGTTGCAGTTGATATTCCCTTTAGAGAAGAAATTCTACTTTCTCATCCCCCAAAATCTCAGCTGTTCTGAAAGTTGTGCTAAATTGACATTTGACATGAACTGTCATTATCGAGATATTACCAGGTATTCTTACCACATAGTACATTGTATTTATGTATTTTAAATTCTTTTGATACCAGCATAATTATGGCTTAATTTGGTTTATTGTCATTCACTGAAATGATTCATATACTTTAATCGTGATATTGAGGTAAGCCATTAGAGTATATTGAATGAATATGGTATTAGATCCATTTATGAATCTAATATTGAAAATGTTAGCTATTTTAATATATTAATTATTTTGATCTGAAATCCACTGTTGTATTATAACCAATACTTTGAACAAGGGCAGGCAATCAAAGTGTCATTCTTTATTCCCATAGCCCGTTCAAACTCATTTTGTATGGCCAGTTTGTTCTTGTTCCTTGAATAGCTAGGGGCAGGCATGATTTTTCTTCCTCCTCCTTTTTTTTTTAGACACGTTTTTCCATAGTCCTTGGTAATTTGACATCACAAAACTTCATTCTAGTAGTGGACGAGATTTTTTTCAAAGTCACCCTCTCTATTAAAAATAAACAGGCAGATTGCTATCAAATCAAGCGTGATTTTTGTTTTTTTACTTGATCGCATTTTGTTTTACTATCTATTTTTAATAGGTCATATATCTGTTTCAATGTTGAAAATTTGCACCCCATTTCCTGGTCTCTCAATTGTCTCTTCGCCAGAGCCAATCAATGTTATCAGCTTTTGTGTGTGCATTCTTTTGAAGTTATTTTATGCACACACAAAGAAATATGAACACACAATCTTTTTCCACATTACTTATTTTAATTACAGCATACTATACTACCTGTTTGGCATATTGTAGCATTTATTTTTTAAATTCTAAGAAATTCCGGCAATTGTAAATTATTGCTATCTTAAAAGAAATATTTCATATTAATGAGAAGTCAAATGTATGAACTAATATTTTCACGTATATCCCATTTTGACCATTTGTTATATATATTTTTCTCTTTACTATTTATTTCCACAGCACAGTCATGCACTTAGAATATTCTTTCAAAGAGATTTTTGTAAGAATTCCAGGATACCATTCTAGCTATGTAATTCTGAGAAATAATTTTTAAAACCACACTCCACTGGAGTACCTCTCAAACACTGATGGCTTTCACTCAAGTTTATAATAATCATATAAGGAAAATTACTAAGGATTTCCTTAAGAAATTTAAGGCACAGCAAGCTAAATTATAATCTTAGAGAATTAAATTAAAATATTGGCAAACTGCTGTAGACAGTGTTGTAAAAATGTAAAAATCTGTGAACTATGATGAAGAAATGGAAAAATAATAAAATTTGGCTTCTCCTTTTTCCTTCCTTTAAATGGGAAAAATCAATATATATAAATAATAATGTTTTGTGTTGGTGTAGAAAAACTCTATAATTGTATAGTCATCATATCACGCAGTTATAAATTTGTAGCATTTCATTGTGCTAAAGTTCGTTACTCAGTTCCTGGCTTCCACACGGTGCATTTAGAGCAATATGTATTTCCTTACCTTGGCCCTAATTCTTTACTTAGGAAATTGACTTACAATGGTTTTGAAATACAAACTCTCCAACTTCTGATAATTTACAGTACAATAACATCCAAATTTAAAATGTACACATGGTCAGTATTTTCAAATAAAACGCATATGATAAATAAATATCCAGAAGTCATCATTTATATTGGAAGTTTTCCTCTTGACTATCTTTATTGTTAGTTATTGTTCTCTATCAAATTTTTCTAGTAGTATAAAAGTGTATTTTCTTAAAAATGCCAAGTTTTTACTGTAGAATAACATTAATTTCAATAAAATACAAGTTAGCAAGATTCTACTTAGTGTATTTCTTTTAAGGCCTCTCACTAAAATATTAATTTCTTATTTCTTTTAATACATCCTGAGGTACCGACATTGTGGACTCTAGTGAGATTTCTAATTGGAACATCAGCTTTGACTTTCAAAAACCGTACACAATTGTTTAAACAATTCTATATAAGGCCCATGGTTTCCTAATCAAAATGAGAGAAGCTGGTTTAGTTCTGTATCACTGAATATATAATATCTCAAATAGATGTGGACAATTTATTTCAGAAGAGTTATTTGCCTAACAGATGAGCTAACATGAATTAAGCAGTAAATCGGTTTTGCTTCCTTTAGATAATTAGTAATTTACATATAACCTTTGGCTATTCTTTTATCTTAGAGTGTTGATATAAGTGCATAAAATTGTCTTCTGTATAGAAAATGCTTTGAAATGCAAAATATAATTAAAATGCACTATTCTTTAAGACAGTTGTATTGCTAAATACTATTGAGAGTATTATGAATATTTGAGGAGTCTGAGCGGAGTGTGTAAGGAAACTAATTTATAACGTCTGTGGACAACCGTAGGTTATTTTAGTTATTTTATCAATCAGTTGAAACAAGTGAAACTGCCAAAGAACTTGCTTTTTTCTTTTTTTTTTTTTTAACATATACTCTATTTTAAAATAATGCTGTTATTACCATATCGTGCTACCTAGCCTATTTCTTGTCAAGGTACACATTAATAACTGAGTTTGTAAGATGCATTGAGGTAAGTTGGTAAGACAGTGGATGCAGGCGTTGTGCCCAGGGGCTCTGACACTGATTCTGGAGGCTGCCCAAGAAGTGAGGGCAGAAACACATTTATAA
Source organism: Rhinolophus ferrumequinum (assembly GCF_004115265.2). Taxonomy (NCBI): domain Eukaryota; kingdom Metazoa; phylum Chordata; class Mammalia; order Chiroptera; family Rhinolophidae; genus Rhinolophus; species Rhinolophus ferrumequinum. Next base: position 12,878,036 of record NC_046299.1, on the reverse strand, counting down.
CCAATTAATTACACACTAGTTGGTCAACCATTTTTCAGTTACTGGCCCCTGAAATCCCATTTTGGAGAAGGCATGGTAAACGGTGTGCCCATCTGTTAGCTAGGTCATACAGAAAACATTTGTCAACATCTTATTTGCTTAACACGTTGTTTAGCCACTACTCAATTTCATTTTAAAACTTTGCAAAGTTCATAGTTTTTTAAAGATTGAGTGTAGAATCTTGTGGTGGCTGGAAACTTATGTGGCTAGATGATTATTGTCCAGAATTTTAATATCTTGAATCATATATAGTTTAGTAATCCTAACATTTTACAAATTAGAGTTAATGATGCTTTAGACTGCCAGCCCTTTTTTCTTTAATATGTGCAGGAAAATGGACTACTGTGTTTTAATAATTCTTTGAGATGTACTGGGGTCATTTTTTTTCCAGATAAAAACATCTCATTTTGTTTTACAGATTTAATGCACAATTAGGATTTGCTTAATTAAATTTGTTTCCTATTTAAGTTTGATGGATCTATTTTATATTAAATAAAAGTATATCTCAGATGAATTGTTCAGGGATGCCATACCTGCCAACAACCTATTAAAATATCAAGAATTGTTAAGATTCATTTCACTTTGATGTTTCTGTTGACAGTTTTACTTGATTTTTAATTCAAAAGTATAATATACATATACTGATTCAAATTCTGTCAAGGTGTAATTTCAGTTAATGCAAGAACATATTTTTTTCCTTATTTTGTTAAGACTTAACTCATTTTTTACATCTTCTAATTAGCAAATTACCTGCTCATTAGTGAACAACTGGGAGGTTTTCAAATAACAGTAAGTTTAATTAGGATGGTGAAAACAAAATACATTCTCCAGAAAGTGCTTGCAAGAAGAATAATGCATAAGAAAGAACAATTACAATGTCCGTGATTCCTTTTTGTTTAACCTTTATAAAACCTTTATAGTCTTGCTCTACCTGATGAGTGAAATATTTGGTGGCAGCTTGCATACTGTCATCCTTTGTCTAGTTGTTACTCTACTTAATATGCCTCATTATTGTGTTTAGAGTTACTTTTTATTTTTCTTATGATAAATGTTTGTTGCATTTCAAATGAAGGTGACTTTGATGCTGAAAGCTGGCAGTTAACGATAAGAGTGGAATAACTTTTTATGAGTGTGGGTACATAGAACCATGTCTGGCAGAGGTTGTTGTCATACATAGTAAGTGGCCAGCACCCTTTGTGCAGGCTGTTAAATCTTGGTAATATGTATGATTTCAGCAAGAGGGAAAAGGATATTATGATAAGTCCTTTCTTAATATTGAAGTTCACAAGAAAGGGAACAAATTCTAATTGCTTCACCTTTTTATATCAAAAATTTAATAATGAAAGTGAATTTAGTAATCTCAATACAGGAACGTTAAACAAAATAAAGCATCTCCATTGAAGATAGGGTATCTAATTACTAAAGTCATGTTCCAGCTTTCTGTTGTATTAAAGGTTTTAAATTCCAGCAACATCATTTTGGTAGCAATAGTTTCAATTAGTATTGACCATAAAGACATATCGATCATGTCTACAGGAACTGGATGTTACCCTAAATTTGTTGGCCAGAATTTAGATCCTGAATATGAAACAAATTCCCAATGTTTGGCCAAAATGCAGATTGTATCTTAGCAAGAATGTGATGTGGTGAGTAAAAAGCAAATGCAGACTATTTAAAACAACATTTTTAAACTTATTTTGCAGTGTATGGTTTAATTTTAATTAAATTAAATTTTAGACAAGTAATACATTTACATTGTTTAAAAATTAGAACAAAATAAAAATTTACACATTGAGAATTGTCACATGTAACTATAACCTTGTCCACCCTTTCACCCCCTGCTCCTATAGAGCACTGTCTCTTGTTTGTCCCTCCAGGCTTTTTTAATACAAATATCAACAAACGCAAACATGTAATCTCACTTCCCTCATTCCTTACACAAAAATACTATATTTCCATATTTCCTCAAACCCAAGATATCATTCATTGTAATGTACAATATTTCTATGTGTCACCAAGAAGGACACAATGCTGATGATTAAACTGTGACATGACATTGATTATAAACTGCATCACAATGTCAGAAATATTAAAATGTGAAAAAAATTTACATCTTAGAATGAGGAAATATGGTATGTATTTTCTGCTGCACACCACTTTTGTCATTTACCAATATAACCTCAGTATCTTCCATTGAAGACCTTTATCTATTTATTTTTTTTTACAGGTGCATGTTATATCATAGTATAATTGTACCCTTGTTTATTTAGCTCCTATAAACGAACACTTGCTTTCTTTTCAGTTTTTAAAACTTTGTATATAGGCCATCTTTTATGTGTTGCATGTATAACAACAATATAAATTCCAAATGGGATTGCTGACTTAATGGTAATCACATTTAAATTTTTATAGCTTTTACCAGAAGGTACAGTTTTACTACTGTATTTCCCCACCAACTGCATGAAGAGTATGTTGTCAAACTTTGGGTTTTTGCCAATTGATAAGTGAGAAATGCTATTTCAGGGAGATTCTAAATTTCACTTCTTAAGTAAGGAGAAGGTCAAGAATATTTTCCTGTGTTTCGGGGCCATTTTCCCCCCTGCAAACTGTTCTTGGTCTATTTTTTTCTGTTAGCTTTCTTTAAATTTATTTTTCAATTATAGTTGACATACAATATTATATTAATTTCAGGTACAACATAGTGATTAGATATTTATACAATTTACTAAGTAATCGCCCCGATGGGTCTAGTACCCATCTGACCCCATACGTAGTTATTAAAATATTATTGACCATATTAGCTTTGCGGTCATTTACATCCCCATGACTATTTTTATAACTGGCAATTTGTACTTCTTAATCTCTTTCACCTTTTTTGCCCATCTCCCCACTCCCTTCCATCTGGCAACCATTAGTTTGTGTTCTGTGTCTATAAGTTTGTTTCTGTTTTGTTTGTTCATTTATTTTGTTTTTTTAGATTACTCATGAGCAAAATCATATGGCATTTTTCTTTCTTTGTCTTATTTATTGCACTTAAATAATACTCTCTAGGTCCATCCATGTTGTTGCAAATGGCAAAATTTCCTCCTTTTTATGGCTGAATAGTATTCAGCCAGTTATAAAAATATAACAAACAAATTGCCATTAGTGGACACTTAGGTTGTTTCCATATGTTGGTAATTGTAAATAATGCTGTAATGACACAGGGTTGCATACATCTTTTTGAATTAGTGTTTTTGTTTTCTTTGGATAAATATTCAGAAGTGGAATTGCTGGGTCGTACATACGGCAGCACTATCTTTAACTTTTTGAGGAAACTCCATAATGTTTTCCATAGTGGCTGCAGCAGTTTAGTTTACTATCCCACCAATATCCTCGCCAGCACTTGTTATTTGTTGATTTTTTGATGATAGCCATTCTGACATGTGTGAGGTGATACGTCATTGTGGGTTTGATTTGAATTTTCCTGATATTAATGATATTGATCATCTTTTCATGTATCTGTTGGCCATCTGTACGTCGTCTTTGGAGAAATGTCTATTCAGTTTCTCTGCCCATTTTCAGTTGGATTGTTTGGGTGTTTGGGTGTTTGTTTCTTTTTTGGTGTTAAGTTGTATGAATTCCTTTTATATTTCAGATATTAACCCCTTATCAGATGTATTTGAGAATATCTTCTTCCATTCAGTAGGTTGTCTTTTCATTTTGTTGATGGTTTCCTTCGCTGTGCAAAAATGTTTTAGTTTGATGTCATCCCACTTGTTTATTTTTTCTTTTGTTGCCTTTGCCCGAGGAGACATATCCAAAAGGTATTGCTAAGACTGATATCAAGGAGTTTATTGCTTATGTTTTCTTCTAGGAGTTTTATGGTTTCTGGTCTTAAATATAAGTCTTTCATCCATTTTGATTTTATTTTTGTATGTGGTGTAAGAAAGTGGTCTAATTTTTTTTTATCTTTCTTTCTTTTCTTTTCTCCTTCCTTCCCTCCTTCCTTCCTTCCTTCCTTTCCTTCCTTCCTTCCTTCCTTCCTTCCTTCCTTCCTTCTTTCCTTCCTTCCTTTCTTTCTTCCGTTTGCAAGTATCATTCCAGTTTTCCCATCACCACTTATTGAAGAGTCTGACTTTTATCCCTTTACATATGCTTGCCTTCTTTGTGAAGATTAAATGACTATATAAGTGAGGAGTTATTTCTGGGCTCTGTATTCTATTTCATTAATCTACATGTCTGTTTTTATGCCAGTACCATACTGTTTTGATTATGGTAGATTTGTAGTACAGTTTGATGTCAGGTAGTGTGATACCTCCCACTTTGTTCTTTCTCAGATTTCATTGGCTATTCAGGGTCTTTTCGATTCTGCATGAATTTTTAGGATTAGTTCTATTTCTGAGAAGAATGCTACTTCAGAGGGAAGTGGCATTGATACTTAAGAGAGATTGCATTGAATCTATATATATTGCTTTAGGTCGCCATGACATTTTAACAATATCAATCCTTCTAATTTATGCACATTGTATATCCTTCCATATTTATTTGTATCCTTTTCAGTTTTTTTCTTCACAGTCTTATTGTTTTCAGAGTACAGGTATTTTCACCTCTTTGGTTAAGTTTATTCCTAGGCATTTTATGCTTTTGATGCAATTTTAAATAGCATTATTTTCTTAATTTCTCCTTCTAATTGTTCATTATTGGTGTATAGAAATGCAACCAATTTCGATTGTATATTGATTTTGTATCCTGCAACTTTACTGAATTCATTTACTAGTTTTAATAGTTTTTTGGAATATTCTTTGGGATTTTCTATATACAGTGTCATGTCATCTGCAAATGATTTTACTTCTTCATTTCTGATTTGGATGCCTTTTATTTCTTTAGATGCCTCTTATTCCTTGTCTGATTGCTGTGTCTAGGACTTCCAATACTATGCTTAATAAAAGTGGTGATAGTGGGAACCTTGTCTTCTTGATCTTAGGGGAAAAGCCTTCACTTTTCACCATTGAATATGATATCAGCTATGAGTTTGTCATGGATAGCCTTTATTATGTTGAAGTATGTTCCTTCTGTACCCATTTTTTGAGAGTTTTTATCATAAGAGATACTGAATTTTGTCAAATGATTTCTCTGCATCTATTGAGATGATCATGTGATTTTTATCCTTCGTTTTGTTATTGCACTATATCACAATGATTGATTTACAAGTATTTAACCATCCTTGCATCCCTGCATAAATCTCACTTGGTCATGGTGTGTAATCCTATTAATGTACTGTTGAATCCAGTTTGCTAATATTTTCTTGAGAATTTTGGCATCTATGTTCATCAAAGATATTGGCTTGCAATTTATTTTATTTTTTGTAATGTTTTTGTCTGGTTTTGTTATCAGGGTAGTGCTAGCTTTGCAGAATGAGTTTGGAAACAATCCTTCCTTTTAAATTTTTTGAAATAATTTAAGAATTATAGGTATTAATTTTTCTTCAAATGTGTAGTAGAATTCACCTGTAAAGCCATCTGGTCCTGAGCTTTTATTAATTGGGAGCTTTTTGATTCCTGCTTTAATTCAGATGTTTCTAAATTGATTTCTGAATGCGATTTCCAGTAGCCCCAGAAATTCCTTGGCAAATGCTAGCCATCAAAGCTAGATAGAGTTCTCTTAACCCTGTTCTTAACAAACAATTTTTTTATTAATAGGGTGCTAGGACAAAACTTCCATCTCTCTTCTCCTTATTTATTTCAGACATCCCCTCTTTTCTTTGTAAGCACGTAGAAGAATGTTTTAATTAAAATTGCTAAATAAGCATATGTAAGTCATTTTGAAATGGTTGTAACTTGTGGAAACTTTTTGAGATAATATTTCAAAGCAATGTATATCACTTGAGGTCTGACTCTTAAAGAGAATAATTCAGTGTAACTCATAGATATCATTTAAAAATATAATTGTAATACACATTGCTGCTTTTTCCTTTGACCTGTTGAACTCATTATTTTGATGGAAAGTGTTTAAATACTCTTAATCTCAAGAATTTATAAATTATACTATTTTAAAAAATCAGGTTTTAGAAAGTGATTTAGGTGGAGTATATAAGACATATTCATCTTTTCCCACTTAATGTTGACTTTTAGAAAATGTATATTATTAGTGGGCTATCCACTTTCAAGTCATTTTGTTTATTGAGCTAGAACAGAGACCTGAGCAAGAATGTGTGTAGTAAAACTTTTAAAATAGAATGCATTTCATTAAAGAGCGTTCATGTTCATTTGCAGTGAGGCAGAGAATCGTGTCAGAATTTTGCCCTAAATAGGATTAAGTTGTGAGGCAAACTCTGAGTTCATTCTTGCATTTATTATTATCTGAATGTCTGAAGGTTTAAAGTTATTGACATCTGGAGTATTTTTCAAAATGTTTTATAATGTGCTTTAGTGTCTTTTCATTGTTGATCACATAGCCATTTTCCATTCCTCCTAGTGTTTTACAAATGTTGGAAACCTTTTTTCTTTCTGCATGTTAATGACATCTACTTGTCACAACTATATTTTTGCAAACATCCTAGGTATAGAATTCAGGCAGACTTAAAACAACTGCAAGTGATTTGCTTGCGTTTGTACTACTTTCCATGTAGAGCACTTTTTCAGATGATTGGACTATTAATACCGAGTGCAAAAGAAGTTGTGGCTCCATGCCAACTCATAGTAAATTGAACAGTAGTGATTGTGAGAATTGGCAAGCAAAATAAGAAACATAAGGAAAGGTATGTATCTCAAAGTAAATAATTTAGGATAAAATTAGGCCATGACTATAACATAACATAGTAAAATAGCCTTAAAGATTATTAGCATGTTTATGATGAACAAAGCACAAGCTAAATTCTGCCAATAACATCAAAGAATTGTATGCTGTGGTTATTAGTTATATGAAGCCAGAGAAATGTTTAAATGATCTACTTAAAATCAATTACTCTTTGAGCAATAATCTTGGGCAAAAAGGCCTTATCTTTCAAAAGGGCTACCTGTATCAGTACGGGAATTATCATGTTTATCCATAGTCTATTTTCATCATATCCTTGCTTTGTCATTGGATTCTCATTTGCTTAATGAAGAAAGCACATTGAATTGTCATAGGGGCTATATTTCAATATCTGGCTCTTTGACAGTAATTGTGGAAGAGCTCCAGAGCTCACACAGCTGGTCTCAAATTCTCACTGTATAAAGGTTATTTTTAAATGCTTTAAAAAAATGAAGTTTCTTTGTCTTCTTTATTGTTTGAGTGTTTAGGATGAGATATTTCCTGGGCCTAGATTATCTATACATACCTGTGGCTTCTGGGCAATATTTTTTGACAAAGATTTAACAACTGTCTTCAGTTTTGATTTTTTAACTTTGATTGACATTGTTTCGAATCAAGTTTGTTTATGTAACACGTAATGTTTTTCAAAGTCTTTTGAATCAGAAATGTCAGAGTGGATGTTGATGAGAGATGAGACTGTTAACCTTCAAGTAGAAAGGTCAAGAGTCCATGGTCAGTAATCGTCTTATCAGACAACTCCATTTGGCAATAGGCCAGGCAGCCTTTGCGGCTGTTTATCATTTTCTGTGTGAAACTAAATTATAGCTGACACAGCTTGGTGTTGGTTTTCTGTAAAAAAAAATCTCTAATATAGCAGTTTACTTTAGCTATGAAATTCCCAGTTTAGAATATACTGTGGCAAAATGAATGAATTCATTGTTGTGCTGGTTAAATTGAAAGTATTGACTCTATCAGCCTTGAGAACAAATCTGAATTGTATAGAGTCTGATTGATAAATGACTACAATTATTTACTGCCATAGACAGAAATAATTAGAAAGGTCTAAGTGCTTCTTTCAGACAGAGATACAGAGACTAATTTTACATGAATGCATATCCTAATGAGATTAGCAGGCTGATTTTTTCATACGGTATTGTACTTTGATCGTCATGTCCAACAGACTTGTATCTGCAGTGTCACCCTATTTTTATCATAGTCTTAAGTTCTTTGCTTTCTTTGTGTTATTAACCTTTAATTGCCCAATTATTGTTTCCTTTGGTGGATATTTAATATGTTCTTGTTTGTGCTTTCCATTATTTATGTTATAAATCCATTGCTTGTACAATAAGGAAGTATATATAAAAAGAAGATATACTCTTCCTACTGAATGGGAAAGGAAGAAGAATAATTGTGAACAATAATAAAATCTACTCCAGACCATTTTCTCACCCATAGGAACTTTGCTTCCTTGTATATGTTAAAATACACTCACTGCCCAGCTCCCTCCTGCAGGAATAATCTCAAACGTCTCATCTAATTATATTTAATATCTTTGAAGTAAAAATGCCAACTATCTAGGTGCCTCTCTCTCCACATACAACATTCAGTGGTGAACTGGGACCGGGCAGCCATAGTAAATGCTTCCATTGGAAAGGGAACAATAGAAAGCATACCGAGTCCCTGAACGTAGCATTTCTGAACTCCTATTGGTCAAATGTTTTCCTATCCCTTTCCCTGTAAGTAGGAAACCTTTGCTAGATTTCTGGGAGCAACTCCCACCCAGTCTGTTGTTCATGGCTCTTGCCTCTGCCTTCTGGGAAATCCTTTTGTTGCCATTTTCTTGCTCGGTAAGTTCTAAAGAGGGCATTGCAGATTCTACCTTGTTTGGAATCTGAGTGTTGAATCTGAAACTATGAAGGGTTTGATATGTACTACATATATATATGTATCTACATTAATATATCTGTTATACACACATACATATACCGGGGATGCCAAGAAAATGTACACAAGTGGATACTTCGGTCAACGTTGCTCAAGCGGTAGTTCTCTGTAATCTGAAGTGTCTGGACTCTGATGGTAACCACTTTGAGCATCTTTTGTAATTGCAGAAGTCAAACATGATTTGTATTCATTTTTTGTTATCGTATATATTGTGTATTACAATTTTAATACAGTTTTCCTTTCTTAAAATGAGTATACATCTTTTTGGCCTCCCTCTGTGTATATGTACACATATACACACACATATATTAACAGAATCTTTAGAACTTTGATTCAGAGACAGACTTCTTGCTCACATAGCAGCTTGTATCATTTCCCTATCCCTCATATTCCCACAGGGTGGCACAGTGACAACCAGATATATTCTCCACATGCAACCTTGGAGCTTCTATAGTGCAGCTGGCACATGCGCCACTTTGCTCTGGATATGGAGATATGGAGAGAAGGTCCTTTGCTCTGGAATGTAAACAGTTATCTCTGAGGGAGATGTCCCTAAATCTTAATGGAGGTCTCCATCTTAAACTTCCAAGATTTGTTTGCTATTTAATCATCCTTTAACCAAGGTTGCCAAGTAACTTTATTTTAGAAAGCCTTGACTGTGCACAAACATGGAACATTGTCTCCTGATATTGAGAAGTTTTCTCAGCCTATCTTCTGCCCGGAAGTCTGGGGGTCCAAAGATCGTCCTTGTTTTTTATGATGACTTTCTTTAAATATAACTCTTACTATATAATTCACCCACTTAAAGTGTACTGTTCAGTGGTTTTTATATATTCACAAAATTGTGCAACTGTCGCCACAATTTTAGAACATTTGTATGATCCACAAAGAAACCCTGTATCTATTAGCAGTCACTCCCCATTTTCTTCCACTCTCTTCTGCCCCCCAAGCCCTCAGCAATCACTTGTAGTGTTTTCTGTCTATGGGATTACTTACCTATTGTGGACATTTCATATAAATGAAATCATATACTTACTCTCATGACTGGTGTCTTTCACTTCGCATAGTATTTTCAACATGCGTCCATGTTGTAGCATGTGTCAGTACTTCATCCTATTTATTGTTGCATAATATTAAACACGCAGTCATAGTCTCTTTTTATCTAGGATGGTGACACTTTTGACAGCACAGTGACCTCATAAATATAGTTGTTTGTGTTGTTGCTGCTGTCTGTTTAGTTGATTACAGTCAGCCACACATGCCTACTCACAACTCTTTACAGGATATGCCAGTGTCTGAGCTCTCTCTCTCTCTCTCTCTCTCTCTCTCTCTCTCTCTCTCTCTGTCTCTCTCTTTCTCTCTCCCCCTCCCTCCTTTTCTCTTCCCCCCTTCCTTTTTTTCTGCCTCCCTCCCTATCTAATTATAGGTACTTTTTGCTTATCAGGCTTCTTTGGTATCATATTTTTGATCTATCTTTTTATGATATTTTGTCCAAATGAATGGATTTCCTGGGAACAACTTAACTCAACCACAGACTTTAACAGAAGACATGCCAAGTCACTGAATTTCTGACCTCTCTGTTTTCTCTTTCATCCTTTCCTGAAAACAAGACCTTTTTTTTATGAGCTCACTTCTTTATTCTATTAGCTTATCATTTTTAGCAATAATGACTGGCTCACATCAGTACTGTTTTCCTTCGAGAACTGGTTGTCCACAACCACATGGTGACTGTAGATTAAGCAGGGTGTTATACATTCAAAGGTTATAGATTCACCAACCGTTTTAACACTGCGTAACAAGGTTTGCCTTTTTCCAGTCTCCAGTCATACTGACCTGTTATTTATCTTTTAGCCTTGAATCCAATGCTATGTATTTTAGCTTAATGTAACAGCACCCAACTTCCAGGTACTGTTTTGTTTGTTTGTTTTGTAGTCAGCTTTTCTTGTAGTAACAACCCCCCCGCCCACATTGTTGTAGCCAACAAAAGCCACTTACGTTATATGATGTGGCCCTGCTCCTTGCAGCACAACACAATGTGAGTCTGTTCCAAGTTCTTTTCACCCTAAAATTTTGATTATAGGCGCAACCTCCTGTCTGATCTTATGGCAGAGGGCAATAATAACAGAGATGTTAAGCCAAACCTCAGATTGCATTTAAAGCTCTTTCAGGACCAAAAGCAAGTAACATGATCAAGCCCCAAATCAACAGAATGGGAAGAATACACCTAGGACACATGAGAGGAGTGGATGGTAAGAGGAGTGCTTATGATCAATAATTTTATCTTCTATACAAAGAAAGAATACATGGTTCTTTTTCCTTTGTATCAATGAGCAACTCAAAGTTTTTTTAAGAAAATGAAATGATCAGTATATAAATAGCTATTTCAAAATATTCTATGTGATTTGCAGCTACATTTGATCGTCTTACAAGAAAAATAATTCCTTCTCTGTCATGTAATTAAAGATTTATTTCATGTGAGCTGATATATTGACAATGAAACACTGCAAATGATTGGATTATTGGGAATATTTAAAATCAACATCCTTGAAATTTATTTAGCTTCTGAATCAAATACAGTATGATTTTGTTTTATAAAGTAGTTTCTCTGAGATCCATTAAGAAACATTAGCTCATTTGCTATATTAGACTATTACAAATATTTGAATATGTGCCAGTCCATAAATTTTATTGAGTGAAGAGTTTGGTTTGGGGAGACATAAATGATCTAAATTTCATTTTATTTCCAGAGAGCTCCTCAGAAAATCAAGTGACTCTAAAGCTTTGATTTTAGCAGAGTACTAACAGGTTTATTTTTTTCAATCAAAATAATATCATAAACACTTCCAACATATCTGTTTTAATGATAGAGTTGTAATAATTATATCTAAAATTTACATTGAAACAAAATTGGTGTCAACACTTCCTTGCAATCATTCTGATGTTAAATGGGTAATTTTGTCTTATAAACTATGTTACTCATACTTATTGTTTCACAGTGAAGATTTAATTATCTTACCTTTTTCCCAGGTAGTATATGATGTTATATATGTATAATATATATGTGTATGTGTATGTGTGTGTGTGTGTGAGACACATATTACTATGAGTGGTTATAATTCCTCCTAAAGGAGGAAGAAACATTTACCCCATTGTTGATATCTGAAAACAATAAATGCATCAAGATTCTAAATACTATTATATATGTACATACATATTTTTTATATATAGGGAAATATGTATATATCATATTTGAATTATATATTATAAATAAGTACCTAATATTTCATATTCCCTCTTAAATATCACATATTATAAAATAGATATTTTATTGTTATTTACTTAATTTTAAGCTAAATTTTAGGGCCTTTTCTTTTTTCATCAGGAAACTGCACTTTTGCTTCCATAAATTTACTTAAGGAATGTGAACATTTGAGTTAGATAAAGAATCTTAGGTAGTATGATTCTGATGGGTCTTAACTCTTTCACTGCATTGATCAAGTTTTGTTTTTCAAAGTGTGTCAAAAATCCACAAAAAATAAGAAGTTGGAATTTTGACTATTTTATGCATTGAATAACATTTTGAGCTGTTTTGTACATAAATGACATTATTTTTGTTTTAAACCTTTATTATGTGGTAATAAATTTACCATTATATTGAATTTTAGCAAAAAATACTCAAAACATATTAAGTGGCATCAATTAGGTTTAAGTATAGATAAATTAGAATCTAATGGCATTGATGACATAAAAAATTTATTACAGAATGTTACACAATGTGGCATACAAAACATCTTTGTTCATAGTGCAAGCCACAGGGAAAACATATCCAAAAGTAGCAGCAGAAGAGTTAATTTGCTTTTCCTTAGCAGTAAGTCTAGGATAAGAAAGTAATTCTTCAGTAATCCTTTTTCCATGAAATTCTCTAGGTCCTCAAAGACATCACCAGGTGGTTTATGGCTCCAAATCAAAGCAGAGTTCTTAGAAACATGTCATCCTTCTTCAGCCATCTTTTCAAGTCTCTAATCATGGATGCTTAGCAATTCTTTATCTGATTTAAAATATGTATATTTTCTTTATTACTTCTTTATTAGGTAAACTTTCTACTGAGGTAGAATCTGTATACAGAGCAGTAAATAAGTCAGAAGTTTATAGTTTGATGCATTTTCACAGAATTAACACTCATGGGTTATCAGCATCCATACACATTTACAAAAAGGAATGAAGCGCCACAAAAGGTCCAAATACAGTCCTCTCCAAAAGAATGACTATTATGACATTTTAATTAAAATCTTTTGTGGTTATTCCAGGTGTTTGAAAATATTTTTCCCTTCCTTCCTTTTTTTTCCTTTCTTTTTTTTTAACTTTAAAAGGGGTCAAATAAGAGACACAGATATACTTTATGTAATATCATCCATTTCCAAATGGGAAATACAAGCATAAAGGAAATATGTTTCTACTTTGTTTGAGTATAGACCTCCATTAGATTTGTAATAATGCATTTTATCTAGTAAAAATAGGTATTTAAAGTTGCTGTCCTACCTTTAATTGAATACTTTATTCATTTTTGATTTAAATTATTATTTGGTCAATATGTTAAGAAAATTGTTAAGGAATAGGTAAAAGCTCAATTTTTATGTAGAATATAGGGGTTTTTCTTCATTTCCTTGAGCACTTATATATTACATTCCCATTCATTTTACTGAGTAGGTGGAACTATTTTTTTTTTTTTTTTAAGATTTAGCTATCACAATAACATTGGGTTCATTTGAATCTTTTTATACATAAAAATAGAAATGGGGCCATTGTTCAGTTGTTTATAGTTATGACTCAGCATTTTATGAATTGATTTATTGCTCACTTGAAATGTTACAGTTTGCCCTCAATTTGAAAGGTTAGAATTAATCATAATGAAACACTAACGATTGATAATTTGAATTTGAAATCAAAATGTCAGGATATATATTGTGAAGCTGCATGAATGGTTTGAGGATTTCACCAATCTACCGGGCCATCATCGATCCTAAAAACTCGAACACAATTCTGAAGAGAACGCTGTCTTTAAGTTAAGCAGTAATTTTTTTCTTTTTGTGATCTTCTAACTAGAAAACAGATATGAGTTAGAAGTGCCATTAGTAACAGTGGTAATAGTTCATATTTATATTGTGTTTGTATTTGGAAATGAGTCACTTCTGAGTAATCTCATTGTTCTCATTTGAGTCAATAGGCCAAAATTGTCATTTAAATACCATGTTTCCCCGAAAATAAGACCTAACCAGACAATCGGCTCTAAATGCATCTTTTGGAGCAAAAATTAGTAAAATAAGACCGAGTCTTATATAATATAATGTAATGTAATATAATGTAATATAATATAATACCAGGTCTTATATTAATTTTTGCTCCAAAAGACGCATTAGAGCTGATTGTCTGGCTAGGTCTTATTTTCAGGGAAATACGGTATATATCTATATATATCTATATATATCTATATATAGATATATATAGATATATATAGATATATATATACACATACTATTTTCAACTCATGCCAATCACAGTGACATTCATAGATAAATAAGAGGACTAGTAGATGAAAAGGTTTTATACTTTTTTCTGTTTTTAATTTCATCACACATTTTATAGTAGAGAGACTGGGCTAGCATAAAAGGGTAGAAGCAGCAATCATATTCAGCAAGTGGGCTGATTTACTTGACTTAAATTGAAGAGATCTCTGCAGGCTGGATTGTTGAAATTTGGTAAAAGGTAGGACTAGGACAGCACTGGAGACCTGTGAATGTCTGATGAATTGTTATTTAACATGATAGGCAATAGGAAATGAGATTGTATGTGAAGAATTGCTTTGTCAAGCTCTAAGGTAGTATGAAATTATTAGTTATTATTCATTTCTTTTTAAAAATATTGTTTTAAGAATATAGTTCGGAATAAGTAATATTCTAAATATGTCTCAAAGATCAATCTTTCCTTGTCAAAAGGACCGAAGTGTTAGTATTGTAAAATCAAGTTCAATTTATTGTTATATACCATAAGTAATTATGTTACATTTATTTCTTATTTATCTGGTTAGTTAACAATAAATATGAACAGCAACAGTAAAAGTTTTTTTATAAAATATCCTTCACTATAACATTAGTTTCCTTTAGTATTCATAACTCATGGTTAACCAAATATTTCAACCCTAAACCAATTTAATTTAGCTTAAGTGGTCTAGTAAAACATTGTGAATACATTTTTCTCAAAGACTAGGTCATTAAATTATTTTAAAAGTAAGATAATTTTTTTCTCTATATTTGCTAGAAAATATGTTTTTCAATAAAAAATATGGAATTAATTCTTATTTTCATTGTTTTATCAAAATAATATGAGACTCTCAATTAAGCTACTGAATTGCATAAGTTCTAAAACACCAGTATTATTTAAAGGTAAATTTCAAAAGCAGTTAAAATAGGAATACAGCCATAATTATAAAAGATTATTAGTTTTTTGAATTGTTTAAAATAAGGTGGAGTGCAATGTACAGTAGTATCTATATATTCACCTGTCTATTTCATGACAAAATTTTAGAAAAAAATATTTTAGTTTTACTAAATATTTACCTATTGTGTTAATTAAAATAATAAGTAAATACAAATAGTTTGTTTAAAATTTATTATAAAATATTGTAAAATATTTTGAAAACATGATCTGAAACATTTCATTTTATGCGAGCTCTTTAAACAAAGATATTCTAACCAACATTATTGTCCAATTTCTGTAATAGGGAGAAATATATTCATATAACTGAACTTGCAACCTAGTTGTGTATATATTACATTAAGCCTGCCAACATTTTTTGTTGGCCTAAACAGGGTTTGAAAAATGAGGAAACTTCACATAAAAATTCAGGTTTCCAGCTGCTATTAAAAAATTGTAAGACATAGGAGCAGTAGATTTAATCCCAAATGACAAATTCGCTGGAGGTAAATAGTGCCCACTCCACTTAAACAGGCTACACAATATTCTAAATATTCTAGCTCACTCCTGGTCTCACCACTTTCTGTTGTTTTACACTCAGAGTTTGCATGTAAACATATTTATTCATTTATCAGTCTTAACACTGATATTTACTAGCTATTATACATTATTTCATTTTCTCATCTGTAAAAGTGGAATAACAATTTCTTTAATTTTTGTTCTACCTCTCAGCAATAAGGAATGGCCCACTCCATTAGGGTTTGAAGTTCAGCTATTCATGTGTTAAAAGCAAAAGTTTACCCACTGGATACATGTGTAAAGAGTACTAAGGGTTAATAGAACCTTATCAAATTGTTGCATGGGATAAGAGGAAGAAAGAAATGGAGAGGAAGTAAGCTGAGAACAAATCCAGGCAAGAAACAGTATCATTACATTGACTGCAATATACTTCCATTCAATACAGCAACACTCAGACTTTTTGGTCTCAAGACCATTTTTCATGCTTGAAAACTATTAAAGACTCTCAGAGGTTTTGTTTATGTGACGTATAGCTATAGATATTTACCATTTTAGAAAGTAAAATTGAGGAAAATTTAACTTTAAATTAAATTTAAGAATTTATTTATAATAATGAAAAACTCATACCTGTTATAATAAACAACATATTCTTTAAGAAAAATAACTATATTTTTAAAAATCAGTGAGAAGACTGGCATTATTTCACCTTTTACAAATCTCTTTCATATCTGGCTTAATAGAAAATAATAGAAAATAGCCGAATTCTCGTACCTGTTTCTCACATTTAATCTGTTCTGATATTGGTTGGGTTGAAGTATACAAAGATAATCTGACCTCACACAGCTAGGTAGGTGGAAAAGAGAGGCATTTTTTTAAAGTCTTTTCAGTTAATTGTGGATATTTTTCTTTGATACTTCATTGAAACCTGACAAGTGGTAATTTCTTTAAATTAGTTTCAGTATGCAATTGGAAAATTTCATCGCAATGAAATTTTTGTACCCATGCATGACATTGTAGCACCATGCATTGGTTACTGGGAGAATACTGATTCACGGAATTATGCAAGTTTTCTAAAAATTGATCCATTTCATTTTATAATATCAAAAAACATCACCACCAATTTAATAAAAATAGTTCTTAAGTATTGGAAAGCTGTCAAGCTCACAGTGTATAATAGAATTTTCCTAAATTATAATTTTTGTTTGAATCTCCTATTTTTTCATTGCTAACAAATACAGTCAGTGATTTTCTTTGAAGTGACAGGCCGACTTCATTCATTTTTGAGAAAATGTCTTCAAAATACCCTGTCTGAATAGTTTGTCCATCATTCTTTCAAGTAAAAATGGTGCCCCATGAAAATGGCAGCTAGATCAGCTTTTAACTCGTCACCCAAGTGCATTTCTAGGAGACCATTCCATAGAAGTGCTGTATTTACTTCTCATTTTATGCACTCAAAAGGCAAGATTTAATAAAATTAACATTTTTTAACTGATTCAAGGAAATTTTTAAGTAAAACTGTATTTTGTTGTTGTTGTTGTTCTGCAAACGCGTGGCAGTGAAGAATTCAGTGACTTGTAGTAGATTTGTGCCAAGGTCCAGCAGTTTTACCCACCCTGGCTTTTGCACCATCAGTGCAAAACAAATGACATCTTCGAATTATTGTTAAAACAATTTTGAATTAGTGGACACTCAGAAGGATTCTCGAGAACAACCTCCCATCTATACTCCACCCTAGGAGGACTGTTGCTCTACAGCAATTTGCTATATTTTAAAAAATAAATTTTATGTAAACATAATTTATATACAATAAACTACACAACTTGAACTGTACAGTTTAATGAATTATGAGAAAAGTATACATCCACTTATCCACCATCACAATCAGCATAAAGCACATTTCTATAAGCTCAGAAGGTTCCCTCGTGCCCCTTCGCACATGCCCCACTCATCACTCCAGACCACCACTGATGTGCTTTCCACCACTATAAATTTTATTTTTCTTTGCTAGAATTTCATATAAATAGAATCATACAGTATGTTTTGTTGTTTGTTTTTTTTTTCCTGTCTGGCTTCTTTCACCCAAGAATGCCAAATTCTCTTCCAAAATATTTATACGGTTTTACATTCCACCAGCCGTATATGAGAATTCCAACCGCTGCACATCCTTGTCAACATGTAGTATTGTCAGTCTTTTTAATTTTAGCCATTTTAGTAATTAGAAAGTGGTTTTCATTTTTATTTTTTGTTGGCTAATGATGTTGAACATCTCACGTGTTTATTTACCATTTGTCTATCTTCTTTTGTCAAGTGTGTCATCAATTCTGCTCACTTACATTTTTTTAATCTTCTTCTTATTGAGATTTAAGAGTTCTTAATATATTCTGGGTTACAAGTCTTTGTTAGGCTTATGCAATGCAAGTATTTCCTCCAAGTCTACAAGCTTGCTTTTCAGTTTTTTAAAAATCTTTCAAAATATGTGCATTTTTAATTTTAGTGAAATTTGTTAAAATTTTTTTGTATGGTTGTGCTTTGTATACTATTAAGAAAACTTTGTTTATCTGAAGATCACAGTAATGTTTCTCCTATTTTTTTCTAATTTATAGTTTTAGCTTTTCATGTTTGGGTCTATGGTCAGCTCAAGTTAATTTTGGAGTATAGTGTGAGATAAATATTGAGATTCTTTTTTTTCAAATAATGAGGATATCCACGTGTTTCAGAACGTTGTTGAAAACAATATCTTCTCCCTTTTGAATTTCCTACTCTGCTCTCTTTCTGCTTTCACAGCATCACATAATTTTGATATATTGTATTATCATTTTTGTTCACTTCAAAATATATTCTAATTACTGTTATAATTTCTTCTTTGACCCATGGGATACTTAAAATATGTTGTTTAATTTCCAAATATTTGGTATTGTTTCCCAATTATATTTCTGGACATTGATTACTAATTTAATTATTCATTGGTCAGACCACATACTTTGTATGATTTCAGTGCTTATGGAGACCAGTTTTATGGCTGAAAATCTAACCTACACTGATGAATGTATTCTAAAGAAGAATGCAGTTGTTGTATTAATGTCAATTATATTAAATAATGTTTTTTGTGGTGTCAAGTTTCCTATAGTCTTACTAATTTTCTGTATACTGATTTTATCATTAGAGAGAAGTGTTGAAATATCCAACTATAATTGTGGATTTATCTATCTCTACTTTCAGTTTTGCTTCATGTATTTTGAAGCTTTGTAATTAGAGGTAATGTCAATGAAGATTGATATGACTTCTTCATGTATTGACACCTTATTGCTATGAAGCATTCTTTTTTATTCCTGGTAATAATATATGTTCTGGAGTGTATTTTTTTCCTGATTTTTATATAGCCACTATAGCTTTCTTATGCTTAATGTTTGCATGATATCATTTTTCCTTTTCTCTTTAAATATATTTCTTTAAAAGTGAATTCTTACAGACAACAAATAGTTATCTTTCTTTTTTATTGAACACAATAATCTCTTCATTTTTAATTGCATTCCTTAGACTATGTATCATAATATAATCATCAATACTGTATCTCCCATACTGAAGTATTTTATTCCTTCTTTTCTTTGCTCACTTTTCCCTCCTTCTTTTGCATCAATTGAGTGCTTTTTGGATTTATCCCCATGATTGTTTTATTAGCTGTAATTTTCTTTTTTATGTGGTTCTAGAATTTATAATATGCATTTGGAACTTATCAGTCTATCCTTAAATTATATTATATATCTTCATATATAATGTAGGAACCTTGCAACAATTTATTTTTATTTTTCCTTTCTTATCCCTTTTGCTGTTGTGTCATACATTTTGCTCAGGCATATTTTATAAGTATTGTAATACACAGGCACTAATTACCTTTAAAAGAAATTTTAAAACAAAATTATCTTTTATAGTTATCTAATTATTTGCCATGTTTGGTGCGCCCCATCCTTTTGTTTAGACCGAAGTTTCTAGTTAGTGTCATTTCCCTTACTCTTAAGAAACTTTCTTTATATTTCCTGTAGTACAGATTTGCTGGCAACAAATTCTTTCCACTCTATCTGAGAAAAAAAAAAATTTCGCCTTCAGTTTTTAAAGCTATTTTCAATAGGTATAGAATTGTATGTTGACCTCTTTTCAGCCCTTTAAAATTGCCTTTCCTTTTCCTTCCTTGCATAGTTTCTGATGAAAAAGAAAAATCTACTGTCTGTTTTTGCTCTGTTCATCTACACATAATGTGTCAATTTCTGTGGATGTCATTTATGGGTCTGTTATTATGTACTGATTTATATGTCCATCATTACAGTCAGTTTCCCATTTTTAGTCATGTCTAGTAAATATTTAATTCAAGACTTTGTATATTTTACATTGTTGTGTTTGGGGGATTTGTTGTTCCTTTAATAGGTGTTGAGTGTTGTTTTGGTTAGCAGTTAAGTTACTTGTGTCTAGGTTTAGTCCTCTTCAGCTTGTTTTGAGTTGTATTCCAGCAGCCTAGACTAGCCTTTTCTCTAGGATTCAGGTTTGGGCTTTCTGTGTTCTCCACTGAATGCTGTGAATGAAAAACAAAGACCCTACACCCTGGCTGGTTGGAGCTCAAATGTCTTCTTGTCCTTTGTGAGCTCAGAAAACCGTGCAACTCACCATTCTTTGGCTATTCTTTTCCTGGACTTGTCCTTTTTAGTATTCAGTGAAAATTTAAGGAGATATTTGGAGCTCTTCTTCTGCATATATCCAGATAGAGTCCTACAACTGGCAGCTACCTCAGCCTCCCTGAACTTAGATCTGTTATTCCTTAAGTCAGCTCTCATTAGGATTCTCATCTTGCTCCACAGTGTGTTATATGCTGCCTGACAGAAAACCAGGGCAGCTTTTGGCTCAGTTCGTTTGTTTCTCTTCTTTCAGCAATCACATTGCTTTTCTGCCTCTTGTCCAGTATCTAGAAGCAATTCTCTCATATAGTCTATCCTCTTTTCTAGTTGTTTCTGTCAGGAGGATAAATCTGATTTCTGTTAATCATGGCCAACTGTGGATATATTAATTTGCTTTTTAACTTTTAAAAATTTTTGTGTTTACAGTTTGATTTCTGAATGGGTGCTTGAAATATGTATTATCCAAGATACATCTCCTAAGTTGTGAGCTTTGCAGAAAGATGCTCAGTAATAAAGAATTGTATCATTTTGTACTATTTGAAAATGTTAACATTTTTACATGAAATAATGTAGATAGTATGTTAGGGGATGGCTAAATATGCATGGAAACTATTCACCAAATATGATATGTATATTTAGTGTCATTATTACATAATTTTATAACCATACATAAATTTAAATGTTTATTTACTGCAGTTATTTTCTCCTTATAATGCCACGTCTCACAGAGTTTTTCCGGGCCTAATGTTGCTATTATGTTTTATTCACCAGGAGAAATAGTTCTGACCCTTGGAAATAAAACAGGATTGTTGGTTTCCCTCTCCATTTGATGGTAGTAATTTGCTTTGCTTACAAATAATGTGCTAGTTCTTGATGATGGATTAGGATTGCCTCTTGAGGAATCTACAAATATAACTATGTACTAATAATAGGAATGTTCTGTAGTTATAAAGCATACATGTATGTACATATATATGTTTATATGTATATAGAGAGAGTGAAAGAGAAAGAATATTTTAATGATACACGTTTACATAGATCAAATACATTTATTCCTATTTTTATATTTCAAGCGTCTTTAATGGTAGAGCAGTAAATAGTTAAATATTCATGTATTTTTTGATATATGTACAGAAATCCACAGGCAACATATCCGTTGATCTCATTTATCCAGAATCCATTTTTTTTTATATTATGCTATCTGTTTCAAAATTAATTTTACCTAATTTCTACAGGCTGAGTTACTATATAACTTAGTTTTTCTAAATAAAAATTAGAGTGTCATGATCTTTACTACGCTAGTAAGAAATATACGTACATAATGGTTTGAACAAAAAAGGAAGGGAGAAAAAGAAGAAAACTGAGGATATTTTATCTGAGTTTATCATATCCTCATGTGTTGTTAAAGTCCAAATCTATTTCATGACATTGAATGTTCTGAAGTAAATTGCAATTAATTAGTGATGATTTGGATTGTCATTTTGTAAATGTGTGATGCTGTGTTTCTCAGAAATATTTTTTACACCAACTCTTGAAATGAGAGGCAAAAGTTCAGTAGCAGTTATACAGATTAGGCTTTGCATATTTGATTCTAGGAATGTACATTTTCAGTATGGTACTCATAGAATTAAATGCACAGCTGCCAAAATTGCTAATGAGAACGGCAGGCTTAATTTAGTACTACACTAAAAATATGTCCCTTTCTGCTCAATATATTCAATCAAAAACAGTTCATTAAGAAGTATTCTTATCTACTTTCCATTTTCAAGGTACAAGAGAATATTATTTTCCATTAAAAATGAATGTTTAAGTAACAAATTTCAGAAATAAATACTGACATTTGAAGTTCTTTTTGGGAAATCTAATTTATGAAAAAGAAAACTCTTGGAATATGGTCGTAGCATTTCAAGCATTTTTCTGTGCTTGCAATTATTATGCAAATATCATTGCTATTGCAAAAGACGCTTGTCATGAATTGCTTTGTAATGGAGTAAGGTTATTGAGCACTATTTTTTAAATAGATGTGTCTATGACAGCATTATACACAAGGCTTGAAAATAAATTGCTGGTGGTAAAAGACTAAACAAATGCACTCAACTTTTTTTTTTTTTTTTTTTTTGCTAAAGTGCCAGAATTAAAAATGTTTATCCGAATGCTTTAAATCTATTTATTTTATATTTTCTAGCCCTGCCTGTGGTAGTAAATATGAAACAATGACTGTACTCAGCCTTCTTCTTTAGCTGTCACTAAGATGGTGTCAGACTGTTTAGAGATATGCTCTCTAACTGTCAGCATTTGTTACAGTTCAGTGATGCGTGATAACGTGTGAGGGACATTGTCTTCCTGTATTGCTAAATGTATTAATGCAGTGATGATATTTCCCAATGACTTTTTACTCAAGGTCAAAATAATGAGATTCAACAATTTGTTTATTAATCAATATATTTTCCATCTTAACCTGTTTCCTTAAGTTTGTTGGGTACTTTCTCAATTTTGAGGCAAGTATACAGTGCAATTTAAAGAAGAATTTATCATTTTTAACCTTTAATTATATTTTTAAAAATTCACTGATTTTTAAATTCATCTCTTAAAATACATAAAACATTGTTTTTTGTTTTATTGCTGACTGTGAAGATATGACTTGAGGTAGAACTCCAGATTTCTCTAATCTGTTTAAATTCTCTTACTGTTTATGATTTCAATGAATGTGAAATTTATTTTATAAAATAATAATTCTTATGTGATAAACACTCATTCATTCTATTTATTCAGAATCATCTATTATTCATACAGTGTTTTAAAGTTTATAACTTGCTTGTGCAGCCAATACTTGTTTTCATCCTGATAACAATTCTATGTGGTAGATACTTCTGGAAAATATTAGCCCCATTTTACAGACGAGGAAATTTGGTTTAGGGATGTTAGGACCCCAAGCTCACACAGCTTGAAATTAAGGCCAGGTTTTCTACTTCAATTGCAGTATCTTTCTTCTATTCCATTCTTACTTTTTTCTATTTACTGAGAATCTGAAGATTGCATACCACTGGTATAAAAATCACAATGTGTTTTTATAGAATAAAAGTTACCACCTATTGCAATTAAATATTCACTGCTTCTGAATTAGTCTTTCTAAATCACCACTCTAAGCAATGTTACTTCATTGCTCACAAAGTTTTAGTGGCTCGTTGCCAACCCTTGTCCTCCTTCATGTATATGCATTTTCCAAGAGAAATATTTACTCAGATCAGAGGTGCCATTGTTCGTAGATTTTCATTTACCATAGATGATCTTGTGTCATTGAGTAGAGCCCATATTGATTACAAATGTTTGCATGGGCTAATTTCAATATATTGGTTTATAGGAATCAATGTATGTTATTGGTTTAATAGCAACTGTCTTTCCAATTACAGTCTACCTATATGTCATAAATGGTCCTTGATTTTTCCCCATAGCATTTTTAGACTTTTTAAGGACTCAGTTTCATTGAAAATTAGACTATCCAGTGATATTTTTCAAAGCAAGCTCTGTAAATCGTTTAAATTCTGTATTATTAGCTATGTTATATGCACCAATTAACTTCCATTACTTCCCTTGACAATGAAGTGTCTAAAAGAGTGAAATGTATAATTTAGAAATCTGAACCATGCTGTTCAGAAATCCTCACGATCAGGACAAGTAGTCACAAGACGTAATTTGAAAAGCAGATCTAAACTATGAAATTCTGTGTCGGAATTTTGATTTTGAAAGCTCCTTGCTGTTGTACAAATAACAGCAATCAGGAATGTTTTGTACTCAGGTAGATACTTTTGGACAAAAATAATTATAACCTTATGTTTTAGTAGCCCTAGTATGTGATGGGGATTCACAGTTGTTACTAAAAGCATGCAGTCAATTTTCATTTAAATTATGATAAATGGGCAGTAACTAGAATTTTTATTACAAACTTATTTTGTTATTGTGGCAACCTAAATTCCTAAAAGGATTAGGTTCAGCAAAAGTGCCCACAGGTTACAGCTACACATTTTAGTTTTTCTCAGTTTTCACTTTCAAAGAATATGATTTGGATTTTTAATTGGAAGTAATGAATTCCTCAATAATTTGACATCTGAGTAGACAAAATTGAAAAAAAAATTGCTTCAAACTTTTGTTTAACTTTTTTTTAATTAAAATGTATTGGGGTGACAATGGTTAGTAAAATTACATAGGTTTCAAGTGTACAAATCTGTAATACATCATCTATATATTACATTGTGTGTTCACCACCCAGAGTCAGTCCTTCTTCCGTCACCATATATTTGACCTCATTTACCCTCTTCTACCACCCCTCACCCTCTTACCCTGTGGGAACCACTAAACTATTGTCTGTGTCTATGAGTTTTTGTTTATCTGTTTGTCTTGTTCCTTTGTTGCTTTCAGTTTTATAGCCCACGTATCAGTGAAGTCCTATGGTTCTTGCTTTTTATTTCCTTAGCATAATAATCTCAAGATCCATCCATGTTATCGCAAATGGCACTATTTCATCTTTTCTTATGGCAGAGTAGTAGTCCATTGTGTATAGGCATATATACCACATCTTCTTTATCCAGTCATCTGTTGAAGGACATTTTGCTTGTTTCCATGTCTTGGCCACCATAAATAAAGAGAGTTTACTGATTATGTATAAGTATATAGTATAAGTACTTATACTATTAATATAAAATACATTATAGAAAGCGGATATCTTTAAACATAGAAGTTAATTTGAAATGCTTATGTTAATGTTATTAAATTCCTATGAATTAGTTTGGTGAAAATTCTGAAAAAAAATTTTTTAAAGCATACAATTTTAGTAAGGCATAGAGGCTTCACACAACCAAAATTGTATAGGTTTGTCCACAAGCATCACCGCTTCTTCAGTCTCCCCAGACCCTGTTGATTCTAGGGCCGCACTGTGTAACTGATAGCGGCGTAGGGAGAATGTGTGCTGACAGTGTGTAGCTAGGTGAGTGCTGGCGCAGACCCCAGTGAAATCCAAAGAGACTCTTCTCTGACCTACACAGGGAATCTTGCCCTCTCCTCTGAGTTTAGGTAACATAAGCTATCATTATAAATTAAGAGTGTTTAATTTAGGATTTAAAAAAATGACTCATATCTTTGATTGTGAAGCACTATTTCATAATTGTCATCAAAATTGTGTCACTTCTCTAGGAGCTTATATTTTAAAAGAGAGAAGATTATTTTCTATGTTTAGAAATATACACAAATGTATTTTATTACACCTGAGTACAAGAGTGATTGTTTTGCCTACCTTTTCCTGTTCATTTTTGGCACAGTGCTTGAAAATAGGGAAAAGCGCAATGTGGGGTGGGGTTGGAGGGAGGCCCAGGATTGAATCTCACACTTGGGCACCATCAATACAAGGCAGAAAGGGGTAAATCTAATAGTCAAACGTTTGGTTACACAAAGCAGAGATTGAAGGTGAAAGAGCTGGGGTTTGTTGTGACCTTAATAAAGGTGCAAGGACAACCGATTCTTCTTAAGCGATCCATGGCCCTCTGTGTGCTTCTGGGATAACAGGTCATATGCATGCTAATCCCGTGAGATGTTAGGAGTCTAATCAGGTGGACATAAGTGGCAAAAGTAATGAAATTACTTACCTTTTATTATGCTAGATTCTATGCTAAGTGCCTTCTAAAAACGCCTATTCATTTTTTTCTTCAGAACCTGTGAGTAGATAACATTATTATTTCCATTTTATAAATCAAGCTTGTGGAGGTCATGTAACTACCTAAGATGACACAGCTAGTAATGGAGAAACCAGAATGCAAACTCAGGGTGTCATTATTCCAGAAACTGTGCCCTTAACTGCTACTTTCTGGTACACTATGGCCTTTCCAAATTTGCAATAAAACCAAATGTGAGTAGCAAATAGAACAGATTTAATAAACAAATGAAAATCCTTTCATATATAGAATCTATATGCCTATGAAAGACTTCTCTGTTTTCTTTCTATTGGTAGCTTCATTTTTATAGAAATGATGAGCCAAAGACTCAAGAATTTTTTTAATTTATTTTTTCCTGAGGACTCCTGAGAATGATAGTTGTAACTGTTTATAATTTTATTTTTATAAGTAAATTAAGTTTTGTTATGATTAACCTTTAATTGAGAGAGTTAGAATAGCATGGCTGCTTAGAGCCAGTTTGTCTGAATTCATGTCTCCATCATGTTATTAAACTTCTCTGTGCCTCAGTGTTCTTATCTGGGAATTAAGAAAAGTAATAGTACCTGTAGCATGAACAATTGTTATGAACAGTATATAAATGGCTACATGTAAAGTTCCTAGAACAGTGCCTGCCTTGTCTAAACACTTAATTTATTTAATTAGCAATTAGTGTTAAAGAGAATTGCATGTCAAAATTGGGGATTCCAATGTTAATTCTGTTTTTAAGAAAGTTTAAATATCAATTTTTATTTTATACTTAGGTAGCATTCAAAGTGTCAGAATGAAGACTATTTTTATCATAACATTTTGAGTTAATGAAGATTACCATGCAAAGAAAATTAAAAATATATTCATTTACCTTTTTAAATATATCATATATGTAGATGATATATTTTAAAATGACAGTGTCAAAATATAAATTTTCTCCAAATAACACAGTAGTTCTCAAAGGATTTTTTTGACTATGTACAATGAAATAGTGAAAGAAGAGCTTAATAAGATGTGACTGATTGGATTGGACATTGTACACCACTGTGGGTATTGTTTAATTGTCCATGAGATTGAGTTGTTAAATAAACAGATTAATATAAGTAACATAAAGAAGGGAAATAATAAGAAAATGGGAAACAATTTTGTTGCTAATGTATAATTCTTAATTATTGGTTGCATTTTTGGTTTTGTAAAATACATATACTTTATTTGGAGAGAAATTTTCATTTTACTTGTATCAGGTTGTTTATATTCTATCTCATTTTTCATTTGTTGGATATTATAAAAATAAAGCATTTAAAGTTAAACAGAGATGGACATATTAGAAAGTACATATTGGTAGAGGGGCCACTGTATATCATTTTAGGATCATATAATTCAAGAGGTGTAGCTTATGTGTTAAGTTAGTTGCACTCATGAAGGATTTCAGTCTACTGAAACCTATCTGTCAGGTGTTTATCTGTGCACCAATATAAATATTTATGTAATGAGGAAAGAAGTATCATATTTATAACATGCTTTTTATTGATTTCAAAAAGTACAATTTTAAATAGCTAAATGTTGTGATACATTTACTTAAATGCTATCAGTTATCATCTAATGCATAAAAGCATAAAGAACTTTTGATTACTATCAATTGATTACAATTATTTGATTACAAATTTGATTACAAATAATTGATTACAATTATTTGAATTATATTTTGTAATTTAGGAAAATGTTTATGCCCCAAAATCAGAGCCAGTGACATAGGGACGACTATTGACAGGATAGGTTAATCAAAGCAATCTTTCCATGGGATTTTAAAATATTGGATACAATTTTTACAAATGTCTTAAAAGCGTCAAAAAGCTAAGTCAACAACATAGTAATTATAAGGCAAAAAACTAGTGGAAGGGAAAATGCGGAGTAAGAAGAGCACTCAGGAAGTTTTGCCCTGTAGGCATTTGTCCCTAAAGTCAAACTTGACATGGAATTTGTTGACCTCAGAATGTAAGGGAGAATAAGTCAAGACACAGTTCCTACCTAGCACTAAGAATAGAGTGAAAAATTATCACGAGATTAAGGTGGAACCTCAAAGGGATGCACACTCAGGATAAGGGTCAGTTGGAAGTCAGCGTGCAATGCTCCCACCCTTTTGTGGTGACAGCCTATCCCTTAGTTACCTACATGATCCAAAAATATCTTGAACCATGCATTTAGTTTACAGTAGAAGGAAATCTTCTATGAAGGAACACACTTTCAACCAGGAGATTCAAAGAATCTCCCAACATATTTTTTTAAAGAAAATAAGTAGCACACACTCAAAGATTACCAAACACATAGGTAATAAAATTCTGTGAGCAAGAATCAGAAGGAATAAAATGACATGAGTAAAACAGACCTGAAGATTTAAAATATTGGAATGATGGGCTTACATATTACAAAACAGCCATGCTTACTATGTTGAAAGACATGAAGTTTGAAAAAAATCTTGGAAATAACAAAAATCTATGAAAAGGAACCTAGCAGATTTGAAATATAAACAAATAGAACTTGTAAAATTGAAAAATAAATTAATTTAAAATTTAAAACTGTACTCAGTGAAAATATCTTTCTGGAATGAAAGCAAAATCGACATGTTTAATGAGTCAGAGTTTTACACCAACTAGTTGAAATACTAAAAGCTGTATATTTCAGAGGAAAGAAAAGCGACAGAAGAGAGAAGATCTGATAATGCCTGAAAAAAATGTAATATGAGGGTATATCTGAGCAGTTACTAACTGTATAAAACATACACTTACCGTATGATCCAGCAATCTTGTTCTACACATTCACTCTAGATAAATGAAACTAATATATTTGCAACTACATATTTAAATTACATTTTGTAACAGTAGACAGCAATATATTAAATAACATTTTATTAAGGTCCTCTTCAGAATCAGTTTTTAATTGTTCCTATTGCAAAGTAAATTGTCACCAATAGACAATTTCATACAGTTATAAAATATATGACTTGAATATTAACATTATTTGAATGGCATTTTGAACTTGTTATTAAGTAATACAGTATTCCGTTATAAAATAAATATAAGATATAAAAGCAATCTGACAGTGGTATGCAGGAGCTGGCAGAAGCTAATTTGTGTGCATCTGTTCCTACTCAGCGTTCAATGACATCACTTTGATAGCTTGAAATGGGCCATGGAAGGAGTATTTATATCATGGAAATTGTGGTGGGAGTATTTATACCATGAAAATATGCAAACCCTGCAAATCAGGGCTTTCCTCTCTCTCTTTTTGGAGTTCTGAGTGTTAAACAGTGAGTACCACCACACCACTGTATGAAATATAGATACATAAAAATGATTTGTATAATGCTACCATACAACGTAATTAGGGGAGGATAAAGAGATTAGTTGTTTGCATAACTTGTAATTCTTTTTACAAAATATATATATATATATATATGATATATATATACACACACAGACATATATCGTTTTCATTAAGCTGCCGGTGTCAAGAAGTTGGATCTGTTCTATCTTTAGAATTTGTAACCAGAGTTACTTAATTCCTTTTAGAAGCTTGCAATGTTTTTAGGCAATAGTTATACTGTTGCAGTACTAAATGAAAACCAAAACAGGTATGACCTTTGAAATTCAAAGTGATCCTTTATGGAGAGGAGGGTTGGGGAACAAGCTGTGTAGAACGGCAGAAACAAAATCACATACTCTACCTAAAATCTGGGCAGAAATTCAATTAGTTTATAAGGTTGATCTATATGATATTTTACTGTTTTGGTGGTCATTGCATTTGTTATTGAACCTCAATGTTTTCGTCCGTCCACCTGCATGCACTGACCCAAAGAAATGCAAGAGCAAGAGTTTGCAGTGAAAAAAGGAAGTACGTAATTTATTATAAAATTGGCTAATCCAGGATGCTTGCGAGCTCGTGTTTTAACAGACCCTACTCCCCGATGGACTATAGATTACAGATTATATAGGACAAAATCACAAGACACCCTGGGTTAGTGGTTCATTTCTTCAGGTCTGGAGGACAGCTCTGAGGTCTGCTCTAGCATCCCTCTGTCCAGTCTAATGGGAAAGTAACCAGGGAGTCATTCCACTGTTGGGCTCAGGAGCTGAAGCATAATTTAGTGTAGGTCTAGGTGTTACCTGTAGCTTACCAGAGGTTCAGCCCTTGTGACCATTAGTCAGTCCAGACTATTGGCTTCTGCTGCCTCAGGGGTTAATGATTATTGGGGGAAAGGCTAGGTCTATGAGGGGTATAGAGAGAGGGAAAAAAAATGATTTCTAAATCTGTAATCCCAAATCAAATCAAATCCTGAGAATTCTCGATTTCACATTTAATGAGAAAAATCTTGATATATTTGAAACGGTACATTTTTGTTCTTTAAGGCAGGTGCCTTCAGTGGCTGCATACACCGATGATCACAATTTTAGCTAGAAGTTGTGTAGATGAATTTGAAAACAGGATAATTATCAGTGCAAATTTCTTGAGCTGATAGAAATTTGCGATTGCCTGAATTTTTTTGCTTTGGAAATTTTTAAAAAATACAGTAGAAATTAAAAGAGCCAAACAAACAGTCATCCACATTTTCACAACTACAATTAAATTGTGATTAATATTTGAACATAAGTACTTATGATTTTGCTTCTTTATTTAAAAAAATCACTATTGTTGCCAAAAATATTATACATGTTTATTGAAAATATTCAAACAAAAAAGTATAAGAATAAAAGAAAAAAAAAGAATCCAAATATCTCTGTCTAGAAAGTATCATCTGTAATATTAGAAATATCTTTCTAGGCATTTTTCTATATTTATATATATAGGTATTTATATAAAGAAAAATTTATGGATGAAAGGAAGGAAGGTCAAAAGACAGACAGAAAGATTTATGGTAAATATGTCTGCCACCTTTATGAAAATAATTTTATTTCATTTTACTTTTATTCAATAGTATAAATAGAAACTAAAGTGAAACCAAAATGATTCATGAACTTCAAAAATTTTATTATCGTAAGAGATGTTAACTCCTAAAATACTTCTCTAAGATTCAAATAAGAAAGTATGAAAGTATGACAATGTTAAGAATTTTGAATCAAATGGATTTTTTTAACTGCGAGATTTTAGCTTTAGAGAGAATCTTTTGATTCCATGTTTTGAAAAGAGAGTATTAGTGCTTTCATGCCATCCTCCCAATTTTCTTGTTTGTGTATTCTTTAGATTGTCCTGATTTGAAAATTCACCTTGTTTTCTATGAATTCCTACATTGTGTCAGTATTAGCTATGTATATATGTTATGATGGATTTCATACACACAACTAGTCCTTTTACCACAGCTGACTGTTTTATTTTGAATTGACTGGAGTCCATGGTCAAGCTTGGTTTCTTTGCTTGTTTGTTTTAGGAAACATTCATGAGAGCTGTATTTTCCAAATGTGAGGTTCTGAAATGTTTTTGTGCTTGGACCCTTAGAGTCTCCGTCACTGTTTCCCAGTGCTCCTGGCCCAAAAGAAGTACCTAGCAGTTTCATTTATGAAATAGTTAGCATAACTATTAAGTTTAACTATTAATAGTTAGCTTAAGTATTAAAATACTTAACAATATCTTAGCAAGTATTTATATATGACTTACTAGTTGTTTAAAAAATGCACACAAATTAAAAGAAAAAATATTTTCATTCTTAAATCACGCCTGTCACTTACTTCTGGACACTGCACAGCTTTTCAAACCGTGGATTCAGATCGCGCAATGCAAAATTCCTGTTTCATATTGATTTTCATGTGGTTCTTGCTTTTTATCATAGCGATTGTGGAAAATTCCGCCTCACAAAAATGTGACAATATCAAAAAGAACGTAGCGTGAAGTTCAAGTTGAGATCTACTTCACGCAAGCATCTACTTGTATGCAATTTATCTACAGCTAATATCACTGTGTATACATTTAGTGTTTGGTGAAAGTTTTGCCTTTTGGATCAATATTCTAACAATCATTATTTACTATTTGTAGTATTTTCCAGTGTGTGGTACCAAAACTGTCTCAAGATAAGTGCCATGTTCCCGAATTCCCAGGACTCATTCCTACTTTGGAGAGCAATTTAATCAGGACGAACCTAGGCTATGGGTGTTGAGGGAGAGAAGGATGACCTTGTGTGCCTCTGTTTTCTTGCTCTGTGAGCCACCTCTTCCTTCTCCAGAGGAAACTGCAATGTCCCTAAATCAAACCCCCTCAAGAAGCCCCAACTTGCCCCTCCATTTGTATAATGATTGATCCCCGTATCTTCCCTCTCACCTTCTGAATTTGACCCAGCCTGTTTTGTAGAGCAAATATCTAATTAATTCCTACTACATAGTATGTCTCCATTCTACCTGAGACTGGTCATGGTTTAATACCCCAATTGGTTTAATACCCAACAGAGCTAAACCCTTCTTAATTAGGTTAGTTATTTATTATCAATTGCACACACACACACACATTGTGCTAGTTTTGTTAAGAATATGTTGATTATATTTAAGGAAAACTTAAACATGATGACATACATAACCTATAAATTGTGGGATGATTTTTCCCCATGTTTGTTTTCTTCCAGAGTGAATGAAAAGGATTAGAAATAATTATACTTTATAAGTTGCTCAGTAGCCAAAGCAGCATAGGTTCATTTGAAGCATCAGCTGTTCTGGTAATTATCACACTTAGAGTTAACAGTAATTTAACTCAAATAATTTATTTTTGGTCTCTATATTGCTTAAGCATCTGTCCGTGAATTAGTTTTTGTAATGTTTCAATATGTTCTGGTTCATGTTTGGCATATTTGGTTCTGTTACAATAATGAGATAAAGCCATAGATTTTCTAAGTGGCCCTTGGACAATATTTAATACACTCCCTTATACTGGCAGCAAATTAAATTATTTTAAGTTGTTCTTAATAAATCTGCTTTTCATCTTATCCATATCTGATACTAACAGTGAACTTACAAATCAGTTTCTCAAAGCACACAAACTAAATTAGGTCCAATTTGAAACAAAAATAAGTGAATTGTCACAGAGGAAAATATTTTATTAGTGATTTACAGATAGATATAATATAAAAAATATTTTCCCTAACTCAATTTATGACATTATTTTGGGCTAACATAGAAATAGGAGGGAATCTATCACCTGGCACCTCTAAGTAAGAGTTGTTTCGTCATATAGAAATCAATAGATACAGTATACTCATGATTATCTGTCACGTCCCACGCAAACAGAGTTGTGGGGAGTGAGGAGGGTGGCGCAGGATTAAGAAAAGACAGTAGTCAATAATAGTTTATAAACTGGGCCAAGGGACCCCAGTCTCAAGGACTGGACAGACCTAATCGGGCCTACGCATTAACTTTTATTAGTTAGGTGAGGATAAAGCTTGTCAATCTCAAGATTTGTGAATCCCACACATCATAATAGGAAACTGATTCAAGCCAATCACCCTTGCCTGCAGGCAGCTGGACCATAAGTCTCACGATGTATGTACTTCCCCAAGGGACAAAACCTATAGGCACATGAATAGATGGAGAGCACATCATTGAATCTCTTCCCCGGCAGGTTTTGCCCAAAGAGGCAGAGGCTCTCCTTAGCGGGGGAAGGTGGGAGGCTGTGCCCACCTCTACGAACCCTGTGGGTTCTCCTGTTGGTCCCCACTCCCCTGCGCCTGGCTTGAGTTGTCCACCCCCTCCCGTGGGGAATCTTACTCGTCATTGGCTGACCAGCCTTCTTTCTGGGGCCAAACAGGGGGATATAAGGTGCAAGCACAAAGGTGAAGCAAAGTCCCTGAAAGGATCCGTCTTTCAGACTCTCCTTTCTTTGGGGGCAGGTACGAGGAGACAGACGAGTAGGCTAGGCTGCTGCGTGGCCACAATTATCCACGCTTGAAAATCCTTGGCACTTATATATTTTCATATTCTGATATTTAACATATTTCTTGCCTCCATAAACCTCCATATTTTATGCTTTGATGATAAAAATATAATTAGGCAGATAAATGAGGCAATTTTTAAAAATATTTTTAATGAAGTGAAATTCACAAAACTTAAAATTAACCATTTTTAAGTAAATAATTCAGTGTTTTTTAGAGCATTCACAAGGATTCGCAACCACCACCTCTACCTAGTTCCAAAACTTTTTCATCACCACAAAATAAAACTCGGTACCTATTACTTCCCATTCTTCTTCCCCCAACCACCAGGAACCTGAGAACCACCAACCTGAGTTGTCTCTTTGGATGTGTCTATTATGAATATTTCATATACATGGAGTCACATAGGTGACATGACCTTTTGTGTCTGGCTTCTTGCACTTAGCACTATGTTTTTAAGATTCATTCATGTTATCTCATATATCAGCACTTCATTTTATGTGTATACCATAGTTTATCCATTGATGGACATTTGGACTGTTTCCACCTTTTGGCTATTGTGAATAAGCTGCTGTGAATATGAATGCGTGTGTATTTGTTTGAGTTCTAGTTTTCAATTATTTTGGTTATGCCCCTACGAGTGGAATTTCTGGTTAATATGGATACTCAATGTTTAACTTTTTGAGGAGACACCAAAATGTTTTCCACAGTCCAGAATATTTTATATTCCCACCAGCAACATACAAGGGTTTTCTCTACATATTCACAAATTTTTATTTTCCGTTTTCTAAATTATAGCTATCATAGTGGGTGTGAAGTGGTATCTCATTGTGCTTTGGGTTTGCATCCCTAATGATTAATAATGTTTTAGATTCTATATACAACTGAGATCATACAGTATTTGTCTTTCTCTGTCTGACTTATTTCACTTAAAATAATGTCTGCAAGGTTCGCTAAGAGCCTTGTCACAAATGATAGGATTTCCTTTCTTCATACCTGAATTATACACACACACTCACTTATTTATCTGTTTATCTATCGATGGACACTTAGGTTGGTTCCATGTCCTGGCTATTGTAAATAATGCTGCTATGAACATGGGGGTGGAGATCTCTTTTTGAATTAGTGTTTTGTTTCCTTTGGCTATAATCCCAGATGTAGAATACCTGGATCATATGATAGTTCTAGGTATTTTTAATTTTTTGAGGTTCCTTCATAATGTTTTCTGTAGTAGCTGGACCAATTTATAATCCCACCAACAGTGTACAGGGTTCTCTTCACATCCACGCCAGCATTTATTACCACTTATCTTTTTGATGACGGCCATTCTAACAGACATGAAGTCGTATCTCGTTGTGGTTTTAATTTGCATTTTCCTAATGATTAGTGATGTTGATCATCTTTTCATATACCTGGTGTCCTTTTGAATTTCTTTGGAAAAATGTCTATTAAGGTCCCTTCCCCATTTTTGAATTAAATTGTTTGTTTTTTTGCTGTTGAATTGTATGAGTTCTTTATACATTTTGGATATTAGCCCCTTATCAGATAGTGGTTTGCAAAGATTTTTTCCCCCATTCTGTAATTTGTTTTTTTACTTTATTGATGTTTTTTTTTCCTGCTGTGCCAAAGCTTTTTAGTTTGATGTAGTCTCACTTATTTATTTATTTATTTATTTATTTATTTATTTATTTATTTATTATTTTGTCACATTTGCTTTAGGTGCAATTTCCAAAAATTCATTATCAAGACCCTTGTCAAGGAGCTTTTTTCTATATTTTCATCTAGGAGATTCATGATTCCAGGTCTTACATTTAAGTCTTTAATCCATTCTGAGTTAATTTTTGTGAGTCATTTAAGATAGGGTTCAAATTTTGTTCTTTTACATGTGAATATCCAGTTTTGCCAGCACTTTTATTGAAAAGACCGTCTTTTCTCCATTGACTATTCTTGGGTCACTTGTCAAATATTACTTGACTGTATATGCTGGGGTTTATTTCTGGGCACTTGATTCTGTTCCACTAGTGTAGTTGTCTGTTTTTATGTCAGTACTATACTATTGTTATTGCTATAGCTTTATAGTATAGCTTGAAATCAGGAAGTGTGATGACACCTGCTTTATTTGTTTTTCTGCAGATTTCTTTGGCTTTTTGGGTCTTCTGTCATTCCACGTAAATTTTTTCTATTTCTGTAAAAGGCGACATTGGAATCTTGATAGGGATTGCATTGAATCTACAGATGCCTTTTGGTAGTATTGACATTTTAACAATATTAATTCTTCTTATTCATGAACATGGTATACTTTTACATTTATTTGTGTCTTCTTTGATTGCTTTTCATCAATGTCTTATACTTTTTAAAGCAGAGATCTTTTACCTCCTTGTTTAAATTTATTCTTAATTATTTTATTGTTTTTGATGATATAATAAATGGGACCAATTTCTTTCTTATCAGAAAATTCATTATTAGTCTGTAGAAATGCTATTGATTTTTGTATGTTAATTTTGAATTCTGCAACTTTACTATATTTATTGATTAGTTCTAACAGTTTTTTTTGCTGAGTCTTTAGGATTTTCTTTTTTTTAATTAAAATTTATTGGGGTGACAATTGATAATAAAGTTACATAGATTTCAGGTATACAATTCTGTGATATATCATCTATCTCACATTATGTGTTTACCACCCAGAGTCACTTCTCCTTTCATCACCATATATTTGACAAGGATTTTCTATATATAAAATTACATCATCTGCAAATAAAGACAAATTTACTTTTTTCTTTCCACTTTTGATGCCTTCTATTTCTTTTTCTTCCCTGATTGCTCTATCTGGGACATCCAGTGCTATATTGAATAAGAGCGGTGAGAGTGGGTACCCTTGTCTTGTTCCTGATCTTAGAGGAAAAACTTTTTAATCTTTCACCACTGAGTACGATGTTAACTGGGGGCGTCTCATATACTGCCTTTATTATGTTAAGATATGTTACCTCTATGCCTAATTTATTGAGTGTTTTGATCATAAATGAATGTTGAATTTCATCAATTGCTTTTTCTATATCTACTGAGATGATCATGTAATTCTTTGCTTTCATTCT
This sequence comes from Rhinolophus ferrumequinum, assembly GCF_004115265.2. Taxonomy (NCBI): domain Eukaryota; kingdom Metazoa; phylum Chordata; class Mammalia; order Chiroptera; family Rhinolophidae; genus Rhinolophus; species Rhinolophus ferrumequinum. The sequence goes on along the minus strand of NC_046299.1, from coordinate 12,840,940 downwards.
GTTAATGTGATGTATCACATTGATTGATTTGGATATGTCAAACCATCCTTGCATCCCAATGATAAATCCCACTTGATTATGGTGAATGATCCTTTTAACGTGCTGCTGAATTCAGTTTGCTGATATTTTGTTGAGAATTTTTGCATCTATATTCATCCTGTAATTCCTTTTCTAGTAATGTCCTTATTTCGCTTTAGTATCAGGATAATGCTGGCCTTGCAAAATGAGTTTGGAAGTATTCTGTTCTCTTCAAATTTTTGTAAGAACTTGAAAAATATTATTAATTCTTATTTAAATGTTTGGTAAAATTTACCAATGAAATCATCTGGTCCTAGGCTTTTCTTCTTTGGGAGATTTTCGATACTGAATTCCATCTCCTTACTAGTAATTGGTTTATTCAGATTTTCTGTTTCTTCCTGATTCAGTCTTGGTAGTTTGTATGTTTTAAGAATTTTTCCATTTCTTCTAGGTTTCCAGTTTATTGGCATACTTTTTTTCATAGTAGCTTCTTATGATCCTTTGTATTTCTGTGGTATCAGTTGTAATGTCTCCTTTTTTATTTAGAATTTTGCTCATTTTGTTCTTCTCTTTTTCCTTCGTCTAGCTAAGAGTTTGTCAATTTTGTTTATCTTTTCAAAGAACTAATTCTTAGTTTAGTTAGTCTTTTCTATTGTTTGCTCGCTATTTCATTTATTTCTGCTTTAATCTTTATTACTTCCTTCCTTCTGTTAACTTTGGACTCAGTTTGTTCTTCTTTTTCTAGTTCCTTAAGACTTAGAATTAGGTTCATTTGTGATTTTTTTGCGTCTTAATATAGGTTTTTTATTTACTATATGCTTCCTTCTTAGAATTGCTTTTGCTGTAATCCATAAGTTCTGTTTCCGTTTTCATTTGTCTCAAGAAACTTCTTTTATTTTTTATTTACTTTCTTCTTTGATCCCTTGGTTTTTAAGGAGAGTGTTGTTTAATTGCCATGTATTTGTGAATTTTCTAGTTTTCTTCTTATTATCAATTTCTGGTTTCCTACCATTGTGGTCCAAGAAGATACTTGGTATGATTTCAGTCTTCTTGACTTTCCTAAGAATTGTTTTGTAGCCTAATATATAGTTCCATGTGTGCTTGGGAAAAATGCATATTCTGCTATTGTTGGATAGAATGTTTTGTATATGTCTGTTAGGTCTATTTGATCTATAGTGTTCAGGTCTACTGTTTCCTAATTGATTCTCTGGATAATTTATCCATTTAGAATACTTCTTGATTTCTTTCACTAGCATAAGTTTCTTGTATTATGTACATGTTTAACAAAATTATAGTAAACACATCTTGATTTCCCATAGCATACACATATAATTTATATTATTTAGGGTAGAGGCTGAGTGCTATAATGGAGACCCTGAAAACACCAACATGATAGAAATGTATTTGTCTACCATAGTATCCCAGTACTGGTGAATTGTTTAGAGCAGCCAGGCAACTCAGTTCCACAATCTCATCCAGGAACTAAGGCTCAGTCTCTCTCATTCTTTGCTGTGCTCTAGGTCATGTCCTCAGTTACATGCTGAAGACGGCATTCAGCCATCATCCAGCCATATGACTGTGAGAAATGAGAAAGCAGATGTTATTCAAATTTATTTTTAAAGAATATGTATCAGAAATTGTAGCCATCACTCTGTTTACATTCTACTGTTCAAAATTAAATACTAGCTACAAAGGATTCTGAGAAGTATGGGCTTTAACTATGCAGTCTTGTACCTGTCTAAACTCCAGGGAAAGAGTTACTATACTTTTATGACTCAGATAAAGGATGAATGAATAAAAATAATGCTTGATTATTGTTCTATGATCTTCAGTAAATAAGCAAGTTGGCTGTATGTAAGAAGTCCTTATATGTTATATTCAAAATAAAAATAGAGATCAGAGAGAAGATGTTTCTTTCTTTAAGTAAACATTTTAGAGTTTTTGAAGACTCTGTTTGGCATAGGACAGCAACTCTTTTTCTTATTCACTCAAATGTGTAGTTGATTTTATTTATCTTAGCAAGCTACCTAATTCTCCATCTTGTGATATTTTTGGTATTCCTTGAGAGTTATCAAAAGCCATTAATATAAAGGGAATATTCATTTGGTGATGGAATATGCTCCATTATTTATTTGTTATTTATTATACTAGAAAATCTTAGTTGGTAGAGAATATTGAGAATATCTCATATACACACAAGTTTTTGATAAGCCACAGTACATAAATAATATAAAACCGAGTGTGAACATACTGAATCAATATTATAAATGCAAATTATAGGCCCTAAAGCTAAAATTTCAAGAGACAGTCCTCTTGTCCTTTATTCATTGAAAAAAAATGCATGTATCTCTAATGGGAAAACAACTTCTATTATGAAACACAGATGTGTGAATCTTAGTCCTGCCTATGCTAATAAGTATTTTTATCACTATAAGTTTGTAGGGTTCATTGTTTTTGGATCATCTTGGCTAGTTTCTTTCTGTCTGAATATGGTCTATAAATTTTCACTATAAGAAGACAAGCTGATTCTTTTCTTCTGTAGGATTTCAGAATCATTTCAAAGGCATAAGTTGAAATGTTTTGGTAACAGACTATATAGCAATGGGTTTAGATTAAAAAATAAGTCCACTCATTATTACAGATAAATGGTTACTTGCATTTGTTTATAATTGTTTCTAAGACAAAAGAATGAATAATAATTTATTAGCATTGACCTCCAAGCCATCCTATTTGCATGTGTGACATATGCATTTTAAAGTTGTAGATACTGCAAGTGAAACTATTGTGTGTTTTTTGTTTGTTTGTTTTTTGTTAACACTTTTCGCAACAAGTCCAGTATACTCTCAAAACAAACATGGAGATCCTGAAGTACTTTGACACCTCTGGTGCCTTAGAACATGAGCCTTTTTATATTTCCCTTGACAGTTACGAGAGAAGATCTATATTTGGTATTAACTGTGGGTAAAAATTATTTTATCATAAAATAAATTTACCTGTATTATCTGTATTTTTTAAATTATACTGAAGCCTGTCCTGATTACTGTAATAGAGAATAGAGGGGAAGCAAGTGTTATATGTAATATCTTGATAATGAAATATGAATGATACTAGGATCTGAAAATTAAAATTAGTATCTCTGATAAAATCAACCAAACTAAATTTATCCAATAAAACACCTTAAATCATTTTAACTTTTGATATATACAATATAACAGGATTATTATACACTTTTATTATCTTTGCCAAATTATCCTTACCATTTTCTAAGTCACTACTTTGAAACAGATTTTCTATTTCATGCTACACAGTAGCAATTCATTAGTGACTATAATGGCACTTGAATGCAATCAACCATATTAAGCACTGACCTATTTCCTGGATGTTTCAAAGAATAGCAATACATATATTTGGATTTTGATAGTCTTAGATTCTGGTAAAAATATTTTATGGTGATAAAATCCATACTGGAACAACGAGTTTAATTGACCACCAGATAGTAAGCAAATAAGATGTCAAAAATGTTATAAGTTAGTAGTCCATTAAGCCTAATGTAGTTATATTCTACATAAACCAAAGGAGGATTTAAGTAAAATTGTATTTTAGAAAATCATCATCCAGATTTTCTATTTGAATAAAATTTAGAAAAATGCTTAATCTATAATATTTTAAACTATTTGATTTCTTCCTACATAAAAGTAAACATTATACTCAAGAGTTTAAAAAGTAGAGGCAAGTGATCAATTCAAGATTATACATCTAAATGTGAAAAATATTTATTATTTATTAAAACATCTTTTCATGACCTTGGAGTAGCAAATATTTATTAAACAGGACATTAAAATCATTAACCGTAAAAGAAGAAAGTTATGAATTGGACTTCATTAAAATTATTAAGACTAGTGACTTATCTTCATCAATGATGAAGACAGTAAAAAAAATAATGAAGGTACAGAGTGGGAGTAAGTATTTTTAATGCATATAGCTCACAAATGACTCACATTCAGAATATACAAAGAACTTTTTACAGATCAACAAAAAAGACAGATAGCCTAGCATAAAAGGAGTTAAAGGCTTAAAAAGAAACACTTGAACAGACCCTTCACAAAAAGAGGATATCCAAATACCCATAAGCGTATGTAAAAATTTTCAGTTTCATTAGTCATTAAAAATACAAAATAAATCTATAATGAGTAAGTGCTACATATCTACTAAATGGATTTTTTAAAAATGATAGACAATACCAGCAACTATCAAGGAGGTGTAGCAATTGAAACTCTTATTCAATGCTGTAAGGAGGGTATATTGGTACAACTCCTTTAGGTCACTCTTTGGGAGTCTCTATTAAAGCTGAGCATACACATACCTTATAAGTAATAAATTCCACTCCTAGATATATACCCAATCGGAATGCATACATCAGTTCACTGAAAACACATACAAGAATGTTCATAACAGTATTATTAGTAAAAGACAAAACCTGCTGCTCAGGTACCCATCAACAGTTTGAATTTTCAAAAGGTTAATAATAGTATATTTGTAGAGTGGCACTTGCAGGAAGGAAAATGAGTGAACCACTACAGTTAGTTACAGTTAACTATATAGATGAATTTCACAAGTATAATGACCACCAAAAGGGGGAAAAAAAGAAACATAAGAATAAATACTGTATGATTCAATTTATTTAAAGTTTAAAAAGGATAAAACTAGTATGTTATGTCGGGTTATAGTTATTCATATGAGGGATAGTATTCTGGATCCTAATTACACAGATATGTTCAATTTTCAAAAATCAATTGAGCTGTATACTTATGTCTTATGGACTTTTCTGTATTTTTCTACTTTAATAAAAATTTAAAAAAATATTTGGTTCAGGCAGGTCACCAGCAAAAGTCACCAACAAGGAGACTCATTCTAGAAGCCTGATTGTCCCCTCAGGTCTGATACTCTCCTCCGTCACGTGGAGACGTGGAGACAGTCTAGAGACACCAATAGTGGGCTCTCACCGAGTCCTTATCTCACAGAGAGACATCCTGGAGCCAGGCCTGGGATTCCCTTCCACCCTCTTGGGTAACTCTAACTGGTACCAGACCAAAATAAGACTGCTAAGACTCTGAAGATTTAACTGCTATTCGAACCACAACCCACAAAAGTATGCCAAGGTCTGCATACTGTAACTTAACAGAGTAAATCCTGCTACAATAAAAGATTTAAATAGAATCCAGAATCTCCTAACATAATATACAAAATAATCAGAAAGAAATAAATATCACTCCGTTTGTCAAGAACCAAGCAAATCACAGCTCATGTAAGAAAAGATAATCAACGTATGCCAACACAGAGGAATCAGATGTTGGAATTATAAAACAAGGATTTTAAAGCAGCCAACCTGAAAATTTTCAACAATAAAGTACAAATTCTCTTTAAGAGATGAAAAGCAGGAAATCTCAGAAAAAAAAAAAAGTTACAAAAAATCTACATACAAATTATACAGCCATTCATGATTTTAAAAAGACCTATCACCTATTTCGGGATAGAGCGGAATCACCTCAACTTAATGACGAGCACCTACAAAAATCTATGCCTAACATCATACTAGGTGGTGAAAGACTGCGCTTTCCCTCTTAGATTAGGAACGAGACAAGGATTTCCTTTCTCACCACTTCAGGCTGGTTCTTTTACCATCAGCCTTAGACTTTAATTTAAGTTACTTTTTTTCACTGACTTCCCCTTCGTAGTGTCAGCACTGACATGATTTAAAGCACATACAATAGAATATGAAGAAATGCTAAAAAGTGTGCTTTTTAAAAGTAGGAACAAAATGCAGTTATTTGCAACAACTAGTGCTATTTTGCACTGTTCTGGAAGACGAACCAATGTAACCAGATTTAAAAAATATGTATTAATGCAACCAATTCTACTAAAGAGTCAGCAGAGACAGAAAGATAGTCCATTATTTTGGATAATTACAGAATTAATCTAAAAGCTTTTTTATTCTTTGCCCATGTAATTACAGCCTCCTTTCAAAATATGATTTCAACTTGATTGTATAATCATTTTGTGAGCGATGATGGTCTTCTGGGCTGAGTGTAATAGGACCTATCGTCTTACTTTTAAGAGACTTGTCAACAGAATGGAGAGCCCAAAAATAAACGCATGACTATATAATCTTTGAGAAGGGCGCCAAACACACAATGAGGAAAGAATAGTCTCTTTAATAAATGATGTTGGAAAAACTGGGTATATACATGCAATAGAAAGAAATTGGACACCTATCATGCACTACTAGCAAAAATTAAATCAAAATGAATTAGAAACATGAATATAAAACTTGAAACTAAAACTCCTAGAAGAAAACATAGAGAAAAGGCCCCTTGACATTTTCTTGGCATTGATTTATTGGATATGGCACCAAAAGCATAGGCAACGAAAGCAAAAATAAATAAATGAGGCTGCATCAAACTAGGTAGTTTCTGCGCAGCAAAGGAAACCATCAACAACATGAAAAAGCAACCTGCGGAATAGGAGAAAATATTTGCAAACCATATATCTGATAAGGGGTTAATGGCTAAACTATGTAAGGAAATCTTACAACTCAGTAACAACAACCAAAAAACTCCCAACATAATCTGTTTTAAAAGTTTGCAAAAGATCCTGAATGTACATTTTTCCAAAGAAGACATACAGATGGCCAACACGTACATGAAAAGGTGCTCAACATGACTAATCATCAAGAAAAGCAAATCAAACTACAGTGAGATGTTACCTCACACCTGTTAGGATGATATATATATGCCACGGTGCCAAAAAAAATGTATACACATGACTTGTATTCATCTTTTGTTATCAGTATATATTGAGTATTACAATTTTAATACAGTTTTTTCCTTTCTTAAAATGTGTATACATTTTTTTGGCACCCTCTATATATACAAAGAGATAACATGCTGGCAAGGATGTGCAGTACAAAGAACCTTTTTACTTTGTTGGTGGGAATGTAGAATGGTGCAACCACTTTGAACAAACAACATGGAGATTCCTCAAAAAATTAATGAAATTACCATATGATCCAGCAATCCCACTCCTGGGTATACTCATATATCTGATGGAAACAAAAACAGTATTTCAGAGAGCTATCTGCATGCCCATGTTCATTGCAGCATGATTTGCAATAGCCAAGATATGGAAACAACCCAAATTTCCATTGCTGGAAGAATGGATAAAGAAAATGTGGTCTATGCATATGATGGAATATTATTCAACCTTAAAAAAGAAGACACTTCTGCCCAGTGTGTGTGTAGTACTACTACTAATAGAAATTGTGTAGTAGTAGTAATACTGGTAGTGGTAATAGCAGCAGTAGGAGTAGGAGTTAAGGTAGCAGTAGTATATTGTTTTCATTTCTCTAAGACTAATGATACTGAGTATCTTTTCATGTGCTTATTGGGCATCTATATGTCTTTGTTGAATTGCATGTTCAAGCCTTTTGCCTATTTAAAAGAATTGCATTGTTGTTGTCTTGCATTTTGAGAATTCTTTGCATGTTTTAGATACAAGTTCTTCATTAGCTATGTGCTTTACAAATCTTTTCTCCTAAGCTATGGTTTGCTTTTCATTTTTAGTAGGTCTAGTTTATCAATTTTTTCTTTCATGGATCGTGATTTTGAAAGCATATCTAAAAAAAAAAAATCTTACCCCAACCTAGGTCACATGATTTTTCTTCCATGCTTTTAGATATATAATGAGTTTAGGTCTACAATCTCTTCTGCGTATGAACAAGAAATGTGGGTTGAGGTTTATTTATTTGCATATGATGTCCAGTTGTTCCAAAACCATTTATTGAAGTGTTTCTCCATTCTCTACTGACATACCTTTTTATCTTAGTGACAAATCATTGAATGTCTGTGGGTGTATCTGTGTTCCTTTCATCTATCCTTTCACCAGTAGGGGCACTGTCTTAATTACTGTAGCTTTAGAGCACGATTTTTCAACCTCACCCCTAATTATTAGGCTGAATAATTCTTTGTTTGGGACAATACTGTACATTGTAAATGTTTATTAGCATCTCTAGCCTTTATTCACTCATTGCCAGTAGTAGCATTTTAGTTATGAGAACAGAAATGTCCCCAGATTTTGACAAATGTTCCCTGGCTGTACAAAATCGTCCCATTAGTAATAATTACTATACATGGGGAATATAGTCAATAATATGGTAATAGCTATGTATAGTGCAAGGCGGGTACTAGACTAGTCAGGGGGATCACTTCTTAAATTATATAAATGTCTAACCACTATGCTGTACACCTGAAGTTAATATAAAATAATATTGAATGTCAACTGTAATTGAAAAATTAAAAATGGAGGGGGGGAAAGGTGAAATGGAATAAGAGGTCCAAATTTCCAGGTATAAAACAAGTAAGTCTTGGGGATATAATGTTCAGCATAGGGAATATAGTCAATAATATTGTGAAAGTGTGGTACGGTGTCAGATGGTTGCTGGACTTATTATTGTGATCGCGTCTTTAGGTATATAAATGCTGAATAACTATGGTGTACGCCTGAAACTAATATAATATTATATGTTAGCTATATTTTAATAGAAATCTTTCAGAAATTTTTTAAAAAAGAACAATTGCTTTAGAATAAGCCTGAAATCAACTGTTGTGAATCATCCAACTTTGCATTTCTCACAGTTGTTTAGGCTATTTTAGTTCCTTTGTATTTCCATATAAATTTTAAAATCAGCTTATCAATTTATATTAGAAATATACTAGAATGTTGATTAGGATTATGTTGAATCTATAGATCAATTTGAGAATGACGGAAATCTTCACAATACTGATTCTTTCAGTCCTTGATAAAAGTATATTTTTTCATTTAGTTAGGTCTTCTTTGACTTCTTTAATCAGCATTTTGTAGTTTCAGCACATATTTTGTTAACTTTCACCTAAATATTTAATGTTTTTTGGATATATTGTAATTGTCACTCTTTTTATTTATTTTGATGTCTCGTTGTTCATTGAGAGTATATAGCAATACCATTGAGTTTATTTTTTGGCCTTGTATCCTCTGATCTTGCTAGACTTACTGATTTTGAAACCTTTTAGTATTATACTACATAATGTACTTTTTCAAGTTTTATTGTTAATTGGCATACAAAAAAGTACACACATATAATGTATGCAGCTTGATGAGTTTGGACATATGCAGATACCCATGTTATCATAACTACAACTCCCGGGCATTGCTGCTGGGAAGGCAAAGTCATCACTTTGGAAAACACAGACAGTTAGCAAATATATGTACATACCACCTGATATAACAATCCCATTCCTTTGTATTTACCCAAAAGAAATAAGAATTTATGTGCACACAAAAGCTGTCTGTGAACATTTGTTGTGGCATTATTCGCAAACACCCAAATCTGGGAACTGTCCAGATGTTTATCACCTGGTGAATGTATAAACAAAGTGTGGTACATCCACATAATGCAGTGCCACGTAGCACTAAGGAAAAGCAGGACTACTGATACAACAGTATGGATGAATCCCAAGTGTTTATGCTAAGTGAAAGAAATGAAGCTCAATAAACTCAAAAGGTCCTATTTGATTACATTTATATGAAATCTGAAAAACACAAAAGTAGATCAGTTGTTATCAGGGCCTCATCATAGGGGAGGCACTCGCTTAGAAAGAGCCATGAGAGAATATTTTGATGTGATGGAACTGTTCTATTTTTTGATTATGGTGGTTTTTATACAATTGTATGCACTTATCAAAACTCATAAAACTGGAATTTAAAGGGTGAACTTTACAGTATGTAAGTTATACCTCAAAAAACCTCACCCCAAAATTTAAAAAAATAACAAACCCTGACTCAGTCTTCTATTTAAGAAAAATAAAAGTGAAATACATAAACAGATAGAACGCTTGCTTCTCTTTCCAACTACATATCTATGTGCATCTCAATTGTCTTTACATGTTTCAGCCAAAACTTCATAACTCATTGAAATCAGAAGGATATATAAGAATTCAGTTATCCTCTTGATTCAGCTAGACATTAAAGAGATTTGCAAACATATAAAACAATGACATTCTCCTCACAAATTTTCATGTTTTTTTTTAAATTGTTTTTTACAAAAATGCATTCTTGTTGCCAATCTAAACGAATTCAGAAAATGTTTTTTCAAGTGCTCAGTTTTTATTTCTAATATGATAAATTTTTACAGCAGTAGTACACAAAAAAGCTCTCTGGGAACCTCAGTATATTTTTAAAGGAAAAGGGGTCTTGAGACTAAAATGTTTGAGAACTGTTGCTTAAGTGAGCAAAAGAGCAAGACTTGGAAGGAATCTGGTGTCCTGATTGACCATAGGAGCTAAGCAGTCTGCACTGATGGCAGTAAGATTGTTTTGTGATACAGAAATGAACTCCTTTGTTCTTTAATCCATCTTTTGTTGGATCCCTTTGTTACAACAGTCCACCTTCCCTTAACTAATAAAACAACCACGAATCACCCACTGCACCAAACACTGCTACGTTCTCACATTTAATTCCCCAAAGAATATTGTATGTAGGTATTTTAAACTCATTTTTAAAGATGAGAAAAATGAATCTCAAAAAGACAAAGTAATTTGGTCAAGGACACACAGGTAAAATTTCATATCCAGGACTTCTTGAAAAACCGATATAAATTCATCCTACAGTATGCTGGCTTGGAGTCAGGCACACTTCGAGTTGCTAGCTGTTAAATGGAAATTGGGATAGTTCCTATTTCACAGTGTTGAGAGAATTTTTTAAAAAAATGAATGAATGTAAAGTGTGGTCCAAGGTAAATACTAAATTAATGTTAACTATTATTATGTCTTGATACCTCTCCTCATCTGTAGCCAGCAGGGGTTTCGTGGTAATTAGAAAACTATGTGTAAGGTGCTCAGAAGCAATATGTCTGGCATGTTGGTAGCCAACCATAAGTGGTAGCTGTAATTCGAATTTCCATAGTTTTATCTATTAGTGGATCGCTAGTCATCTCTGGCACATGTTCTTTTAAGGTAATAACTTTAGGTATTTTCTCATTGTGGCCCTGTAATTTGGTACATTAGTAGGTTTTGTAAAATTTTGTTTCAATTCAATGAAATGGGAAAATAGCAACCACCACACTTTGGTCTGTTTTATGCGTAAGTTCTCATAGTCAGTGCAGAGTATTTCTAGAATAAGAATCAGATCTGCGTTTGCCTCTAGTCTCTGCTACTCTCTCGTTGTGTGACCTTGAAAAAGTCATTTAATCTCACTGTGCATGATTATTTTAGGAAACCTCCTTTGTTCTAGGAGGCTCATTCTTAAAAATCACTGTAAGTGCCCTGTATTTTATCTAAAATTTCAGGTGGAAATACTTCCAGCTCTGAACTAGTTATTTGCAAGACAGAATCAGATGTGATTACTTCTGACATTATTTCTCAGTTGAATTTAGAGAATTTGTGGTCAGAAACATTATCTGAGGTATCAAGATTTTTGCCTCATCACTCAAGCCTAATGGACAGGCTGAATCGTTTATTCTTCTGAGAGACTCGAAAGCACTCTTAATGAGATTTTCTTTGCTTCCTGTGTTTTTTCATGTTCGACAACAGGAGGGTTCAGCTTGTCCAGTTTATTCACACTTTACTTAGATGAGATTTTATAATATAAATGAGAAACTATATAGGATACTTTTCTTTTAAACCTATAACTTGCTGTTGAGAAAAAAACTGTATTCTCTTAATTTAAATACACTATCCCTCTTGAAAGAGGTCATCAAAAAGGTAAGACAGTGAAACTTCCCTTCCTCCCTGTTTCTCATCCTGTACAGTTCCCACCCCATTCTTAATGGGTTCCCACTATTATTAGTTTGTTCTACATCCTGCTAGAGTTGTTTTTTTCCCGTTTTTTTATGCACATACAAACACCACAAGATTTGCTAAGAATTTTGACATTTAACCAAACTGGGTTCTTGCCACACACATTAAGATGAGAAGATCTGCGTCAGAAGCCTATAGATCCCCATTACGCCTGCGGGGGGTTGGGCGTGGGGGCGGAGCCATGGGGGAGGGACTTGACAACAGCAGACAATAGAAACACTCTGAATGTTGTCTAGTGGTTATTTCTCCTATTTGTCTGTGGCGGTGATTCAGGGTGGAGTTAGCCTGGAGTTATTGAACTACTTAAAATCCCACTCATTTCTTGCCACCCGAACCCAATTGTGTTTGAAGCAGAAAGCTGACGAGTGAATGTGGTGAGGATGAACATATGTCTTAGTCCTGGGCATCTCGAAGCAAAATTGGTACTCTGCCTTCAGATCCAATATTCTTTTGTCTATATATGCTCCAGTTCTTTCTATCTTCTTCTGTATGTTTTTTTCCAAACTTTTAATACTTGCATTATATATGGACTATCAGAAGTTATGGAAGATTCATATAAAAGGAATGATCTTTATTGAAAAGGCCTTCAAGTTATACTGATTTTAAGAAATGGGTATAATTTTATTGTATTCTAATGTTCTTTTAATGATGTACATTGGTATTTTATAATAGCTGCTGTAGCATGAAAATGAACATCCATCAGGTCTGCTTTGGACCCTTTACCAGTTAAATAATGTAATAATGCTAATTTTAGTAACCAAAGGAATTTATTTCTCTCTCACGGACCAGTTTCATGTAGATGTTCCTGCCAGTAAGCTATTTCCCTCCTCGTAGTGAGTCAAGGACCTTTTCCCTTCCATCTGTGGCTCCTGCACTCCCTTGGTCTCCCAATCAGCAGAATGGTGCATAGACAGTGGGGAAGGCACACCTGCTTCTTAAAAACATTGGCCTTGACATGACACATGCCCATATCTGCTGCATTTCATTGGCAAGAAATAGTAATCAACTACCCTACAAGAGTCGTTTTATCTATTAGTGGATCGCTAGTCATCTCTGGCACATGCTCTTTTAAGGTAATAACTTTAGGTATTTTCTCATTGTGGCCCTGTAATTTGGTACATTAGTAGGTTTTGTAAAATTTTGTTTCAATTCAACGAAATGGGAAAATAGCAACCACCACACTTTGGTCTGTTTTATGCGTAAGTTCTCATAGTCAGTGCAGAGTATTTCTAGAATGAGAATCAGATCTGCGTTTGCCTCTAGTCTCTGCTACGCTCTCGTTGTGTGACCTTGAAAAAATCATTTAATCTCGCTGTGCCTGTGTCTCCTCATCCATAAATTGAGGAGGTGTTACGATCTCCAAAGGTCCTTTCAATGTGAAAATGCTATATTTGTGTCAGATACATTTTAAACATTTGTAGTATTATTTTTGTTTCACTTATTGTTGCTTTAACTTAAATGAAATATAATGGCATTATTATTTTAAGTCAATAGTCCTCACCAAGAGAGTGAAAATTTGGTATTTGTATTTATTCATGCCTAGTTAAATTTAACAGCAACATGAAATAAATGATTACCTGTTTGGATATAATTTTATAATAAGTCCTCTGAAGGTCGTTGGAAATACTGCACTAATTAATGTTTTATTTCCAGCCTTCCTTAATTATTCTAGCCAGATGGTCCTTTATTTATGTTATTGCTAGAGGATTCCAGCTGAGGTTGTTTGATTGTTGAAGAAAAATATGTGATGGCACCATAAGATAACTGTAATTGAATTGTTAGGTATGTTAGAGCATTTGAGCCTTCTGTCCCTGTTCTGGATAGAAGAACATCTGGGAAATAAGTTTGTTAACAAAGCACTGTGACACTTCATCTGATGCTGGAGTGAGATTCTGAACTGTGTAGAAGAATTCAAATGGGAAAATGACTCTACATTTTATCATAAAAGGAGGCACTTTGCAAATATCTCTCTGTGCAAAATTCATTTTGTCAATGATAAAAAAAACCTTTACAATAAGTACACTTTTAAGGACATGATCTGTTTTGCTATGTTCTAATAAGTTTGGGAATAAGCTGTTCCATTAAGGTCAAATTTAAAATTTGTGCAGATTAACCACCATTTAGGAAGCAGCTAAATGGAATTTTTATGGCATAGAACTTCAAAAGTCTAAATGAATTATCAGCTGAATGGATAGTCCAATAAAAGAAACAGACTTGAAGTGGAAGATAAAAGTGATAAAGTGACAGTAAATTAGAGAACAGAACCAAAAGCTCCATTGTTATGAAGAACAACAATAGACCTCCTGAATTATCTCTGTTTCTTTAGAAAGTATCTCTTCTCCTTTCTTCACTTGTGAGTTTTAGAATTACTAAATAAATTAATAGCATTTGAGCTGGAAGCTACTATCAGCCAAATTACGTAGAAAGCCTTATTAACATGGCCATTGGCAACTTAACACTGGACAATTTTCTTCCAAGTGAACGTGATTTCATTATTATAGTACTTAAGCTGTGCACACGCAGAATAAATCACTTCAATGACCTTCTTCCCAATATGTTCAAAGACTTTGAAACCTCAGTGTATGCAGAGCAGATGCAATTGGATGTTATTGTCCAAATATCTTGGTAGTTCAGTCTATCTGCTATCAGTTCATGTCATGGAGGCTTTGTTTGTCTTGTCTTTGCTTATCATGATTTATATATAAATAAAATTTTATTGTTAGAGACTGTTTTCTTTAAATCAAGAAATCAAGTTACTGCTTGAATATAATATACTTCATCTATATTTATTATTAATTAAAGGGGTATCAAATCTGGGAGGTAATTTGATACTTAATGAAATGAGCAAAGCAAAACAAATGACTCCCAATAGAATGTAAATACATGCACACACACATATATTGACTTAAATAGGAAAATACCATGCGGATTTAAGAAGATTTTTAAAGGAACTAAAGAGGAAAGTGGAATGTAAAGGGATTGGATTGTTGTTTTGTGTTCTTTTTTTAAAAAAAAAAAAATTTCTAATTTCTGTCATTTGGCTTTCTTTTGCCAATTAAAATTCAGTGGCATACGTAAGAGAAGAGCTTAGTAATATGGTGTTGTTAGGGTGTTTTCTTATTAACTTGTTCCCATTTCCTCCTTTTGATTAGTTGATTATTCCCACCTGAATAATTTTCCTCTGCAGTAAGTAGGCTTTTTGGACGAATCAGTGAAGTAAGTCTCCTAATTTATAACCCTGAGCATTTTTACTCTGACCTTGTGGAACATCAGCTGTCTAACAGCATCCACGTGTGCTTCAATAAGTGTACTTAGTTCTAGGAAGAATGAGAGCCAACTTGAGTGCCTTTTGGCTTGCCATGGAAAACCACTTAACCACAAGCCCTTACTTCATCTACGGGCTGCCACCCGGTTTATAAGGGGAAGATCAATGTTTCCAAAGTCAGCATGAATTAAAAGAACAAGGTGTATTTGAAAAGCTGCCCAAGGCATTCGTGAAAGTCATACAGATTATGAAAAATTAGACAGGGGGACCTTTACGTAAGCATCTTGCTAGGGATTATTAAATGTGCTTCTGTTGGGATTCCTAAGAAGATGGAATGGTACCTTTGCCCAATTAGCTTTAATTATTTACTTTGAAGTTGACTTTTCTAGTTCCCTTGTCATTTACCAATGGTTTGTTAGTGCTGAATTTATCGCCCTTCTATGTGACAAGAGTATATACATACTACACACAGATCTTAAAATTGGCCATCCAAATGGTATTAGCAGAAAATATATGCTGGATGAACTCTTTAGTTATTTACATTTTGATCACGAAGAAAACCATGATCTTCCTGTTTAAGGTATTTATAAAATAGGTTATAAGAATTTATTTTTTCTATACACTCAGGGACCATCTTGTTAACAGTTGTGTTATAGATTTTAATTTATGCTACAAACTAGAATCCTAAATAATGGTTAGTACAGAATTTGCAGTTTTAGACTTTTAGATAATTTTACGTATTTTCATAGTTTTAATGATGGCATTTCTCTATCCAAAAGAAGCTGCCAGAAATCATTGTTTGTTTTACCTTTATCTAATATAGTCCAAGGAAAGTTGGAAGTTTTATATTTTGTATTTTTCTATGATATATTTGAGATGATAAAATCATTCATCATTCTCAATTACTAGAAAATAATTCACTGAATGTGATGTGAGCTGAAAGGCAGATGCCTAGAAAATTCCCACACTGACCAATAATAATAGGTTCTAATGTGCATTTTGTATCTAATACGTCAGTGACATACTTTTTTTCATCAGTTTGTGAAATATACCTGGCCAGTGCAAGTGAAAAATGGATAGATGGCTTGCCGAATGGAGGAAATATTTAAGAGAACCAGAATAATGGAAACATGTATATAACCATTCCTGTTAATTTATAATAAAACGTCATTGATTTTTTGTAAAGGTCGAATCCCATAAGAAGCAGTATACTCAGGGTCTCATATATTCTCAGGGCATTAGAATAAGAGCATACCATTCTATATATATCTAATTTTTAAGAGACCTAGAGTGTATAAAGATTAAATATTTGTTTGTAATGTTACATTGTTATAACTTAGACATTATTGTTAAGCCTAAAAAACATTAGATTAGAAATGTTTGCTATTTATCTAAATTTTGTTTTGTTAAAGATAGACTTTTTCTGCATTTATAATATTTTATAAATCATTACTAGTCACTTACTACAGATGAATTATTAGAAGTTTATAGTGCATGTAGATTTTCCTTCAATTTAATAAAATGGAAAGTCTATTATTATCAATTTAAATATTATAGTTAGCTACTAGTTAAACACTAGAGCAGAAGCTGTTGTATTTGTCATGTTTTAAAATAATAGTTTATGCTTGTCACTGCATAAAATAATTATAACGCTAAAACTGTAAACACTAAATCAATAGGTAATCTAATAAATGCGAGCAACTGAAAAAACACATTTGGCCCGTAAATAAAACCCCTCAGATTTATGACACTAAATTTAAAAGCTTTCGTGTGCTTTCCTTTTTGAGCTCAGATAGGTGACTTTTCAAAAATCTTATACTGGCTGTTCACAAATATGCTTTTATGTGTGTGTCCATGCACATAAGTATTCATGTGAAATTATCATGTGCATTTATTTTGTCCATTTGTGTCTCCTCGTGGCTTTTAGTATGAAATCCATACTCATCAGCATCAAATAAAAGGCACTAAGTGACGTGATTGATCATAGTTGTCTCCCCCAGGCCTCTCTCTCAATATGTTTTCTGCCCCAGATTCTCTCAAAGTCATACCGGCTTTGCCCTGAATGCACCAGGATTTCTCTTTTGTAGATCTGTTCACAACCTTTGCCTCTCTGTTTAGAATGTTTGCTGATTCCTCTGTTGTCCAAAAATGGCCTCCATTCTGAAACAGCAATGACAACAATATCCTTCTAACGGACCTTCATCTGTCAGGTTGTCATTGTCCTTTGGAGGGTCTTCCTGGGTGTGTCAACCCTTAGTCTGAGGTCAATATGTTCTATATGTTCTTTGACAGCAGCCCGCACTCACTCTTGTCATGGGACTCGTCACACTGTTACAGAACTCCTGAGTTTACTCATCTCTTTCCCCAACACTTGAAGCTCCTTGTTTGCAAAGATGTCTTCTTAAATCTTGTATGTCCAAAGCAATATTGCACAATGCCCTGACACATAGCAGGCACTCAATAAATGTTTGTTTCATTAGTGTTTGTTTTTTTTAAATCATTTGTAAGGTCCACCTACTAATGCAATCTTACATGTGCCTACAATCACATCTTTCACATGCATCATTTCTGGGTTTAGATAGCGTGTCTTGAATATTCATATGAGGTATGACTCTCTTGATTCTCTTGTGAGACAGTGAAATAGCCCACCATATTAGTGTCTGAACATGCTATCTATCCTCAGAACTGAATGAAGTATACACAGTCTGAAACATTCTTTCATTATCAACATTTTGTCAAAATAGGGAATATTTTCCAGTTATCTGCACATGGAAGAGATTGGAATTGCTATTGTAGAGATTGAAATCTGTGGATTTCTAAGTCTGTTTCTCGCTCCTATCATTCTCATTTTCTCCTGGGCTAGTTTAAAATATTATCTGGAAAACTAGTTGCTTAACTATTTTTAGTTGTGTTTTTCTTTTCATATGTGGAATTTTTAAATTGTTGAAATAAGAGACTTTTATATAGCTCTTAGCTTGGTGCTTTACGTGGAGTTGGTGTTCGTGTTTAGCTGAGTATGAGAATTACTGCCCAGAAATAGAATAAATTTTATTATTGCTTCAAACAAGATGTGGTGAATTTAAGATGACCACAATTCTTTGGCATTACTCACAAAGAAAGGTGACATTATGTCCCCTCAGCCTTGAATCAGGGTGGGCTCTAGGATGGCTTTGTCTAATTGTACACTGTGGAAGTGACATTGTGCTAGTTTCCAGGCTCAGGCTTTAGAGATTGGGAGCTTCCATTTCTTGTCTCTTAGAATAATTTGCTCAGGGTAAACCAGCTACCATGTAGGGAATTCTGTCTTCCCTGAGGTCACCATGCTGTAAGAAGCACAAGGCATGCAGGTAGAATGAAGAGTGTGAGGGGAGAAAGGGAGAAGGAGAAAGAGAGGAGGAGGAAGGGAGGGAGGTAAGGATGGAGAGAGAGAGGCCCCAAGAAGCATCAGATACCCAACATGTGACTGTAAAAGCCATCTTGGAAGTGGATTGTCCATCCCAGTTCCCCCAAGTGACACAGCATGAATCAGAGGTGAACCACTTATTCAAGTTCTTTTAAAATTCCTAACTCACAAAATTGTGAATTAAATATTGGTAAAATTTGTTAAGCTACAATAGATAACCAAAGCAAAGGGTAATAACTTTATGTAAGACACAAGAGTTTAACATAGTTTAGTTTCTACTTCATGAATAATAAATATAGAAATATATTATCAAGGTCATTGTTTTGTTTTATTGAAAGCTGTTAAGGGATGTTGAAAATGTCATTATTATCTAGCTTATAGAAGAGTGGATCATGAGTTACTACACCTTTAACATTTTTGCCAAAACCATCATATGTGGCCAAAACGTTCTTTTTATATTTCTTATTAATTAACAAATTATTCAAATCATGCTTTTTTTCAATAAATATTGGCATGAATAAAGTTAGAGGGGCTCTAAAGAATGAAATTTTAGGGGATAACGTAGAATCCTAGCTGACTGTCTCATCCTATGATAACAATCTCTTCTGAATTTTGTAAACATTTTCTTTGATTTGCATCTTATTGTTCTGAAGCTTAGTTTTTTTTGTTTTTTGGTTTTCTTTTGCTTAGTTTTACACCTTTTGGGCAACCGCAGACCACTTAAGCAGCAGTAAGATAAGGGAGAGCAATTAAGGCAACAACTGCTGCAGATTGGCCGTTAATCCAAATCAGCTCAGGTCTTTCCAAATATTAATGTTTAAAACTTAAAATGATGAGGCAATGTGAATTAATTAAAAACCAGTTTATTTACCCTGACGACGATCACGTCAGTAGAAGGAACGAGAGCATGCTGAACTGTTAGGCTTAATACGTTTTCTTTCATTGATAACTGAAGTCCTTCACCTTGTAATTTTATCTTTTGTCTCCTGCAAAAATTCCTCCCTAGATTCTTCCATAGACCATCGAATAAGAGGGAAAATGAGCCTGACCATATGTACTGCTGCTGCTAAATAGTCTTTACTTACACGTGGTTATTCTCATTATGGTGTTATTAGCAGAAGTCAGGGTATCCATGACCAGGAGAACTGGGAATAGCACCTCTACTGTCTGATAATAGCCAGAACTTCTGCTGTATTTGTTGATCTCCAGCAGTGTTATTGGCTCACATCTCTCCTGTCCTTCCAAGAATTTCAGTCAGTGATTCTCAGCTCCATGCCATTATAACAAAGACTTTGTAGTGTCCCCTTTATTAGCATGGGATGGCACTTATTACCAATGTAACTTACATAAATCCATGATTCTAAAAAGCAGTAAAATGCCCTAAGGTAAAAGTAACATAAAAGGAAAGTAATTTATGAAAAATCAGTGTATATTTTAATATAAATGTTTGCATATGTCTGTGCTATAAGACATGATGAAGTATTCAGATGCTTTCACCTCTTCATAGAATTACCACCAATATGTATTGGTGACTCATCCATAAGAGCGGCAGTACAGTATAGTGATGTGATTTTCTGAAAGGATAAATAACTCGTGATAAAGTTATGAACAAAGCAGAGACAGCCTTCTCTTAAAATATTATACATAGTAGTTGCATTCCTGAAACATTCATTGTTAATAACAACTGTGCAAAACATACTTAGTGTTTATATAAAAATGTAGGTAGGTGTTGGGCCTAGATAATCATAAACAGATGAATGCTTGGTAAGACATTGGAGTGTCTTGCAGGAATCAGGACGGTTCGTAATGGGGAAAGTATCTTGTGCATTGAAAGACCTCTAGAATCTCCGGCTTCTGCCCATTACATACCAGCCCAGACATTTCTCCCACTCATTGTAACAATTCTCACACACCTAACCAATTTCCATAGCATCCCTGTGGATGGCACTTCCACCAATTAAGAATGGCTTTAAGCAGTCTCTCTTCTTTTTTGCCTTCTGTGTTTATGCCCTGCGGTCTTGCTGACAGTACATGGTTCCTGAATTCTTTGGGTTAATACATATAAGTTATCCTAAGTAAACATAACACAAAATTTTACCAAACTTATGTAATGATGTAATTATATCTTTCTCTTTATCACATCTCTTATGAAATAAATACATAAAAATGTCATACTTTTAATACTATACTTTTTAAGTAATAGTACTCATTCTCTTCTCAAGTTACAATCTCTCTCTCTCTCTCTCTCTCTCTCTCTCTCGCTCTCGCTCTCTTTCTCTCTCTCTCTCATTTATATTATTAATATAACCGCATTAAGGCAGGAGCAAATTTTATGGGAGAGATGAGGATTGGTAATATAATTATATCAGTCCTCAATATTAGGTTATCATTGAAATAAAGGAGAGATTAAAATAGAGCAGCCAGGGAGGAAAATCAGAAGAATGTCATTGTATCACATGCCAAGAAAAGGCATTTTAAGAATGCTTTGAGAAGACAAAGTAAGGACTGAGAAGGGCTCAGAGAAAGAAACAAGTTGCCAAAAACCCTCGACTAAGGCAGTTTTGATGGTGAGGTGGTGATGGGAGAAGATGTGAGAAAGTAAAGAGAGTATAGACAACACTTTCAAGTATCTTTTTTTCTCTGCAAGGAAGAAGATACAACTTACAGCTGTAGTTTTGATGGCTATGATGGTGGCTCAGGGACATGGGTTGTATGTATGTGTGTACATATGCAAGGACACACATAAGTATGTATGCATGTGTGTATATTAGGGGAGGCGACTTAAGGAGGTTTAAATGTTACTGAATTCAAGCGATTGTGAATTACAGCTGCAGAAATAAGAGAACAATCAATAGATTTAGATTCATGGGAAGGTGGGAGAGGACAATATTGTTGTTATCAATTTATATTGTTCTTCCTACTGTCCTGAGCCCTGAAAAGCAGAAGCTATGCATTTCTTTGTATCCTCAGCGCGTAAAATATTACCTAGGAAATACTAGGATCTTCTATATTTTAGCCTGCTGAAAGAATTACGGTTTACTTCAGAACTCTTCCAAGGTCCTGGGCCAATAATTTCGTTATCTATATAGGAGAGATGAGGATTGGTTCCTTACATATCCCACCTTCAAAAATTATCAAACATATGTTCCTTATATATTTTATTTATAGAAACACTTTTCAATTATCCATCTCGGTTATTAAAATAACAGTTGTGATAGTTTTAAATTAGTATTTGATGTATAATTGTAGTGCTCTTCTCATATGAACTAAATGAAAAAATGATAAATGTGAGAAATGACAAACCAATATGATTAAATTTAATAAAGGACAAATTGAACACCTATATTATTTCTAAAGTAATATCACTAAGATATGTGACAAAGACTTCTTCAATATATGTGTTCCAATAGTAAGAATAAAATGATTATGTGCAGACTACTTTTGATTTTTTTTGTATCTCGCCTGTTCTTTTTTATTGATTGATCCTATTTCAACAGACTCAAGTCTGTGTGCATTAGATTAGACTGTACCAGCCACATGGTTTTCTGTCATAGTAAAATTTCAAATTTAATAAATGATCAGAAGTAATCTAGATTCTATAATGGTAAATCACGATATAGTCCATGGAACTTTGCTATGATGACTCAATTAAAATGAAATTTCATCTAATTATATTGGTGGTAGTGGGATGTGATTTTGGAGGGAATGGAATGTGTACTCTTTGGTTAGTCACATGCAGCCTATGGTCATTCTTTCTGAAGCATATTGAATAATTGCATATTTTTAAAAAAATACTTTATATTTTGAGGATTTGGGGTAAAATGCTTATTTTGGAATACCATTTGACTTATGAATTTAGATGCTTTCCCTCAAAACAGAATTTCAAAACATCAAACGTAGTTATGTTTTAAATGCTAAGAGAAGATAAATTCCAAGTACCTGATTATTCCAAGGGTAGAATTATTAACTTGATTTTCTTATATCGTAAAAAATGATGCTCCAAATAAGACAAAAATAAATTTACTGGAAATCTTATTTATTGAAAGTAAAAAGAAGACAATTGCTATATCCTGGATATTAGCTGATGAAAATTAGATTAATTTGTGTTAACATTTAAAGAAATCTCAAACCTGGAAACTGTTAAATGAAGAAGTAATACTGTTATCTCTGAAAAGTGATTCATTTTTACTATAATATAAAGTAGAATTTAGAATTGTTTTAAACTGATTGTCTCTTTGGTGCATTGTTAGCACGAACATCAGGGCCTGTAGCAAGTGCTTTGTGTATATTACCTCATTCAATCTGCACAACAATCCTGGCAACTACTTCTGTTCTCATTTTACCAATGAGTAAGCTGAGGTGTTCGGCGTTTAGATAACTTGATATGGTCACAGGCAGGTAACTAGGCAAATGGAGGGCTCAGCTGTGGGGTAGTCTGACTTGGCAGGCAATGCTCTTGACTACTATGGTGTGTGTGCTGTATTTATATATTCGTATGTGTGTATGTGTGTGTGTGTGTGTATTATATACACTTGGCTTTTTGTAACACTTGACTTGTGCTCTAAGTATGATGTTTATACATGGATAATATAATTGGCTATATTTGTTTATTTTTTAAATGCATTTATTGTAGTGTCTGCTCTTATGCCTAGAACTACATTAGTTCCTGTGGATTTCAAAATGTGTAACAAACTGCTCTCAAGGAATAGTCAATCTAGCTAGAAAAGGATAACATGCATAAATAAAATAATTAGTGAATGGTACGGTACCAATTGCAACATATATATTATTATATAATGGTATAATGTGCAAAAAATATATTTGTTAGGGATAGTAAAGCTGATAGGAGTTTTAAGAGAAGAGTTTAAGAGAAGGCATATATCATTAGGAGAGCGTTTTGGAGGGGATGACAGCTAAGCATTAATGGATGTAATGAATTGATTTGGATCCACAAAGTGGACTTGCTGAGATCCATCTGCATAGGGTCCCTGTAAACCTGGATAAGACCAGGCATTTTCTAATTCTGTAGATAACTTTTAGCACAGTGGCCCCATATATTACTCTCACGTAGTCACCGCAGTTCATTCGGAATCCTGGTACCCACCTTGGCTAATTGACAGATCTCTCTGCTTGGTCCACACCGTTTCCCCACAATTCATTCCTTACCTGAGTTCCATTCTGGAGGCTCCGCTCCACCATACAGTATTCCCACCTGCAGGCAGCCTTCTTACCACAGCGTCCTTCCCTGGTTTCTGTTCTCATTGAGCTCATCTTCTGGGTCCGTTTACCAATGTTCCTCACTGAGGGGATTACTTAGGTGCTTGACAGCTTCTGAGGCTAATTGCACATCACTTGCTGTCTCCCTGTACTACTCTATTGCAAGCCTCATAGTCTCTGAGGTCTTCATGGCACAAATATCCTAAACTTGTATTTTGGTAGCAGGAACCCTTCACCATCACAAGGCATGGCCAAGAAAGGCAGTGACTCAGCTCTCCATTTTAAATCTCAGATGTCATTTTACTTACTGAGCTATTAGCTGTGAATAACTATAATTTGTGAGAATAATATGTAAGTTTTGATAATTTCCATTTCTATGAGTAATACATATATTGAAAGAAAATATTTTTGTCCAAGATAATGACTCATTATTTTGCTTATTAACGTTTTATGTCCTGTCTCTGTGTATAAATCAGCATACAATTTTGAAACCATTTAATGTTTCAGACATAAAATAGTTGTGCATTTTTCAAGTTACTCTATTTTTATCTTCCATGTTTACAATCACTTTCCAATATGACAATTATATGAATAATTTGATGTAAAATTTTGTTCTCTTCACATTTCAAGGTTTATTTTTTAGGTGTAGGAAAAACTCAGATTTTTTTTCTTCCTTCCACTTCTAGAATTAGACTCCGAACAACTTTGCAGGCATTTTTCTCCTACTGTTTTACTTCAGTATAATCGCATCCATTTCCGAAGCCTACCTGATCAAGGTCACCTTGCTCTATGTCAGGCTACTCCACTTCTTAAATGCTTCTGTATTTAAAAATCTATATCATTAGGTAGTAAATTCTGAGATTTTGTTTATTTAATTTTAAAGCCATAGCTAAATTGGTTCAGTTTGGGAATATTATCCAAGAAATGTTGTAATGTGTTCTGGGTCATTTGGCTACTGTATCCAGAGACCAGATGGGAAAATATCTAAAGGTTGCTCATTAATTCAGAGAATATGGCTCTAGGAGAAGCTGTGTGTGTTCTGGTGGCCGGCATTAAAATAAAAGTTATGCAGAAGCTAAAGACTACTGATGTCGGTTGGGGGACAGGGGTAGGAGAGAGGCTTGAGGCATGACTTTTTCTTTTCTTTTCTTTTTTTTTTTTTACTTGCTTATTTCAGTTACAGTTGGCATTCAGTATTATTTTACATTAGTTTCAGGTGTACAGCATAGTGGTTAGGCATTTATATCATGTATGCACTGATCCCCCTGACTAGTCTAGTACCCACCTGGCACTATACATAGTTGTTGAACTTTAGTGACTGTATTCTCTCTGCTGTACTTCTCATCCATGTGATTATAGTCACAAGGCATTATTTCTATTAGAAATATATTGCAGAGTCATATATTATTAAAACTGTGAAGATACTTAAAGATCACCTAGTAAAGACTCCTCATTTTCCTAGAGGAAACCGAGGCACAGAGAAAGTAACTGACCTACCCAGGAGCACCCAGCCCAGTAGTAATTAACCAAGACTAGAACTCTAGCACATACTTTCAGCCAGCACTCTTTTGGCCTTAAAAAAAAATTACCAACGTACCTTTGTGTTTCTATGTACCAACACTTGCGAAAAAATATCCAAGAAACACAACGTTGTTACTTTTGATGAAAAAGATGAGTTCATGCTATACTTTATTTTTAAAACTTTAATGTATGTATTCATAACTTTAAATGAATAAATAAAACTTGAGTACATATAAGTAGGGTTTTTAGATTCAACATTTTCATTTCGCACTTTAAGATTTTAATTGGGAATACTGAGTCAAATTCTGTTGCACTATTTGACTATCCTCTCAGTGTTAGATACTTTTTGAGGAACTCATATGACAATAACCTTGTTGTATACAACTGTAATTTACCTCCTGATACATTGCCAATGTGAAATCAGTAATACTTTTGTGAAAAATAATTGTCTGTACATTGGGTATTATACACAATATTTTTCCTTACAGAAATGGTTCTGAATGGGAGTCAGTGTGCAATTTTGACCCCTAGGGGATGTTTGTAATATCACCGTACAGTTTGGATTGTTATACCTTGATGCTACTGGCATCTGGTGAACAGAAGCCAGAGGTGGTGTTAAATATCCTGCAATATGCAGGACAGTTTCCCCCTGCTATAGACCAACTGTTTGTGTCCCTCCAAAATTCTTATCTTAAAAATTAATGCCCAAGATGATGGTTTTAGGGGGTGGGACCTTTGGGAGGTTCTTAGGGCCTGAGGGTGGAGCCTCAAGGGGCATATTCTCCCTGATTTACTTGGTCTGAGTAGTTTATCTTCCCCCACAGTTTTATTGAGGTTTAATAAACAAATTGCATACATTTAAAATATACAATGTGATGGTTTGATATTTGTATATATTGTGGAATAATTACCACAATCAAGTTATTTACATATCTATCACTTCATATAGTTAGCTTATTTTTTGTGGTGACCTATTCCCTTAGCAAAATTCAAGTATACAGTACAGTATTATTAACTAGAGTCAGCATGCTGTATATGAGATCCCCAGAACTTGTTCATCTTATAAATAAAAGTTTTTACCCTTTGACCAACATCTTCCTATTTCGCTTACACTCCAGCCCCTGGCAACCATCATTTTCTGTTTCTGTTCAGTTTAAAAAAAACTTTTTTTTTGTAGATTCCATATATAAGAGAGTTTATACAATATTTGTCTTTACAGTCTCACTGACAAAAATATAGATGTTTAAGCCTCACCTTCAGAAATTATGATCTGGGTGGGAATGTATATTTTTAAAAGAAACTTCCAAAGGATTCTAAAACACATCCAATGTTTGGAAACCACACACCTATACTGTCTACATATTGGATGTTATGATTAATTGATAAAGTTTATTTATATTCAATTCATTTTGTGTCAAATTTTGACTAGTTAGTTGTTTCTTTTTTGTTTATAGGGTTTATTTGGATTATTCATGGCTTCCTTAGCTCTCATTCCTCTGGCTTATTGTTAGTTGGGTTGGTTGCTTTGGAAAGCCATATTTCTACAATCCTACAACTCTATGATTCTGCCATTAAAATATGACTGAAACATTATTTGGAGCTGCCTTCAAGGATTATTGGCAAAACGCGTAAAGGAACCAGCCTCACTGCTGTAGTTATACCTCATATTTTTTCCCCTGAAACGATAAATAGATTTGAGCTGTCCAGTATGGTAGCCTCTAGTCACATATGGCTATTTAATTTTTAATTAATCAAAACTAAATACAGTTGAAAATCCATTTCCTTAATCACACTAACCTCATGCCATATGTTCAATAGCCATATGTTCTTAGTAGCTATGGTATGGAACAGTACAAATAGAGAACATTTCCATCATCACAGAAAGTTCTATTGGACAACACTTAACCTAGATTAGCCATCTACCAAAAAATAAAATAAAATAAAATAAAACTCTTTAGCAACCTTAATTAAAATGAAACACTGCTCTGAGACTTAAGGAATATTTGTACTAAACTGTTTGATAATATTTATGTCACATCATTGAAAGTGTGAATTTTTGTTTCTTATTCATGTTACTGGTAGAATGTAATAGTTGTCTGAAGAATATATGATGTTTATAAATGGGGATGTGGCAGATACACATTAGAATTGTAGTGTATCTAGATACAGAAATATTAGATTTCTTTATTGAGATCACATTACTATGTTATTTTATTGAAGCTATAAGAAATTTGTATGACTTATCATAGGCAAATGCTAACTTTGCAGCATATATCACTTTTGTAACTGACATTCTATGTTCAGGATCATTGTGTTCCTGACATATTCCCATCATTTTCTTTCATGAGAAAATCTCTTCTTTGTGAACTATAGTGACTTTTTTATTGACATAATACAAGTGCAGAGCTTTCCAGCAAAGCATTACTTTGTAGCAATAGGCCAGAGACAGTCTACCAAACTATAAATCACCCATATATTCACTGAAGCACAAAAATATCTCAGTGATATACCATGTAAAATTGATAATCTAGGGAGATTTTGATTAAGTGCCCTTTCTTCTAAAGCTTTGGTAAAATTTCAGGTATTTAATTCCCATATATAATTATGTTCTGAACTACATATATACATTGTTATGTTTCTCAACTGAATTCCCAGCTGAATATAAAAAGTGAGAACAAGAAGTGTTATTACTTAGAGGTATTTTTAACGTTCTCCAACTTAATAACTTGTCATTTCCTTTTCTTTGATTTAGAAATGTGTCATACTCTTGGAAGTTTTCATATGTGATGTACACAAAAAATAGAATAATTTGAGTGGGATTATACTAGCATAGTGGTTAAGAGTTTAGACTCTGAAACTAGACAGGCTGGGGTTTAATTTCAGCTCTGCCCCATACTTGCTTTTAACTTTGTGCACATTACTTTCCCTCTCACTACCTCAGTTTCTTCCTCTTTAAAAATGGGAATAATATCCATCTAAATGGAAGTAATACCTCATAGGGTTGTTATGTGGATTAAGAGTTACTATGTGTAAAATGCTTAACATTGTTAATATCATAGAGTAAATTAGATGTGTTAGCTATCATTATTACGATTGAAAGAAAATAAAAATGCATTTGTTCCAATCATTGATCATAATTAATTCCGATCACTGTTAATTTATTTTATTTCAATTTTCCTACAGTGAAAAAGAAAGAATGCAGTGGATTCATTTGCCATTATTCGATATTTTAAGTTGTATGTTTTATGTTTCCATTTCAAATATTCCATAATGTTTCACAATATATTGGATATTGGAAATTTAATAATAATTTGTATGAGCAATGTGTCCACTCCCAGAGACTTTAACACCATCCTAACTAGGAAATCAAATTATTGTCTTAACTATTAAGCAAGTAGTCTCTAAAATCATCCCATTTCGTGGGTGACATATACATTATTCTTTAAGCATGTTATGGTTAACACTATTCTGTTTCCCACCTTGATTAGAGATGAAGACCTTATTTTGACTATAAAAGATACATAGTTTTCAAGAGAGAGTTGGGAGAGAGTGCCCTTTTGTTTCATGTTTCCATTTTTATTGAGAAATGGTGACGTACATCACTATATGAGTTTCAGGTGTACAGCTTAATGGTTTCATTTACATGTATAATGAAATGACTACCACAATATCATCTCATATAGATACAATAAAAAGAAAAGAAAACAAAAGTATCCTTGCATTGAGAGCTTTTAGGATCTACTCTCTTAACAACTTTTCTCTACGCCATACAGCAGTGTGAGCTATAGTCATCATACTGGACAATGCACCCTGAATACTTATTTATCCTATAACTGAAAGTTTGGCCATCTTTCTCTACTTCCCTACTTTACCCCACTTATCCTCACCTCTGGTAACCACAAATGAGTTTGGTGGGTTTTTTTTTTCTTTCTTTTATTCATTTTTTAGATTCCACATATAAATGAGATCATACAGTATTTGTCTTTCTCTGTCTGTTATTTCACATAGGGTGATGCCTTCAAGGTCCAACCATTTAGTCTCAAATGTTAGGATTTCCAGTTCTTTTCTATAGCTGAATAATATTCCATTGTGGATGTATACCGCAGCGTCCCCACGTGTTTCCTCAGCGAGGCAATGAGGTATCGTCAAATGGACATTGGAATAGGAGGCAGAACCCCTGAGTTCTGGCCCTGCTCTGGCGTTTGTTTTCTGTATGATCATGAGGTGTTCTCTTACCTTGTAACTTACAGTTTCTTTGTGAACTAACTCTGTGATTATTGCAAAAATCAAATATGAGAATTCGTGCAAAAGCACCAGGGATACTGAAAATATCATGTAAATCAAAAGCAGTATTATTGTTAGTTTTGATTAGAAGTAGTTCTCCCTGTATTGTGCTGAAGGGGTTGAGGATACACTGGCTTTTCAAATACCTGGTGTAGAGATGAAGTTAGGGTACTGCAGAATAGACTGATTTCATGCTGAGGGAGAGGCACAGTGATGATTTCCAGCCATTCTTAGAGTGGGACAGCAACTCTCAGAACTGTGGGATGTTAGAGCACAGACTGCATTTCCCAAAATGCTAAGTTTCTTAATTCCTGGTCCAAGCGAGAGAGGACATCAGTGAGGTCCAAAACATGACTTACAAGCCTCATGGTTGTCCAAAAGTTTTCAAGAAATCTCCTATCAAATGTTTTCCTAAGGATTATTAATAAATGACAAAATTAACAGATTTCAGTTGTTTCTCCTTTTCATCTTTACTTGTCATAATAGAGATGCCAATGGCACTAGATAAAAGCCGAAAGGAAAGAAAAAAATGACACAATAGATGCTCATAATATACAAAAAAATATTACCAATTAGCTGAGTACTATATAAGAAAAAGGAAAAAAACATATTTATATTATTTTTACAAGTATTTATTGTGCTGTACGTTTTGATAGAGTTACAAAGGCGATTCTTGTCCACCAAAGAACTTTTTTGCCTCATTGAGGAAAGATATATTAAGGAAAGTATCTATATTCCTCCTTCCTAAGCTACCGAAAAGAGATACATTGTTTTCCTGATCCAGATATTGGGTAAAGACAAAGATTAGAGTGTAGGTAATTGAATGTGGGCAGGGGTGAATACAGACAGACAGGCCACTGACTCAACAGGAAGAGAGGGAGCAATTGTGGCAGCTTCCAAAGGAAGTGGTACTTTGGAGTAAGAGGTTTAAAGAAGATTGTTTATGATGTTTGTTTCTATGTAATGTAACCTTTTCT
Source organism: Rhinolophus ferrumequinum (assembly GCF_004115265.2). Taxonomy (NCBI): domain Eukaryota; kingdom Metazoa; phylum Chordata; class Mammalia; order Chiroptera; family Rhinolophidae; genus Rhinolophus; species Rhinolophus ferrumequinum. The sequence goes on along the minus strand of NC_046299.1, from coordinate 12,810,367 downwards.
TATCCAAAAGAAACAATCACTGAAACTTTGTTTCACTTCAAGGCCTTTGAGTCTGATTTGTGGGTACTTGGAGTTATTGTTAGGTATATTTTGCTGAGAGTGGCCATAAATTGAAAGAACAAGATGGCTCAGTACATTTCACATATAGATTTATACAACAAAATGCAATGCCGTTAGATGTTTACGTACAGTCTTTAAATGGTAAATATTATTGGTCACAACCTCTAAACAAGTCAGTAATTGAGAGATCTGAAAACAATATAATTATATGTAATGTACTGTGCTTTTGATAATAAAAAACTATTACAATCTATGAGTGTGGCAACCCGCAATTATTCTAGGTGTTTTTATATCATCTAATTCTAACAACAGTGTGAAACATGATAATTAATGTTGATGTCTTCATTTTGGAGATGAGAAAAAGGAGATGTAGTGGTAAGTGATGTGCCCCAGATCATACAAATAGTTGCAGAGCTGGAATTTCACTGGAGGTTGACTCCAAAAGCCTATTCTCTTTCCAACTTGTTATGTTCCTTTGGAAAGAACACAGCTTATTTTAGGAATTACTTATAGAAGCATCTCCCATTAATTCTATATTTGCAATCTCATAATTGAATCTTAAATTGTAGCATTTTAGATAATAGTATATAAAAATGTGGAACATATTTGGACTGGTACAAAGAAAATGATTAAGAGGATAAAAATAACCCAAAGCAATAGTATTAATTTAAGCAAATTTAAGCTGAACATTGAGAAGTTAAGAATATAAGCTTCTTAGATTTTTCAAAGCAATAATTTTTTCAATTGTAGAAAACATGTATTTTATGTAAGACACTGATTACTAAAAAAAAAAAAAAAGTGTAATCATCTGTTGTTAGTATCTCCAACTGGCTGAATTAGTTATATTGGCCATTTTTGTGTATTTATTGAATTATTTTATATCCAATGTTCCTACCACATGTGAGAGAAAAAGAGGAAAGAAATCTCTTTTTGAATATTCACAAATGTTGAAGTTTTGTGTTCATATTAAATTAAGCGGTCTTACTTGTTCAGTTTATGATGCTGTAGTATTTCTTTCATCGAGGAACCTTGAGTATTTCTTGCCTCCCTTCACCACACCTTGTTTCAGCAACTTAGTTCACTGACAAATCCTTCCACTTCTTACTTAATTTTACTCTCATTTCCAATCCAGTTAGCATTTTACTTTACTGATTTTGAAAACACACACACACACACACACACACACACACACACACACACACACACAGCAATGAGTATGGTCTTCTTATTTACCAAGAGGTGCCTGAGAAGTTCATGTTAATTGTTTCCCAGTGTTGAGGGAAGCATGTCGATAATGTGTTCTGGGGCATTCCAGTGGAGAAGCCCAGGTGGTATAGGGGATGGTACCAGTGAAGTCAGAGCTTAGAATACTTACTGGAGACAGTATTTTCAAACTTGAGTGATGTAATGCCCACTTTTCAAGGGAATAATATATATATACATATGTATAAAGAGCTCACCCACTTTATGGTTGACTTAGATTTATTTTTGTACTCTCGTATGTCTGTGTATACTATAAACATTGAACTAGATATAATAAATTCCTGTCCTTATAAAGCTATGAAACCAAAATTAAAAGACCTTTAAAATTTTGAAGACAATGAAAATCCCAAACTTCAAAAATACTGTTTACAAATTTGAAGACCTTCTGCGCTCCTTATTTCCTTTTTACAATCTGTCTATTTCTTAGGATTTGAATATAATTCTACCTCTTCCAAGATGGCTTCCTTAATCATCCTAAATATAATAAATGACCCCTTTCTCCTAAACCTCTATGAAAATCACACATCTTTCTCTTGTTGTACTTATCACATAATATTTTATGGGTATATTTTTACCCTATTCAATCACATGGTCCTTGAGACCAAGAATCATATTTATCGTTGTACACCATAATACCTTACACCATAATACCTTTTTCACATGGTGACTTATTTTTTATTATAAAAATAACACATGTTCACTTTTGAAAATTTAAAAAATAAAGCCATTTAAAAAGCAAATCTCAATCACCCATAGCTCCAGAGATAGACACCATAAAATTTTAGAGCACATCTTTCCATTCCTTTATTATCACGAAAAAAATGATTAATAACTTAATGAGCTATTTGTAAGGGTAAGTGTGTAAGGCTTTATATATGTATGTATTTTATTCATTCATTCAATATTTTTGGTGGTCATCCTATTAAATACCAGTTTGTTTGTTTTTTAAAAAAGAATATTGAGATCAAGCTATCTGTATGAATAATTATGTTGCTAGTTTTACTTATCATTATATCATTAAGTACTTCCCCATATAATTAAATATTCTTTGAAATATGTTTTATGACTATATACAATTCAGATGACTCTTAAGTTCTCTATTTTAATGACTATGCAATTATGGATGTACCACCACCTCCTTTTATTGTTATATACCTTTATTTGTGTAGATTAGTATCTTGCACATACATTTTTTTTTAATTGGGGAATATTGGGGGACAGTGTGTTTGTCTGGGGCCCATCAGTTCCATCGTTGTCCTTCAATCTTAGTTGCAGGGGGTGCAGCCCAACATCCCAACATACAGGAATTGAACCGGCAACCTTGTTGTTGAGAGCTCGCGCTCTAACCAACTGAGCCATCCGGCTGTCCCTCCAGAAGCTCAGCGGCAGGTCATTGTCTTCAATCTAGTTGTGGAGGGCGCAGCTCACTGGCTCAGCCCACCATCCCATGCGGGAATTGAACCGGCAACCCTGTTGTTCAGAGCTCTTGTTCTAACCAACTGAGCCATCTGAAGGCTCCCGTCTTGAACATAAATATTTGTTGAATAAATAACTTAATGAATTGTACTGTTAGGCTATGTCTGTATAAGGATATATACATAAGTACTTAACCAGTACTTTTGAAGCTCTGATTATATTCCAGTCATTGGGTAACGTCTGGAAAAACAGAATTAAATACAATTTCTGCACCAAAGGGGCTGAGGTCTTTTAGAGAAAAAGACAAATGTGCCAACAATGACAGTACTTTAACAAACAGCCCAGGATAGGTTTGGTTCACTGATGAAAACTGATAATAGTGAGGTTTCCAGTTGCCTTCCTAACGCTCATAAAACTAATTAAGCCCTCAAGACCAGGCGATTAAAGCTGAGACGCTTATCAAAACTAAGGTATGCATAATACATATAGGAAACGTCATGTATCTCAGTCCTCTCTTCTCCTGTCCTTACAACTTAGATCTGTTTTTGGTTCTAGAAATAGAAAGCTTTTTGTGATGGAGGTATATAAGTTTGTGTAAAGAGCTATTTTGGAAGTAATATCAGATGCCTTATTCCCAATTTCTATTTCCTCTTTTACCTCCATTTCAGATGTCCTTGACTTTAATTTCTCTTACAGTGACCTAGGGATTAATTTTTGTTCCTTTCTCGTGCACATTTATCATTATGTGATCACATCTGAGATATTTGATGATTGTAGTAATAAAAAATAAATATAAGACAGAATTGTTCTAAGCAATAAAGAACATTAAGTGATTGAAATGTTCCCTGAAATCATTTAAAACCCACTACAAATACAAATTACATGTAATAAGTACAATAATTCATTCATTCACTCTTACACATTTTTTTGAGGCATGCTGTATACAAAGCTTTGAGCTAGGTCCTAGAAATATAGCAACAAACAATAGACAAATTTCCTACTCTCATAGAACTTATAGTCTAGTGGATGTAGAAGTATACACAAGACGCCAATTTATAACTTAGTTTTAAATTTTGTAATGAATTTTCCTTAGATAATATTTATAAAGGGAGTTATGTTTATAAGAACATCTTTAAATCATTTATATTGAATAAAAAAATTATAGTGGTAATGGCTCACTAGAATCTAACAACTCCTGGAAAATTGTATGCCAAGATTCAAGTTGGCATGTATGCCATTTGTCTCCTTATAGAATGAATACTGGGAGCCAGAACACTGTTAGCCCTTTAGCATCTTGGGAATCTTAGAAGCAGAAGCAATTACGGTATAGCCGGCATGCAAAGGTGGCTGGACTGCAGTATCAGGTACGCATGAGCGTCTCAGTGGCAGCAGTATTTTCTAGAAACGGTAGAAGTGATGGAATGGTAGAAGAGGCCATTCATTTGTACCAGTGATTTTTAAGTCAAGTATAGTTAAGATCAAGGACTATATGCAACCAAATACGGTTCATACCTAGCTAAGGTAAAAGTAAACCAAATGAATATAGCCGATATCAACTCTGTGGCCGACTTTGTCTTCCAATGATGACCACAATATCTCCTATCCCACATGCTCTTCTGTGGCGTGCTCCCTTATAAACAGGTGAAATCTTATTCTCCCCATGAAGGGGAACTTGCCATAGCAACTCACTTATAACCATTAGACTACAATACAAGTGATGTGTGTGCCTTTTAAGGCGGAGTCAGAAAAGGCCTTGCAGCTTCTTCCTTGGTGTCTGGTTCTTGGAACACTTGCTATCTGGATGCTTCCTCTCAGGATGCTTCCTCTTGGGTCACATGAAGAGGCCACAGGCAGGCATTCCAGTTGGCACATTCAACAAGGCCCAGCCTCCAAGCCACGCCCACCCAGATCCCAGACCAGTCAGTGAGCTTCTGTACATCCAATGAAGAAAGCAAAGAGATATTGGTGATCAGAATGATACATGGTGACAGAGACAGGAATGCTCACCAAATAGCCCATATGTTCTCTCACATTTCTTAGGCTCCCTGCAGTTAATTAGGGCCAAGTGATTAATCCAGAAGAAGAGGCTTTTTTATTAGTTTCAGATGTACAAAACAATGTAATAGTTAGACATTTACCCCCCTCACAAAGTGATAACCCTCCTCCCCCAATCTACTACAGAAGTGATAAATGTCACTTCCTGGACACAGCAGAGAGGATCACATACAACAAAAGCCTGGCAAATCAGGGGAGGTGTAGACAGCCTGGATTCTCAAGTCAGTGTGGAGGAAGAAGCTTAGACTATTCTTGAGTAATGTACTCTCTTCATTCTTTATTCTTCCATTTTACTTAATCACTCATTCATTCCATGTATTGAACTCCTGTTGTGTACAGCCTGCTAAGTGCTGGAAATACAAAGATGAAGGTGTAGTCCCAGTTCTCAAGGAGCTCAGTCTTGTGGTGAAGTTTGTCTAAATACGTTTGTTTACTTGCCACTAACAGACTTTCTCCAGAAGAGATCTTTGAAAATCTAAATTGTTCAGCCTAGAATGCAAGGCCTTTCAAATACGACCTTAACTCATCATACTTGTATTATTCCAACCACACAAGAAATCTCCTATTCCTAAAAACTGGCCTTAATTTCTAGACTGTTGTGATTTTGTATATGCTGTTAACTTTGCCTAACGTGACCCAAATTACCTCCGTTCATCAAAATTCAACTCACTCTTTATAACTCAATTTAAATACAGGCGCTTCATTAAATATTTCTTGACCATCTCACCAAGGATAATACATTTCTCTGCTAAAACCTTAGTGAAAAATTGCGTCCATTTCTTTGTACTCCCTCCCCACTAGACCGTAATGAAATACTACACACCGTCAGCATTCAACAAATGTCTGTTGAATTGAACTGAGGTTAACACAGCACCTTGAACTATACCTGCATCATTTGTTCATGAATGCATCATGGATTTCAAAAGTATAGAAGAAAATTTGATAAACACAAATATGTAAAAATTGGCTTCCGGTTACTGATCCTTGATATTATTTTTATGGAATGAGGGCTACTACATTAAAACTGTTACTCGAATGAGGAGGGATAGAAAAGGCCTGAAATGTGAACGTGCTTTAATAGAAACACAACAGTCCTGTAAAATACAACATCCGTGAATCTAAAATTGCTATATAATCTTTTATTTAATGATTTTAATATTAATGAAGGTTTTTAAATCAACAAATTTCACCTGTAGGTACAGACTTGTAGTATGAAAGGAAAAATGCTACTTAGCTACGCAGATGATCTGCTTTGACGTCAAAATCCAATAAAACCCGAAATATTAAAATATATTAACATTTGGTGTGAACCGAAGACAATGCATTCATTGTTTATTAGTTTCTGGTTGAAAATCTTATTTTCTGTTCTGAGCCATGTTATTTATTTGTTTAAGCCAAACAAACCCTCCAGGAGCTTCTGTCTATCCTTATGTTCTTGTTCCCCTGGAAAAACATAGTAACGAAGGTCCTTTTAACAGACGTTCCTCTAGACATACTAACTTCCAACGGGCACTGTTCATTTTATTCACCACAGCTATTTTTATTATAGCAAATAAGAATGGGAAATGCAAAAAGTGAAAGGACTTCTACCTTAGTACATACTGTAGTTATACACCTGGCTACCTGCCGTTAGCAATGCTGTAATAGCTAGCATTTATTGAGTGTTCTTTATGTGCCAGTCAGTCTTTTAAGCGCTTTACGTATATTATTCAATTTCATTCTCATAAAAACCTTATGTGACAAGTTATTATCCTCATCTTATAGATGAGGAAAGTCTGGCGCAGAAAGGTTAGGTAACTTGCCTGAGGTCATAAAGCTGGTAAGCTATTCGGCAGTGAGTCAGGATTCCAGTATCCCAAGTTATCTCACCAGAGCCAGCACCCTTGGCAATGTTTAAGCAAGGAAGAACGTTCTAAAACTTAGTAGTTGTTTCTAAATAACTTGGGGCAAAATTTTGCTAATCAGTCTTTCTGGAAAGAAACTCTTTCTAGAAAGAAATGTCACTTCAGCGATTATTAACCAATAACAAAAAGTTAACAGTGCATTTAATTATAGTTTCCTAAGGATAGTTCTTAACACAGATGAAATTTATTCTAGCGTGAAACCACCCACAGTGACAATAAGGAAAGATTGTTAAGATGTACTATTGTTGCAAAAACTAAAGAAAGCCAGTTTTTCAAGTAATCATGACTAGAAAAAAAAAGTTTAAGAAGTATTTTGTTAGGGACAAAACACAGATTAACCCACTAAAGAAGATAGTCAAAAACATTTCTAAGGAAGAATGTATTTATTGAGCAATAGCTTGGCTGAATAGTTTATGCAAATTTCTGTAAAATTATCTACTCAAATAAATAATCCTACTCTTCCTGCAGCTTCACTTTGCAGGTGAGAAAAGAATGGCAGGTCAATCATACATGACCTGGAGTGAGACACAGAGACATCTCTCTCTCTCTGTCTGTCTCTCTCATATAGACATCTATATCTATATCTATATCTATATCTATATATCTATATCTATATCCATAGCTTTAGCTATAGTTTTTAAATCAGAGTATAGCTATAGCTATACTTCTACCTAGCTGTAGTTCAGTAAGCACAAAGATGAGAACACAACCCTGAATGTTCTAACTCACAATGTGCTGGTTTATATCATATTAGTTAAATATGTATTTTTAAAAGAAAGGTATCAGGATGTGTCAATGGAGGTTCATCAGTTGTAACAAATGTCCCAGTCTGGTGGGAAACGTTGGTAATGGGGGAGGCTGTGCATGTGTGGGGGACAGAGGGTATATGGAAAGTCTCTGTACCATCCTCTCAAATTTTCTGTGGACCTAAAACTAATAATAATAATAATAATAATAATAATAATAATAATGAAGTCTTAAAACAAAAGATGAAGAACAGTTGAATGTCAATCAAGGGGAAAGGAGCATACAAAGGAAAGAAAACGTATTAAGGTAAAGGATAACAAAGGGGAAATAAGGGAAAAGAAAAATGGCACATTAGCAGAGTGAGATGTCAAATACCTTACAGCACCTGGAAATACAGCTGCCCGCATGGAACATTCACGTCAGATATGTGTAAATACTAAACTCATTTCTGGCCCCCCCCCCACATTTTTTTCCTACAGTATCTATAGTAGGTATTTCCATTAAAGCAAGTAGAAACAGAAGGTAAATGAACTGTCATAGTTCCTCTTGCATGCCTTTCCTACATACCTTTAGTGTTGGACAGACTAACTCTAATAAAGGTGTTATTCACTGAAGTACCGTGCTAAGGTTTTTCTGTGCATTGTCTCATTTATTTCTCACAAGCGTCCTATGAGGTAGTAAACTGATGGCAATAAGGTTCGGGAACTGACCCAAGGTAATAGAACAAGTACAGGACTGGTAGTCAACCCAAGCAGTCTGAGTCCAGACGCCACATTCTTAATTACTACTGTTTACTGCCTCCCTCTGAGTGAGAGAAGGTTGCGTTTGTATTGGATCACTGAATTGAACCAACCTGAGAATTTGTATTAATAGACTCCAACTCAACCATTCCCATGTCATTGTCAGTTAAGGGGATTTTTTTTAATTGAAGTTTATTGGGGTGACAATCGTTAGTCAAGTTACATAGGTTTCAGGTGTACGATTCTGTATTACATCATCTATATATCACATCGTGTGTTCACCACCCAGAGTCAGTTCTCCTTCCATCACCATATATTTGATCCCCTTTACCCTCATCTCCCACCCCCCAACCCCCTTACCCTCTGGTAACCACTAAACTATTGTCTGTGTCTATGAGTTTTTGTTTCTTCATGTGTTTGTCTTGTTCCTTTGTTGTTTTCAGTTTCATATACCACGTATCAGTGAAATCATATTTTTTCTGACTTACTTCGCTTAGCGTAATAATCTCAAGACCCATCCATGTCGTCACAAATGGCCCTGTTTCATCTTTTCTTATGGCGGAATAGTAGTCCTTTGTGTATATAGCACATCTTCTCCCCTCAAAAAATCTGAAAACATTTGTCCATAGATATGTGTGCCGCAATGTTCGTTGCAGCTTTATTTACGGTGGCCAAGACATGGAAACAACCAAAGTGTCCTTCAATAGATGATTGAATGAGGGGACTTTTTCAAATTGCACAGATCCTTCCCTACTCTTTTCCCTTCCTCACTGCCACCCATTTCCATATGTTTACCTGGGTGGATGTATGTATCTTTAAAAAACTGCTTTCCTGTTATTTTAATGCACCTTCCCACTCACCACTTCCTTTGAGGAAGCGCTGTTCCAATTTGTTTTGGTAACTATTTTTTTGCTGTGTAAGGGGAAAGGTGTCATGAAATGCAGGTATTTCTGGCCTCAGGAAGTCTTTCCATAAATTGGTCCTGAAATGTAATGGTTAAGAGTGAAGGATTCATGATCAAACAAGGTGTGAACTTTGTGTGCAGAGTTTCATTGTTGCAATATTTCCAAGACTCTGTCTAACACTGGATCTTGCTCCAGCAGTGAGAATAAAGGTCTCTTGGGTTTTCCTTTCTGTTCTCTTTGGTAGCTAAATGGATAAATTAAATACTGGACTGACATTCTAGCTCCACAACTTAATCACTGTGTAAATTTAGGACGGTTACTTTATGATTCTTTGTCTTTATTTCCTAATCTGTTAAATAGAAAAACAAGAATATGTACTTCATTTTGTTGTTGTGAGAATCAAATGAGTGACTACCTGAAAACTGCTTAGAAATATGCCTATTATATAGTAAGTACTCAATATATAATAACAGATACGATGGTGGAAATTTGTATTATGTGAGAAGAGCTAGGTAATTCACTACCTTTATGTTCTTATGCCTCCAACCCTGGAAATCGCCCACCGACAGTACAAAGCAGTTGGCAGCTGATAACTCCAAACAGCTTCAGACTGCTAAATCACACTGTTTCTGAAAAGAATCTGTAGAATAGGAACTACATTTTTCTTTAAATATCACAACAGGTGCACTATTAGCAAAGAGATGAAAAGCACAGAGTCTGGAATGAGATTACTTGGATATGAACCCTGACTCTGCCTTTTCTATATAACCTTTCTTAAGTTATTTATCCTCTCAGAAGATATGATTTCTTCTTCTATAAAAAAGGGGTAAAGGGAGAGTTACAGTCCTTTTTTCATAGAGTTATTATTAGGTACATGTTAGCATTACTTATGTTTGTAAATAATTGAATGAAATTTTAAACATGTTGTCAACATACATTATTCCATATTAAAGTATCTTTTCTATTATTTCGTGGAATGCTGGACCAACAATGGTACAAATATATCACACTTTAGATTTGACTCTGAGCCAGAAGACAAAGCAAAAGAAAGACACTGTCACTTATATAATTATTATTATAATAAACAAAGCCTTTGCTAGTTTTGAATTTATTATTAACCTCTCTGAGATTTAATTTTATTATTTGTAAGGAAATTATTCTTTCTAACCTCCGTATCTATAGGAGTTTTGTGAAGATATTCTGACATAATGAAAATGAATGTGCTGTCTATATTGAAGAGAACCATACAAGGAAGCAGGGTGCATGGGAGAAGAACAGGGCTAGCATTTGTTTTTGTTTTTTTGTATTTTGCATGCGTAATATGAGGTCAGACAATTAAGTTCGCAAACTCATCCTAGAAAAAGTGCTACATACCTCATTGCTGAATATCACTAAGGTCACCTTCGAAGTACTCCCCTTGGGAAGCTATGCACCGACACCAGCCCCTAGTCCACGCTTCAAAGCAATTTTGGAACTCCTTTTCTGGAATGGCCATCAGAGCTGTAGTCATATTACCCTTGATGTCCTGAATGTCATGAAAATATCTTCCTTTCAATATTTCCTTTATCTTCGGGTAAAGAAAGAAGTCACTGGGGGACAGATCAGGTGAGTAGGGAGGGTGTTGCAATACAGTTATTTGTTTACTGGCTAAAGACCTCCTCACAGACAGTGCCGTGTGAGCTGGTGCATTGTCGTGATGCAAGAGCCATGAATTGTTGGCAAAAAGTTCAGGTCTTTTTTGTCTAACTTTTTCACGCAGCCTTTTCAGCATTTCCACATAATAAACTTGGTTAACTATTTGTCCAGTTGGTACAAATTCATAGTAAATAATCTCTCTGATACCAAAAAAATTTAGCAACATCATTGCAACAAGTTCATGAACTTAATTGTCAGACCTCATATGTTAAATACCTTTCAATGTAGTTACTCATTTAATTTCACAGCAACCCCACTAACTAGATCATTTACAAATAAAAATACTTCCCTAAGATTATATAATGAATAAGTTGTAGTCCTGGAAAATTCAACACAGATTTATCTCCAAAAACCCAAGAACGCAAAAAATGGAAATCCAGATCCAGATGAATCATAGAGAATTGTAAAACCTAGTAACCAGATTCCTCACTTGAAATTTGTATAAATATCAGTATTCTGAAAATAGTTACTATAAATTTCGTAAACATTGATAAACATATAAACGTAGACATAGCACATAAATAAGTACTACCCAAGAAAATTTTCATTGATTACTGTGTGTTTTATTCCAATTAGATTCTGAGATAGTAATCTAGGTATATGATACACACAGTTTTGTCTAATAATGTGTCATAAGCTCTTCTAGGAACAATATCAGTATACTATTCATGGTAATTGTTTCAATATTTGGATACTGTTCATCCATATTAATTAGTACATAGTCATTTAATTGAAAAGAAAATTATTTTAGAAACCTGGTAATTTCTGTAAAACATTTTTTTTTGCTAAAGGTTTTTAATTTAAATACTACTTGGCAATATATTGTTTCCTTAGTATGTTTTGCATAATATTTATATACTTAATAAAATATTTCTAAGAAAATAATTTATCTTGGGCCCTCCAAAATAACTGCATTTTTAGAATGTGGTACAAGTTGAATATGAAGTATAACAGGGAACATTTTTCTGTTTTTCCAATGAACCACTGTGAGGATTTTGTTGTCTGTGTGCCTGTATGAGTATGATGAAATTACAAGTAAACGTTTTAAAAAATTTACAGCTTTTGTTTTGATTTTCCCCCAACAATTTTATATCTGTAAGGCTTTTTTAAAAATCTTTTGGGCCAATATATTTATGTGAAAAAATAATATTAATAGGTCTTCACTCAAATGGAATTGAGTGTTGTTCATAATTAAGTATAATTTAGCTTAAAATACGAGCTTTGGAGTAAAACTTTCCTGAAAAAAAATCGACTGTATACTATATCAATGACCGTGGGTTAATTATCTAACCTCCCTGAATCTTAGTTTCCTCATCTATGAAAACTGGAATGACAGTATGTTCATTACAGAGTTGGTGGGTAAATTAAATGAGATACTACTATATGCCTAAGTGGCTAGCATATAATACTAGTTAAATGTTAGTCTTCGTCCTCATTTTCCCTATTAATTTTAACTGATTTATAGCTGCTATCACAGAATACAGTATATTCTACAATTTCTTTTACAGTAATTTTCAACAAATTAAAACTGGGTAGCTATCCATAGGTAGAACCAACTACTTAGAATACATCAGTGATTTCCAATCCTGAATCTGGAAGAGTACTTAGTCGATGGCTACATTTTCACTTCGCAACTAGAAAGTAAGGATAATAAAGATTTCATAAAGCTAAATTAATTCCCATGAAATACTTTATTTCTAATTGTGCTGTGATTGAGATATCTTCTATGAAATTATAGTGAAATAGTGATGTTTGGAGTTTTTAAAACTATCCTTTCATAGCAAAATAAAGTTGTAACTCCTCTATCAGGGACCCTAATTTTTTTTCTTAAATATCAACTCTTACTACCCACATGACCTAAGGAAAATTACTTAACCTCTCTATGCATCATTTTCTCATCTATACAGTGTGATAATTACCGATAGTAATTATCTCATGGGTATTTATCAAAATAAAATTAAATAATATATCAAGACTTTTAGTAGAGTTCTAGAACATAATAAGCATTCCATAAACAGCTAAAATTACTTTCATCATTGCTGGTCTGTGAATCCATAATGCTGAAAACCATCAACTGAGATAATTTCTCTTATGCCAAAATTATTTTAAAAGGAAGGAAAGCTTATATTTGCATATCATATACTACCATAAAGTCAGAGCTAGTCTTTGTAGACATATGAGATTGTTATTGAATGTGAAAGTATTTTACAAAATATCTCTCAGTTTTCTGCAATAAATTTAATATTGTCTTTGAACACCAGCTATATATGCGAGTAATGTGGTGCTTTTTAAGGCTTGTCTGTTTTGTATTACAGTAGGCTTTTGGTGCTTTTGTTAAGTTCCCCCTTACCCCTCCCCTCAAAAATAATTTATGGCTATATTATATTTTTTATTTAATGTAATTATCAACATTTTTCTCCTTAGTTTTTTTTCAACATTTTTTAAAGCAAAGCTTTCTTACATACCAACTGCACAATGATGAAAGCCTGCATAGTTTTATTGCAAATAAAAACAAATGATTGCCAAATATGCCGTATACTTTTCACCTCTTTTTCACATTGAGTTACTCTATGTAGTTTATTTTAGAAGTTTGAAAAAATTAGAGCGATATTTATAATTTACTCTTTCTGCAGTTCCTGTAAGGCATCACTAGGAGAAAAGCAATAATTAGATAACATTTCTTTAAAAAGCTTGCATTTCCTTTAATTTGCATAGCACTTGTTCTGTTTTCTCAGGAGGAAGTGCTATTATGTTAATTTGAATTATTAATGCCATGCCACATCAAGGAAGGAAACCCAACAATCACATGTTTGAATGGTTAAGACAAAGCATTGCCTTTTGAGGACGAAAACAGTACAGTTTTGCAAGTGGTTCCTTTACAGCAAAAGCCATTGTGCCCTCACGGACTTTGTTTCAGAGTATTCTAGTCTGACCCTTTCTTGAGATATGTCCTGTTTGAAAACTCAGTCACGTTTTCTAAATATGAAAGCTTTGCCTTTTGTCTGCACAAGAGAATGGGAGAGTTTCGCTAGAGCTGCCATTGACCCTAATTAATCTGCATTTTTGCAGCAATGACAAAGTTCTATTCCTGAAATGTAAGGTCTCAATGGCAGAGACTATCTTATTTATTTTTCATCCCTAGTACCTAATATGGTGCCTGCTTGACACATTAGCCAGGTGCTTAGTAAACATTTGTAAAATGAATAGATTTTAAGTCAATTGACCAAACCAATACATGTCAATTATGCGATTAATTTTAAAGTCACTCTCATATGAGTCTTTGAATTCAAGTTTCACACTCAAGCTTGATATCCAAATTATCTTCTTCCGTTTTGCATTGGACATGTTATAAAATTGATAGAAATCCTAACTACTACATTTGGAACTACTACATAAGGATCCAAGCAACTTATCAGTGATGAATATAAAATACTGAACTTTCACCAGTAAGCATCTTTGATTTACAATGTTCTGAGATGCTTTCCTAGAATGGCATAAAATAATATAATTGAAATTCCTCATTCCTGAACAATTAAAAAACCCTCGATTCCCCTCAACTCCAGTAAAATTTGGCTATTAACAGATAGCTAAACTCTTATTAAAAATATGTGAAGCTGATAGGTGTCCGACAGGACCTCATTGCTTTAAGGATCTCATTTCAATCAGAATTGTTCTTCCCTTAGTAGACTCTTGAAACAAGAGTTTAGCAATAACTGTCAGTAAGCAAGATAGTATAGGAACTTGCAGAATAAATTACCATGTGGTGCTATCAGTGTGCAAAGTGCAGTCAGGAGCCGTGAACTCTAAGCACACGTTGTATTAGATACGTTACAGGTGAGGCTACTCTATTACATTTATGAGCCAGTGGGCCCTGGAAGGCTTTACTTGACAACAGATGTTAGCTTGTTAAAGCAATGTTTCAAAATAGCCCCCCATAAGAAATTTGTGGAATGGATTTTTTAACCTACTGCGATCCAACATAAATAATACAAAGAAAATAGTTGTAAAACCAAACAGTAGTTGTAGAAAATGTTCATATTTTAGAAAAGAAAAATTTGACTCATTGTTCAGTGTATGCGTAATGCTTACATCATTATCATTTGCCCTATAGATATAATCTGTAGGGCAGAGTCTTTGTTTTTCCATAGCCTTTAAAATCAACGTGCCTTTTTACGTATCGGCATTATTGCTTCCAAGTTACCATATTCATAGCGAAACCATTGAAATTTGATACAGTTATGTATTCAAGAGCAATTTCTGTGGAAAAGTCTTCCCTAAATTACCGTGTTTCCCCGAAAATAAGACCTAGCCAGACAATCAGCTCTAATGCATCTTTTGGAGCAAAAATTAATTTAAGGCCTGGTCTTACTTTACTATATTATAGTATTATATTATAAAGACACGGTCTTCATAATAATATAATATAATACAATATAATATAATATATAATATAACCAGGTCTTATATTAATTTTTGCTCCAAAAGATGCATTAGAGCTGATTATCCGGCTAGGTCTTATTTTTGGGAAAACACGGTAGTTGGATTTTTAAAATATGTAATAGAGTGAAAAGAGGTTTTTATTCAAATAAGGGTATATTGTCAACCTTTGTTTTTATGATATAGCAATACTTCGTGACTATTTAAATAGCGGAGAGGTAACTACTTATTTCAAAATGATTTTTATACCTATTTCTTTTTTAATATCTTATTTATTATGGGCATAAATTAGACTGGACTTAAATTCAGGTTATTACCAATACCCTAATAGCTATAAATTCATCACTTGCATCTGAGCACACATTGGCTACGATTTAGTGAAGTTATTAGACCAGAAAAATCTGTTTATCCAATAGCTGACTTACAGTTTTTCAATAGAACATTGGTTTTTATATTTTTTTTAAACTTCAGTATCCTTTGTCTGTACCACATTATTCATAAGACTAGATGTAAAATAAATACAAGAAACATTGCTGTATTTAAGGGATGGGGGCCAGAAGGAGCCACAGCCATGCCAGCTATCATCCTCCTGTTTCCCCAACCCCGTATCTTTACCACCAAAGTACATTTCATAAAAGGACACTTAACTGGAAAATATAATATGTAAATTAAATCAGTATCAACGTTTCTGATAAACTAATTATAAGTCCTAAACCAGTCATACTACTGGTTTCTGATCTATACTTCTTTCTTCCATTTGCCATTTTCCTTTCCCAGATATTACTTTACCATTTCTCACTTCCACCCTGTCATTATCCCCAACCCCCACAGTCCACACACACACACACACACACACACACACACACACACCCCACTCATGACCACTGCCAACTTTGCTTTTTGTTGTTGTTTTTTTAATTAAAGTTTATTGGGGTGACAATTGTTAGTACAGTTACATAGGTTTCAGGTGTACAATTCTGTAACACATCATCTATAAATCACATTGTGTGTTCACCACCCAGAGTCAGTTCTTCCATCACCATATATTTGATCCCCTTTACCCTCATCTACCACCCCCTCCTTTCCCCTTACCCTCTGGTAACCATTAAACTGTTGTCTGTGTCTATGAGTTTCTATTTCTTCATTTGTTTGTCTTGTGCTTTTGTTTTCAGTTTTATATACCGCGTATCGGTGAAGTCATACGGTTCTCAACTTTTTCTGTCTGACTTATTTTGCTTAGTATAATACGGTAATCTCAAGATCCACCCATGAGCAATCCCTCTCCTGGGTATCTACCTCAAAAATCTGAAAACATTTATCTGTAAAGATATATGTGCTCCAGTGTTCATTGCAGCTTTATTTACGGTGACCAACTTCTTAAACATATTCTATAGTGGCCATAGATCAGATCAAAAGTAACATTTTAAAGTAGGTGAAGAAGGTGCTCGTTCCATCACTACTCTTTCTTCTCGCGGGCATGTTTCCCTAACTGATCATGGCCGTATAATTTCCAGCCATCTAGTAGTATCACAATAATAGTTGAAGAATGAATGTCACAACAGATTTTTTTCAAAACTCCTAAAAGGCAGGAACTGTATCTCATTCACCATTGTAGTTCCAGCACCTAGACAGTACCAGACGTACCGTATAATATGATGTTCAACTAATGTTTCTTAAATCAATTCTTGTATACTAGTCTTAAATATGTAAAAGCTTATCATTTTATAATCTTTCTGGGATTATGCCTCTCTTTTCCCTGTGTTCTTGTTTTCTACTAAATATAAAGTATTCTATTTCTTTGCATCTGGGAGTTGTCAGTTAACATGATAATGTCCTCCCCATGTATCTGCCTTTATTATTTAATTTCAAAGCCAAGAACTCAGTGGCAAATTAGCACCAAATTGTTTACATTTGCCTCGATTCCAGTTAACGAAACTAAACATATTTTAGTCTTCTTGTTGATGTAATGAATAGGCTGATATCCAATAATGTTTGTAAGGTACTATTTTTATTATATGAGAAATATGTATCTCTGAAGGGCTAGAATGGTAAATAAAGGACTGGTTGTATTCTGCCATATTTAATATACTATCAGTTGGAATTTGTACTTTGTAATACAAGCATATCACATATTTCTTAATTAATGAAAAATTTTAGTGTTAGATATTGAATTCCATTATAATCAATTTTTATGAACATAAATATGGTGGGATATATTATATGCTATTTTGAAACTTCTTTTGGGTTAGAAGTCTTTCATACCATCTCGATGGTATCAGAGTAAAGCTTTATTTTATAGCTAAGAAGACAGAGCCCTTTTTTGACTGTGTCATTCCTACTGTCCTGTACTTGGCTGTCCTTTTTATTGTAAATTAAAATAGATGAAAGCTGTCGAGCCAAGTCAATGATGGAGGCTAATTTAATGTGATATAATTGATGAACTCTAAATTGTCCCACTTTTCCTTTTGAAACACACTGAGTAGAACTTAAAATTCCAGACAGAATATTTTGATTTATTCTCTTTGACGCATTGATATAGAACAGCTCATTGTAGTGATAGAGAAACAGGAATTAACTCTTTATGGATATTTCTATAGTTTCTGTATATTTTGCTGCAAAACAGTCAGAGATATAGACCCAGTTTAAATATACTACCAGAAACTGTAATTGTCACTACCTGTAACAATTACAAAAAAGAAAGAAAGAGTAAGAAAGAATGGGAGGGAGGGAGGAAGGGAGAAAGGGAGGAAAGAAACGTTACCTGAGAGAGGAGAGAGAGGTGATAAGAGGTTACCAAGTTCATAATGATGCAATTAGTTAAACGCTGTGAAAACAAACTAATCTAAATGGGAAAAAAATCAAGTGAAATATTTCCAACTAAAATACTGGACTGTGGTACCATGAATTTTACGAATTTTTGGTGAGTCTGAATGCCCTTGAATAGAGTACATGCCAGAATTTACAAGAGAAGAGATCATGTAGACATCTCAGCATGATGAACCTTCCCAGCATATGGCATGCTGATAGAGTTCAGTAGAATTTGAAAGATGCTGTAGTTGTTACTTGTATCCAGAAGCAATGTAAGAGGGCAAAAGGGGCAGCTACCCAGAAATTCCCACTGCCAGCAATATTCTGGCCAGTGCTTTTTCCATTAGGTTATGTCAAAAAGACCATCAACAGTGCACATCCACAGAATTGTGCTTTGTGCTCCCATGATGTGTGTAGGATAGCTAACACAGAGGAACAAGAAAAAAAAAAAAAAAGACTTTTCAAATAGTATTCTCACACCTTTTACTATTTGGCGGAAGTACTAGGGGCTCCACTAAGGTTGCCAATCATTACATTTGGCAGTTCACAGACATTGACTTGAGATAGTGGAGCTCCTCTTTAATCACATCAGCAATCAGTAGCATTTTCATGTTACAAATAGACTAAGGAACAGTCAGGAAGGGACAAGTTATAAAAATAAAATTTTAACCACATTGTAACACAGCTACCCAATGTAAATAGAACTGCAAATCCAGACCACAGTCTCCTTTGTGCAGTATCTGTTTCCTTTTTGGTGGTTGTTTGCCTGTTTGTATTTTGTTTTTGTTTTAATGAGGAATTTTAATGGCACTGAATCATGCGGGAACAAGAAACGTCCGGTAGAGTGAGGACCACCTAGTGCTACTTACAGGCTGAGACGTCCATCTCGTAAACAGCAGTCAGCTACAGTCTACTGAAATTTTAGTTTCCTGTTTGTGAGAAATTTTTATCAGAAGAAGAGAGTCAAGGCATTCCTATTGAACTTCGATGTTATCAGTACAAGAACAGTTCGGGGCCAAGAAAGTTAAAGGAACAATAAGATTAAAATGATTTCTGGAATGAAGTGATTCCTTAAGAAATGGAAACCTGTTGCCAAATTCAGTTCTAAAACACTGGTGCATGAATTCAGTAAAGCGGATATATTTTTTAAGTGTTGATAATATCAAGTAATATCAAGTAAGGACAATACAAGAGAAATAAGAAGCACTATGCTTGAGATAGAGACAAAAATCAGGAGCATGGTATGTCTGTTACATCTAAATACTTACTGTTTAAAACTCGTTCTTTCTTTAGTATCTGTACCTTTGTACAGTTTTGGTTCTTTAACCACTCTATGATTATTCCTTCTGATTATTTGTCAACTGTCCAACTTACAAATATTTGTGTTCATTATATTTATAGAAGAAAACCACATGATTTTATCTCAGTAGATACAGAAAATTTTACATGATTCATGATTTAAAAAATAATCTTAGCAAACTAAGAATACAAAGAAATTTCTTTCAACAGATAAAAGTAGAAGTCCAACATACAGCAAACATGGAACTTAGCGGGAAAATGTGCAACACTTACCTTTTAAAATCATATGTGGGGGAATGAGGGCTTCTATCCCCACTTCTATTTAAAATTATCCTGGTGCCTCGGCCAGGTTGAAAAAATTGTAGGGCAATATCATAGAGTGTTTTGCCAGGGAAAAATTCCTTGAGACTCAATAGCAAATAACATAAAGGAAATGATGGAAACTTCAACTTTATTAAAACCAAAGATTTCTTCTAATCAAAAATACCAAAAGGAGCATGAAAAAATTACTCATATAATGGGAGAAGATATTTGTAAACATGTTATCAACAAAGGACCCAAAATATTTAAATAACTGCTATGAATCAATAAGAAAAAAACAACTCAATAGAAAAAATAGGCAAAAGGCATAAACAGTCATATATCACAAAAGCAGAAATACAAATAATCAATAACTATAAAATCCATAACAATGAAAAAATGGTCCTTGTCATGACTAATTAGGAAAATGCATACTAAAACTACATTAAGAAATCATTTAACACACACCACAGTTGGAAAAAGTTTTAAATCTGACAATAGTTGATGTCCATATAGAGCAATGGGAATATAACTTGGTACTATTTTGGAAATAAACTGGAATTGTCTAGCAAAGTGGAAGGTGCATATTATGTACTCCAGGATGCATATCCTAAAGAAACTTGCACATGTGGGCTAGGAGATATGCACAAAATTTTTCTTGACAATATTGTTTGTCATAGCAAAAACCTGTAGCTAAAACAAATACATATTTATAAACAAACTGTGCTGTATTCACATAATGGAACATTATGAAAATAAAAAAAAGAATTAACTATACAGATAGTCATCAACATGAATAAATCTCAAGAACATAAGTGCAGGAGTGCAGGAAGAACAAAGTGCAGGGTATATACAGCATGTAAAGAATGAGAGCAGCCATGTCTAAGCCCTATACTGTTTAGCAATACACACATAGATACGTGGAAAACTATTTAAAATAAAGAAACCAATTAACACAATATTCAGGATGTCATCTGGATGGAGAGAGATACAATCCGGGAAGGGAACATAAGAGCATCAATGGTATCGATCATTCTCTTTCTTGAGCAGTTGTAAGTACATGGAGGATCATTGTATGACTGTATTGGTTTCCTAGGTCTGCTGCAACAAAAAGATGGCTTAAAAACAGAAATGTATTGTCTCATAGTTCTAGAGGCTGTAAGTCCAAGATCGAGATGGTTCCTTCTAGGGCTTTGAGGGATAATGTGTTCCAGGCCTCTCTTCTAGCATCTGGTGGTTTGCTGGAATCTCTGGCATTCCTACACTTGTAGCTGATTCACACGGATCTCTGCCTTGATCTTCGCATGGCCTCCACTCTATGTCTCTGTCTCTTCATATTACCTCCTTTCTATAAAGTCATATTGGAGTAGGGGGCTTACCCTACTCCAATATGACCTCTTTTTAATCACATCTGCAGTGACCCTATTTCCAAAGAAGGTCACATTTTGAAATACTGGGGTGTTAGGACTTCAACTTCTTTTGGGGGTTAGCGGCACAATTCAACCTGTAATGATAATTATTTTTCACCTTGTATATATGAGTTATATTTCCTATTTTCAACATGCATTTCATAATTCAATTTGAAAGAAAAATATGATTCAGGAGAAAATTTTAAGCAAGTATAACTTATGAACAACAAAGGTTTTGTGTCGTGCACTAAAATTTTTAAATCAAACAATGAGCGCTAACATACCTGGATTTCCCATCTCCTACAGAATATTTTTTGTGATACCGGCAATGAGTACCGGTGAACTGACCAGCTTCATTTCCATTATATTCCCTTATGTTCTAAGACAAGCGAAGTATTGGCTGTTCCACGATATTGTGTAACTCTGCCTTTACATTTCCTATTCTAGTCCTTCTGTTTATTGTATTCTCATCTTTCTTCTCTCTCTTTCTCCTCCTTCCTTCTCCCTTTAACCCTCCGCTCTTTGTCTTCCTTCTTCTCCTAGTTAACTCCTTCAAGATTTATCTGGAAACCTTTCTAGCCCACCATCCACTCACTCCCACTAGGAGTGAAATGACCCTTCTCTTTTGCTCCCATCGTGGGTGTGGATTTCTCTTTCATGGCGTATTTAAATTACGTGTTCTAAAGACAGAGTCGTGTCTTTCTATTTTCAGTGCCTAGCACAGCACCCAAAATCAGGTCTGAACTCCGTAGATGTTTATTGAGCTAAAACAATGCTCTCACATATCTACAATTTATTTTTCCCTTGTACCTGACTATGACCTTGACCATCAGACTACCTATTTCTCTCTGAATCCCGAGAACTAAAAAAACTAAGACTATGCACTTCTATTTTTAAGCATAAGTACACATTACAGTGATTTAAATAGTAATAGACATTTTTAGCATTACATGTAAAAATTTTCTTCTTCACTTACCAGAAAACTGAATTAGTTAAAATCATAGAGGTATTGGTAAAAAGAATAAAGCAAAGAAATGTGCTGTGTATTACTTCTCAGGCCAGTGGTATCTTTTCATTTTTTTTTTAACTTTCTGAATTTTATCTCAAGCTTTATTTTATTCTAAATCTATCCTCCACCACAGGCTATCTCCTTGTTTTGGTGAATATTTAAAATTGTAAAATATATCACATTACATTGGTTAGTAAAATATATGTGTGCTTTAAGATTTCTGCCATGCTTTAGGAAAAGCCCCAAAACATTTGCTGAGTACAATAAATACATTCACTGTTCTATTCCTTTAAATTACTTAGATCACACTGATCAGACAGAAAAGATTTGTGTGTACATTTTGTTTGGTTTCTTTCTGAACTATTTAATGACATTTTTCAGGCTTAAAAATGTTTGAGTTATAATGCATTGTTTATTGACATACATGGTCACATTTAGGATCAATCAGTTGGAAGTGTTCATTTTCCACACCTGTTCTTAGAGCACTTACATGACTTCAGCCTCAGGTCTTCTTCCAGGTAGCTGTTATTGTTCAGTTTCCTGTGGCTACTGAGACAAATTGCCACAACTAGTTTAAAACAACACACAGTTCTCCCCTTACAGTTGGAGAGATCCAAAGTCCAAAATCAGTTTTACAGGCTGAAATCAAGGTGTTAGGGCACTCCCCTTCCAGGGATTCTAGGAGAGAATCCACTTTCTTGCATACGTAGGCTCCTGGCCTGTCTCTGTCTTCAAAGCCTACAGTGTCACATCTCACGTGGGCTCAATGCCTTCGCTGCCTTCTGCATTCAAGTCTTCCTCTGCCTCTTTCTAAAGATACTGTGCCTACATTTAGTGTTTATCTGGCTAATCCAGGATAACTTCCCCGTCTCAAAGTCCTTAATTTCATGTCTGCAAAGTCCTTTTTGCCATATAAAATAATTCCAGGCATTCGGGCCTGGAAATCTTTGGGGGCCATTTTTAGCCTTTCACAGCAGTTATCTGACCAAATCGCACAATACACTTTTTTGTGCCACGGCTTTAATTTTATCTACGAATTTATGTAATACCAATAGTGTCTTCACATTTCTAGACCGAATTCAAAATCCTGACATAAAACATTATTGTGAAGATCTGATTTGTAGCACACTGACCAGCAGATGGCAAACTTTGTCACTATTCTTAATCCTAATCTGAACTAATTTTGCAGCCTAGATAGTTAAATAGGCCAATTTAAAGTCAGTTATAGTGTCATGTAGTTTGGGATCAATTGGACTTTTATCATCCTAGATCATTTCTGGTGAGAATACCTACACACAATCAGAGTCTTTAAATTGTCCTCTGAGCAACTTTCATGGCTCTGAAACAGCTAACTGCTTCATCTAGTTCTAACATCAACAATTAATGTTTCCATTTAACAAAGATTCTTCCAATGCTGTATTTGCTTGTTTTTAGAGAAATGCTTGCAAGTTTCCTATATTTTATTAAGTGTGTGTGTGTGTGTGTGTATGTGTATACATATATACATATATATGTATATATATGCATTTTTATATATAGATATATATATGTATATATGTTTCCCTGAAAATAAGACCTAGCTGGACAATCAGCTCTAAAACGTCTTTTGGAGCAAAAATTAATGTAAGACCCAGTGTTATATTATATTATATTATATTATATTATATTATACTATGTTATATTATATAAGACCCAGTCTTATATTATAGAAAAATAAGACTGCGTCTTATATTAATTTTTGCTCCAAAAGACGCATTAGAGCTGATTGTCCGGCTAGGTCTTATCTTCGGGGAAACACGGTATGGTTATAATTAAGATAAAAATTCGCTATTGACTATTATCTTAACGGTTTAATTAACTATTATTTATCTTAATTGTTATTACTTATATACAGAATTTCTCCTAGAACTTGTTTCATTAATGCTTTTATTTCAGGCGAGTACTAATCCTTGCCACTTTTATTCTGTAGTCTCATGTCATATGTAAATAATAGATACAAATATGCCAGCTTTATAAAATACCAAAGTTATTACTTTATTATCCTATTGGTTTTTTTCCCCCAAATCATACATTCATATGGTGACAGTTCAAACAATTTAGAGGCATCAAAATAATAGCTAATATTCTCCTTCTTTCTCTATTGTAGAAACTTTTATGGAAAAGATAAGGAAAATATAAATTTAAATGAATTAAAATTCATGTTCTAAAGATAAAATTTACTTGTATTTCCTCTCAGGCGTAATGACATAGGTATAGATGTAGATATAGATAATATGTATGTAGATACATAATTCGGATCATTCTTTACAATGATCTTTTTCTCTTTTGCACTTCATGCAAAATATCAAGTTAGTGGTATTTGCCCTCCCTCATTCCATCTCCCTTCATGCCCCAACACAAAGTAAACATCATTCCCATTTTATATATGATTTATATGTGTATACATATATTATTCGGATTTTTCATATAAATTTATATCCTTGACATTTTCTGATGTCATTAAAAATTCTTTGAAAACATAGTTTTAGTGGTGACATAATATTTTACCTTTTTGATATTGCAGTTTATTTAAACAAATTGTCTCCTATTTTTTACTATTATCTTATATTTTGGCAGGAATTTATAAATCTTGCTTGTGTCTCTGATTATTTCATTAATATACAATTATAAAGAGAAATTAAGGAGTCAAAGAATATGTACACTTTCGATGTTCTTGATATCTATTAGCAAGTAGCTTTCCAAAAAGGCCAAACCTATTGCATCTCTGAATACAATTACTGAAGTTCTTCATTAATTTAATTTTTGTTAATTAGTTTAAAATGTCCCTTGATATTTTCTTCTTACCAATTTATCTTATGAATCTCTTTCCTTTTAAGTTACTTAAATTACATATCTAATAAAATTGATATAAAATCCTCATGGCTTAACCTACTATACTAACAGTGGCAAAGGGATATAAATATTTGGGAGGACAAATATAATTTCTACAGATGGCAGGGATTATAGGATGGAATTACAGGATGAAAAGATACTTCACTTATTAGCCTGGGGTTCTCTAGCTTCTTATTTTGAATAGATCAGAGTTGTCAATACTGCAATAGAAAGACAATGAAAATAAAACTCGATCTCTTACTAGAATTATTTTGTGCCTTTTAGCAAGTTCCATTTGCGCTTTGTGATTTAACTGTTCCCTGAGAAAACTGGAACCTGACTTCACAAGGTTCTTGTGAAAACACATTCACTTTCAAAGTGTGATATTCCTATAGGAATTATTGTTTGAATAAAAGGATATGTCGATAGATGATAATAGAAATATATTTAAAATTCATAATCTCTTGCTCGCTTTTTTAAAGCTATTCGTTTGAAAGGGTTAAGAGATCTCTTTATAGTAAGAGGGCATTATTTCTTATGACATTGTGCTTGGTCTTCCTCTCCCTTTGTTTGCACTAAAGAAAATCTTGCCAAATCTGATACATTATTTTTTGAAGGTATGTTTGTATCATTTCCGATTAAATGTTTTAAGTCAGCAGTATACAGTAAATTATCATAAATGTTATTGTAAGTTCAGGCTGAAATGTTAGCAAGAGAATTGCTAAAGGGTGGCACTTAAACTCTTATTGGGTATGTGTATTTGCTAATGTCTGTGGTATATATAACTTACACTGATGAGTTTATAGTAACTTCTAACTTGAATGAAAATGTGGTATTTTTTCCCTGTTTTTTTTTTTGAGGTCAATACATTTAAATTAGAGTAACATTTATTTAGTCACCTCATTTTTATTTTTGAAGCAAGTGGCTAATGATTTGGGAAAATAAATTATAACTGTTTACTTAATGTTCTCAGAAAGGAAACATACATGTGTTTTGTTGAGAACGATAGCATTCAGTGGCTTGAGTAATAATTTATGCTGTATCCTTTATACTTTTCTTATTGATGGAGGGAAGAGCTGGTTGAAAGTAGCAGAGACCAATTAAATTTTCAGGCCTGTTTTAATAGTATTTATAAGAATTCATTCACTTTCCAATAATCTAATAATTTTTTGAATTTTGACCTACTTGACCTTCAAATTGTCATTGATATAAGAGGGTTTCTTAAGTAGCACAGCCTAAAACATCCAACACAGTAGAATTTTTGCTACTTGTTGGCATGTCACACATTTGGATACCATGTATGTCCAACTACCATATATTGCAAAATTTGGTGAGCAAAGCTTATGTCAAAGAAATATTTGATGCAGATGTAGTTATGTTTTTCAAATTCTGTATAACTAATTTATTCCCATGTGTTTGAAGGGTAAAAACTTATTTTCTGTGGTTACTGTAATTAAAAAGGAACAGAGAAGGCAAATGAGATAGTTTGCAAGATTCCAAGTGAAGGGAGGCAAGAAAGAAAAACAACGTATATAGTGTTAGACAAATGAGAAGGAAGAATATACAGGAATTTGTAGTATGAAGAAAAAGATAAAGGGCTCCATTTATTCTCATAAAACAGAACTGTGAAATGAAAGAATCATTCTGACACAAATTATTATTTAAGTGCCATAATGTGGTTCATTGAAAGCCTACACATCCGTTAAGTGTCAGCTTTGTCTCACAGACTTCTCGAGGCCCTTAGTACCAGTCTAATCCATGGAAATACCATCTTCTTCTGAGAGCATAGCATTTGTTTATGCCAGTCCCTTGATAATGGATCACACACATTTGCATTTCTGACCTATTTTGTCATTAAATTCTTCTATTGTAAGTTAATGTTTCATGCTTGAAATCTCAATTCTAAGTAGAATCTAAATCGGGCAGACAGGCAGTCTGTCCTATTGCTTGCTCGTCTCCACAGCCTTAGCAAAGCATCTTGCATTGTGGAGGACTGTCAGTTTCCGAATGACCGACTGAGTGTAATATGCCACACGTTTCATCAAAGGAAGTCACTCACCCTGTATTAAGAGACAAAGACAGATAAAAATAGTATTGAAAGCATGCAGAGACTTGGGTGATATTTAGAAGCTTTGAAACATGTGATTCATCAGTCAGTTATTTATTTTGGTCATGTGATAGCCCTGAGGTGGAGGATTGGTCCTTGTAAGACAAGATAGTATCAGTATAAGGGTGTAAGCAATGGAAATGGGGTACGTGAATCAGATTATGTACATTATAGAGGTGGCGCTTCTAATGAGTACTGCACTTGATGTAATTCCAAACATATCCCTTGAAGCTGAAAGTGTGTGCAGTCATAATTGCATGACCTGTGATAAACTGTCTTTGTCCCAAGACAGATTACACAACTGGCACCAAGTCAAGATAGAGTAATTGTAGGGGAATAGAAACTGTCTGGACAGCTGCTGGAAGGCACATTCTGATGAAAACTGAAGATAGGATCTGTTCTTGACTTGCTTTGCTGACAGCTTCAATTCTCAGAAAGTAGAGAGACCAGTGAAAGAAACTACCACCCCGGTTGGGAGTGTGGGATTCCTGAGAGAGGGGAAATTGATCATGTTGTTTTGGAATATGTAAAAGAAAGGAAAACGAATACAGGAGGTAGGCATATACATACCTCAGGTTTGAGCAAGATGGATTTAAAAATGTTTACAGAAAAGCTATGTTTGATCAAAAGGCAGGAGAGGCTAAAATAAAGTTAAGCATCCTAATTACGCATTCATTCATTTATTAAGTAAAAGCAGTGGTGTTACCAAGTCTAAAGCTCCAAGTGAGTTCAGACTTCAAAATTGAACTTTTCTTCTTTTTTGTTCGGATAACTTGGCTGATACCACAGAGATGTGCTGCAAATACAATGTATGTTGACTTCAGCAAAGGATTTAACAATATCTGTTGTTCTTTTGAAGTAGATAGAAAAATGGACACTGGGTAGTAATATAGGTATTGTTGGTGGTTTCTGAGAGGAGAGGTGTTGTGAGCAGGGCGTGACTATCAAAGTAGCACTCTCACACACATTTGTGTCTGTCCACAATGTCAGACTTTATTAGAATAAAGCCATGGATCTAGTCCTAGTGACTCAGTTTACCACGAGCATCAACCAAGGCTCCAGCCAGAGGATAGCCTCCAATAGTCGAGGTAGAGAGGTTTCACACAAGAGGGTCACACAGTTTTGCAAGTGATAGGGTTAGGCAAGGCAAACAGAGTCTTATGAAAGAAGGATGAGAGGGAGAGTCCGGTGTTCACTGAGAGTCCCTTCTGTTCTTGGGGGCGTAGCATCAGGCATCAGCCTGGGCTGGTGAAACAGTGAGGAGGCAAGGCTCCAAGTGCTCCATCTAGGATGAGTGCAGGTGCAGCTGTCAGCTCATTTGTTGAGGCCCCAGTGATGAGCTGTCAGAGAGCTCTGATCTTATGCTCGAGACTGGGTGCGGTGCACCCATCTGCAGTCCAATGAAACATCCAGATGGTCACACTCCACCCTGCCTCTGGAGTTATCTGCTTAGGGCATTCACTGGATACGCCTTTCCCGTGATGATCTGGCATGACTGTCACCTTGGTGACTGACATAGCTATCAGAATTATTAAAGTCCATTCTGTGTTCATAATTAATGCTCCATACAAGAGACAGTCCTTAAGCACTCTTTTCTCAGTCTGGATTCTAAACAAATGAGAACTAAACAGTTAAATGGCTTTGGGTAGAGAAACCTAATGAGTTTGCTAATTCTGAACTCCAGAATTTTTGTTACCTGCCATGGATAATGTCAACTAGTGATGAAATTCTCAGTGGGGACCTTCCCAGATATGAAGTTCTGCGATAAAGGATCTGAGTAGAATTCACATTATCTGTAGGCAGATTAGCTTCTAAGAGGAAGAGGCGTAGACCTGAATTAAACGCACCCCAATTCATCAATAAAAACATCACTCCATCTCCTATGGTCAGTGATGAAAGTGGTTATATACCCTGGGTCACACACAGATAGCAATTTGCCAAGGTATCTGTTCCCACCTTCAGGGGGAAGGGTGCCATTGCTTCTTTGGGTATTCTTCTGTTACCCATGGTGGTCAGTTTTGATTTTACACTCAGAAAGCTCTGAAATGGGTTGAAACAGTACATTTATCAAATCAATTTCAATAATACTCTGTACCTATAATATTGTAAAAATTATGTATACTGTCATATGTGTACTAGACTTATCGGGGCGATCACTTCATAAATTATATAAATGCCTAACCACTACGCTGTACACCTGAAACTAAAATAATATTGAATGTCAACTGTAATTTAAAAATATAGTCACAGGATGTAAAATACAGCATAGGGAATATAGTCAATGGTATTGTAATAGCTAATGGTATTGTATATGTACGGCGTCTGATGGATAATAAACTTGTTGGGATTATCACTTTGTGAGGGGTGTAAATGTCTAATCACTAAGTTGTTTTGTATACTTGAAACTAATAATAAAAAAATAATAATAATTATCTGTACTTAAAACTGGAACTTCATCCCCAGTCTACTCCCAATTTCAAATTATGTCTAAGTAACTCATTAAATACTAAATTAAACACTAAATTAAACTAAATTAAACACTAACTTACATTAAATAGTAAAAACTGAACTACACATAAATGATAAAATTCCAACAATGCAGAAATATCCAAATTGAATAGTCTCCTTACTTTGTCAAATTTCCAGGATAAAATCATTAAATTTTAAAAGATTATATGTGTTTTCCAGTTTAAATCATCAGTGAAGTCTAAAGTAAAATTATTTTGCCTTTGTGAGGTGAAAATTCTTCAAATAAATTCCAAAAACTATTCTTCCATATTTTGTTATCCTATTTCGTCTCAGCCATTCACAAATAGAGTTGACATTGTCTGTTTTTCACCAGAATGCATGAAAGTTCCTTCAGGGTCAACACAGTTGTATTAGTTCAGTGTCAAGCCTTTCAGATTGGACTAACTTTTGAAGAGTAAAGTCATTACTAATACACAGCATTGGCCCCACAACCAGCAAGTTTAGGAAATAGGCCCATCCTTGGTCTCTACAGGAGTTATCTCAGGCAAAATGATGTGGCCGAAACCTAGGTCTTAGTGCTGCCAAACTCTGTAGCAGAGACTCAACAGTAAGGACAGGGTGTATACAAGTTGTCCAAAATGCATGACCTGTGAACTTAAGTCCAAATCTCTAAACAAAAGGTTAATTTTGGATTTATGCGTACTTATCTCTTAGAAAGACAGTATTGCCCTTTTGCAAAGTTTATAAATTTGTGATGGTATCGGCCCCAACCATGTCTTACTCATACGTGCTTTTCTCCCAGACTGTATGTTCAAAACCCCTTCATTTCCATTCACGCCAACACTAAATGGAAAGTGATTGCATTTGGCAGGGAGCACCCATGTTAACTTACTAGCAGCCATTTCCATCTTATTTCATTGTGGCTATTGTAACTGCATATCTTTATGGCATTGCTTCCAAGGAAAAATTGTCTCTCATGTTATTAGCCAATTCAGAGATGACCAGAGACCACAGGCTGGAGAGTGACCTTGATCCTGTATACAGGCCACATGATTCTAAGGTTCATCCATAGGTCCCTCCTTGGTCCTAAATTAATTCTTTAATTCGTCAAATATTTACTGAGCATCTGCCATGCACCAGATACTTTACAGGTGCTGGCATTTTAACATAGATAAAAATCTATTGTATTCTCAATGGGGAGACAGACTATAAACAAATAATAAGCAAAATATATAGCATGGCAGATGGTGGAGAATGCTATGGAGAAGACAAAGCAGGGATGAGGAGTAGTGGCAGTGTGTGTTTGTGTGTGTGTGTGTGTGTGTGTGTGTGTGTGTGTGTGAGAGAGAGAGAGAGAGAGAGAGAGAGAAAGAGAGAGAGATGGAGAGCTGGTGATTGATAATTTAAATTAAGAGGTTAGGAGAGAAGTACAGAATGGAGTTTTTTGTGGTTTTTTTTTTAAAACTTTTATTTATTTAAGCGTGTTTCTCCAAGACCCACCAGCCCCAAGTAAACAGTTGTTTTCAATCTAGTTGTGGAGGGTGCAGCTCATGGTGGCCCATGTGGGGATTGAACCGACAATCTTGTTGTTAAGAGAACCTCACTCTAACCAACTGAGCTAACTGGCCACGCCCAGAATGGAGTTTTAGGCAAAGGAACTGGTGCTTCTTACCCAGGCCTAATACTGACTCTTTAAAGCTCACTCGGGGTCCTGTAATATGTATGGAGCTTCTTTGCAGTTTAATAATAGCAAATATGGTTCTGACAAGCAATTTCCAAAGACTTTTCTTTTCCAATTAAATCACTGCCCTAGCTTACCTGCTCAGGAAAAGTTGCACCTGCATCGTAAGTTGGGCCTTGATGCCTTGGCCCTAGCTGAAGCCCGGCGAGCTGCATCTTTGTCACACCACCCCATTACTTCTTCTACCCTTAATGGAAGTGGAGTGACTTATTTACTTTGTAAATTTAGGTAAAATAAATGGCATGATTGATAAAGATTATATTATGTCCTTTATTTTTACTTTTTATTTTTCAACTTGTTCTTACCCAAGTGGATAAGAAGGGGCTACTTTTTGGAAACCTTATCAGAGACCCCAACAGTTTAATAGATTCATTGTTGATTGCTAGATAACTGACCATGTCTAGAGAAAGGGTCTAATAAGGTAATAAAGGGTTCATTTTTTCCCCCTGATCCATCTAAAGTTTTTATCAACCAGGAAATAAATGGCTTAATTATACAATTTAGAGATTTATAGGCAAATTGGTAGACGGGAACTACATTGTATTAGAATGAAGGGAATTTATAGGTTACGTGTTAAGAATATAGAATTTATTTGGTGAGACTTAAATATTATTAGTACAGCGAAAACAATTATATAATTAGATATGTTTTGTTAGTGGAAATATACTCTAAGCCAATAAATTCAGGAAAATATGTACCAGTCGGTAAGTGAAACAGACAAGGTCCACAGGAAGAAGTAATAAAGTTCTTCAGAGCATTCTTGGAGCATAAGATTGAATGAGCCAGGAAAGCTGTTTAGTCATCATTAGTGAGGGACTGGCTAAGACTGAAGTATGCATGGACCTCTCTCAGTTGTCCCAAGTTTGGGATGCACTCCTCATATGATATGTATACAAAGTACATAAATTAGGATTCAACAACATATGATCCAAAAAACTAAGTGAGGGGATGGTCTAGGGAGCGTACATTTTGGATAAACTTTTACAATGGCCAAAGGCTAATCTCACAAGATTTGAAAATAAAAGAGAGTGCTCCTAGACTGCTAACTTCTTAGGGAACTTCTTAGGTACCACAGATCTGTTTTCTCCCAGAGTGGAAATGTGGAAATAGCTTCTGAAAATAAGCCAAAATATTTCTAAACCCATATACCTTATCAGTTCTATCCTTTCACATCGCTGTATGGAGGAAGCCCTGGAATATAAAAAGCAAAAGTCATTCTCTTGGTGGATTTTATGTTTGCCTTGGATTCCTGGCAAGTAAGGCAACTTGATTCTTTTCTTTGCCATCAAATGGTGTTGACCTGGTCAAGGGAGAGGAATAGGGACTCAACACGAATAACAGTATGGGGAAAGATACCCGTGTCAGTTGGAAGTTCGAAGGATAAAGGAGAATTCTACACTCAAGGAAAAATAGGTTAAAAACAATAACAACTATAAAACATGAAAAATTAACCAAATACGATGAGAAGGTCTGAATTTAAATTAAAACATTTACTCGTAGAAGTTTATGTGAGAAAAACATAGAATTGTTGATTGGATCAAACAACAGAGGAGTTCTAAAAATGAAACAAAAAAACTATTTTAAAAATGCATGTTAATTTAGAATACATTAAGGAAAATGGTTCTACCGTATTCTACAGATCACACCTCGAGTATTATGTTCATTTTACATTTTAAGCGGGACATTGAAAAAGTAAATGTTGAAAACCATGTTACATGAGAAATGGTTTTGCCCTACTTATGAGACTCTGAGTAAGCTTGAGGACAGGACTATGTGTCTTACCTCTTAAACACCAGTGCCTGGTCTTGTTCTCAGAGCACTGGAGTTCCCAGAACATTTGTTGCATAAATAATGAATGAAAAATGTAAGACATTGGAATTGTTTAATTTGAAGACATGAGAAAAGTTTCAAATATATAATATATAGTCAAAGGAATTTTAGTAAATGAGATTTGAAGTGTTCCTATTTAACTCTAATGGTTCAAAAAGAGCCCAAGATTATAAATTTTCACTCAGTATATTGAACTTTTTGAACAGTGTTATAAATCTTTGGGGAAAAGATACTGCCTTGCTAAAAACTAGTTCTTTTGCTCTATATATTTGAAGGTACTCGACGACCATCTGTCAGGAAAGTCATAGCACTTTTGACCCTGCTTTGATGGGAAAATTGAACTAGGTAACCTCTAGGATTCCTTCCAGCTCTGAGAATGAGTTACTCCAATGAACCTGTTATGAGCATTGATTTTCTTACATTCTGATTTTTGTGGTTTAACACACCGTTGTAAGTATGTAAAAAAGCCAATTTATATCAGTCATGAGTAATCTATGATGCTTTTAAACTGCCCTTCATATTTAAAATATTAAAAGGATTGAAATAAGTTTTAAAAACATTTATATTACATCTTCTTTCACAAAAGGTTGAAACCAAATAACTGCCTATTAATCTATCATGCTAATTATTCAAAGCACATCATAGATATTTTCCAAATAGGGACTTTCAAACGTTATAATTAGGAGATATCTTGTTTCACAAAAAAACAAAACACAAAAAGGAAAAACCATTTTACAAAAAATCATTTTTGAGTTTCTCAATATTGAACTGAAAGTGACTCCATTAGCTACGAACAAAATAATCATATTTCCCTTAAAGGAAAAAAATACTTTAA
This sequence comes from Rhinolophus ferrumequinum, assembly GCF_004115265.2. Taxonomy (NCBI): domain Eukaryota; kingdom Metazoa; phylum Chordata; class Mammalia; order Chiroptera; family Rhinolophidae; genus Rhinolophus; species Rhinolophus ferrumequinum. The sequence continues at coordinate 12,776,467 of NC_046299.1, read as the reverse complement.
AACTATTGATTAAGGTGAAAATGCCAGTCTTTGAGTCATTTACGTCTCCAAGAAAATTTAAGTACCACTTGAAGAACTTCAAAATCATTGTCACAAACTACCTAAATGTTCAACATGAACTCATTATCCACTAAATGAAAAAGCTAACGAGATTATGTCGCATTTAGAAATTCTTAACCTAGAAGCTAGCATGTTGTGGTTCAGAATTGAATCTTGAGCTTTGTATGGATTCCCAGAATCAGGGAGGAAAAAAAATCTTTCTTTAGTAAATTAATTCTTAAGCGGCCGGGTGGGGGTGGGTACCACTGAAGGATTGATCTGAGCTGTATTGTTATAAGAGCCTCCAGTCATGAATTACTGGCATATGAGCAGGAGTCGATGTGTCATTTCTATTGGAATCAGCTGCTTTTATATTTCCACTCGTCAGGGTTGACTTGATCATATGTACCTCTTGGACGTCAAAGACATTCATTTGCTCTTCGTGAGAGCAGGACATGTTTCCCTTATAACTTAGACCTTGAACTTGGGAAAGTAATAGAGTCCACAATATGACTGTGAGGGTATTCTGTGTGGGAAAACATTTGTTTCACGTGCAGGTTTCCAAATTTGAAATTATCCAGCTTTCCATTTTGCTCTTTGAGGAGTAATATATATTAAGCATCCATTCTGGGGATCTAGCTTTTAAATGACCTTTTCAGTACTCATCCTTTTGCTCACTTTGATTTGCTCAGATAAATTACAATCACCTGGCCTTTTGTATTAAAGAAGGTTACATACAAAACTGACCTTTTGATACTTATTGGGAGAGCTAGCTAGACTCATTGTATTTGAGATTAACTGCTGTTGCTGTTTTTTGGGTTATGTCTTAAATAACGTAGTTGAGAATGGTAAGGCCTATTTCTTTTGCCTGTTTCTTCCAAGCTGCTTCCAACATTATAGGAATGGACTCTCTGAGCAGTACGAAGAGAAATTATGTTTTAAAAAATAAGGAATCAGATTTATTTGGGCTCTGTAGTACCTGCTGATTTACATGTTATTTCAATTTCTGTTAACCTTAATGAAACCAAAATTGTCCTTTGCCATCTACTCCTTGCCATCTTGCTAAATAAGATTCAGTTTTCTTTCTGTTTCTCAAACACTTTGAGCTCAGACTTGACTCAGGAACTTCACACTTGCTGTCCCCACTGCTTGGAATGTTCTTTTCTGGCTCCCTTTGTTCTATTCCCTTAATATTCCACTTGTTCCCCTACATGTTCTGGCCTCTGTGTCATTAGAGTGGGCCATGTGACAATGTTTGGAAGTGATATATGTGACTTCTGGCCTGGGGCATTGAAAAGTCCATGCGGGACTCACTCATCTCTTTTCTGCTCTTATGCTCAAGGCATCCTTGGGTCAACAGGGCAGAGCCTCAAGATGGAAGCCGTCTCTATTGCTGAGTTACCAGATGGGGAGTTACCTGGACCTATGGAAGATTTTCTAGGAGCAGGAAGTACACTTTGCTGTATTAAACTTCTGAGTTTTGGGGATGCATGCCTATTCTGACTGAGTATTCAAGGGTTCAAGTCAAATGTCATTTCTTCAGAGACCTGTCATCACTCTAAAGCACTTTACCCTACCACTATTTCTCTTTGCCCCAACCATTTTATGTTTCCTATAGTGATTTTTTCCTGTAATATTTTTATTTATTTATTTACATAAGTATATGTTGAACAAACAAGATGTCTACATACTGTTAATTATGATTTTTTAAGTGCTCAGAGTAATCCTTAAAATTGGCAATAAGCATTTCATTTTTTCCTCACTATTTGTTTTAAATTCAGTGAGTGCAGATAAAACAAAATGAAATACTGCCATGCAAAGGTCTGTTGTATTTCCTATTACTCACCAGAAATGATGATCTTGTATCAAGCATTAGCTGAATTTTTGACTCTTCTAGATGAATCCATTTTGTATGATTTCTTTCATCCTGAAGTGAGATCATCTTTGGCAAAGTCTAAATCAGTGATGCCACCTATGTCAACAAAGAAAGGACTAGGAATCCAAATTTTCATTTTAAAATTGCCTGAAGTAACCTTCAAAAAATCTGCAATATTTTTACATGCTTTCAGGTTTTTCCCACTAAGGAATAGGGAAAGCTTTGTTGTTTTCAAATCCAAGCTGCATAAATACAGGCATACATCAGAGATACTATGGGTTTGTTTCTAATCCATGGCAATAAAGTGAATATCTCAATAAAGTGAGTCACACAGATTTTTTGGTTTCCCAGTGCATACAAAAGTTACGTTTACATTATACTATAGTCTGTTAAGTATCCAATAATATTATGTCTAAAAAACAATGTACATACTTTAATTAAAAATACTTTATTGCTAAAAAAATTAAATTATCTGAGCCTTCAATGAGTCCCTGTTGTCTTGCTGGTGGAGGGTTTTGCCTCGATGTTGATAGCTGCTGACTGATCAGGGTGGCAGTTGCTGAAGGTTGGAGTAACTGTGGTGACATCTTAAAATAAGACGACAATGAAGTGTGCCACATTGATTGATTCTTTCATGAATGATTCTTTTTTCTGCAGCATGCAATGTTGTTTGATAGCATTGTACCCACAGTAGAACTTTAAAAATTGGAGTTAGACCTTTCAAACCCTGCCAGTGCTTTATCAACAAAGTTTATGTAAAAGTCCTTTATTGTCATTTCAACAATCTTCACAGCATCTTCACCACGGGTAGTTTCCATCTCAAGAAATCATTTTCTTTGCTCATCCATAAGAAGCAACTCTTCATCTATTAAGGTTCTATCATGAGATTGCAGCAATTCAGTCACCTTCAGGCTCCACTTCTAATTCTAGTTCTCTTGCTATCTCCACCACGTCCGCATTGACTTTTCCGCTGAAGTCTTGAACCTCTCGACATTATCCAGGACAGTCTAAATCAACTTCTTCCAAACTCCTGTTAATGTTGATATTTTGACCTTTTCCCATGAATCACAAATGTTCTTAATGGCATCTAGAATTGAGAATCCTTTCCAGAAGGTTTTTCAATTTACTTTGCCCAGATCCATCAGAGGAATCACTATCTATGGCAGCTATAGCCTTATGAAATGTAGTTCTTATATAATAAGACTTGAAAATTGAAGTCACTCCTTGTTCCATGGGCTGCAGAATAGATGCTTAGTAGGCATGAAAACAACATTAATTTCATTGTACATCTCCATCAGAGCTCTTGGTTGGCTATAATATTTTGAAAGCAGTCTATTTTTTTTCTGAGCAGTAAGTCTCCACAGTGGGCTTAAAATATTCAGTAAGCCATGTTGTAAATAGATGTGCTTCCATCCAGGCTTTGTTTTTCCATTTATAGAGCACAGACAGAGTAGATTTACCATAATTCTTAAGGGCTCTGGGATTTTCAGAACAGTAAATGGGCATTGGCTTCAACTTAAAAGTCACCAGCTACATTAGCCTCTAATAAGAGAGTTAGCCTGTCCCATGAAGTTTTGAAGCCAGGAATTGACTACCCCTCTCTAGCTATGAAAGTCCTAGACGGCATCTTCTTCCAATATAAGGCTGTTTTGTGTGCATTAAAAAAATATGTTGTTTAGTGTAGCTACCTGCATTAATTATCTTAGCTAGATCTTCTGGATAACTTGCTGGAGCTTCCACACCAGTACTTGCCTCTTCACCTTGCAGAGATGGCTTCTTTCCTTAAGCTTCACGAACCACCAACATCTGCTAGCTTCAGACTTTTCTTCTGTAGTTTCCTCACCTCTCTCAGCTTTCATAGAATTGAAGAGAGTTAGGGCCTTGCTCTGGACTAGGTTTTGGCTTAAGCACAAGTTGTTGCTGGTCTGATCTTCTATCCAGACCACTAAAACTTTCTCCGTATTAACGAGGCACTTTTAATTTCCTTCACGTACTTTTCTTTTGCATTCACAACCTGGCTGACTGTTTGGCGCATGAACCTTAGCTCTCAGCCCATCTTGGCTTTCAACACGCCTTCCTCACTAAACTTAATCATTTCTAGCCTTTGATTTAAAGTGAGAGACTTGCAACTCTTCTTGTACTTGAATGCTTAGAGACCATGGTAGGGTTATTAATAGCCCTACTTAAGTATCGTTGTGTCCTAGGGAATAGAGAGGCCAGAGGAGGTAGAGACGGAGATACTGGGATGGCCAGTCGGAACACACACTGCATTTAGTGATTAAGTTCACTGTCTTATGTAGGCACAGTTGATGACACCCCAAAACAAGGACAACAGTAACCTCAAAGATCACTGATCACATATCACCATAACAAGTATAATAATAATGAAAAAATCTGAAATATTAAGAGAATAATCAAAACGTGACACAGAGAGATAAAGTGAGCAAACACTGTTGGATAAATGGCATCGATAGACTTGCCACAAACCTTCAATTTGTAAAAAATGTAATATCTGTGAAGTACAATAAAGCAAGGCTAAATGAAACGAGGTATGCCTAAACTTCCTCCAACATCAGAATGTTCCCCCAGTTGTCTGCCTCCAGTAGATGGTCCAGAAGGGTCCTCATATTTTTTTAATAGCATGGAAAATCTTGCTGAATTGAATCAAGAATCACTTCATATGTCAGTTCCTTGAAAAGTGTGACACACAGTTGGAGCTCAGTAAAAATTTTTCGATGAATGAATGATCACAAACTTATTTACCAAGTAAATCAAGATACAAAAGAACACGTTATCAAATTGCTCTAAGAATAGGCTTTTATTTTAAAAGAAAGAGAGAGCGAGTGAGAGAGGGGAGAGAGAGAGAGAGAGAGAGAGAGAGAGAGAGAGAGAGAGAGAGAGAAGTGGGCAGAAAATTCTGGCCAGGATTTTAGTCCAAACTCTTTCAGAGTCATCCATTGGAATGCCAAATAAAGAACTTCAGAATCTGCTTCCGTTCCTTAATGAAATTGCTTGACAAGGCAGTAAGACTTGACTGAGAATTACTTTGCGTGTATAAGTAGACCCATGCTGTTCAAACCCATATTGTTCAATGGTCCACTGTGCTTTTCAATCAGCGGTTAGCAATTTGTACATCTGACTTAAGTTATACATAGATTTTCAACTGTCTAGGAGGTCAGTGCCACGAACACCTGAGTTGTTCAAGGGTCAACTATATGTTCTTATTGTTAAGTCAATGAAAAGATGTACCATATGACATACTTCTTTTCTTATTAGTAAAAATAAGATATGTTGACATATCTTACAACTATAAGATAAAACCAAGTATACACAGATATATAATCTGCATAATCAAAGTTTTACATGGAAGATCAACCATTTACTATTTTTAAGACACAAATTATTTCTTTTGAAAAAATATTCACAAGATGGAATTTTTCATTAATGCAGACAACAGGCACACAGTTTATGAAACCAGGACTTGGCTATGCGGGGAAACGTTAGTATTTTATTTAGACGAAAGAGAAATTATGAACCAACTAATTCTTTCCTAATTTACTCCATAATATTCAAAGAAATATTAGGGATTATTAGCTATTTCTGGAGTGGATGTGAGATTTCATAGGGATATTGTTTTATTTCTCTTTGCTTATACTACACCACAAACCAGCTTTATTTTTCCAAACAAAATGGTTTTACCAAGGTCCAATGAGGTGAAACTTAACTGACTAAATAAGCAACCTTGTGGATGCTTCAAGATACAGCTTTCATATTTAAAAAAAAGAATTCAAATTTTGGTAAAGTTCTACCCCTTTTAAATTACACCTACTTTCCATGAACTTATAGTGATTGATATATAGCTTTATCTATATATCTATATCTATATATCTGTATCTATATCTATATCTGGACTTGTCAGGCATACCTTCCATTTCCTTGGCTTTAAACTTCGATTGAGAAGAATTGTGCCATGTAAAAAGTATGGTTTTGGCTCCTGTCATGTTTAATTAATGATGAATATATATGAGTCAGGAAGAGCTATCATACTTTCTTTCATTAACTAAATTAACTTCAACAAAGACAGCCTATACTTAAAATGCCCACACTTATAAAAGTGAGATCTATTTTCTTTAATTCCTGTCAGTAGAAAACTTTTAAGACCTTATTCCGTGACAGTGATTGTGATGCTATCTGGCCGTACAATTTGTGCCACTCTGCTTTTGAGAATATTGACACTTTTGGGAGATCCGCGAGACTTATTTAACATGGACGTTACGCTCAAAATCCATATGTAAGGCTGATATGGAAACAAAGTCATTCAGTGCAGCATATAGGTGGCGTTGCACATAGAACCTCATAAACACCAAAGATTGAGAACCACTGAGCTAGACGAAAGCAAGAAATAAAAGGAAATCTTAGAAATAGATGTTTGAGCTTTGATCTCATTCTATCTTTGAGAGCATTTTCAAGTTCTTATGTAGCAAATAGGGATGTGTCGGGAATTCTAAAGTAGTCTTGCTTTCAGAATTTACTCCATTCTGTTTTACTTTTCAGCATTAATATATGTTGATAGATTTGTTTGTTGAAAGAATTTAGGGAACTTGGGGAGTCACATTTTGGTTTTGGATGAGGGACAGTTAGCTTCCAAAGATAACAGTAAGTTAAATAATTAAATCCACTGAAGCTGCAAAAAATTTTTGAGGAAAACTATTATCTATTAGAGACATATTCGTAAGGCTTTCTCTTGCTCATCTGTTTCCTCTCTAGAGGACTGTTGTATACGCACGGGTGGAAGAATCTCTGGCCTCAAGGACCTGTGAGGACCCTTGTGGGTCTCAGGAAGTATCAAGACTGTCTTAGTCATATCAGTTATATGCTTGGTGTTATCCAATGACAGCAAAGACCCTCATTTGCTGACACTGCGTAATCCTTATCTTGGCCTTTTATGTGTGAGTTTCAGTTTTAATTTTAGTTTGATTTACAATATAGTTACTTTGAATTATAATATGTATAGCTTTATGCATAGTCACAAATACACTCTCATACATACTCCCATATTGACATGCATGTGTAATGTTTATGTATACAAGCTGATACAAGGTTTAGCATTTTAGGGGACATAATGAAATTTATTTCAGAAAGTTTAGATATTTTCCATTCTTCTCTCCTTCCTCTGTCTGGTAGGTAGCAGGCTTGATGATAATAAAAGTAAGTTTTGGTTTTGGCATATCACTGCTCAAACAGCAACCCTGAATACCTGAGCAATCTACTGGAAAATCTGCTATGGCCAGTTAATAACTGAAGACATTTTGCTGTCAAATAATGAAGAAAAACTGAATAAGTTCAGGGTTTAATGGAATCTTCTGAATGATGAGAACCCTTATGGGCAGTCACTGAATTTTATTTTGCAAGTTTATACAAATATTGCAAAAATACCAATTGACAAATTTCAAAAATCATTGGAAGTGAATAATTTCAGTAAACTCAGTTAATCCCTATAAAGAAGCTGCGAGAAAAAGTTTCATTTTAAAATAAACAAAGCTATTTCAAGAGTAACATAGCCCTGGTAAGTCAAAGATTGGAGAGGCTTGGGAAAAAGCAATCGAATTAACCTAAAGACAGATGTTAATGACAAGCCACTCCCATAAGATATTAACACCGCTATCCACAAAAACCACTTCAGACTGGAAGACTACCAATGATAGATTCCCAGTATTCTGAATAAGAGTTGGAGGGCTGTGTCTTGCAGATTTAATTATATAAAATGATGAATATTACACTTCCTAATGAAATGATGCTACCAGATATTGCCACTTCTCTTTACTTCCCTCTACCATCCTAACACTAAAAGAGTAAAAATCAATTGTTTATTTATATTGCTCTACGTTAAATGTTAATAAAATAAATACTCTTTTTTATGAAATGTTCCTTAATCTCTAATTCAAACACTTTGTTCCTGTTACGATGCAAGCTCCAGAGTAATACTAAATCATTTTAATTGCTCCTTTTATACCTTTCCAAAAACTTAGGAATATAATTTTTATTGAAAATATAAATGATGGAATTATGATGACTTTATGGCAGTGTTTTTCGTAATCTTTTCAGTTTTGCAATAAGGTAATTGAGGAGCAATAGGGACGTGATGTTGAGTTGAAATGCAGGTCCACAAAATCGCTGCATTCTAAAAAAATCAGTATCCACTTAGTTTGGAGGATAAGACATAAATTGTAAAATATTAAAGGACATACAATATTTTAAAGGCTAATTCAAAATTAAAATAAGTTTTATCATAACTTGCCTTCACTCACATTTGATTGCTACAGAATTATATACTTTAATCAACCTATTCATTGTCCATTCATCAAATACTGTTAACTACCAACTACTAAATGCGATAGGGAAAAAATAGATAAATAAAAACAAATTTTTGCCTTAAAGAAAATTTCAGAAAAGCATGAAGATACAAAGACATTGCATCACATAGTAGCATAATATAATAGCATAGCATAATGTAAAAGACATAGCATAATGTAATAAATAATTCATAGGCAAGATGATCACTTCATACTTAGGGTGGGATAGAAGCATAATCGGAGATGGGAGAGAAAGATCAATAGAACCTAGACACGGGAGGAAGGAGACATAAAGAGGACAGAGTTTAATTACCGTTTTGTTTTGTGTATGTATTTTTAAGAATTATTTTCCTAAACTCTATTAGTTGTATGCCTTTGTGGTTTAATTACCGTTTTGTTTTGTGTATGTATTTTTAAGAATTATTTTCCTAAACTCTATTAGTTGTATGCCTTTGTGGTGGTTGGAAAGGTGGCTAGCATAAAATTTGGAGAATGATACAATATTTGAAGAAGTTGTATTGAATGGAAGACTCATCATGTATGTATTAGGTTAGTGCAAAAGTAATTGTGGTTTTTGCATTTATTTTTAACCTGTTAAACCTCAATTACTTTTGCACCAACCTAATACATTGATAAAAATTTAATGAGTATTCCTGGTTGCCATATTTAAGCATGGATTTTCATATTGTTTTTGATTTCTTGGTTTGTTTTGTAAGAGATTTTGAATAATAGAACAGGTATGAACAACAAACATGATATTAAGAACATCTCTTTGATTTTTAAATTTTCTTCACAGTAATATTTGTGGCAGCATGATTATAATCTGTTGTATTATGATCAATTTGTTCGCTTGGCTTTATCTTTCTGCTGAATAATTGGCAATAGCAGATTAGTTATAAAACAGATCATCTGTTATATGGCTTATTATGGATATACAAAATGTTAAACTTCATTTTATATAAAAATCATAATCATAAAATAAATTATTTTTGAAACATCTTAAGAAAGTACTCTTTATTCTCCTAATTTTCAGGTTGTATCTGAAAATGAGTTCGTATCATTCTTTGTTGCAATTGGCAGAAAGGAGTTCCAAATCTTTATTTATTTTACCACAATCGTGACATTTTCCAATTGTCTCCTAAATTTGCAACATTTGTCAAGAGGGAAACTAGTAGAACAAAATGTGTTACTAGTGCTGAAGAAAATGGGCCTGTGGTAATTTGTGTGCCATGTTCAAAGACAAAATTAGCCTTTGAAATTTAACCTAATAATTGTACCGATGAACGATTACTGAGCGCTCACAATGCACCAGACTCTGTGTTGAGCAATCCAAGTGCATTATCTCTTTCATCCCAATCCTACAATAGTACTGGTTTTCCCATTTCATAGAGAGAAAGAATAAGCATTAGAAAGGTCTAAAAGGTAATTTGGTTTTGGTCCAATAGGTAGTAGGTGGAGAAGCTGGGACTGCAAACAGCCCTCTGAGGTGTAGGTGTGGCACCGTTAATATCCCCACTTTACAGATGAGAAACATTGAGACTCAGAGAAGTCTCAATAATTTGGTAAAGCTCAAAACAGCTAGTAAGTGAAAAAACTGATATTCCAGCACAGACCCTTTGAACTCCAGAGCCTGGCTATATCACCTGTCAGTATTTATTCTAAATTTTGACAAAATTCAAGTTGTAAGCCTGCTGTTTCCGTCTCCTTTGTTCTGACAGAGAAGGGGTAAAAATCTGGAAGTAATGCGTACAGATGTGAACTGGCAAGAGAGAGGACAATTATTAAGGATATACAGCTGAAAGCCAGAAATTAGTAGCGAGGAAAATCTCACTTTATTTCATTTTATTATTTGAGGCCATCACATCAAAGCAAGAAGTTTCCAGGAAAAAGTGATTTACCATTCCAAAGTTTCACAGTCAGAACACTTACATTAGTTTTCCCAAAGACAGAACTCAGTATGTCAGCCAGAGTCCATGAACCAGTCCCCTGCTAAGTGACCTGGAATAAATTCACTTGGCTAATTCCCTATTTGTATCCTTTCCTGTACACTACCTTCTACCCTAAGATTTTTATTTTACCACATCTTGTTTTACAAACTATAGAGTCATGATCCTGGGCAAGAACACTGCTTTTCTTCTTCGTAAAGAGCACTGTAGTAGGCATTCAGTTCTTAAGTGATGGCAACTCAAGCTCAGAAGACAAGCTGAAATCTTTAAAAAAATATTTTTGTATTCTTATAAAGAAAGAAATGAACAAAAATATGACAGTCACTGATAGTTCTTTATTATGCGGGCTGGGTATCACAATAATATATTCTGGAAAATTCTATTCTTTGTCAAAAATGCTGAATTTGCAATATTTATAGATTTATATCACAATTTGTGGTATTGAATATTCATTAATTATATTTTATAGACCTTCTAGGTATAGGGAAAAGGCAAGATGACGAAACAAAATCTGTTCATTTTGTTAAAAATCATATAATTATATGAGCTGCCATTTGTAAGCAAGAACAGTATAAATGAAGAAATGTTTTAATACAAATGTTAAAAAATTGTGTTCAAACCCAAACTATAATTTACAATTTTCATAAGGCTATCTGTGCGTTACTATAGGAAAGGTACTCTGTATATTTGTGAGTGTGTGTGTGTGTGTGTGTGTGTGTGTGTGTGTGTTTATGAGAGACGAAGAGCCTGGTGTTTTCTATACTTAGTATCCCATGGCATTTGAAATAACATTATCTTTGTATTTTTCATAGACACAGTATTCAGATCGATTGGCTACTCCTATTGAGAGAGGCACAAACAAGATTCTATCTGCCAGCAGCTGCATTTTTAATACTATGATTTTGAGTTTATATTAAAGAGAATAATTTGGGGTTTAGATCATATTTTACTTTAAATAAGTTTTTAGTATGTCTTCATTGCTTCTAATACATATATATATATATATATATATATACAAAAAATAATATATATATATTACAAAAAACTATTACTCCGTACTAGATATATTATTTCTATCCCCTATTGACATGTGGATGTTCTCTTTTTAATAACAAAGCAAGGCCTTCAGTTATATTTTAGCTGCGCATTTCATGACCACTGCCACTGCTATGTCACAAGTGTTAAAACAAAATGTTAAATAACAAACTGCCTTCCAGTGTTGGCTTGTGTTCCTTCATCATCTAAAAGGGGATTTTAATGAATGATGCATCAGTGCTATATACATTTATTCAGAGACCAGTTGTTAACGTTTTAAGTTAACACCAGTGAATTTAAAAAATCTCAGTGACTAACGAAGCCATTCATAGTGTTCAAGGATTTTGCCTTTCTTCAATGATAGGATTTTCTTCTCATTCGAAAGGGTATTTAATGGCATTGCTCATCCACTTTTAAAATTTAATAATAATTTTATTAGCTGTATAGAATGAGAAGGGCAAGATTTGCAATATCTAGTGCTGGTCATCATTTTTTTTCTTATCATGACTTAATGAATATTGTAATTACAAAGAGAGGCAGAAATATAAATTAGGTTAGAAGTTGGTTGGGACTTATTCATTCATTGGTGTGAGCTTGGCCAAAGCCCAGAATAGGCACAAAGAGGAAAAAGAAAAACAAATAGGTGGGGATGAAGCATGGGCCCCAAATTTTTGCAACCTACTAATCATTCCTCATTTTAAATAATGAACACAGAGGTTTTGAATAAAGTTATAAATGCTGCCTATTTCAATTGCTTCTGGTTCCTTAGCAATTGACAACTTACAAAACTTAGTTTTGGAAGGTATACGTATGTTCCTTTAATCTATTAATGCATTTTGACAACTTCTCATTATCTTTTCTTAAACATTTTTACTGTTATTTACTTTCAGCTAAGACAAAAGCATGAGCTAGAAGTGCTATCGTAATAGCACTTCTTACTTAAGTAGCACCTCTCACCTGAAGTTTTCGAAATGCTTTTGAGTCCATTTCTTTAGACTTGTGTCAAGGAGGTCAGGGGAAAAGTTCTTTGCAGGTACCACACATTTAAAGCCTCTGTGGAAATGTACCACAGGCCATGGTGAGAAAAGAATTTTCATTTTTCGTGATCTAGATATGGATATATGTATTAGGTGATTCCTAAATTTTGAGTGCCATTTGTTCAACATGGAGCCAGATATTGTTGAATTTAATGTGGTTTTCAATTTATTTTAAAACAAATCATTTTTCATTCCCTCCAGCAACTGCTTCGAGAACGACAGCAGATGGCCAGCCGTCCCTTTGCTTCCGTTGACGTAGCACTGGAAGTAGGAGCCGAACAAGCAGACTTTCTGCGAGGGCCATTAGAGGTAGGAACAGTGGTGCTGAAAGGGGACCACTGTGATTTGCATATTTATATTGCTTCTCTAATCTGCATCTGCTTGTGAAGCCAAACAGAGTCTGATTATCTAGCGCTGACAAGATTCAGCTACATATATTATGCCATTTTCAAGGCACATAGTTTTAATAGTATGACATGAGCTGCAACAAAAGCCACTAGAGAATCTATTAGCCTTGGCAAGAGTGACATACTGCTCACCTGGCAGCCTTTCCCTGGCAGCCAGGAGCTGAAGGAATTTAAGATATAGGTATAATGGAAGAAACAGAGTCCGTTTATTCAATCCCTGGAGTGTCCGGTGCCCCTTAGTTAACAATTCACAGTTACCTTTATTAACAAAAGGTGACTAGAAAAGGTGGGTGAAGATGAGTTACATTTTAATTACATAGTTTCATGTTTGAATGTTGAGAATTGTAGAATACAGTGAATGTTTGTCTTTGTGGTAATGACAGTATTGGTGTATTATTTTATTGCAAATGCAGAAATAGAGTATAGTGAAAGAGAAATCATTATGTGCAAGTAAATATGGTATTAGAATCCTGAAATAATGTATGAAATGGTTTCTGAAAATAATAATCTCCAAACAGGAAAAATCCACAGATTCTAATTAGTGACTAATGAAAGCATTTTAAGGCATAGTAATTTAATTGTATGTGTATGTTTATTATTTTAACTTATGTTTTATATATAGTAAAATGTTTTAAGTAGGAAGATTTAGAAGCACTATAGAGTGGAAATATTTTATTCCCTTTTATAAAAATGCCCTCATGTGACTAATTTCATGTTGCTATTTTCATATTTTGCTTTTCTTCAAGGAAAGCAAAGAATATAAAAATAGACACTTTCAAACACCTAAGTAGACATATAATTGATTCTGTCTATTGCATTTTTGGTTATTGTGACAAAAAATTAAACCAAATCAGACCTCATGGATGCTATACAAAGGGCCAGTATTTAGAAAACATTTCCTTATTAATGTTTTTTTAGCTTTTGTGCTTTTGATTTTTTTACTACAGTAGATCACAGGTTGCCATGTCCGTTTAGAACATTAGGAAGTTTATGTGTATACCTCCCATTACTTGGGGAGAAATTAGAAGAGAGACAGAATGATTAAATGAAAGTTAATTTTATTTTGACCCCTTCTTTCAGATGACTTTAGTAAAAAAAACTTTAACAAATAGAAAACCTGGACCTATATCAATCCAACTTATTTTTTCTCCCTCATCTGTTTAAAACATTCTCAGATACTGCTAAAACTCAAGTAACAAGAAATAAATGAATGTAAAAAGTACATGCAAAGACCAAGGAGGAAAAGGAGTAATCAAAGAACCGAAAAACTCAGAAACTTACAGAACAAATGTAGTTAACATATATTCACATGTGTCACAGTGGTTTGTCAGTTGCTGTTTAACAGCGTTCAGGACTGTATTGTTACCTGTACACCTGCTCCTAATCATTTTATCTCTTTGCTTTATTTTTGTCCGATTTTTCCTTCTTTCTTTATCATTGTGATAAGTTTTTAACCTTGAATTTTATTTTGTAGAGTTTAAAATTTTCTCCCTCTCGTTTCTTTTCGTTCACATTTGCCTGGTAGTCCTTCTTTTATCCCTTTATTTGCATCTTCTTTTCCTTTGTTTTACACCTATTCTTTGTAGAAAAGACTGCTAGCTTTTTATTTTCTAACTCACTCTGTGAATCTGTCTTTTGATTGGTAAGCTTAATCTTTTTACATTGACAATAATTAATATTCTACCAAGGCTCATTTTAGCTACTCCATTGTGTGTGTGTGTTGTTGTTGTTATAAGCTTTGCTTCTATGTGGTTCTTTTACCCAGCTTCTTTTGTATAAATTGATTTTTTTCTACTAAATTGAGTATTTCATATTCTGTTTCTATATTTTCATTGTTACCCCTTCTCAAGATTCACAGTGATGATTATTTTGCTCTATCAATCTCTAAAGTTTATCAATACATTATCCTGCCCTGTCTATCTCAAACAAAATCAATACTTTAGCGCACTCTAAACCTCCTCTATTCCTCCCACCCTATGTCAATCACTTGGAATTATTGATCCAGATATTATACATATACTTTTTTCCTTTATTATAGCATGTTTAAATAACAATGAACTCTCTTTACTCTCTTTTATTTTTTATATCTAGTGTTTTGAACATGGATTTCTTTCATTTTTTTTTTTAATTTATTGGGGTGACAATTGTTAGTAAAATTACATAGATTTCAGGTGTGCAATTCTGTATCACACATAAATCACATTGTGTGTTCACCACCATACATTTGATCCACTCGAGTAAATCCTCCAAAAGATTTTTTCAAAGAGAAATTTTATGTGGCATATTCTTTGAGACCTTAAATGCCTACCAATATATTTACTTCATCCTCACATTGTAAATAACAGTTTAGTTAGATATGAAATTCCATTTCAAAGTTCTCTTCTTTGAAACTTTGAAGACATTACTCCATTGTTTAAAATCTGATGTCAGTTTGATTCCTTGTCCTTTATAACTGATCTCCATTTTCTCTCTGGCATCTTTTAGAATTTTTTCTAGTTTCTCAACGTTCTGAAATTTCTCTCTGATGTTTATATGTTATTATGCTATTTGGCACTCTATGCACCTTTTAAATCTGTAGATCTCTGCTTTGGATACTTCTGGCTAATTTTTGGTTACTATTTCCTTAAATATTTCTGACTGTATTCTGTCTCCTGAAATTCCTACTAGATACCCTTGACACTTCTTTTGTCATCTGTGTTTCTGTTTCTTAATTTATCACTTATTTCTACTTTTTAAAACTCTCTTCCTAATGCCTCTGGGACATTCCTTAACCTAGCATTCCAGCCCACTGATGTTTTCTTAAGAGTGTATCCTTTCTGCTCTTTAACCCACTAATAATTGACCTCCTATTGACAATTATATATTTTGTTGTTAATGCCTGCGGTTGGTTTTTATTCATAACTGCTTGTGGATGCATCATATTTCAATACCCTCCCTTATCTTTCTGTAATCATTATTATATTTAATTTAAATATTGCTCCATGTCTTCCATTGTAGTTGACTTCCTTTGGTATAGATTGCTTCATTTTTCTGTGTCTTTCATGGTTCTTACACCCTTCAGAAGTCTCCTTTATTTTACCTTTGTACATATATTTTAATTTAGTTACTAATATCCACTTTAGAAGAGGGACCCTAGATTCCCCTCTTACAGGTAATTTAGCTGTTGGAGGTGAGGAAGCTGCCCATCGTGTACAGTCTGGTTAACAATCACAGCTACTCATTTGCCACAGTGTCCCTTTGACTATGGAGAACTTTCTAGTCCCCACTTCCCAACATTATTTTTATCACATGGTAGCCTATCTCTGATGTAATTGCAGGTCAGGAGTTGAGGTGGGAGAAGTGAGAGCTTAGGGGTTGTCTAGCTTCCTGCAGGTATGGTTGTGGGATTACTCACCCAAGCTGAGCTCTAGAGCTTCTGTCATTAGTTTGCAGTCTTAGGCAGGCACTGGAAGGTTCTGCTGCTTTCCTGCCCGACTGCAGGCATCAATCCATCCAGGACAGTGTGACTCTGGCCCTCTGTTAGCCCATGTCACCACTTACTCCCTACAAAGGTGTAACCACTTTCTATCTTTTCAAGTGTTTCTTCAAGATTTTGTATGAATTGCTGAGTATGTCTTGAGAGTTAACCTTCCTAGTTCTTACATGTTGTCTCCTTTTTGATCGTAGGGGAGGCGACAAATGGTTCATTCTACTTTGTCACTTGTTGGCAGCATATGTGCAAGTGCTTTGTATTCCATAAAATACTATGCTAAGGTTGGCAGTTGTGTTATTTCCCTCACCTTTCTTATTTATATAAATAGCTGGCATGCTTCTGTTTCATTTGTACCATTTTTTTTTTCAGTGAAATGGCAAAGAAGGAAAACATTCACCTGCACAGTCTCACTTAGAAAGCCCTTTGTTTGGGAATCAAGTCATACTTATTAATGTATAATACTGTCGTGCTTTTGGTAACAGCTTTATTAAAATGTAATTCATATGCCATACAATTCATTAATTTAAGTTGTACAATTTGATAGTTTTTAGTATATGCAGAGTTGTATAGCCATCACTAAAATTAATTTTAGGGCATTTTCATCATCCCCAAAAGAAACCGCATGCCCCCTGCCTCCCAGTTGCTCCCAGCCTTCTCCCTCAGCTGTAGGCCAACATTAATCTACCTTTTCTCTTTGTAGATTCCCCTATTCTATTTCACATAAAAGAATCATACAATGTGTGGTCTTTTGTGTCTATTCACTTAGCATAATGTGGTAAGCCTTCATCTCTATGGTGGCATGTATCAGTAGTTCATTCCTTTTTATTGCCAAGCAATATTCAATTGAATGAATATAGCACTTTTTTTTTTATATACATTCATCAGTTCATGGACATCTGAATTTTCACTTTTGGGGTATTCAGGAAAAATGTTACGATGAACGTTTGTGTACAATTTTTTACGTGGGTTTATGTTTCTATTTCTTTTGGATATGTAACTAAGAATGGAATTGCTGGGTCACGTGGTAATTTTTCATTACTGTTGAAAAGACTTGTTTTTCCCCATTGGATGATCTTGGGATCCTTGTTGAAAATTGACTCACCATAAATGTGAGGATTTATTTCTCAACTCTCAATGCTGTTCCGTTGTTCTATAGGTCTATTATATGACAGTAGCTTTGTAATAAGTTTTGGAATTAGAAGACGTGAGTGTTCAAACTTTGTTCTTTTTGAAGATTGTTTTGCTTCTTCTGGGACCCTCGAATTCCTCTTAAATTTTAGGATCTCTTTGTCATTTCCTGCAAAGAAGCTCGCTTGTATTTTGATAGGGAATCTATAGATGAATTTGAGGGAATATATAATGTTTTAACATTCACTTTATTAAAGTGGTACTTTTGTTAATTGAGTACCTCCATGCTCCATGCTCAAAATCCTAAATTCATTGTCAGATTTCCTTCATCTTGGTAAATAATCATGATTTCTGATATTTAAAATTCCTTTTAGTTATATATATCCAGTGATCTCTATTAAACTGGCAACTTAGAAACTTTTTGAAAATTCAAGTTGCAGACATTATTATTCAGTAGAATTTTTAGAGCTTAAATTGTTTGTTTACTTCTTCCTGTAAAAATTAAACATCAGAAGTAAATCTCAGCAGCTAATTGCTAATTTCTTTCTTTGACATACTTTAGAAAACAATACAGGTAGAAGCAGAATATTTAATATTATACTTTATTTTCTCCTTTGCTAAGCATTTTGTAATAATTGCTATTAATTAGAAGTTATCTAGCTGACATATTTTCATATACATATGCATATATATGTGAGATTTATTTTCCATTATTACTGTTCATTCAAAGCTGCCCCAAATATCTTTTTATATACATGATATAATAGGATGTGGTTTATTGATTTCTGTACATACTGAATTCTGAAACCTAGTTCTTTTCTGAAATAACATTGAGGATTTTATTTAAACCAAAAAATCAAAGTAATTTTAAAGTTTCTCTGCTGGCGTTTTTTTAAAAGTCAGTGTTTAAATTTACCACAAAGCTATGGGTTAGCTGGTGGTTACTGTTCTGTAATATTTGGAGTATTTGTAATGTAGTAAGTTAATTAATCTCTTTCTTTTAAATTAAATTTGACTCTTATTTGCCACCCTGAATTCTACATCTTACAATCATGGGGAGGATGTAAAGTGTGATATGACATGAATTACCTTTGATACATCTGTAGATAATTGTGTACTGCTCTATACAGACATGTCCTGTTCTATGAAATAAATGTGTTCCTGAAAATTTTTATGTATAACTTAATTGTAATTTTTAATGAATGAGGAGTATTGAATAGGACCTTTATGTAGGTGACATCCTAGGTGTCGAACCCTTTGTGAATGAAAAAATATTTATAGTATGACTAATCACCCTCTAAATTATCTGTTAGGAATCTGAATCACTGTATTTTCCTATATTATAGTGCCAAATTAAAATACATTTTAATAAAGGCACTTAGAGTATAACTTTATATACAAACACAATTTATTAGTGTATTTTATAGTTATCTTAAAAAGAGGATTATTTTCGTAGTAATTGTGTGATCTGTAGTATATATTTGTCATTTTTTCTTCCACCAAGAGATAACATGGTAATTTATGGTGCTCGTTCAACAGGTTTTTATGGAATGTTTCCTATGTGTCAGGCACTTCCTAAGCACTTGAGACACATCAGGGAACATAGAAAACACCATTCTCCTGTGTTTATATTCTAGCAGGAGAAAGTAACATATTTAATACACTAGGAGGTGATAAGTGCAATGGAAACAGAAGAAATAAAGCAGGAAAGGATTTGGGGAGCGCTTTGTGGAGATGAGAGAGACGGTGCTCTGTTGGAGAGGGTGGTAATCAGGGAGACCTCACTGAGAAGGTGAGATTTGAACAAGTCTTGAAAGAGGTAAAGGAGTTAACCAGACTGCAGCTTCCCAGGGAAAGAGTGTTCCAAGCTAAGGGAATAGCTAGAGCTGAGGCCCTAGGTGGGGCATAGCTGGCAAGTTCATGGAACAGCAAGCAATGTGGGGGGAGGGTGGGACACAGGGTAGGCAGACAGTATGGGGGGACCTTGTAAACCATTGTTAAGATTTCGACATTGTCTTCTTCTGAGTGAAGACGAGAGCCAGCTGCAGGATTTTGAAAGAAAATTTTGACCTATTCTGACTGTTTTTAATTTTTTTATTTAATTTTTATTTATTTACTTTGTTTTATTAGTTTCATGTGTACAAAACACTGTAATAGTTAGACATTTATCATTTATACCCCTCACAAAGTGATAACCCTCCTCCCCCTATCTGCTACCCCTCTGACATTGCATACAGCCATTACATTTCCACTGTCTCTATTCCTTATGCTGTACTCCACTTCTTGTGACACTATATATATATATATATATATATATATATATATATATACACACACACATATATATATCTCAATTGTATATATATAAATTATATATATAGTTATATATATAATTTATATATACATTAAATTATAGTTGACATTCATTATTATTCAGCTTCAGGTGTACAGCACAGTGATCAGGCATCTACAGCATCCTGGAAGTGGTCTCCCTAATAAGACTATAATCCTAAAATTTATATGGAACCATAAAAGACCCTGGATAGCCTCGGCAATCTTGAGAAATAAGAATAAAGTGGGAGGTATCATGATACCTGACATCAAATTATACTACAAGGCTATAGTAATCAAAACAGTATGGTACTGGCATAAAAACAGACACATAGATGAATGGAACAGAATAGAGAGCCCAGAAATAAATCCATGTCTATACGGTCATTTAATCTACGACAATGGAAGCAAGAATTTACATTGGGATAAAGACAGTCTATTCAATAAATGGTGCTGGGAAACCTGGATGGACACATGCAAAAAAATGAAGCTGGACCACCTCCTTACACCATATACATGAATAAATTCAAAATAGATTGAAGACTTACATGTAAGATCTGAACCCATAAAACTACTAGAAGAAAATATAGGAAGAAAGTTTACAGACGTTACCTGGAGTCCTATTTTTACTGATATATCCTCTCAGGCAAGGGAAGTAAGAGAAAAATTGATGTATGGGATTACATCAAACTGAAAAGTTTTTTTCACAGCTAAGAAAACCATCAATAAAACAAAAAGGGAGCCTACTGAATGGGATATTTATCAATGATACATCTGATAAGGGGTTAATATCCAAAATTTATAAAAAACTCAATCAACTCAACACCAAAAAACTGACTGTTTTTAAGAGGATCACTCTGTCTTTTGGTTTAAGAATAGTTTGAAGGGAGATCGCTTTATATGGTTCCCTGAGAAGCAAGCACCAAAATAAGGCGCGTGTTCACTTGGGATTGAAGACTGAGCTGCTGGGGAAGTGGAGCCATGAGAGAGCGATGGAAGCAGCCAACACTGCTGTGGACAAGCAGCGCTTAATCCCACTGGGGAAACTCTGGGCGTCAGGGTATAACTATGTGGACACCAGGGGCAATGGAGGGAGTGCGGCATTTATTCCCAAACTGCCTTCAGTCACTGGTGGAGGGCTCCTTCCTACGAGGCTCAAGAAAGCCTTCAAGTCGGCACTGGAAATCAGCAGGAATCCTGATATGGAAACTGAGGGCCCGTGGAAATCAACCTGTGGCTTCTGCTCCCAGTGTCAAGGTAGGAAGCAGAAAGACTTGCTAGAAGGCCGCTGTAGAAATCCAGGCAGAAGATAATGGTGGCAAGGTCAGCGTGGTAGCAGTAGAAGCGATGAGAAGTGGTCAGATTCTGGACTCTATTTGTAAGGTTATTATGAGAAGATTGTTCTCATTTTGAAAGCCTTTACAGTGACTTCATGTTTGTAAGGTCCAAACTGAAAGATAGGAAATGAATTTTCTCTCTGACCGGCACTGTAATAGTTCTAGAACTTCTGACTCTGTTGTATTTATTCATTGAAATGTATAATAGTCCCATTGTTTCTTAGTATATCCTCTCAAACAACACAACACATGTTACTTTTCGTCAGCAACTGATAGAAACCATGAGAAATGGAGGCAAAAGCACCGACTGCTGCTGAAGTGACTGGGCTGGACTTGTTAGTACTGTATGGTGTCACACTAAAGTATAGCATGCAATATCATAACACACCATTTACTATATGGCTCTCTACATTGAAAGGATGATGTGTTAAAATGTACATGAAGGGATGAAAACCCTACTCATGATTTTTGGGGAGCAGTGGTGGTGGGAAGGAAGGAGAGAGGGAGTTGGCAGTTTTATAAAGTTTGTATGAGTCCTTATGTGTTTTTGCTGGAATAATATTCTAGAATCATCTTTCCTTGTACTTTTTAACCCACCATAATTAATTTATCCATAGTTCAATTTTTGAAAACGTATATGACCATTGGGGTATTAATGCTTAGGTGTCAATCAAGCATATACTAGAGAGAGCTTTTCAGATAGTAGGAATGAGGATTTATATGCCAAGCTAAGGAACTTGAACTTGAACTTCCCAGGTCATTGGAACAATTGAAATGTTTAAACTGAGTTTAAGACACAATTTTTCAAAATTCATTTACATACTCTCTCTCCATCTCATTTGAGCCTTAGGTCAATCTTATAAAATAGGTTAAGCAGATTTTGTTTTTTCTATTTACTGTTGAGGAAACTGAGGCTCTGCAAGCATAAGACCTTTGTTCATGATCACACATTTAGTCACCAGCAGAGCAAGAACCAGGTTCTGAATCTCACCTTGGCCCAACAGTTTCTCTTTCACACCATTCTTTAAATATGCTGATGTTAGTTCAAATTGAGACTACGTCTTAGGCCCTAAGGCATCTATGGAATAATTTTTTCTGGTAAAGCTATTTATTAGCATAGAGTTACTTCAAGTTCATGTAGTAGTCTTTGATTCCAGTTTCTCAGATACTCATATAAATGAGACAGTTAACCCTCATGTGCTATGTAAGAAATCCCTTTCCCAATATGACAGGCACATCCGTGTAGTTCAAGTGCAGGCCGGACACAGTGAACAGCTCTCATGCTCAGAGCATTGCTGGTTTCGCTCCCAGAGCAGCGTGAGCCCTGTTCTGTGCCACTGGGCACAGCCAGTGTCCTCATACGCACTTCTTCTCTGGCCTGCCATCTTCTTGCACAGCAGTTCCAGTGGCTGGCACAAGCAGCCTATTTACTTTTCCCTGAATTTCTTATTTTTCAGAGTGTTGTAGCTATCTTGTGACATTTGATGTTGCAATTATTTTATTACCCATTTACCATTAATATTCTGATTACATAGATAATAAACCTTCATTGTAGAAAAAAATAATGCAGAAATAATCAAAATTTAAATTAAAATCTTCTATAATCCCACCACCTATAAATATTCATTGCCAGAACTTCTGTTTCCTTCTAGTTACACTTTCTTTTTGCATATACATAATTTTACAAAATTGACAGTATATTGTCTACGTGATTTTGCATTCTGTTGTTTTCACTGTTTGGTTTTGAACTGCCATATTAATTATTTTGTAATATAACCTAACATATTTGCTTATTTTATTGTCAGTTACTTGATTCTAATTTCACATTGTTATAATTAAGGCTATCATTAATTTTTGTACATAACTCTGGATCCTAATCTATCAAAGAAAAATTGCTAGATCAAAAATTATGACCTTTTATGGATCTTGAGATGTATTGCTTACCTACTTTCCAGAAACGTCCTTATTCATACTAACTTTAGCAAAGTTCGAGAATTCCTGTTTTTCTGCATCTTTGTCAAAAATTATTTTAAAAGCAATTTTAAAACAATTTTGTTAATTTGATACATGAAATGTTATCTTCTCTTAATCACATTTCTTATTACCAGTGAAATTGATTATTTTCATATTCTTTAATCATTTATATTTCTCCCAGTTGATTCAATTGACCATGATTCCCTTGTCTTCTATTTTAAGAATAGCACATTTTGATAATAATTTGATTACACAAGAAATTCTTTATTAGTTTCAGAAAATTTGAAAATGCTAAAATAGCTTATTTAATATCTTCCTTCATCTTTCTGTTGGAATAATCTTTGCTTCTTATTTATAAATCAAATATGTTAAATGTTTGTAAATTTTCCGTTACAAATATTTTCCCTTCTGGATATCGCTATTAAATTTTTATTTTTTCCCTATTTTTTTTTTATTAATCAGACTGCCTTAGTAATATTTTCAGTCATTACCCTTGGTTTGTATTGATCCTAAATTTTCTCTTATTTTTCCTTCCTTGCTGGCCTTCTCTTGAATTGAAGACTTTAAAAAAATCATTATTCCCTTTTTTCTTCAACTAATTTGCATGTTGTACAATCTATTTCTCCTCTTTTAGTGATTACTCTTAAAATTTTAATAGGCTTAGTTTAAGTCTGAAATTAATGAACATTTCTAGCTCTTTCCAAACATTGTAAGAACCTAAAAACAACTTAAATCTGTATCCAATTTATACGTTACAGTCTTTTGGTTTGACCTATTTAAAGGGAAGTGTAAAGTATTTGCTATGTATTTGTTCAATAAGCAATGAGGAATTATCACAGCTGAATGGGAATAAAAACTCATTAAGTGAGATTGTTTTACAACATTAGCATGTTATGTATATTGTTGCTTTAGCGGCGTTATATAGACATTGTTATAAGAACTGCAGGCTTTGCTTAGTGGAAGGTGCTACTTACGTTAACAATATAGGCCAGGTGATCTATTTTTTTATTTACTATATTATATTTTTAAAATTACATGTTGACTGTAATCCTAGGAGTACTTTCTTAATTCTTATTATAATACCGATCTAATTTTTCTCACTGGGAAACTCAACTGAAGTGCATAACCAGTTTTAATTAAGAATGAAAAAAGAAAAAGCAACTTCACATCATTAAGAAGTCTGATTTTTACCACTCTACCACAAAGGACCATGAGCAACGTGAAATTAGTCAGATGTGAAAAATGATAAGCAACTGTGGTAGGGCCACCTATGACAAACTACAATAATTGGGGAAGTAACCTTGACATATTTCAGTCCAAGTATGAGTATCTATAGTTAATTATATCCCAGACAGTATCCATTACCAAAGATGTAGGGCCAAATTAACTTTAATGTTGCACTCTTCACAAGACATTCCATAGCTAGCAATAACATTAAGATAATGCTGTTAAAATAAGAATTTCAATTATAAGGCAGATGAGACTGTGAAAAACATGACAGAGTTAATGAGCAGTAGGAGTTGGTATTCACTTTGATAAGGAACATAGTTATCAGGGATAGAAAGGAAACAAAATACAGCCTGCAGCCTTTTCCTATTGTGTCATATCACCCTCTATGATAGCAGCTTTGGGTTCAAATTCATTTCTAGTCATTCGCCCAGATTGGTGTTAGGATGATGACCCGGCCGCTAGAACACCATCAATTTCTGTAGTGCTTCATCCTTCCAAATTGCTGAAAGCATTTATCTTCTTTGTTCTTATCACATCTTTGTTAAAAAAGAGAGGGAATCAAGGTGTTGGTCCCCTCTTGCAGGTGGGAAAACTGGATTCAGTAACTCAGTAGGAACAATGGGAATAGATTCAAGCTACCTGACGGATCACCCATGCTTATTAAGGGCATGATTTTAAGCAAGGCATATGTAATGAAAAATTCCCAAGTACAATATTATGCATTGTGTTATATTAGGTATACCCTTGGTTTTCACTTTACAGTGGTAGCGAGAGGAGGAACTGGTGAATATCACTGGTGGGGACAGTAAGATCAGAAAAGAAAAAGGTTGCCATGATTGCTATCTGTTCTTTGTAGTCCCTAAGCATGAGGCCACTCCTGCAGTGGCTGTCCCCCCTTGCTTTGTTAGTCACGCCTGTGAGTCATGTAGGATGTAGTGTTGTTAGTGATCTCCTGGTGTGGTTTCACACAGAAACCTACCCCCAGAGCGAGCTGGCACTGTGCAAGCACACTCTAACCTGGCCTGAAGCTTCACGGCTGTTTTATACAATAAGGTAAAGCTAACAGGCCATCCTGCTCACCAGGTCTAGTGATCAGTGGCATCATTTTTGCCTTTCCGTTGTAAATTGTTAGGGATTGTAGTTTCTTCTTGTTCACTTTGGATTTTTCCATTTCATGGGCAAGCGGAAATTTTTCTTTACATAAGGAATAAACCTATATGAAAATGTCGGCTATTTTTGAAGGTCTCGGACTCTTATGCTTCTGGAAAATTGTCAATACTATTTTGACTTTAATTTACTCTCTATATAACTACTTATTCATCACTTACATAATTAATATAAACATTTTCCTCCATTTCTTTATAAATACATTTCTCGTAAAGCATTTCATCCATTTTGCTTGCTCTAAAGCAGGAGCAATTTTCATAATCTTTCCTACAATGTGCTGTGTGATGCCCATAATGTGGGTGCTGTCTACTCTCATATTTACTTAATCTGTCATCAAAGGGAGCATGGCTGATGCCTTTAAGTGAACCAATCGATTATGCAGCACTATGTTCAGCCCCACTCGCAGAAATTTTGTTTTCTCCCTTAGGAACCTTAATTCTGGAAATAAGCATTCCATCTAGAGTCAGAATGTTCATTTATTAAATACAAGTGCGTTTTAGCTTATCTACATATTTAATGATAGATCTATAGGGTAACAATAAAATGTATAAGGCAATTTATTATCATCTGTGACGATTTTAAATATAATCACAATGAAACTGATTTAAATTACAAGTATTACAGTGAATCTTTCAAGATGAACCATAGAGCTCAAATTCAAAATTGATGTTCTTAAATTAACCAGTTAGTTAATATATTTTCTGGCAAACTAAAATATAATACCACATTAAAGGAGCAATTTTGCTACACAGATCTTATATTTTTTAAATGTAAAAAAAAAAGAGATTTCAACCATATTGTTACCATAATTTCATGTTTTTTTGTCATATCTATTTTATTGTATTTCCTCCTTTATCACTAGAAACAATGAGCCAAGAATTCCAAAATAAGGAAAACCCACTGCTTTTCTTCTTGTTCTTTCTTTCTTTTTTTTTTTTCTTTTTTGTCCTGTTAATTGTACATAGAAACACAGCATTGCTATTTCCTGGGCTTCTTTTGTCTGTAGCCTTCTGATGGTATCTGAATATACAGAATTACATATATATTTTAAAAATTAGTCTTCACAATTTTGTAGTAAAAATAAGTGAAGTTTAAAAATAATAAAAGACATATAAGCACTAAAAATATTGAACAAAAACCTCTGTGTTTTTTTAAATTATCTAATATCTCCTTCAGACATGTAATTAATGTTATCACCCTCAGAACAATGTTTAAAACTGGTCTTTTGAAAATGTTATTTCAGCTTTCCTGCACTCCTTTTGGGGGGATATAATTGGTTCATTTCATTATTAATCAGGTTTAGACCTTAGTAAAATGGACGTCTCTTGTATGAATGTTATTTTAGAATTGAAGAGAAATAAAGAGGAATGAAAGCAATGCCAAGAATGTAGTCATTTTACCTCTAATGTAGAGGACATTACATTTGAAGTCAGAAGACTTAATTCCAGTTCCAGTTCTACTTTTTACTTATGTGACCTTGAGAAAGCAACGTAAGCATTTCTGAGCTTCAAGTTCCTCATTTGTAAAGTAGAGGTTAAGAAATATCTTCTACGCCCAGCACTCAGAGTTCTTGTTGGATCAAATAAAGTTTGAACTCAATATGGTTACTTAAACATAATGTATTCTAGCAGAGATTTACTATCCAACATTTTTATTTGTACATTTCTAATAATGATTTGTTGATTATCCTCAATGTACAAGGAACTCTGTTAGACACCAGGGAAATAAAAGTGGATAATATAATACCCAACCACCTCAAATTATATTGGGGAAAACATACAATGAAATACTTTCCGCCATTGACTTTGACTTGATTGAATGTTTGCCAAGTACAAGTAATTGTTACACTAATGAGAGATTATAAAAGTTCAAAAGAAAGATCTAAAATGACACAGAATGAAAAAATCTAGATATAGATCAAATTGTGTGTAGAAATTTAGTATATGGAAAAAATGGTATGCGAATCAGTGGGGAGGAGATGGACTTCTCATGAAGTGGCATTAGGATAACTGAAGAGCTACATGGAGCGAAAGAAAACAGAATCTTTAAATACCATAGAATCAAAGGTAAAAAGGTCCAAAATTTAAATGTAGAAACCACTGTGTTACTAGATAAAAACAAAGGCGAATTACTCTGTAACCTCAGAATTGCCAAAAGTTTCCTAACTATGCTTCCAGAAACAATAAGAGAGAAGATTAATAAAGTTGACTACGTAAAATTTTTAATACACTTTTCATGGCCAAAATTTTAAAAAGTAAAGTGGAAAATGTGAAAAATATTTGAAATGTATATCATGGAAAATGGGTTGAGGTCTCTAAAATACAAAAGAGGTTTTAAAATTAAAGGGCAACAAAAAGACCAACAACTCTATAAAAATTGGTAAGAGATATACATTGATAGTTCATGGAAATGAAAAAGGCATAGGACATAGGAAAATATGTTCAAATTCACTCATAATAAAAATGCTAATTAAAATTAACTGAGATTACCATTACTTACCAATAAGATTGTCAGAAACCCAAAAGATTGACAACATACTTGTGGTAGACAGAATAATGGCCCTCTAAGTTGTCTATCTACATCCTAATACCCAGAATTTTTTCAGAAAGGGACTTTGCAGGTATGATTAAGGATTATGAGATGTGGAAATTCTCCTGGATTATCTGGATAGGTTTAATGTAATCACAAAGATCCTTCTCAGGGAAAGAGGCAGGAGAGACAGAGGAGAAGATGTGACGACAGAAGCAGAGGTCAGAGTAATGTCATTTTTGATTTTAAAGGAAAAACAGAGCAATGAGACAGGGGACACTGGCAGCCCCTAGAAAATGGAAAGACAAGGAAACAGGTTCTTCCCTAGAGTTTCTAGAAGGAAGAAAGTCCTGCTGACACCTTGATTTTAATCCAGTGAGTCCTATTTTTTGACTTTTGATTTCCAGAACTGTAGGATTATAAATGTGTGTGGTTCTAATCTATTCAATTTGTGCTCATTTCTTACGATGGTAATAGACAACTAAAACAATATTCTAAAAGAGAGGTTGTGGAAAAACAGGCACTTTCATATCTTGTTGGGAATGCAAAATGTACAACTGCTATGAGGAGAATTTTACTGTATTTACATATAGACATACCCTTAGACCTTGCAAACACACTGTCAAAAATATGAAGATAAACAGAAGGCTATTGAAGCACTACTTGTAATAGCTAAAATAACTGGTAACAACCCAAATATCCACCAATGGGGGACTAGTTGAATGAAGTGTAGTAATATGTTATGGTAAGCAATTATTAAAAAATATTTCTATAGTTATCTATGGAATGATGTCAGACGATATTTCTAAAGTAGCAAGGTGGGAAAAAGTATGTATAGTATGTTACTATGTACAAAGAAGGGGAGAATGTAAATATAAATTTTCTTTTAAAAACTGAAAAAATAAAAAAGGTTTTTTGTTTTGTTTTTAGTCATTATTCACAGAACTGAAAAGGGAATAGCGTGAAGGGAACACGAATGGTTGGTAGACCTCTCTAAGTGTACTTTATTTTGCAGATCTGACCCTGAATCCCTAAAAATGTGTCATAATTATAAAACAAAATTAAGTGAAAATGTGAAAGGGAGCAAGCTTCAAAAAAATACATCTCTGAATTAACAAATTAACCTAAATTGGGATTGAATCAGTGGGAAAAACACACAGAGAGGACCTATTTCAAGTGGGGAGAAGGGTTACTGACAATAAAATGAAAGATGAAAACCTTTAACCAATAGCCATTAAATTTAGTATCATGGAGATCTTATTCAACATGCCGAAAACTGACACATTCCTATCGCCAGGCCACTCTCACCTGCCTAGATGGAGGCAGACATTTATATAACTAAGTGCTATGTAGTGTGATATAAACTATCCACTTTCTAAGAAGCTTCGTACAGCTTGCCTTGTATTAGGCACATGAGAGTACTCAATAAATGTTTACTTTTTTCTATAAACGGAATAAAAGTATATTTATACAAATTAACTTAGCAATTATTTTGTACTCAGGTATATTGTCCAGCCTCTGAAATGTTTATATGTAGTATTATTACTCTAAGTAGGTAGAGCTTACTGAAGATAGGCAAGCTTAAATAATATTTGACATAACAGTAAGTAAGGGGATATTTACAGAGATGATTCATAAATTTCAACTTGTATAGTTATCAAGGAACACATCTACATCTTAGAACCTAAAAATAATTTGTATAATAAATGTTAAGTATATTAATAACATTTAATTATGTAAGTGATATGTGTGAATAATTATTCAATCATGTGTGCCATTTCGTCTTATTACTCAAGATTGTACTGTAAAGGGAAATAAATTCAATTTGTTTTTCTCCTCTGGAAATTCTTTAATTACATTAGTAGCATTACTACATTAATGACAATAAAAGGGAAAAGGAAAGATATTGAGCTAAAATATGATAATTGTCAAAGACTAGAATGATATTAGCAATGCTTTTAAAAATTAATTTGCTTTTTAATTATCCCAATGTAAGTACATACATTCGGAAAGCAATAATACATTTATAAGCAAGCTGTATTATTTAGTTAATCTATAGATAATGCTTAATGAAAAATTGATGATCATGGAAACATAAGCACAAACTAGACTCCTCTCCAAAACTCAATAAAGCCCCATCCCCTGGGTCCTTGGCCTAAAATTCGGAGCCTTTACTGAGGATAGATCCATCTTTACAACAAAATGTATAGTGGTCATCCTTTCATTTGATTTGCTTTACCAATGAAATTCCACAGAAACAAAACATTTCCAATTCTTCAATAAACTCAGCTGTCCAGAGAAAGAACTGTTCTATATGAGTTTAGTCAAAGGCTAAGGGCAAACCAGAGAGACTCCCTCCTTCCATTTAATGTTCTATGACACTAGGTGAATTAGTTTACCTATGGCTCCATTTTTTCATCTAGAAGATAGAGATGATAATAACTGCTCTCATGATGAAATGAGAAGCACCGATGGTAGTTGATGTTATTAATGACATACTATTATCAATAACAAAAAAGTTTTCAGGTTAACGTGACTATAACCTTTTCATATTTCAATTCTTATAGGGTTAGCATAAGTATGTTAAAAATAGTTCATTTTCCTACCTTATTAAGTAGAATACATGTGAAGAATCAATTTTTATAAGAATCTTTTTGTTATTATAACAGATCAATAACAAAGTATTAGCATTACAGTTTAAAATGCTTTATTCAGTCTTCACAGCAGCCCACCGAGATAGGCGTCTGCACTATCCCATCTCAGACATGAATAAAATGAGCTCAGACACCATTTTGAAAATTAGCCCTCATTCTACTGTATTGTTTATGCAGATACAGAAGTTTTGAGTAGTTAGACCTAATGTGTCTTGTTGAGGAAATTGGTATTTTAAAATAAATTTGTCTTGATTCGTCTTTGTCTTTAAGCCAGGGTTTCTCATCTTGGCACTATTAACACACGAGGCTGGTGATTCTTTGTTGTGGGTGCTGTTCTGTTATTTGTAGGATGTTTAGAAGCATCTGTGGCCTCTACCCTTTAGATAGCAGTAGCACCTCTGATTCACTTGTGACAACCAAAAATGTCTCCAAACATTGTCAAATGTCCCCTTCGCCGTAACCATGGGACATTTGTAAGAACAAGTGAAAACCAGTGAGAACCACTACTTTAAATTTCAGCATGGCGAAGTTTTAATTAGCTAGGTTCTGATTAATGTGTTTTATACTAAAAAGTAAAGATGTGTTTTAAGATATTGTATGATACAGTCACTAAATATTGGAGTAAATAGATTTTCTAACAGTGAACATATGAAGTTGTTCCGATGAAAATTTACAGAAATAAAAATGTGAATTTTAGTCACAATAAAGGCAAATATTTATGTATAATTCTTTCCATATACCTCATTACATTTGATTTATTCAATTAATTCTTCCGCAAAACACTGCTCATTACCCTTCTTACAAAAAAAAAAAAAGAGTACATTTGTACTAAATATATTTGTGTTGAGCTTTCCATTGGCTTTGTTTTTGATTTTACAAATACTAATTAAATTTAGGAGGAAAGAAGTTAACTTGTTGCTTTAGTACATGCAGCATCAACCTATAGATTTCTTTTCTATAATTACATGACACTGCCCTCCTTCTAAAAAACAATATATGAGTGAAAAATATATTTAGCTTTTCATCTTTTTCATTAATATTGAATTTTAAATTAAAATAATTCACAACTGATATTAAACACTCCTAAATAATCTATAGAAGATTTTAAAATACTGAATAAAACAATTTGTAGTTTAATTATATTACTTTTTGGTACATATCATTCCTTATTATCTTACTGTCCTTGATTGAAAGGAAGGTAAATATAAATGTTGGGTTATCACTGTAATTAAGCCATAGAATTTTAAACACCTTTTTTTTGGAAACAAAACATGTATTTTAATATTTATAACATCACAGTTTTTTGTTAGCTCTGAGTAGAGAAAACATAACAGATAACAAAAACAAGACAGTGGCCAGAGTTTTTGTCCTACTTGTCTAACAGGTTAGTAAGTAATACACCAGAGCACGAAAATGACCAGTAATTCAAGAATAAATCAGACAAAGTAGTTTGTTGTATTTTTAACGACAGAAGGCTGGTCAATAGCTGTACTCAATTTGCCGTCGTTTCCCCGTGGAAAGCTCAGTTGTTAGCTCTAGGATAGGCTCAGTCAGTGGATTCTTTTTGACTAAAAGAAATGATCCATGGGTGGTCCCCCGGGGAGTCAAGTCATGAGAAAATGCAGGCAGCCTTTCATGCAGTACAGCACAGCCAGGGAAGTAAGACTCTGACCTACTTGAGGTAGAGTTTCAAAGACTGTGCTGTTGGAGCTCTTTGTAAAAAAAGAAAAAAAATCAATTCACATTATCAAACGAAAGCTGAAAATGATAGCAAAAGGCTGTTTTTATTTTTTAAAAAAACTTTTTTCTATTATAACACATTGTTAGAAGTGCTTGAAATTGGCCTCAATTAATATTAAAACACATATTTAAGTCAACGAGAATTATACTTTGTAAGTTTGCCACTGTGTGGGTACCCTTGGTCATCTCCTCAGAAAACAATTTGAGACGTGGGGAAGACACGCAGACTTGGGTGAGAAAAGCTAAAACACGCATTCATTAATAGTATGTGACCCGATTTCAAAAAAAGGATGCAGCACCTGGTGATCCAGATATATGTGCTGCTGAGACACAGACACCACAAATAATTCTTCCCAGCAATAAATAATTGCTCAAAATCAAATTCTACAATTAGGCAAATAATATTGAAGAGAAATGCCCTCATAGACAGCATGAGAATGTTTTCTTTCATTATTATCATATTCTGCTCTATTTCTAAAAAGGAATTGAAGTGACTTACAATGAAAAGGACAGGCAAAATAAAAGCATAGTTGTGTTGTTATTAGTGATGGTTTTATTTTATTTTATTTCCTTTAAGGAAAGAGTGGCATATTCGAGTAAACTTTGGAGAGAATAGGCTTGCGTGTAAATCCTAGCTCTTTCCCTTACATTTGTCTTGGGAAGTTTAATTCGGTTCCTTGAACTTGGGTTCCTTAAACAAAAGCAGGCACAATAGTGGCTACCTAAGGATTGTAGCGAGGGTTACATGAGCTTAAAATAGGTAAAATCCTAGCATAACACCTGGAAGAAAGTAGGGGTTCCATAATGAACATGCCTCTCTCTCTGCTGTTCTCTTCCTAAGATGGACATTTCAAGGAAGCGTGCCCAGGCGGGCTCTTTCCTCTCTCTTCCATCAAAGCCGTATCTTTGAAGTAGCTAAGACCACAATGATTAAAGAGTGTCCAAGTTACCTATGGAAGAAATTGACATTGGCAGCATGCATATATCCAGCCACCTTTTTCTGAGCACCTACTGTGAGACACCTGGATATGAATTGTGGAGGATATGAGAGGCAGTTGGAATGTCCCGGTCAGCAGGAACGACCTTTGCTCCTTGGGAAAAGGAATTTAAAAAAAAAAAAAAAAATCAAACCCTCAGTTTCCTTCTTCCTTCCCCTTTTGAAAACTCTAAGTAGATATGTTATTAAACCCGGGAGTTGTATTCCTCCTGACTAACTGCCTTGTTGATTCTTCAGAAAGCCTGCCTGGTCTCTGGGCAGACTTGCTAGGATTTGTATGACCTCATCCATGATGGTTGAAAATATATAGAGAAGACAGATTAATTGAATGTGTAAAATCGAGTACTTCCTAGGTAATAATGACAAGTTCAACATTAAGGATCCATTGATAGGTTATGTAGGGTGCCAGAGGGGTGCTGGACTTATCAGGGGGATCACTTCATAGATTGTGTAGATGCCTGACCACTGTGCTGTACACCTGAAGCTGATGTAGAATAATATTGAATGTCAACTATAATTAAGTATATATATAGTCATGGGATGTGAAGTACAGCATAGAGAATATACTCAATGGTATAGTAACAGCTATATACGATGTCAGATGGGTAGTAGATTTGGTGGGGTTATCACTTTGTGAGGGGTATACATGTCTAATCATTATGTTGTTTTATACAACTGAAACTAATAATAAAAATTTTTTTAAAGTATCCATTGATAGCATAGTCACTTATGTGAAAAGAAACAACGCAGTGATAAAGAGCTCATCTAAAAAAAATATTCGGGACTTATAAATTCTTTTTTTAAGGAAAAACATAGGGTACTGGAAATTACCATTGAATTTCTCTTGATTGTAACATGAATTGGGGAGAAAGGGTGCTTTTACATCCCATCTAAAGCTAAGCCTCTCAAAAAAAATACTATATAAAAGTATATGAAAAATTACTCCATACTTTAGTAAGTAACTATCAATAATTTATATTGAGAGAAAAAAATTAATGTAAACAGTTAATCATTAAAATAATCATTCTCTAACAACTTTACTTATGAATTTCTTCAGTGGCTTATAAAATGAAAGCTTATCATTTTAAAAGTGTGTATAAATATTTTTACCCACTTTTGTTTAAATTATTGAAATATTCCTTATCAACTTAAATGAAAATTAGGTCTGTAGAAACACTAAGTTAAAATATATTAAAATGTGCCCTTCACTTTTTTATAGCATATAAAATTTTAGATAGATTGTGCAAGTTTAATTTGCAGAGGCTATAAAATTATAATGCAATAAATATAATGTACTCAAATTCTTATCAATGAGGGTTTTTTGTTGCTTGTATATATTTTAATCCTATTACTATATACAGCTTGTATCAAAGGTTAAGATTCATCCACGAATTAATGTAATCATTCATCATTCCAGAATACTGATTGAACAGTTGACATAGGCCTGGCATTATGCTAAGGCTGCATATGAACAGATGAATAAAACTCAGGCCTCACCCCTGCGGCACTCGTAGTCTATTGGGGGAGAGACACAGACACTTGACAATGTGGCATAATAATAAAGAGACGTACATATTCCCTGTGAACAGAGAGAAAGGAGGAACTAATTATGGTCAGAGGAGAAGTGAATTGTTTCAATCAGAGGGCAATATTTGAGCAGACTCTTGGAAAAAAAAGTTGAGTTCCCCTAGAGAAGAGACGGCATTCCAGGAAGGGACTCAAGAGGGAACATGGGATGGTTCATAGTTGCAACATGGAGTCCAAGAAAAATGGCAGGAGGCAAGGACAGGGAGTAGTGGATGGTCATAAAATGTCTGAATCCAGTATACAGTGAAGAACTGGAGAAGATTCTAGAGCGCAATCAATTTGTATTCTGGAGAAATCCCTCTGATGATATTATGGGGAATAAATGTAAGAAAAAGACTGAAAGCAGAGAAAGATGTTAGGATATTATCAGAAAAGAAATAGCAAGAAAGCAAGGCTATTTATTTATTCACTTTTCATTGGTTCAACAAAAACTTGATTTCCAACAATGTGTCATGTACTGTTCTAGGTACTAGAGATTCAGCAGTGAAGAAACACACAAAAATTCCCTATGTTCCTGAATTTTTTATCCTAGGCAGGAACGATTTCCTAGGCAGAGACCCTTCCCACCTCTACCTCATTTGTTTATCCAGGGCAAGGATATTTTCTAAGTAAACCTTTGTTTCATATTTATTTTTAATAAATTAAGAATATGTGTGCATGTGTGTGTATATGTATATATAGAGATAGATGATAGATAGATGATAGATATAACGTATCCATATATGTATATATGCATGTATACATAGTATGTATATTTTTAAACCTTTTGTAGCATGAGTATACTTTTAGAAAAAATATTGAATTTGTTTTAGTAGGTATTAAATGCCTGTTACATAGCATTCATATTCAAAATTTAAAAGATACCTAAGAGGATATAGTAAAAATGAACATTAAGCCATTTTCCCACCTTGATCCCCTAGCCACCAGTTTGTCTTCCTAGAGGTAACCACTATTTTCAGGATTTTTGTGTTTCTTTATAGAGATGTTTTATACAAGTTCTATTATTAGTGTTCTCTTCCTTATAGATGCAATATTTTTGACTGTGTTACATAATTATGCATTAGCATCGATGGAACTACCTTTTCAGTGGCTGCAGTGTTCCATAGTACTGTAATTCATTCAGCTAGTCCCCCACGGATACACCGTTAGACTGTTTCTCATCATGAGCTATTTCATCAATGTCGCAGTGAATATTCTTGTCCATCTCTCCTTATTAACTTTCCTCTCCCCCACTCTCCAAAGTGCTCATCGTCATCTAATATCCTATGTATTTCCTTACATGTTTCATTGTCAATCCCCACCCCACCCTGCACTAGTATGTTAGCTCCAAAAGGTGGAGATTTTCCTTTGGTTTGTTTCCTGCTATAATCCTAGCTCCTAGAAAAAATATTCAATGACTAGTTATTGAACGGAAGAATTTTGCACATGTTTAACAATCTAGGAAAAAATAATAGAAGTAGCATTACTAGCTCAAGAGGAATCTGTTTTTGTAATTTTGGCAAATATTGCCAAACTTGATCTTTATGGCTATCTCAACCTTGGCACTGTTGACCCTTTGGGCTTGATAACTCTTTGTTGTGGAGGGCTGTGCCTTGTATGCTGTTTACAACATCCCAGGCCTCTAGCCACTAGAAGCTACTAACATCCCCCAGTTGTGACAACCAAAAATGTCTTTAGACGTCACAAATGTTCCCTGTTAAGAAGCATTACTATAGATGTTCTACTGATGGAGTCTCCCACCAGTTATGACAATGACTGTTTCCTGCAGCCTTGACAGTACTTCAGAAAACATTTTGCTCTTTGAAATCTGATGGTGAAAACTAGGATCTCACAGTTTTAATTTGCATATGAAGTCTCATTGTAATCAAACTTTGGTATAATGAATCCTGGCATCGTACATTCTGGTGATGATGTTAAGTTTGGTTTTCCATTGTCAGGGGAAAGAGATGGAGTAACTGTGTGAAATCTAGAATCATCTAGGAAAAAAATACTATTTGCCCTCTTTTTTGTTGCTGTTAAAATATGGAAGTGTTACAGATCCTTTCTATCTTCATACTATCATGCCTTCATGGACTGAATCTTCTCTAGAATTATATTAATTGGTGTTAATTAATGAACAAAATTTGAAGTCAGAAAACTTGGATTTGAGTGCAGGTTTTCCTAATTACTACTTGTGTTACCTTCGGGAAGTCACATAAACTCTGAGCTGCAATTTACTCATATGAAAACTGTGGATAATAACATTTGCTCTATCTACATCACTGAGTTATTATAAGAATTAATTTTTTAGATTGTTAAGCCTTTCACAATTGCAAGGGCTTAGGATAATTATTACGAAGGTTTTATGACCCACTGCTTTATCTTATGACTCATAGTGTCCCAAGAGTTTATCTCCTGTTAGTGCTTCAATAATCCCTTCAAACTGTTCTCACTCCTTCATTTCTTAAACATAGGCATTTTGTATCTTTACCGTACCTTTGCTCCAACTCTAGTCTTAAATCATTACAGTATAATTTCCTCATAACTGAGCAAGTCCCAGATATTCTCACCATTCATTCATTCATTCACTCATTTATTCAATGTACATTAAATAAGCACCGTTATCTTCCCCCAAACTGCTTTTCCTTTCCAACAGCTCCATTTTTGTCCATGCCATCATTAATCTAGTCTCAGGGCAGGACCTTTGTAGTCATCTGCCTTGCTGTGCACCCTGTCCCCTGAATCCTGCATGCCATGACCAGACTTAGTATGATAGAGGATCACTTTTTTCAGTTCCCTCCTCCCTTTGATTATAAGCTTCTGAGAATCCCTTGTTGGTGGCCATATCAAATCCAAATAATTTCTTGCTAGCACTCCTTACTATTCTCACCAATTCAATCTTCTAACTACTTTTTCTTTCTTTGTGTAGGCTCGTTCCTGCATCTGTGTTTTTGTTCATATTGTTCTCTGCCCTAGAATTTTCTTCCTCTGTTCTTTCACCAGCACCATCTTTCAAGGCCAGTATCATTCCCATTTGTCCATGTTCTCCTTTTCTCCATATTTCAGCTTACTGTGATCTCTTTGACACTTAACTCTTATTATTGTTTGGCCAGTTTCACTTAGTGTATCATCTTGAATCTCAATCCTGGCTGAAGGTCAAAATCACCTTAGGAGGGTTTTGTTCGTTTTCTTGATCCGTAATCTCAGGACCACCCTTGGAGACTATAATTCTGGGTGGAGCTTAGTCATAGTTTTGACACTGAGTGGTCTGAACATCTTACTGGATATATTATTTCATTTTTTGCTTTCTAACTAAAAATTTTTAAGTACCTTGGTTGTAAGAATGCTAACGATTCGTGGTCAGTAATTGATTGTTTGACCGATATTTTCAATATTAAAATGTTTCTTATTCATTCTCTGCAAAGCCTATGATTTGCATTGTACCTCTTCTAATTCCAGGCTCCATGACTTTGTATAAATTACCTGTTCTCTTTTAGCCTCATGCATCTCCATATGTAAAATAAGGATAATAACATCTATGTTTCTAAACGTTATGAGTAGAGCTACTATATATACATTATTCATCATCGCTAAATAGTTGATGAATAGCTGTCATTTTTATTAGTATTAATAGTACATGTCCTCTCTGCTCTTCTGGAGATGATGGAAACCCCTTTTTCTTTCTTGCTTTAGGATTCTCTGTTTTATGACTTGATAGATTTGCTTATCTACATTATTTTTGGAATTAAGAAGACAGGACACCAAGGCTCTATCAAATCACTGTGCAATTTTTATGTCTTTTAAATCTAATTACTTTTGTTATTTCAAGCAGCAAATGAGTGTCCCATTTTTTGACCATCCATCCATTGACTGTTCCCTTGGTTCTAGGAAATATGTACCACTACAGCTTGTCATCAATAATTGTAAGCCACGAACATTGTAAATTTATGTGTACCATTCATTTCACCTGACGTTGTCAAGTGGCTGTTTCTTCCTTCTAACTGAACTGTAAGGCAATACTTTTCTTTAATTTTTTTATTGTGATAAAATACACATAATATAAAATTTAACGTCTTAACCACTTTTTAAGTATAGTGATAGTAAATACATTCACATTTTTGTGCAACCATCACCCCCATCCATCTCCAGAACTCTTCATTTTGCAAAACAGAAACTCTATTTCCATTAAACAATAACAAAGGAAGATTTTTATTTGTTAATTTAGCTCACTTTTATTTTAAAGTTTATAATATTAAGAGAAATAGCATTCTATTAAATTTAGACTAATAATATTTATTGTGTTCTTGTGAGAATTAGCAAGAAAACATGAAGTACTTTGTTTTCCACGGAAAAAGTTGTTGTGTAAATTACCTTTGTTATCTATGTTTTAAATGAGTCTTTTTCATATCTTCTTTTCTTACTAATGAAAAATTGAAACTGTGTATTTTTAAAGAAAATATAACATTATGAAAAAAAGTATTAAATAATGACTTGTCTATAAAATTACATGAAAACAATAAAAAGGGAATTAAAGTGTCCCATTGTCAACCATAAGACAGGAGAAAATGTCCAGAGCAATTAAATGAAGGAAATCCTTTCTTTAACCATGGACATTTATCCTGGGTTTTCAGTTTCAAAGCTGTAAAAATAATGGAGGCCATCCCCTCCTGCACTAGAACTAGAAACTATACAGGTTTCTTTGGAATGCCTGTTAATCACACAAACTGTTCCCATAAACTAGTCAAACCTAAAGAAACAGCATTACTAAATAGTGATATTTACAGTTCCCAAAACATTTGTAGCTGAAATTTATACAGATGTCAACAATACCAAGGGCTCGGAGTTAAAATGAAAGTATTTGAAAAATTTTGTGAATTACCCTTCTTCCAATAGATTTATGGGGTCAGACAGATGTGTGTTTGATTCTCATCTCAATTTGTACGTGGATATAGTGATACTCACTTCATCAAATTGTTGGAAGGATTAAATACACTTAGCATGCGACCTGGCACATAGTTAGTGCTTGGTACATTGTAATAATGGGACATGCTGTTTTGAGAAAACGGTGTGGGCAGAGGGATAATGCTAAAGGCAGTCTTTCTCGAGAGGCTTTATTTTCCTATCTGTGTTTTACAGTGGATTTCAAGTAGGATTTCTAAGGGGGGAAAGAGCTCTCTGGATAGATTAGTCTTGAATATCACTGACTTTGGAGTTATTCATACCTGGTTTTGTATTCCAGCTCTATCACCTGAGAGCTGGGTGATGTCAGTGAAATTACCTAACTTCTCTGACTTCAGTTTCTTTGTCAATAAAATAAAAATAAATAACAGCAGCCTCATGGGGTGGACCTGAGGATTTAATGAGATCATACATATAAAGGGCTGTTCGGTACCTTATATAAGACTCGGTCTTATTTTACTATAATATAAGACCGGGTATGATATGATATGATATGATAGTATGATATGATATGATACCAGGTCTTATATTAATTTTTGCTCCAAAAGACGCATTAGAGCTGATTGTCCAGCTAGGTCTTATTTTCGGGGAAACACAGTATTATTAGCACTCATAAGTAATAGCTGTTATTATTCTTATTCTTACTACTATATATAGTGTCTGAGGCTTCAGATTTCTTTGTATGCCTGTCATTGAATAATATGGAAGAGTCAAAATAACTACCACCCATGGGGTGGCTGGTTAGCTCAGTTGGTTAGAGGATGGTGCTCTTAACAACAAGGTTGCCAGTTCGATCCCCACATGGGCCACTCTGTGCTGCGCTCTCCACAACTAGATTGAAACAACTACTTGACTTGGAGCTGATGGGTCCTGGGAAAACACTGAAAATAAGTTAAAAGTTTTAAAAAAAAGAAAAAGAAAAAAAGAACAACAACAACTGAAACCCAGAAGTGAATTGACTTTGAAGCTAATTGACTTTGAAGCTTAAGCCTACAGGTCCTTCATTTGTACAGGACCCTTCCAAAGACTGGTACTAAATACTGTATTCTTAATTTTGTATTTTTTTTTCTTAAAGAGAGTGTCCAAAGGCTTCATGAAACCCAGATCTAGGTTTTACTACATTGAAGGTTTTGTTTTTTAACGGAAAAATTCAAAGGAAAATCTTTATAAGGAAGTCCAAAAATTTGTGCTATCTCTTGAACAAATTGATTTCTATTATATTACTATTTTAAACCCAAATTTTATAAATTATGTATTGTACATGCAACTTCAAAATGATGCTACAAGTGAAAATGGCATATTAAACAATGGAAATTGAAAACAGAGGTAACTTGAGAATGGCAGTGAAACTCCAAAGAAATGTAATCAGTGACATAGAATTGTCTAATATTTTATACTCTATTTTCTAAGCTGTTTTTCAGAAAGAAAGGAAAATAGTTTTAACAGATCAGTGAGAAAGTTAACTGATTAAACTTATTCAAAATAAATATTAGTCCTCTTCAAGTTAGAGTATGCCAAAAGCATATTGAGGCATATTCCAACAAATTATAAATTAAATGTCTATTACTCAGACATGCAATAATTAAAGCTGAGAAAATTACATATTTGAAATCAATAACACAAACTCTGCTATTATAAAAATAAGCTTCAGTCCAAAATGTATTCTTATTTAAAATTGTTAACTTCAAAACTTTGAGAAAACATTACTTCAAGATCTTTCTGATGATGTCAATAAGAGAGTTTGAATAAAACCTTAATAAAACCACTGAAAATGCCTTGTCATTTATATTACTCATCTTGGTCTTTAAAAGAATTTATTGATGGATTTTCTTAATACACCTACCTGTTTGATAGATGTGAAATGTGAAAAATAAAGTATAAAGCAGTTCAGAAAAATACTCTTGATTTACAAGTCAGGTGTTTTAAAAATGTGCGCCTTTAAAAAGTGTATATCTACTTCAAGGTAAATAAAATATACTATATATTAAAAATATTTCATTTAAAAAATATAAAATTTCAATCTTATCAAACAGATGATATTAACTGTCGTGTCCCACATGACGAGGTTTGTGGGGAGCGAAGAGGGCAGCGCAGAGTTAAGAAAGACGGTAGTCAAGAATAGAGTGCAAGCGAGGCCAAGGGACTCCAGCCTCAAGGACTGAGCCCCGAATGGACCTACGCGTAGCTTTTATTAGTTAGGTATAGAAGTAAAGGAGATAAAGCTTGTCAATCTCAAGATCTGTGAATCCCATACATTATAATAGGAAACTGATTCAAGCCAATCACCCTTGCCTGCAGGCAGCTGGACCATAAGTCTCACGATGTATGTACTTCCCCAAGGGACAAAGCATTTATGCATGTGAATAGATGGAGAGCACATCATTGAATCTCTTCCCCTGCAGGTTGTGGGAAGGAATGCAGCCACAGAGGCAGAGGCTCTCCTTAGCTGGGGGGAAGGTAGAGCGCTGTGCCCACCTGTCAACCCTGTGGATTCTCTTGTTGGTCCCCACTCCACTGCGCCTGGCTTGAGTCCTCCCCCCCGCCCCCCCCCTCCGTGGGGAATCATACTCGTCATTGGCTGACCAGCCTTCTTTCTGGGGCCAAACAGGGAGACATAAGGTGCAAGCACAAAGGTGAAGCAAAGTCCCTGAAAGGATCCGTCTCACAGACTCTTCTTTCTTTAGGGGCAGGTACGAGGAGACAGACGGGTAGGTTGCTGTGTGGCAACAATTAACTTTTTAGGAAGCCGTATCGTAGAGAAATTGAAGCACAATTAGTAACAGAAAAGATCTATTTATCAACTATGTTCCCCTAGCATGTGATAAGATACATCATTCCCATTTTACAGACAAGAAATGTAAGAAAAACCAGGATTAAATAACCCCAAGGTTGTTGGTACAACCTGGACAAGCATTCATAGGATTCTTGCTTCCAGTCTGTCTCTTCATTTTGTTAGGTCACGTCATCTCTCAGCGTTTGTAGAAAATGTCCTTGTTATTTTTATGTTTTCAGCAGATTGTGAATCTAATATACCAGCTTTACACTTTTTTGTGCTCTCCTTCCTTGAGGATACTTTCAGGAGAGAAATCAGGTACAGTTTTCTGTCTCTTCCAAATAGTTAAAAACATAAAAGATCACAGATGTAGTAAATCAGTTTAGAAGTTCGATGCCGTGATTGGGATGCCCGATTTTATTGTAATAGCCTAATCCAAAATGGTATCTGAAATGCTTACTCCTTCACAATTCTTTTCTACACTACATAACAAAGATAATCTTGGGGGAAAAGGAGATGAGACGGTTCAGACAGCTTAATGGGGCTGCCACTGTACTCGATAACCATTGTTTAGAGGAGTCTTGGATTAGCTGAAGTCTCGTGTACACCTAACATGTTGAGCACTGTCTTCTGTTGCACTTGGAAAGTCAGGATAGACGGCCCACACAAGAAATGAAAGCTCCTTTGACCGTTATAGTGGTCCATGGATAGAGACGAAGTGCCACACTAACAGAAACAGCTTACAATTTGTGGAATTGGAGTCCAAGGTGAAAAAGAAGGCTAACACTTTTTTGTGACATTCCTCTTTGCCAAGAACAGAAATTCCAAAATAATGGAATATAATATTCAGAAAGCCAAATTTATACTATGCCTGGTGCTTGTAAGAATTAGAGAAACGATCATATTGTTCAATATTTTGGCAACTATTAATAATTACAAAAGTCTCCATAACCTAGTCTAACTGAATTGCTCCCTTACAATACTTTGAACTTTATTAAGTATGTAACTCATTGACATGGTCTGTTTGAAGAAGCAA
The DNA here is from genome assembly GCF_004115265.2 of Rhinolophus ferrumequinum. NCBI lineage: Eukaryota > Metazoa > Chordata > Mammalia > Chiroptera > Rhinolophidae > Rhinolophus > Rhinolophus ferrumequinum. Next base: position 12,732,881 of record NC_046299.1, on the reverse strand, counting down.
TTTATTAGTCTAATGGTTAACACGTTAGATGAAGCTGAAAAAAATAGAAAATATTTTAATTGAAAGCAAATCCACTAAATTCTGGCACTTTTTTTTTCTGGTTTTATAAAAGACAAACACACACACACACACACACACACACAATCTCTTTTTCCCTGGACAATTTCCATACATTTTCCCTGTGAGCAAAAAGCCACAAGTCTCCCCACAGATATTTTTTTGCAAGTGGAATTGCTTTTCATTTGGCAAAAACTAAACCTGTGATTCATAGCAGCTTAGAGCACTCAAGGCCAGAGAGTACATCTCGCTTGCTTTGACTGACACTTTTGCAGGCTAACTCACACCTCCGTGACTCAGCTACATTGAGATTCATTTTGCTGTGACAGGAGAGATTTGGGGATAGGTGAAAGTACATAAAGGGACATTGTCTTGGAAATTGTGGGTAGTGATTGAGGTAAAAATCAGCCACAGCCAATAGGCAATTTCAATTGGTATTTGATTGGGAGACAACGTTTTCCTGCTACCTCCTTTATACAAAGAGCTAGCAAAAAATATTTGGAAAGACTAATTAAAGAAAACAGGAGGGAAGCAGGAAAAGAGGGTTTCCTTTGCTATGAGAAGTGAAGACGAGGTAGGGAGCAAGGGCAGGGTAGGTGGCTCTTTTTAATAGTTCTCAGCACAGGCATTAAAAGTAAATCAAGTGTGTATTTTATATTATGTAAAAGGAAAGGTGGAGAAAAATCCATCACCAAAAACATTTCCCCTAAACATTCACCGTTAGCAATTCAGTCCTCTTAGATTTCTTTATCAGGTTTGTTCATCAGTTCCCTTTAAAATTTCTAAATCCAGGAGTGAAAATCTTCCTATGTCTGGTGCTTCCTTTCCAGACTCAGTACCAGAAGAACACAAGAAAACGGCTTTGGGAGGTTGGGCCATCAAAAGAATGGGATATTTTTAAAAGATTACTCTGTCTTCATCCAGCCAACACCCCATTTTTGCTTAATATTTGGTTTGTTCTTTCTCACTGGGTTATATGGACATATGTCATCATAGATTTTATCCAGGATCAACTACATAATCTGTGGTACAAAATGACAATATAGAGCCCGTTGTTTGAAAATTGTTAAGACTTTCAAGGTGGAGAATTTCAAGCATTACAGCAGAGCATTTAACTGAGTTTGGGGCCCTTTAAGCAGCTGCACACACAGGCCACGTACCCATGGAATCAGCCCACATTTTATTCATTATAATGGTAGAAACAATGCACTCCAAGTTTGGCTAATGAAAATGTTTCATTAAAGATATCTAAATATTTTTTTAAAAGATTTTTATTGGGGAAGGGGAACAGGACTTTATTAGGGAACAGTGTGTACTTCCAGGACATTTTTTTTTTCCAAATCAAGTTGTTGTCCTTTCGATCTTAGTTGTGGAGGGCGCAGCTCAGCTCCAGGTCCAGTTGCCGTTGCTAGTTGCAAGGGGCGCAGCCCACCATCCCTTGCGGGAGTCGAACCGGCAACTTTGTGGTTGAGAGGATGCGCTCCAACCAACTGAGCCATCTAGGAGCTCAGCAGCAGCTCAGCTGAAGGTGCTGTGTTCAGTCTTAGTTGCGGGGGCACTGCCCACCATCCCTTGCAGGACTCGAAGGATTGAACTGGCAACCTTGTGGTTGAGAGCCCACTGGCCCATGTGGGAATTGAACCGGCAACCTTCGGAGTTAGGAGCATGGAACTCTAACTGCCTGAGCTACACGGGCCAGCCCCGATATCTAAATATTTGACTTGTAAATTCTCAACACTAATACCAAAAATCTGAACTCAAATTCTTTTTAGGTTAATGTGGGGATTTAGAAATCACTACATCTAACTTTTTTGTTTCTGTCTGTCTAATTTAATTTTTTTTTCTATCTATCTTACCTGCCTATCTATCTTTCTTTCATTGCCTGCCTTCTGAGGGAATGTATAGGATTTATGAGCTCCCACCTCATCATTTCAGGTTTGGGCCCTATGCCTTTACCCTTAAACCTGAGGTTCAAAAGCCCGGTCCCCACTTATCATACCTAACTCAAGCCAAGGATTGCTCTCTGTCACCTCCCAAACAGCATCCATCCTAGAGTAACCAGCCATTTTCCCATCCCCAGGTTTGAGGTTAGGATGCATGGGGATGGTATGTGGTTATGCCAAATTTATAAAGTTTAATGAAAGCTGGGGATGGTTTAAGGTAAAGTTCTCTAAGATTCCGGATAATAGGAAAGTTAAGCCTATAAGTCTTGGTTACCTAAGCTATAAAAAGCACCTCAGGGTAGAACAGATTTTATAGACCTATTCAAATTTGAGTAAACTGCTATGTAAGCCAATATTCTTTCCTTTCTAGCATATGTTTTGACTTTAATCCAATCCAACAGAATGTTTTTTTTGATTCCTCTTTTAAATTTTCTCTTTATCTTTTGTTGACATATCACTATAATTAATTGTACATTAATCTTCCCACCACCGACAGAATGCCCCAGATTATTTTTTCTTACTTTGTTTTTCAAGATCAGGTATTGCTGATAAATCTTCTGGCTTTCTAATCTTTTACTCAATTGTGTTTGGAGTAAATGAGGTCATTTTTTTGAAGTAAGGCTGTCTTTTCTTTCTCCCAGGCCCATCCCACAGGAATTGAGAAAAGTTAAATGAAGTAATGGCATTTTTATGATGTTGACTAATAGTCACATTAGCTGAGAAATGAGTAGCACTGAGATTTTGAATAATCAGCTGTTAATTTTTAATGTCACACTTTAGAAAATAATGATAAATCCTGCTTTTGATCAGAACTGACTATTAAAAACTTTTTTAAAGTAATATATATATTGAGTAACTAAATTGTTTCTAGTGCCAGTCTAAGTATATACTTCTAAAATTTTTACCTTTAACTATTTCCTTCTAAAACATACAACCATAGCTTGTCAACTTACTGGCAAGTGAATTTGAATAGTTCAGTTAAAAAAGTGTTGAATCATCTCCATATGCTTGGCCTGATTTTTAAAAACAGTATTATTATTTTACCTTTCTTTTTTTAAAAAAAAACAAACAGCTAAATAAAATAGTACTTTTTTTTTCCTCAAAGCATTGTATTCAGAGTATCTTGTTATCAATAGATTCCTTTGACTTTAGGAAATAGTATTGATAGTATTTTCTCTTCTATCAGAAAGTGTTTACCCACCAAGTATTGTTTTATAGTATTGGATTATGCTTCGGAACTGGACCTTTTTAAGATTTTATAGGCTTTCAGTGATAATCCAATATAACAAAATAAACATAAAACCAAGGCTCTATAACAAAATATGAAAAGTTGTCATGTTTGAACTTAAAAAGACAAATGTAGTGTATGGACTTCAAAATACATAAGAAATCTGGGGGAATGAGTCTAATAATATGCTTAAAGCAAAGTGTTTAAGAGGAAAAAGAAAGTGAATCCATGGAAAAGTCAAATACTCTTATGGAAGGAACTTCAGTATGCTAGAGATAACATTTAAGCAACGTTATAAGCTTTATGATTTCTTGATGGCAGTCAATTAATCTGTGATCTAGTCAGTTACCAAGCTTAATCGTGAATACAAGATAGCACATCTTTAAAATAAATGAGATAGTTCAAGAGTAAGTAGTACATTATCTAGAAAGTAAATTCAGTACTGATATCAGTCTCAAAGACCTCGCTCCAAGGCAGACCTTTGCCTTCAGTTATATAAGGCAGATGTTAATCCTGACATGGAGTGTCTGTAGCTAATAGATATTATACTCGTATATCACTACACAAGTGCCATTTGGCTTCCCTGGAAGAATATGAACTGGTGAGGGGTAAAGAAGCTTTTATAATAATGTATAGTTGGTAAAAAATCTTTTGATCAATTAAAGTTGGCTTCAAATTCTTTGGCACTCCTTTTATCAAGAGATGGGGTCTAGGTTTCCTCCTCTCGAATCTGAGTGGGAGCTATGACTGCTGAACCAATAGAATATAGTGGCAATGAAGATTTTCAGTTTAGCGTTCACATTTTAAGAGGCTGGAACCTTCCACATCTTTTGCCTTGGAATATTCACTTTTGAAACCAGGCTGCCATGTGGTAAGATAGCTCATACATCCCAACTATGGAAAGAACCACGTGGAAAGGAACTAAGGCCCCTGCTGACAGCCAATGCTGAGCTGACAGCCCATGCTGAGCTGACAGCTGAATGCTAGCCTCACCTTGCCAGGCATGTGAGTGAGTAATTGGAAGAGATCCTCAGAGATAAACCAAATTACAGATTCCGTTGCATCAGGGACTTCTGGGATGGGCTACTACATTTGCAACAGTAGTTAGCATCATAAGAATGTATGAGAGTTAAGGAACCATGAAATGAAAGAATAGAGGATTTGAGGAGACAGAGTACATCCTCAGCTTCCATCTTTTGTTTAGACATTCCTTCCCCGCCTCCCTTCCCACCCCACCCCACCCCCACCACCCCACAACAACTCTTCAGATTGGAAAACAGGACAATATCCCTTTCTACAAAGGCAGGATGAATGTGACACCCTTGGCCCTTAGAATAGTGGGTGATAGTAAGCTTATGTGTGAAAAGGCTAGAATCCTACAAATAGTGATTTCTGTTTAATGGTAAAGAAAAAGAGTATTGTAGGACTCTGGCCTTTTCATCTCATGATCACTTTTGCCAGAAAGGCTCAGTGATCTTAGTGGGATCCTCGGTTGTTCATTTCAATACGCATCCCTGTGGAGTCTGTTGAGTTTCTAACCACTGTTCATCTCTAATCACTAACAAGTAATACTCTAAATGACACTTTTTTCTTAACTCTTGCTGAAAGGGCATGAGTACAGAAGAGAAAGCTTGGGGATGGAGAATGAGACTCCGGATGCTCTAATCTGAGCTACTCAGTTACTAATAGTCCTTTGTGACCCATTTTATGGAAAAGTAATTAAGGATTTGCCCACTGTAACCCTTAAGTGAGTATAACCACTGGAAAATGCCCCGTCCCTGCTGGCATTATTGTTGCAGCAGGAGCTCTGAAGCAGGTCAATTATCTGGGAATCCTGATAAGTAAAGCCAACAGCAGCATTTTCGAAAAATAGCAGCACAGCTACCTCCACAATTATTTTCACAATTAGATAGACACTACCACAAACCTAGGTCCTGGTAGGAGTCGGCACTGAGGGAGGAGGAACATTCTGAATATGTGGGTCACGTTTGTTTACCTCAACACCATCACAAAATTCCCAGACAACTCTCAAGAAACCTTAGGAGGCAGAGAGCAGCTTAAATATGACTTCACTGGCAAATATCACCAAGCTAATCAGCTACTACAGTAGTGTGGAGTGGGTACAAAGGCTATTGTGCATATGTGCATAATAGTCAGAGATATAGGAATACTTCAGAACACAAATTGTTTTATTATTTGGGCTCTTGGATTATAACTATGATAGGAAACATCATGACATCACAGACTTTAGTTTTTCCTATGTATATATATCAAAGAACCTGGACAAAGATAGCATAAAGGGTCTACCATTGTCACACGTTAGCCTACCAGCTTGAAATTGACACAGGCAATAGAATACTTGCCTCATTTAAAGAAATGAGAGAACCAATATTTTCACATCACATTCCACATGACACAGATATATATTTTGGAAGGTATGGTAGAGAAAGTGAAGATTTGAATTGCCACGCCAAGAAAAATATTTCTGAAGAATTTTTGAAAGTCTGTGTGCTCAAGAAAAATGCCACCTGATCCAATTAAAATTCTCCAAAGAACAAATGCGCTTGTTCTTAATTATAATAACACATACTGAAAATTTTAGCAATAACATGTATTGTTGTTGAAAGCTTATCTTGTCATGTCTCAAAAAACTGGATTGATAAATGGACAAATGGACAAGATCTGTGATAAATATAACAAAATGTTAAGAGTTATAGAACCGGGGTGACAGGTATATGGAGGTTATTATATAGTTCTTCCAACTTTTCTTCATACTTGAAAATTTTCATAATGAAATGTTGCTGGGGAAAAGGTTAATCAATAGAAAAAGGAAAAATCCTTTTTCTGGTTGGGAATGCAGTCTACCTACAGACTTGAACACAGGCTTTATCGTCAGAAAGACCAAGACCATATCCCTGTTCTTCCACATACTGTCTGTGTGACCCTGGACAAATCAGTTTAATCACTAAGCTCACATTTTATCATCTAGCAAAGTAGAGTAATAATACCTACTGTATAGAGTAGATGTAAGAACATACGTGAAGTGTCTGACGCTTAGTAAACATTCAAAAAATGCAAGTAAGTTCGTAATTGTTAATAGTTTTTATGTCTATTAACTGAATAAAATATTTTTAAACACCTTAATTTTCTTTCAAAAATCTTTCTAAATTTAAAAGATTAATTTCAGTATAAGAATTGTGACTTTAATTGTGATATCAAGAAATGTAAAGTTCTTGCGAACCAAATATTTCCTATAATCTCCAAATTCAGCAGTAATTCTGTAGCTTTGAGGGACATAAATTCCATGATATTTGATGTATTTTAAGATTAATTTTACCAAATTTAAATTTAACTCTAGTTTATTAATAAGGAGATTCCCAGTATAAAATTCTAGCCAACATACTGTTTTCAACAAAACAATTCATTCAACAAAAAATAACCCTATGTTAGATGCTAGGAGGAAAAAAATGGAGCTAAATATAAGGCCTTCGTCCACAAAAGACTTTCAGTGTGGTTAGGAAGAACCATCCAGCCCTTGGGAAAAAAGAACAATGCATGAGTTAGAAACATAAGACATGAAACAAAGAAGTATATGATGAAGAACCAAATGAATAATATAGATAATATGTGCTGAGAGTTCAGAAGAGGGAAAAAATCATGATGGCCTTGACCTAAAAGTTCTGTGCCTATTTAAGCCCTTTGGAACATGAAAATAACTTATTGAGAACATGTGGTTTTGATGGAAAGACAAAACACAGTTGAATAGATTGTAATGTTCAGGACAGGCCTTTCATTGGGAATTATGAACAAGAGGAGAGAATGAGAACAGAATATTTAACAATAATCACAAGATGAATATTATCCTTCCTTCATTTCAAGAGGCATTTATTTAATGTCTAGTTCATATAAAGAATTGGGATAAGTGATGAGGGCTAATATAAATTAAATTTGGCCCTAACTTCAAGGAGGCCACAAGTGACAATAACTAGAGCTATCTATTAAATAACAAATGTGTGCCAGGCTAGTTGAAGCTTACAGTCTATTAGAAGAGCTAAGAAAAAAAAAATCTGTAATATACAAAGTATAAAATAGAAAATGCCATAAAAAAGACCAGATAAAATACTAGGTGAATTCAGAGAAGAGAGTTTTCTTGCAGTTAATACATACTGGAGATATTCATGCAGGAGGTAAAACTGAGTTGGTCTTTGAAGAAGAATGAGGAGAATGTGAACAGAGATGCAGTGAAAGAGTAAGGAAAACACTAAGAAAGAACCAAGGCACAAAAGTAAAGGACATACATGAAACAGTATGTGATTCTTTCTGGAGACTATGTGGAGAGAAGGTTGGTTGAGAGGGAGATTGAGCCAGACCACCAAGGCCTTGAATACTACGCCAAGTGTTTTGAATTTCATTCTGTTGGCAATAGGAAGCCATTAAAGGATTATGAGCTGAGGAATGAAATGTACAGACTTTTTTGTTATTTGTTTTTAATCGGGTAGCCTGTGTAGGATGAATTGGAGGAAAAGTCCAGGTGCAAAATTATCATAAAGCAATAAGAGTGTGAACCAGGGACACAGAAAGAACTATTTCCAAGATGAAAAGGACATAACCTTGCAACTGATTCAATGTCAAGACCATGCAGACAGCGTAGTGTACCAAAGTGGAGTGCAGTGGGATATTGACATTATTTAGCATTGCCAATAAATGGTGATAATAAAAAGCCTCCCCGTTTTTAGCCAGTTTTATTATTGCTCTTAAATTCTCCACAGAAAATGCCCCCTTTATTGCGTGTACCCAGGGCAGATAGCTCCCACTTGCCTCCCACCTTTGTATGCCATGGCATAGGAGGGGAGAGTCTCTTGGATTTAAGCTTAACATCCAGGAGTTTGAGGGTGCTTTTAATAGAAATAGAAATCAGAAAGATAAAAGAACAAATTTAGGAATGGGTTAAATTTTGTTCATGATGCATATGAGTTACTGGTGGAATGGCCAAGTGATGGTAGCCAGCATTAGCAATGTGAGAGTGGATGTAGCTTACCAGAGAAGTTAGGGTAGGATTTAGAGTGGGGAGTCATCTGCTTAGAGATGGCAGCGAAGGCTAGTGGAATGCCTTTAGCTTTGATGGCTGTGATATTTACAATTGAATATCTACAGTATCATCCATATATCTGGTCTCTAAAGTATATAGACCTTAAATCGATTAATACTAAGAATAGGTACAATTAGGGGCACCCGCCAGAAACCTCCATCTTGAATTGTCTTCTTTTCAGCTCCTACCAATATTACAGTTGATCATTGATACTTGAAAGCTAAGTATAAGAACGATTTTGAATGGATTCCCTTTATTTTTTCTAAATTCTATTACTGCAACTGATTTATACCTAAATAAATTTAACTTTCAGAAAATGGTTTAGATCAACTACATTGGAACTCAACTTCCTAAAGCAGTTAAGAAATTAAGACAATTTGGAATCGATGCAAGGATAGCCAAAGAGACCAATGAATAGTGTAGTAAGATATATGACAAAGGTGATATTGCATTGCAGTAGTAAAAGAACAGCCTTTTCAATAAATCATGATGGGTCAATTGTGTATCTATATAGGAAAAAAAAATATTGGGAGTCCAATCTCACACCATATACAAAACTCAAATTTAAATGGATTGCAGATCTAAAGTGTGAAAATAAAGCAATGAAGTTTTTAAACAAAAACAAGATCGTATCTTCATGACCTGGGAATATTTAGTGATTTCTTGAACATGACACAAAAATTATAGCAATAATGGAAAAATTGATATATTAAACTAGATTAAGAATCATTTCATCAAAAGAGAGCATTAAGAGACTGAAAACGTAACTAGGAATGGGACAATGTATTTACCACATAAATATCTAACAAAGGACTCATGCCTCGTTATATATAAAGAACTCCTCCAAATTAATAACAAAAGATGCAGTCAATTCACTAGACAAAAGAGCAAAACGCTTGACAGGCACTTCATAAGAGTATGTCCAAATGGACAATAAACACATGCCAAGGTGCTCAATTTCATTAGTCATCATAAAAGTGCAAATTAAATCCACAGTGCAACACCATTACATATCCACGAGAATGGCAAAAATTAAAGACAAGCATCACCAAATCTTCGCAAGGGTATGAAACAACTATAACCTGCATACATTGGTTTGGGTGTGTAAATTGGTACAACCATTTTGAAAAATTGGCTGTATATTTTAAGCTAAACATATACATACCCTTTGACCAAGCAGTTCTCCTCCCAGATACAAGCCCAACAGAAATGAGTACAAGTATTCACTGCCCTCCCCCCAAGAAAAACATGTCCAAGATTGTTCATGTTTGTTGTCAAGATTGTTTGGTTAAATCAAGATTAGAACAGATAATCTTGGCTCCAATGTCATAAATTAATTGACCATATATGCATAGGTTTATTTCTGGACTCTCTATGCTGTCCTATTGATCTGTGTGTTTTTATACCAATACCATACTGTTTTGAGTACAATAGCATTGTAATATAGTTTGAAATCAGGACGTGTGATGCCTCAAGCTTTGTTCTTTCTCAGTATTGCTTTGGCTATTCAGGGTCTTTTATGGTTCCATACAAATTTTAGGATTTTTTTTTTTTATTTCTCTGAAAAATTCCATTGGAATTTTGACAAGAATTGTATTGCATCTGTAGATTGCTTTGGATAGTATGACATTTTTAACAATATTAATTCTTCTAATTCTTAAGCACAAACTATCTTGCCATTTATTTGCATCTTCTTCAGTTTCTTTTATCAGTGTCTTATAATTTTCAGTGTACAGCTCTTTCCCCTCTTTGGTTAAATTTGTTCCTTGGTATTTTATTCTTTTTGATCCAATTATAAATGGATTGTTAAAGGATAGTCTTTTCAATAAATGGTATTGACAAAACTGGACAGCCACGTACAAAAGAATGAAACTGTATCCCTATCTTACACCATACACAGAAATCAACTCAAAATGGATTAAAGACTTGACCATAAGACCTGAAATCATAAAACTCTTAGAAGAAAATATAGGCAATAAGTTCCTTTACATCAGTATTGGCAATGATTTTTTTTAAGATTTGACACCAAAAACAAAGGCAACAAAAGCAGAAAATAAAGAAGTGAGACTACATTAAACAAAAAAGTTTCTGCACAATAAAAGAAATCAACAAAGTGAAAAGGCAGCTTATGGAATGAAGAAACTATTTGCAAATCATGTATCTGATAAAGGGTTAATATCCAAAGTATATAATGAAGTCACACAACTCAACAGGAAAATGAACAAAACAGTTCAATTTAAAAATGGGCAGAGGAACTGAATAGACAGTTTTCCAAAGAAGACATATAAATGGCTAACAGGTACATGAAAAGGTGTTGAACATCACTAATCATCAGAGAAATGCAAATGAAAACCATAATGAGATATCACCTCACACCTGCTAGAATGGCCATCATCAAAAAAACAGGAGAGAACAAGTTTTGGTGAGGATGCAAGCATAGGGAACCCTCGTGCACTGTTTGTGGGAATGTAAATTGGTGCAGCCACTGTGGAAAGTGTATGTAGGTCCCTCAAAAATTAAAAATAGAACTACCATATGATCCAGCCATCCCACTTCTGGGTATTTACCCGAAGGAAACAAAAACAGGCACTCAAAAAGATACACTCGTGTTCACCCCTATGTTCATTGCAGCATTACAATAGCCAAGATATGGAAACAATCTAAGTGTCTTTTAATGGATAGGATGTATAATGAAGACATGAGTACCTTTTTTCACTAATGATGCATGAAAGCAAAATCATCTTTGGATTTCTTTTGCTTAGTGAAAACAGGTACTAATGTAGGTCTTTCATGAAAGCAAATTGGCGTAATGCAAACTTTCAGAAAGTGGGGGTGCCAGTAAAAGGAAGCCATATGCCACACAGCCCAGATGTACCATCTCAGTGACATGCTTTATTTAACGAAGCTCTTTAGAGACTTATTGCAGGCACATCAAAGGATATACCCATATTAAGTACCCATATTAACTTGTGGATTAAAGGAATAAACGGAAAATTATCACTCCTTTAGATTCAGTTAACATTATTTTACCCCTAATATCGATTATTGTTTCAGTTCAAAGAATGATGGTGTAAAGAAGAAATGTTGATATAATCACAGTTTGCCAGTTTGCTTACTGTTGTGGTCACCTTCTCATGGCATCTGATTCCACTCGCCTGTTTATTAAGTAACTGATTCCATTCACGTGACTATAGAAGATCAAATGTCAAGTGACTAAGCTTATCCTATAGCATGGCTCTTCAATGTTTGGAAAAGCGCAAGGCGCTGTGCAGTTAAAATTGGCAGTATCGTATTTCTGATTCCATTGGTCACTCTATTAGGTCTTTTAGGAGAATCATTTTACCTTTCTGACCTTCATATTTTCATCCTATATAATAATCCTTGCCAATGACACGTCTTGAGTGGTGACTTTTAATGTAACACCAGTCATAAAAATATAATATTGTAACTATATAAAAGGGTTTCTAGCATGTTACTATTGGGACAAATCTTTTCATGACACATTAGTTTACAAATAAACAGGACAGGGATGATAAGTTATGGAGAGTGCTGGCATGTTAATTGATCAAATACATTTGTTGGAGGCAGTTTTATTAATTAGAACACATGACTTGTTCTTTTACAACAAAAGTCTCCTAATCTTACATACTGTATTTGAGGATATGCAAAGTGTTTGGTAACCTCGTCGGTATTGTTGAACATGGATTTATATTTCTCCTAAAGTGAGCAATTAGTATAATTCATTATCAACTTCAAAGTCTAATGGCTCTGTAGAGGTGATGGTGGACTCTTAGCCCCTGTCAATAGTTAAGGAACAGGATGAAAAATTAGAAGCTCTAAATTCCCGTTGCCTGTGTAATATACACACATACAGACACCCGCACACAGACATATGTTTAACTGTATGTGGAGGGCATATAATACAGAGAGAAGATAAATGTTTTTAACGTTCTAAATTAGACTGATAAAGATCCATAGGGATATGGAGCTTAGTTGTGATCTAATAAAAATAATTCAGATTTGGAGACAGAAGTATACGTTCAGGTTCCTTAGACTTACTAGCTAAATAACCATGAACTTATCATTTAGCTTTCACCTCAGCTGGCTCATTTTGAAAAATAGGACAATAATTCCTAAGTTTGTTTTACTATTAAATGTTAAAATATGTATAAATTGCCAAGTACCTGCAAATATAAGATGATATTAAGATAATCTTTGGGTTTTAACATTCAAATATAATTTTATTTAGGCTCATTTATTTAGGCTCCTCTTAATTAAGTTCCTCTTTTTTTTTTAGCTTTTATTTATTTAAGTGTGGTTTTTCTAGGACCCATCAGCTCCAAGTCAAGTCGTTGTTTTAATCTAGTTGTGGAGGGCGCAGCTCACAGTGGCCCATGCGGGGATCGAACCGGCAACCTTGTTGTTAAGGACACCGTGCTCTAACCAACTGAGCTAACTGGCCGCCCCTAGGTTCCTCTTTACTTAATTCTTATAAGTGAATTACTTACAGGAGGTAAGCAGGAATTCCTTAGACTCAGATAGTAGGGAGAGAGAGAGCGATCAAGTGATTTGGGGTCAGAACTATGTTGAAGACTTAGTTTTCTCACTTACCGTGTTTTCCCGAAAATAAGACCTAGCCGACAATCAGCTGTAATGCATCTTTTGGAGCAAAATTAATATAAGACCGGGTATTATATTATATTATGCTATGTTATGTTATGTTATGTCATGTTGTTATATTATATTATATCATATTATATTATATTATATTATATTATATTATATTATATTATATTATATTATACCCAGTCATATTATAGTAAAATAAGACCGGGTCTTATATTAATTTTTGCTCCAAAAAACACATTAGAGCTGATGGTCCGGCTAGGTCTTATTTTCGGGGAAACATGGTAGTTGCTTTGTGAGCTAAAGCAAGAGATTAACTTCTCTAAACCTTACTTTCCTTTTAAAATGGGAATAATCTACTTTATGCAGTGTTGTGAAACATAAAAGAGACTATTAATCACTACACACAGTGCCTTTTAGCTGTTAGGATTGCTAAGATTTTTATTTGTGCCACTGATAGTCCTAGATGTTGGGGATACAAGATCTAGGGAAGGACTTGGGTCCTGCTTTTAAATCCATAGACCACTGGGGGAAATTACATAAAGAGGTAATGTCATTGCAGAATCAGAAGTCCTAATAAAAGTATGCCCAAGGTGCATGGAGCAGTGGGATCAGAGAAGACTTCTAGGAAATTGTCCTAAACTCAGAGCTGACAGATGAGTAAGAAAGGTGTCAGTCGCAAGATGAGTTTTGTATTACTTTCCTAGGGCTATTTTAACAAATTACCACAATCTGGGTGACTTAAAACAACAAAAATGTATTCTCTCCCAGTTCTGGAAGCCAGAAGAATTGATTCCTTTTGGAGCCTCTACGAGAGAAACACTTTTATTCCTCTCTCCTAGCTTCTGGTAGTTACCACGAATCCTTGGCCTTCCTTAACTTGTAGCTGTACTGTGTTTCCGTGAAAATAAGACCTAGCCGGACCATCAGCTCTAATGCGTCTTTTGGAGCAAAAATTAATATAAGACTCGGTCTTATTTTACTGTAATATAAGACCAGGTATAATATTATATAATTAATATAATATAATATAATACAATATAATATAAATATAATATAATATACCAGGCCTTATATTAATTTTTGCTCCAAAAGACGCATTAGAGTCTGATGGTCCGGCTAGGTCTTATTTTCAGGGAAACACGATATCACTCCAAACTCTGCCTTGGTCTTTACATAACCTCTTCCCTGTATGTTTTCACACAGCCTTCTTATAATAAAGACACCAGTCAATGGATTTAATAAGGCTTACCTTAATACTGTATGACTTCATCTTAACTAAAAAACCATCTTTCCAAGTTTTGGAAAGAACCATCTTATCACTTTTGGGGGACGGCATGGATTTGGGGGATAATACTCAAACAGTCTAGTTGCCCTCTGCTCTCCCCAAATTCATGCATATTACATTCACCGCATCTCAATATCCGCAAAGGTCTTAACCCATTCCAGCATTAACTCTATATCAAAATTCTCATCTAAATATCAACTCAGAAAGTTCCAACTCGCATCATCTAAATCAGGTATAGGTGGGACTCTAGGTATGATCCATCCTAGGGAAAATTTTCTCTCCATCTGTGGATCTGTGAAACTAGAAAACAAATTATCTAATTCCAAAATACAATGGTGTGACAGACATAGGATAGGCATTCCCATTCCAAAAGGGAGAAGATGGAAGGAATAAGTGGATTATTGGTCCAAACAAGTCTGAAATCCAGCAGAACAAGTTCTATCAGATTTCAAGTCCTGGGAATAATCCTCTTTGGCTCAATGTTCTATATTCTAGGACCTGTGGTCACCTTCTCTGGCCTCTGCAACTGTGGCTCTGCCCTCAGAGTCATTCTTTCTTCATGTCTTCCCATCTCTGTCCCTTTTGGTCCAAGCTGGCAGTGTTTCCCTTGGTATAAAGTTCTCAAAAACTCTGTTGGTCTCTCCTGCAATACAGGGGTGTTCACGCCATCAAACAAGAGGGTCTCCATAGATCTTTCCTAGATAACCCTATCTCTGTTGCTGGCTTCTGCAAAGATTGGTTGATTGGATCCATGTATTACACACCTTCAACAAAATGTAGTTTAGCTGCATACTTTGTGTTCTCTCGCTTTCTTATCTTTTCTGTCCCGATAGGAGAGAATTTTCCAAATCATCAAGTGCTGGTTCTGTTAGGTAGAAGTTAGAAAATGTAGGAGAAGGAGGAGGTGTGGGAAGGGGTCCATAGTGCCTACAGAAAAAGCTCATAACTAGCTTTGATTAACTGCCTGCAGCCACGTATCCTTTTTTACAACAATAAATAACAAGAGGTAGTCTGGAGCAAGGTAAGGATCTGAGTCAACAGACCTCCACCCATCTTAGGACGTCATGCCCTTCATGGAAGAACAATCACCACTGTTCCTGCCAAATCAATATGTAACTCCCTCACCCCACCCAGCAAACCCTAAGTCCTTGGGAGAAGGGCTTTCTCTCTCTCTGGCCCTCAAGCTTTCTGGCCCTTGAACTCTCTGGCACTCTCTCTCTCCCTCTTCTCTTCCCTGAGAGCGTATCACTAATAAACCCTGTTTGCATTCTAATCAGCTTGCTGACCTTTGATTCTTCACTGTATGGGCAAGAAGAACCGAGACTCTGGTAACCGTTTTTTGTTTCTCAGGTTGTGTCTCAATTAATCTCTTTCCTCTCACATTTTACAATAAACAGCAAAGAGAAAACAGGCCAAACCTTCCGTGCTTTGCTTGAAAATCTCCAGTGAATTGTCTTTAATTTACCTAAGTTTTCTGCCACCTTATAACAAGGATTGCCTTTCCTCCAGTTTCCAATAACACGTTCCTTATTCTCATCTGACACCTCAGCAGAAGCACCTTTAACATTCCTATTTCTAGCAACATTCTGTTAATGACAAGATTTGTCATTCTCTGAAACAATGGAAGCTTTCTCTACAGCTCTCTTCACTTCTTTCAGAGCTCTCACCAGAATCACCTTTAATATCCACATTCTACCATTAGTCTTTTCAAGAAAATCGAGGCTTTTTCTATTATGGGACTCAAAATTCTTCCAGGCTCCGACCATCACACAAGATCAAATTCCTTGCAGATTTTTAGGTATATGTCATAACAGCACCTCACTTCCTGATACCAAAGTTTGTATCACTTTCCTAGGGCTGCCATAGCAATCACCATAGACTGGGTGGCTTAAACAAAAGGCATTTATTCTCTCACAGTTCTGGAGGGCAGAAGTCTGAAATCAAGATGTCCGCAGGCTCACGCTCCCTCTGCAGGCTCTAGTGAAGATCTTTCCTTGTCTTTCTCCTAGCTTCTGGCAACCCTCATCACTTTTTGATTTGTAGCCATTCCCATCTCTGCCTTCATCATCACATGAACTTCATCCGGCCTCTTAAAGCACACTAGTCATTGGATTTAGGGTCCATCGTAATCAAATATGACCTTCTCTTAACTAATTACATTTGCAGAGACTCTCTTCCCAAATAAGGTCGCATTCTGAGGTTCTAGGTGGACATGAATTTTGGACACATGGGACACTATTCAACTCAGTACCGTTTCTTTTAGATCCCTGATTTTCGTTCATCCTCTCTGTTGGTTGACAGTGTGGATATTAAAGTTGCTATGGTGACAATTTATTCATTTAACCTACTGCCTGCATTCTAATCCCCTGCTTCTTTTCAAACTGTTTCTTAAATGTTAAACCTTTAAACTGACAGACTGATGGCAATATTTTGAGAAATCTGAACATTATGTGTATATGGAGGTTGGAATTTTACCAAGGTGAGGTTAGAAACAGTAAAACATTGTTTTTAGTTCATTGGACTAAATTTGTCTGCCTGCTACTGACTGTGGTTAAATAATAATCTTTGTTTCTGTTCGTAGTTAATTACTTGCTCAAGTTGAAAATATCAAGGGTTCTTTAGCTGTTTCCGTCAATAGATATTTAATACATGGTCTGCCATGGTTACCCAGCCTGGGATTTGTTACTTTAACATATCAATCAATGGCAAAGTCAATGTGTAAGCTGCTAGTAATTTTGAAAATGTCTTTGTATTCAATAGTCTTGTACCTTGTTTGTAACTGAAGGTCATTCTTTACGAAAAGAATGATATCTAAGACTGTAAACTCATTGTACTTTCTAAGCTCTTGAGGGTAGAGATTTGCAACATCAATATATAGCTGAGCTTTACCTGTTGGGCTACTAAAGACTGATACTCAATGCTTTCATTATTTTCACATGATGCAGCTAATTCCAAGAATATTATTTTTTACTTGCTTGAGTCTTAGAAAATACGTATCTATTTTAACATTTGAAACCTATCAAGCAGTACTCTTTTTGTGTGGGGGGGGCGCCCCTTCTCGCCCCAGTACACTTGTTAGATTTTACTTGTCTGATCTTCATAGCCATCCATGTACTAGGGATCTTTATGTTTAGAAATTCTACCTCAGACTAGTTATAAGCTGGGGTGTAGTTTCTTGATGAACACATGCGCTAAGCTCCTATTTCTTTTTTTTTTTTCTTTTTTTTTAATTAAAATTTATTGGGGTGACAATGGTTAGTAAAATTACATAGGTTTCAGGTGTACAATTCTTTTTTTTTAATTTATTTTTAATTTATTGGGGTGACAATTGTTAGTAAAATTACATAGATTTCAGGTGTGCAATTCTGTATCACATCATCCATAAATCACACTGTGTGTTCACCACCCAGAGTCAGCTCCCCTTCCATCACCATACATTTGATCCCCCTCACCCTCATCCCCCACCCCCCAACCCCTTTACCTTCTGGTAACCACCAAATTACATTCTCCAGATTAATTTTCAAACCCGTGGCCATCCTGTGGTCACCGACTGCCCTCCAATCCCCTCACCCTCCCCCCCCCCACCCCTCCCGCCCATCTAGCAACCCTCAGTTTTTCCTCATTGTCTCCCAAACTGTTTCTGATTAGTTCATTCACTTATTCTTTTCTTTAGAATCCGCAAATAAGTGAGATCATATGGTACTTATCTTTCTCTGTCTGACTTATTTCACTTAACATAATGTTCTCTAGATCCATCCATGTTGTACTGTGGTACATTTATACAATGGAGTATTATGCAGCCATAAAGAAGAAAGAAATCTTACCATAAACTCCTATTTCATTTAGATTTTGTTGTAGGCTAAAACCCTCCTCCACCCCCCCAAAAAAAATTCCCATTCTCTTCCCTGGAACCTGTGAATGTTACCTGTTTTGGAAAAAGGGCCTTTGCATGTATGATTAGGTTAAGGATCTAAAGATGGGCGATTATCCTTGGTTATCTGGGTGGGCCCTAAATACAATCACCAGAGTCCTTATAAGAGAGAGAGAAAGGGAGATTTGACAACTAAAGAGGAAAAAGCGATGTCGCCACAGACGCAGAGATTGGAGTAATGCCAACACAAGCCAAGGAATGCCAGAAGGTGGAAGAGACAAGGAGCATATTTTCCCCTAAAGTTTCTACAAGAACTGCAGCCCTGTCAATTCCTTGGTTTCAACCCACTGGAACTGATTTCCAAGTTCTGGCCTTCAGAACCATAAGAGAATATTTTTCTGTTGTTTTAAGCTATCATATGTGGGAAATTTGTTAAGCAGCTTTAGGAAACAAATACAAGTACGTACATAGCATTTTTCCTTGGATGATATGAGACACAGCGACCAAAAATGTAGCTTACTGGATTTATATATAATAATTATTTTTTTCAGTAGTTGTATGTAAGCACATCCCCTCTGAGCTGATGCTGAGTTTTGTGTAACATCTCTTCCCTTTGACCTTAGGTGTAACACCTAATCTGGTTATCAAAAGTAACTCTGAACTTCTCTACAGAATTGTTTTCTGGAGCCAGGAGACTATTTCAGGGACATCTTTTAAAAAGAGGCACATCTGGTTATCAAAAGTAACTCTGAACTTCTCTACAGAATTGTTTTCTGGAGCCGGGAGACTATTTCAGGGACATCTTCTAAAAAGAGGCACATCTTGCCCTACCTGAATGGTATATTTCAGATTTCCAACTATATAAACAATCCATCTTCCTTTATAAAGCCTCAGGTTCAGTTTTCATTTCACGTTACAAATTACACCAAAGCTTCCTTTCTTTTTGGGTGCAAAATTGTCGGTACAACTAATTGTTCTCCGAAATGGCTAATTATATTTCTAGTTGCCTACTTGAAGGTCTAATTAGCCAATTGCATATGCTTGTGTGGGGGCAAAGGCATAATTGGCAGTCTCAAGCAGGTAATTAGGAAAGCAATTAGTAGTGCCCACAACTAATTACAAGAATGAAAATTGTACCCACAAAAATGGTACCAGTGTCTACTGGGCAGAAAACCAGTCTCTGGAAAGTAATAGGCGACTTAATACATCTGGAAATATCATAATGAGAGGCAGTGAAACAAACCATGAACTAGACCTACCTGGATCTGTAAGCAGCCTTCTCTGAGGGGGCTGTCACAGCCTTTCCACCTCTGGCAAAGGCCTGTGCTTGGGACAATTTCCCTAATGCCAATAATAGCCTGCCCCAAACTTGGACCTGAACTTATTATAGCCACGTCAGGGGCATGATGATCTTCAAAGTTCTTTTATTTCTGGAACTAACTAACATATTGTGAAATCCTTTCTGAGTAGTGATTTTTGATGATGTTGTGTTATTGGCATCTGCTTTTCACATGTTGTAAAACAAAGGATCCTATAAGGAACATCGTTTTGTTTTTGGTGGTTTTTCCACTGAACCTGACCAGCTCTTCAGGCAACAGAACTTCAGTCAGATGTTTCAGGGAATTCACCTGTTAGCAGAAAGCTTCCTGTGGTTAGCAGGTTTTGTTGTCGAGATGCGTGCAGATTTTATGTCCCATAAAATTCTGATTGTGCTCTGTGTTCTTTGTTACCTAAATCATCAACTGGTGATTCCATATAAATGGGAAGGGGTAGAAATAGGGAAATGTGTTTTCTCTGACAGCCAAGTCAAACAATTTAGCTCTCAAGTAACAAGAAAATAAAAGTTGTTGAGAAAGACGGTACCCTAAATGCCTGAAAGTATTAATCTGTCAAGAAAAACGAAAAAGCCTGAATCACTCCCTCTCCTGCCACATTTCAAAACGGATGTACTCAGCACAAATTATAGGGCGTTCGATGGTGCTGGTGATCAGATAACCCGGGGAGCCCCAGATAGCACTTAGCAGCCCCAGTGTCACTGCCAGAAGGTCTCGGCTGTGTGGGCTGTGCCCAGATAGTCGCCTGGAAATGCAAAGGACGGGGAAGGTCAAAGTCTCCAAAAATAGAACAAGTAGGCCAGAAGAATTAATGATTTAAGGAGGAAAAATGATTTACTGTCATTTTTCCCCCCTATTTTTAAGTTTCTTGGCCCTACCCCATATTCTCCCATCCTTTTGCCCAGTCCTAGTCATTTACTTTAGTCAGGACCTCCTGCCTTATGAGCTAAGAGCAAAATGTCTAAGACTATGGAAAAAATTTACCTTGAAGTAGAAGTCGAAACAAACGCAAGTCCGCTGTCACGGTTGAACAGTTTAAATGCTGCAGCACAACTGAAGATTAAAACCTGGAGAAGTGTATCCAAAATAAATACACAACCAAGAGGTTATTTTTGAAATTAGCCATGATTGAAGGCTAATACAGAAGGATTAAGGGCATTAATTACACAAGAGGTGAAGAATGAGCAGACCTTGCTTAAATGAAAATGCAGTGTAAAACAGTCTTACTAGGCAGAACATAAAGGTATTTTTATTCCAGTAAACATTTTCTTTGCTTTCATTTTCCCAAAACATATTTCAGTTGTGCATTTTTGTATATTTGTGTTTTCCAAGTGAATCTGGAGACTATAGAATATGTGGTCTGAGATGTCATCTATCCAGAGAACAATCTGACAAGGGTCACCTACCTAGCTTCTACCTAGCAGGAGACCCCGGGCACTCCCAAAGCAGCCCTGTTAGTTTCAAAAAATAAAAATAAAAAAAATTATTGTTTGAAGGAGCTTCCTTACTTTGAATTGACTTCCTCATTGTAACTTCCACCCGCTGGCCCCATTTCTGTTACCCAAAGCTGCCCCAGGAAGAGTCTGACCCTGATACAATGACAGTCTTTCAGATCTAAAAGGCCCTGTGCTACATCCTTCCTCCTGATCTCCAGTGCCTCTGCAGGCATCCCTCTTACTGTTGTATTTTAGCTAACTGTTCTGACACAGTTGTGAAATAATAGCTCAATTAAACATATTCAACGAGAGGAGTCTTAGTTTTCTGGGGATGAGGGTGGAAAAAGGAAGAGAAAATGAAATACTGACTCATTTAGCTGTAAAAACTTGTAACTTGACTTTTTAAAAAAAAACATTTAACTAAATATGTTTGTGTCAGAGAGACCTAGCCTGGATATTTTTAGAAATTCCATGCTTAACGTATTATTTCATTTGCGTTGTTAGCTATATTCTGTTTCTCCTGTCTTCTGCTACTTTTCTTTAATAAGTTTAGAGTAGAAAACAAATAAAAGGCACCTATTTTTTTTGCTCTCAGTTTGTCACTTATATTTCATGCTTCATGTAGAAACTTCATTGGTACTAAAGAAAGGAACGTTAGTCTTTCAACTGGACACATCCCTCTCACTCTGCCATCTCCCAACCAAATGCAGTTTCTGTATGATTTACATAAAATAATCTAAAGGAGTCCAAAACATCAATGAAAGTTACGAATCTGTCAGGTGACTACTAGTAACTATTTTTGTAATTTTAAGAAAAATGTATTATGACATGTGCTTGTTCCAGGGTCTTTTCACTTCCTGTTACCTCTTCCTGGAAATCTTCCCCCACCCCAAAGTTCCACATAACTTCCTCCTTCGCCTGCTTCAAGTCTTTACTTGAGTCCTTTTCAGTGAGTTCTTGTCAAGTCTGCCTATTTAAAATTATGTTTCCCGCTTCCTCATGTGCACACACTCCTAGCCACCTCCCTCCCCCGCCTTAGTTTTCTTTATGATACCCATTATCATCTTCCGTGTGCTTTTTCTCGTTTTTCTTGTGTAATATATCATTCATACAGGCCAGTGTATAAAACATGTATGTACAGTTTAGACCAAACACCTGTATAACCACCACCCAGGTTAGAGGAATAAGAAGCTCCCATGCATTCTTCCCAGAGGTAACCACTATTCTGACTTTTTGATAATCGTTCCCTTACATTTCTTTATTGTTTTAACATCTATGCCTGTATACACTAATAGTAACCCATAATTTACTTATTATAGTGAAAACTATAGACCAAGATACCTGGCATTCTTTGTACCAATGAATTCTAGACCTCTTCTAGAGCACCCCAAAACCCATAGCTCAACCAACTTGTCTCTTCCTTCACCAGCTATCTCAGCTGTATCTATTCACCTCCCAACCCCACCCAGATTTTATTCCCTAGTTTGGCATTTCTGTCAACCGCTGAGACTTACCCTTGTTGATTTTCAGATTCTTTCCCAATTCCCTGAGCAGTGTAATCTTCACTTTTGACAGGTCTAAACCAAATGATCATGGTAACCTAATTTTACTAAAACTAATTCACTCCTCAGAATCCAAAGTACCTCTTGGGCAAATAGCAGGTAACTTATTTGATTTTATTTTGTTTTTATTTCTGAAAGAAATTTAAGTGGTTATAGAGTTTCTGATATTTGTTACCCACGCCAGTAGCAGGAAAGCCCAGGCTCATCTTGACAGCCAAATTCTCTTTGTTCTCTGGCCCAATCCTCAAAGTGACTTTCCTTGGCTCAGGGCTATCACATGTACAAGGCACAATTTTCATTTTGATTTATTCCAAAGATTCTAGCAAGCATACTGCTTCATAGATGATCTCATTTTGTTTTGATAATGTGCCCAATCATTTCATACACAATCAAAATGTGTAATCAGAGGTTATGCAAATGAAACTTGCTCATCACTGGGACCTCTGCCTATTTGCAAGTGTCCTTCATCTTCATCTAGTTGAAGTTATCTATTATTCTCTTCTCCAGAGTTTTCAGTGGAACAGTGTCCACCTTGCTTTTGTACACTAGAGTCCAGAGAATAGTGCTCATTTTCTTTTTATGTTGTTAGAATTAGATATATCATTCATCCATAATCTGAGTTCTACAATAGCTGCAATCACTGTGTCACTGGCCCCTGAAATGAATTCTTAGATCCAGCAATCACTGCACTATCAACATATATTAGGTGTAGCATCTAAATCTTCTATTGAGTGTATCGCCATGTTCCCCATCCAAAGCAGGACGTGATAGTTAATACCATATACCTACACTAACTTCCCTTGTAGCATTTATCAGTGTTCTGCCTTCTCTCGACATCGGCAGCGTTTTACTAGAAACAAATGTTGTGAAGCAATAGATTATCCTTACGTAGTCTAGGAGCTTCTTTGGTAAAATGAAAAAAACGTTGAGAGTTCTGTAAGGAAAAAAAATATGTCATTTTTTGTTTAGTGTTCTTTATTAGCTTCGATATTTTTGCATTTATTTCTTCATTCAAAGAACAGGTTTTTAAGTGAGAGTTGAGATTATAATACACTCTGCTTAATAAATTGAAGGTTAAATAGGCTAAAACCCACAGAAAAACTGCACTTCAAAAAATATACTGGCAGTATCTATTTTCAGTTTCAGAAATTTACTTTGTACCAAAATCATTCTTTCCAGAGATACCACTTTTCTGTGGCTAATTCATCCAATTCTTTGGGACACTTATTACTGCCAACCGTTTAAAAATAAGTAGTATTTGGAAGAATACAGTTACAGAAATGATTATATCCATACAAGTACTAAAATTTTGAGGAGATACTTTAAAGTGGAGGCTTAAATGTTTTTCACCATTACCTCAAAATAATAATTTGACCGTTTTTGAGCGTTCTGCATTGAATTGCTTGTGAAAAGAAGGTCTTGGTGACAGCGTTCATTGAAAATAAAATACAGTTTATAAAAAAGGGAGTCATATGCTTATGCATCATCTGTACTCCACTTTTTTGTCATAAGGTTATGTTGGAAGAAGTGCCTCCTTTTATATGCCTGTCTGCAGTTCAATCATGTAATAGAGTTATCCTGCATTGGGAGAATTTTATTTAGTCTATCATCATAGAAATCGACGGTAGCTTGCCAGTGCGGCAAAGGTAAGTTTTAGAATGCTGATCATTATTATCTATGTTAAAGTGACCTCAACACTTTCCAAACATATTGGTGTAATAGCAGCTCATCTTCCATATTTTATGAGACTGCAATACACATAATACTACTATCATGAATTTTACAAAATAACTTTCAAGAAGCCGATAGCTTCACTTATTTTCGTACAAAGTGCTTAAGGACCACTTTTTTTTATTAACGAAAATACAGAAAGTAGCAAATGGAAAACAACCGTAAAGATGCCAGTCATGCATAGCTGTGATTTTAATCAGCTGGCAATTCATTCATTCATCAAATATTTATTGACTACCTACTATGTGCCACTACATCCTGTATTAGTAGAAAATGAAGGAATTTCTAAACATAAAATTAGTAAGAATGGAAATGAGGAATGACCGCTAATGGGCATGGGATTTGGGGGGGAGGTGATAAAAATGTTCTAAAATTAGATTGTAATGATGGCTGCACAACTTTGAATATACTAAAAACCACTGAATTATGCACATGCTCTTTAAATGGGTGGGTTTTATGGTGTGTGAATTATATCTCAGTAAAGCTATTTAGAAAAAAATGCTTTATTGATGGAAGTAAAAAAAAAGAAAGAAAGAATTTGATTATAACATTGCTTCGAGCCAGCGTTGACCAACTAGGCAAGTGTGCGTCCAACAGTTTATGAGGCAGTTCTGAAGAAGGCAGACCACTTGGCTTTGGGATTAGTGTCTGCTCTACTCTGGATGAGCAAGAAAGCTCAGCCCTGACAACATGATCCTTTTATTTTTTTTAGCAATCACAATTTCCAGGAAATGTACATGTTGAGAAAATTTCTTTTCTAATGCCATTTGAGAATACAGTTGCCACCTGGAACCCTCTTGTCTCCCAATAATATATCAGTGTATATTTCCTAGACATAAGAACATTCTCCTGCAAATCTACAATAGAGCCATCAAAATGAGAAGTGACATTAATGTATTACTGCCATCTAATCCTCAGACCCCATTCAAGTTTCACCAGTTGTCTCAGTCATTTATAGCAAAATCATAGCAGAAGAATCCAGTTTAGAACCATGCATTGAACTCAGTCTTCCTCAGCCTGGAATAGTTTCTCAGTCTTTCCTGGACTTCGACGAGCTTGACACTTTTGAAGAATTATTTTATAATGGCTTTTAGAATGTCCCTCAATTTGAACTTTCCCACATTTCCTCATGATCACATTCAGGTAAGATAATCTTTAGCCACAACGTTACAGAAGTGATCTTGGGTTCTTCTCATTGCATCCTGTCAAAAGGTGCACACGTTCAATTTGTCCCCTCCCTGATGATATTCATTTTCAGTCATTTGATTAAGGTGGGGTCTACAGGGTTTTTCCAATATAAAGTTACTTTTTTCCTTTTTATAATTAATAAGTGTTTTATAGAAAGTAGTTCAAAACTGCATAAATTTCACATTCACCATCAAACTGTCAACTTATTCTTTAGTTATTTATATGACACCATTTCCTATTTTATTCAGTGCCTAATAACCCATTACTGTTACTATTTTGATACATTGCCCGAGAGCCTCTGTAAGATCTCTTCTGTGTCCTTTTGACAAGTCTGCATATTCTTTGAGTACTTCCTTGCTTTCTGGCTCAACAAGATGTTCTAGTCTCATCTTGTTCTTTCTCTGCCCCAGTCATTTCTCCAAGAAGTCCTTGTTCCTTCTGGGGGCGAATGGTAGGTAGAGGTCAAGGTCTGGCATTAGGCGTGCTCTTGCCATTGAGGTGTTGCTGCACCCAGGCCGCTTGGGAGGCAGAATGAGAAAATACATGTACGCGTATATACAGGTAAATTGATTTCTCTGTGTATTGAAAACCATGAGTTTATACTAATAGCTAATTCTGGTCCAGGACCACAGGGTTCATTTCTCTCTCTCCAAATTTATAACTCCTTTCTCTAACCGGGTGGTGAACCTGGTTTCCCTTATTTGTCATATATTTACTTTTTATAAAAACAACCCCCATTTGTGTAGCCAGTCTCTCATCCTCTCCCCAGTGCAGAATCCTTTCTCCCTGCACTCAGTCTCCAACACCCATGCTGAGCTGGTTCCTGTCCCCCAGGAAGGCCCTCTGCACCCTGCCACGGCTCTTATATTCCAGCCCACTCCTAAATTTGGATGCCTCCTTCCTGTGCCCGTGCTGCAAATGCCCACGTGGAGATGTCCACCCCTACTCCCAACCCTACCCCTTACCCCCAACCCCCCCACACACACACTTCTCACTCCCCTCAGGCTCTGAGTCCCCACTTGACCGTATGCCCCCTACCCCACTGGGGCTCTGACACCCCATGCTAGGCTGCCTCGCTGTGGAGACGTCTGCATCGCTGTCCATGGGACAGCTCTACCCCAGGCCATGCTCACCTGTGCATGCCCTCTTCTCCTCACTCAGTTCTGACTCACATCTGCCCTCTTCACAGACACCTTCCTCACTCCCCTGGGACGGACGTCATGACTTCACTTTTGCCCCTCTTTTGGACACTTCCCTTGGTTCTGCCCCACCTAATGGCGTTAGAACTGACTTGTTCAGAAAGGGAAGTGAAAGGAAACAAAAAGCCAGGGGAAGGGGGAAAGCTCGCATTGTATTTTAACTTGACATGTCTGTCTCATCTACTAGACTGAAGTCTGTGGGGGAAGGAACCATGTTTTTTTACATCTTTTCATTCTCAGCTTTTATTAAAGTATCTGACACATAGAGGTAGGAAAGTAACTCAATAAATGCTTATTAAATTAACCTTATCCGAGTTGAAAGCTGAGAACTTATGTAATTCCAGGTTTTATCAGTGATTTTCTGAGGATTACTATGGAGAGGACGATGACCCTTAAGCAGTTTTGCCAGTTGTCCTCCAAAGCGGGTATTTCTGGAAGACTACAACAAAATGAACTTGTTTTTTCACAAGGGTTGAATCTTCTATCTACAATTGCTGATCATTTGAACTGATTTATTTTGAAACCATAAATTTACATAAGATACATAGCTTTTATTCTTATTAGAAGCCAAAATCACAGGTGATCAGAATTATGCCTTATTTCCTCCATTTGCCTAATACAGATAAGTGGATTTGCTTCTATAATATATATGCTCAATCTTATGGTGCATCCAAGAAACATAACACATTGAAAGAAAATGAAAATAAATGATGTTTGGAATAAAGCATTATATAGGGAAAACAAAAATACTGAGGGTTTATTCCGAACTATAAAGCCTTGATTTTCAGTTATTGGCAGGAACAAGCTTTTATTTGTTTGCATCATTCTTGGCAAATTTGTTCATTAATTCATTTTCACTAAAATGTAACACTTTTTCCTTTCTTCTGTGGACTCTCTTTTGGCCCATACAGTGCTTTTATTTGCTATTAATTTTGCACTTGGGATGCTCACCAGGCAAGTGTGAATCTTCACAAGCTCCTGGAGGCACACTTGGGTGAGGGCAGGGTCGGGGATGGGGGAAGTGCAGACACAGGGCCACCAAGTGAAGGGTTTCTTCTGCCAATTGCTGGACTGACACTGGGGTCACTCTAGCGAACAAAACAAGCTAAAAGCCCTGCATCGTGAAACTTATATTCCAGCGGAAGATACAACAAAGACGATGTGTGTGAAGTAGCTGTAGATAGCGCTAAGTCTTGTGACATAAACAAAACAGGAAAGTGAGGTTTGGAGTACTCAGTGTAGGGTGTAGGTACGGGTTGCAATTTAAAACAGGGAGGTGAGGAAAGCCTTCACTAAGAAGATGACACTCAGGCAAAGACTGAGTGAGGGAGCCAGTCGTGTGGCTATCCAGGACAAGAATGTTGCAGGCGGACGGAAGAGCACGTGCAAATTCTCTTCAGTACAATGCTACAAATATTTCAATGCATAAAGTCCAATGTTCTCAGAGTCATGTTTGACTGCTCCCCACCCCGCACCACCACCACCACCACAATTCTCTCCTCCACGTCACTTACCTTGTTTCTGGAATCTGTTCCATCTTCTCCTCTCCCCACTGAGTTATCCCAGTGGAGATTCCTGCCATCTCTCACCTATTACAAGAGGCATCTAACTCGCTTCTTCTTCAAATCTGTCTGTCCTCCCTTTAGCTGCCCATCTTCCTTCCACAGCTCATTGTGTCCTCTCACTCAGAAACCCAGCCCATGGCTTTCACACGTCATACCAAAATATGGGCATGTAGGACCATATGTTATCTCCAGAATACCAGAAGATCTGCCTTATATGCTAATCAAACTGATTATTTCCTGTTACGGAACATCACCCGCACATTTATGCCTCTGCCTTTACTCATCCTGGATATATTCTTTCAGTCTCACACCTACTGAAAACTTACTCATAATTCAAATCTCCATTCCAGTGTCACTTTCTCCCTGAACAGTTTCCCGATCTATCCAATTAAAATCATCTACTTACCTGGCTTCAGTTTTATTTAAATATCTCTCTGCCCACTGGATAATAAGCTTTCTTTAAGTCAGAGATCCTGTCCGTATTCATCTTTACATTCATAATACTTATCTGTTTGCTTTGCACAAAACATGTACTTAATGCATGTTTCTTGAATTTAACATTAATGTAATTAATATTATTGAAAAACGATAAATCCTACAATAATGCACCTGGCAATAACGCAAATTAGAATAATGTGAATTCAAACATCGAATGATTGGCAAGTGGCTCCTGTCCTCTACCTGATCCCTTTACTCTGAGCTCCTCAGGAAGAAGAGAAGGAACATGGAGGACAGGGAAAGTTTAGATAATCCGATCTCAGGAAGTAGGGAGGTGGCAGTAGGTCCCCAGCATTCTCTCAGCCCAGTCTCTTTGGAACAGGCCAATAAAATGTGCATCAACTAACCAGAAGATTTCTGGAATCACTGCTGCAGCCTCAGGTCCCAGTGTCCCCATCAGTTTTTAAGCTGGAATTGTTACCACTGGGTGGCGCCACACTTCAGTCCGGAGTAGGTGGAGTTTGGATCAAACAGACACTGAACTCCCAAATGACCTGCGGCAGAGGCTCACCTTGGTCATTTAATCTTATAATAACGTAACCTCACATTATACACAGCTAAATGTCTTCAACACCGTCTTAGTCCTTTGAGCTGCTATTCGAGTACACTGAATGCCTGATAAACAACAGGAATTTATTTCCCACAGTTCCAGTGGTGGGGAAGTCCAACATCAAGGTGAGGGCAGACTCCATGTGTGGTGAGGGCCTGCTTCCTGGTTCAAAGACAGGTATCTTACTTTCTTACTGTGTCCTCACATAGCAGAAGGGGGAGAGAGCTCTCTGTGGTCTCTGTTATAAGGGCACTCATCCCATTCGTGAGTGCCCCACCCTCATGACTTAATCGCCTCCCAGAGGCCCTACTCCTAATACTAACACCGTGGGCATTAGGATTTAACATGTGAATGGTGCTAACATTCTGTCTGCAGCAGACACCATCTGCTGCAAAGAGGGTGTGGTCCATTGCGATATTGGCAGCGTTCTACTGAATCACTGTCTAAGATCTTACTAGATACCAGCTCCTCTGCCAGGCAGATTCAGGCTTATCCTTAATCCTTGTAGGAACCTGTAAGGCACTCGGTACTGA
The DNA here is from genome assembly GCF_004115265.2 of Rhinolophus ferrumequinum. NCBI lineage: Eukaryota > Metazoa > Chordata > Mammalia > Chiroptera > Rhinolophidae > Rhinolophus > Rhinolophus ferrumequinum. The sequence continues at coordinate 12,703,183 of NC_046299.1, read as the reverse complement.
TACTTCTATTTTGTTGGTAGAGAATCTAACGCTAAGAGAAGAAAAGCCCCTGGCCCAAGATTGTACCGCTAAGTAAGTGGCAGACATAAGTAAGAATTGATTTCAAGCCTGTCTGAGCCTCATGCCATGTTTATAATGTCCTCATAAAGGAAGGAAAGAGATCAGAAAAAAAGAGTGGAGAAAGAAACAGAAAGAGTAGGGGAGAAAGACATGTCTGAAACAGAGGAGAAAAGTAAACGATGTACACACGTGTTGCCATCTCTGTTTTCTTAGCCCCAGGGCTCTGATTCGGCCCAGGAAAGAGAAGTTTCTAACTGTCCTTTTGTCCTGGTTCCTTCTCTGCTTATCTCTCACACCAGAGACTCCAACCAGGACTCTCAGGGACCGAATGTTTGTGTTTCCCCAATGTGTTGAAGCCCTAACCCCCAAATGTGATGATGGTATTAGTAGGTGTGGCCTTTGGGAGGTGATTAGGTTTAGATGAGGTCGTGAGGGTGTGGTCCTTAGGGTGGGATTAATTCCCTTACAAGAAGAGACCAGAGATCAGTGAGCCCCCCGAACCCCCACCAATGTCAGGACACAGCAAGCAGGCAGCCAGAACATGATCACGCTACACCCTCTGATTTCCCAGAACTGTGTGAAACAAACGTCTGTTGTTTAAACTACCTAATCTATGGTCTTTTTTGTCACAGCAGCTGAGCAGATTAAGACAGTGGCTTTTTATTATTTTTTAAATATGCACTTGAAAGGCCTTTTTTTTTTTGCTCAACCAGACTTGTCTCAGAGGCAGGTGCACGTTCCATTTTTCAGCTTTTGATTAAGACGGCAGACTTTTTCTCTTTCTGATCATTGTTTGCACCTGAACCCAGGGCTTGCCCATCTATCTAGTCGTGGCTGGACCTTATCTCTGGAAAGGGTAAGCCCTTCCTCTCCTACTTTAATGCCAAGTATTTTCCATTGATTAGTAGCTCGGACCTCTGGTAATAAATGCTAGGCTGGTTAACCCTATGTCTTGTCTGACTTTAAATGACTGCCTGTTTTGAACTTGAGGAAATGAGAGTCCTCTAGGAACTACAGTTTTTATGGCCACTTGGAGAACTTAAGGGGCGTAGGGTACTTGTCATGGAGGAAACAAATAAGGAAGGAAAGAGAGTAAAGATCGGTAAAAGGAAGAAATAAAACTGGTGCAGGAGGTTCTGAAATTTCAGTGAATTATTATGCTTATAATTGTATTTAATAAACCATCCTGTCCTTTATTTGCATAAGAGTGTTGGAATATTATTATCTTTGAAATGCAAATGATGTGGTTAGCCATTGTTCACTTTCTAAATTCTGGAATTATTTAACTTGTGGATGGGGTTGTTATTCACAGACTGTTTTGGTTAAGAACCAAAATGATCTATACCCACCCCGCTGTGTGTCTACATAAACATGACTTTACCTTCCAGTTTTCTGCATTAATGGGACTTTACTATTCTGTCTTTGTCCACGTGATTTTATGATTCAAAAAACGTTTGCACAGGACGATAAAAATCGCAAACAACTTTCTTGTTCCTTTCAGGAACTTTTGCAAAGCCATTGAAAGGAATATTCAACTACTCAACTTTCAATAAATAGCATCCGAAGATACACTTGATAACTCTCACCTTGTGTGTCCACCAGTCCTAAATTGTTATGTAGTAATCCTGAGCCAATTCCAGTCAAACCCTCACCTAATGAAAGTCCTGGCGTAAACTAGAACCTCCACCCTCAAATCCCCCTAAAAAAGGGAGTAAGTAAGACATGCCATCTGTCTTCTGAGAAACGACTAAAACCATGTCAGAGAGGCTATCTCCCTCATGGTGGTGAGCAGTGAACTCAACTTTGTCTTATCAACAGGATTAAAAATGCCTATTTTGTTGATATTTTAAGGGAGTCACTATTCAACATGGGACTGAGTGATTGTAGCCATTTCTCCTCAGTATTATGAAATTAAACTAAAGGTCTAATTCTGCCCAGGAAAGGGAAGCCTTGTGTCTTTATCTTATAGAATCTGTAAGCATCATGCTTTTCCGTGGAAAGAAAGTATACTGTCAGAAGCTTACGATTGTTAACACAGAAATCGGAAAAAAGAGTCATTTTTGTCACAGAAAACTTAGTGGAAAAAATACAAAATCATTATGAAAACAATTCATTTGAAGTTATATTTTGAGATTATGTTATTTTCTCTCTGGTATTCAGACATCTGAAATTCACTTTAAAATATGTTGGTGAACAATTCTCATGCTCCAGAAGTGCATTTTAGAAACAGCAATATTTCATAATAACAGTATAAAATGAAAATAATTGACTACCTCTTGCCTTGTGGGACTTGGTTTTTAATCTAAATAGATAGGAAACATAATGACATCCATCTATATGCGACATTTGTAGACTTAAGAGAAATTAAGTCACAAGCCTATAAGACTAGTTCATAAATCAGCCAATAGGTAAAATTTTTCCAGAACTATCAGGGAACTCCTACTCCTTTCCCATGTGTTACCTGTTTTATATGTCCTCTTAGAAAGGGTTCATCTCCCATTGGATGTTTGGCAAAAAGGATGTATGAAGATAGAATTTACAAGGGCTTACATTTATGTCATTTTTGACTTAACAATTGTAGAAGACTTGTTCAAAAATTACTCCTGATTTTAGTTTTCTTTGTAGTTTTTTTAAAACGCTGCTGCTATCAAGGCATAAAAGCCATACAGCCTGGAGTAGAAATGCTGTCGTGTAACCATTAAGACCACACTAAAAGGCAAAATGTTGCAGCTAAAAGTATTTTTAATGACTTGAAATTGCTTGGAGTGCTTTCTAGAAGTAAAACGATGCTGATTTATTTACCTAGTATACTTACCTAAATTAATTTGGCAGGATTACTTTGGACCTAATCCTCTTACAATGAAATTTATATGTTAATATTTTTAAATGGTGCATCATATTTTCCTGAAGGATATAATATATAGCAGTGACATGAATCTCCCAATAGTCATTAAAGAAAGAAGTGAATTAACCCATTGCTGAAGCATGAGAAAGGACTGCATTTTTACACAGACTGCACTTGCGATTTTATGTGACCTTGCAGAAAAAACATCACTCTTTAAACTGTTAATGAGAACAGAGAGAATCACATTTTATTTTTAGTTTCCCCCAATGTCTACTTTCCACTAGAAATATGGAAGGGGCTTTACTCTGGCATAATTTTTATCGTAGTGTGTTTTTTACATCTTAAATGAATGGGCTTTTTTAGACCTTTCTGGTTAAGCACAATCTCTACTACGGATTGATTCCTAATGAGATTCTCCATATAGATCATTTTTCCGTGTATTTTTTTTTCTCCTTTTATGGAAATAGTAACCATAATTACTGACTTATAAATAGACTCTCCCAAGAGCAAAGTTGGAACAGGTGTACTTAGGCATGTACATATTCCCTTATTCCGTGTTTATAACTCGTGTTTTCCGCCACTTATGGACATCTGGTCGGTACTGAGGGGCCATGGCCTCCCCAATAAGTATAAGCACAATGGGATGTATACGAACTATAAAATACATTTTTTGATAGTTAATCACTGATGTGCATTGTAAATGAATGTGTCAGGTTCATACAGCTGACATTGAATTCATCTTCACTATGTGCCAGATACTGTGCTGAGCGTGTGCTGTGGCCTGAATATTTGTGTCCTGCCGGCCAATACGTATGTTACAGCCTTAATCAATCCCCAATGGGATGGTGTTTGAAGGTAGGGCCTTTGGGAGGTAATTGAGTATTGAAGATGGAGTGAGTATGATTAGTGACCATAAGAGAAGAGACATGAGAGATGATCTCTCTCTCTCTCTCTCTCTCTCTCTCTCTCTCTGCCATGTGAGGAGACAAGGAGAAACTGGCCTTCTAGGAACTAGGAAGAGGGTCCTCCCTCACTAAGAACCGGACAACCTCCAGAACTGGGAGAAATCAATGTTTATTGTTTAAGCCATTCACTCTATGGTATTCCATTGTAGCAGCCTGAAATGACTAAAATGGCATGTCAAATAATTATCTTGTTAATTCTTACCGGAACTATGGTTATCGTTAATTTAGGAAGGAACAGAACTGAAGTTAAGTAGTGTGTCCAAGATACAAAGCAACTCAAAGGTGTCCAGGGCTGAAGCCATGTTTGTGTGTTACTCCCTAGATAGGGCGCTTAGCTACTGGTAATTATATGTATATGCTGAGTGGGTAAAGATGGAGTTCAGTGCTGTATGCCTCCAAGGAAACTAGGAAAATCTAGAAGATACTTTTCAAGGGAATACACATCCACTCCCAAACACGCCAGATCTTCCTGCTAGTGATAGAAAAGAATGCTCCGTTGTCATTCAGCCCAACGGTCCAGTGTGGCCTCATCTACAGTCCTGTTAGTCCATCCTATTCCCTCGGCAATCCCAGAAGAGGACATGCTTACGTTGTTCTTGGAAGCTTCACTCTCCTGTGAAAGCCAGTGGTGCTGTTTTCAAGATGCTGGGATGATTTTTGTTATTTTGGGTATTTTTTTTTAATAGTGTCACGATTCTTTCTTCTCTTTACATCTTGGAGTTATCTAGTTCGATAGGTCCATTCTCTCTCTCTGTTCACCCTTTATGATTCTGTAAGGTAATTTTCGTAAATACCTAAGACAATGGTTAGATAATCTGGAACTTCCTACCACTCATGTTTTAGCTTCTCTAAATCAAACATCTATTACTCAGCGTATTTTCCATCTATTTCACTCCACTGCAGCATCCCTATGGCCTCTGCTTTCCTAGAGGTGTGTTGAGAGAATATCGAGGACTTTAGTTCTATATAATATGACAGAACCAAAAAACAACTTGAACTTGACAGTGCCCTGGTTTCTCCAGCAGCAGGGAGGGGAGGATGAAACACGTATACACAGGCAGGCTGTCACTTGAAGACATAGTGGCATGTTTGTCATTTAGGGGGTTTTACAGACATGGACTCTAAAAATCATCCCAATAATATCCTTATATCATGTAAGCAAGCTGTACAATGGAATGGGTTTTCACATTCAGAAATTATGTACATTTTCTCAGCACAATCTCCACTAACGTATCACTTTATGCCACATAAAACGATAAATTACCCTGTGTGATCTAAAACCATCTGAAACATTTAAAAGTTTTATAGTACAGTATTTTCAAGTTTACTAACCATTATATAAAATTAATAAGATAGTTTATACAGTTTCTTGCTTTATTGGTTGTGGGTAATAACCTGTAGATGGGAATATAGTCGAATGATGTGACTAACTGCCTTTAAAAAAACTTATTTAAACTTGAGTAAATTATTTCAGTGTTTCTCAGATTCCTTTCCTTTCTGAAGTCTCAGAGAGGAATGGTCAGATAATATTGAGTTGCTTTATTCACTAAAAAATTTGTGGAGAATTTCTTCAAGAGAAGATGTGGATTTTAATGCATAAATTTTTTAGAAAGACTATTGAAGTTGAAATTTCATTTCAAGAGGCAGTCAGCTTTGTTTAACTCTATATTTTTAGTCTCCAAAGTTACTGAACCAGATTTTGCTTTAATTAATAACTATAGGATGTGAGGCAGTTCCAGGGCTGCCTTTTCTATTAACTTGCAATTTCCTGTAGAAAATTAATAAAATGAAAGGGGGGGTGGCCAGCAAGAATAAATATACGCTACAGTTGCAAGTCACTAAAATTCATCAGAATAAATTAAGCTGCACGGTTGGTTATTTTTTTTCATTCTTTGAAGGTTCCTAATTCTTAAGGCAAATTTGACAAAGAAACAAGGCCATCCCAAAAAGTGATCAACTTTAATATAAAAGACATTACTTAATTAATTGATTAAGATAAAACATTTTGCTAAGCAGCATAGCTTTATGGTTAAGAAATTAGATTCTAGAAACAGACTGCCTGAGTTTGAATTCTGGCTCTGCCATCTAGCAGTGGGAATTTGGACAATTATTTTAACTTTTTAAACCTCTCTATTTATCTTTAAAATGGGGATCATAATAACACCTATCTTACAGGGTTGATCTGAGGATTAAATGAGTTCATAGGTACCTGGTACATTTGACTAAGTGCTACATTTGACTACACTTAGCATTTGTTTTTTTTCTTCAATATTAAAATTTTTTTAAATCTTTTAATTTAGCTATCTCTTCCTACAAACACTCAAGCCAAATCTTTAGAAGAAAATTTTAAGTTTTTAAAATACTCCTAAAATTTGTATTGTTTTTGAGTCTTTCACCATGAATTTGCCTGCTTTTTAAGTGTTTCATCTGGAAAACCAAAAGATACATGCGGTTGTGCATACATACTTTTAAGTCGATATCACTGGGACTGAATTCCAAGTGTCTGTTCGTTTTTTTAAGTAAAAGGATTCCTCTTGCTGAGGTTCTAGAAATTCTTGAAAAATATTTGGAAGGGTATTGCCAGTTGACCAGAATATAAGAAATACAGCAGCTGGGACTTTTAATTACCAGCATTGGGGAGGGCGGCAGGCTTTCCAGTGTGGTTGTCTTTGCACATGCTCGTCCTATAATCAATATGCATTGCAATTTAAATAAAGACAAGAAAATGTAGAATTAAGGGCTATACTGCTTTGACTGTATTGTTTCTCTAGTTAACAGCATTAACAAATTTTAGTTTGGGCTTCTTTTGAACTGCATGTAAATGCCTAGTCAGTGACATACCTGAAATAGCTACTTGTTCTTATTATTATGTGCTTATGTGCTCATCTGAGCATGTCTTGTTACTTGGATTCCTTATAAAAGTTGCTTTTAATTTCCCAGTTAATTAAAGGTTTCTCTTACATATAGATGCCCTAGTTTTGAGAGTTTTTTTGCTGGATCGGGGAGGTTAGAGAGGTAATCATTCTGTCTTATATGATTTGTCTTTGCTGTATGAATTATTAAGCGATTATGTTTTATTAAGTAATAATAATGAGGGACTGAAGCAAATGTTAATAAAATGGCTAAAATAAATATTCTAACAAATTCATCTGTTTTTTTTTTCTTTCTTCCTAGCACTGATTTAAGGAAACTGTACTTGAGAAAGACATTATTTGAAAAATGTTGCTATTATGTTGTTACCATGTTAAAAATTACATTAGTGAAATTTTCAAAATGTCCTTTTCAGCATAGCACACACCTATACCAGGGCTAGGAAGAAAATTTTCCTTTTTATTGTAAGTGGAATTCCTTAGTATGAACATTCCATAATTTATCTGTTAATCGGGTTACAGACTTTTGTTGGCAGTTTGAAGCCCCTATGAATAAAGCTGCTATGAACATTTGTGTACAGGTCTTTTTTGTGGACATGTTTGCATTTCTCTTGGTTAAATCTCTACGGGTGGTATTGTACTGGTAGGTTGTATGATAAATACATGTTTAAATTTATGGGACATTAGCAAACTTCTTTTCAGAGGGGCTGCCCTGCTACACATTCCCACCAGCAATCCATGGGAGGTCTAATTTCTCCACTTTCTAACTTAATTGTAGCCATTCGTGGGGTATCTTATTGTGATTTGGTTTTCCGTTTCCTTGATGACTACTGGTGTTGAGTATCTTTTCATTTGCTTATTGGCCATTTGTATAATTATTTTGGTAAAGTGTGTACTCACATCTTTTGCCCAATTTTAATGGGGGTATTTGTCTTGCTATTAAGTTATAAGATTGTGAGACTTTTAAATATACATTTTGAATACAAGTTCTTTGTCACATATGTGTTTTGCAAATATTTCCTCCAAGTCTATAGCTTGCTTTTTCCTTAAGAGTGTCTTTGGAAGAGCAAGTGTTAATTTTGATGATGTTCAATTTATTGAGTTTCTTTTACTTTCTTTTATGGATCAAAATTTGATGTCAAATTTAAGAAATCTTTGCTTAACTCAAGGCCACAAAGATTTTATTTTATTTCCTTCTAGAGGTATTATGCTTTAGCTTTTGCATTTAGGTCTATATTGCACTGTGAGGTTTGTTTTGTTGGGTTTTATTTTGGTTATTTTTTGCTTGATATGTTGTGAAGTAAGGGCCAAGTTCTTATTTTTTTCATATGGATACCTAGTTGTTCCAGCACTTTTCTTGCCCCCATTGCATTACCTTGACTCCTTTGTTGCAGATCAATTGACTGCATATGCGTGTGTGTGTGTGTGTGTATACATACACATATAGATAGATATAGATAGATATAATTACATATAGTATATATATATGTAATTTTATTGATAGACTCTATTCTATTCTATTGATATATAATGTCTATCTTTATGCCAATCCCACAATTTCTTGATTATTATGGCTTTATAGTAAGTCTTAAAATGAAGTACCTATTGTGAATCCTTCAATATGTACTTCTTTTTCAAATTTATTTTGGCTCTTCTGGGTCTCTTGCATTTCCATATAAATTTTAGAACCAACTTTTCAATTTCTAATTAAAAAAAAACCATCTAGAATTATGATTGGAATTGGGTTGAATCTATGCGGAAAGTTGATATCTTAACAATCTTGTATCTTCTAAATTATAAACATGATAATATCTCCCCATTTATTTAGGTTTTCTTTAACTTCTCTCAGCAATATTTTGTATTGAAATAGTTTGTTACATTTGTACTTATTTCATTTTTAATCCTATTACAAATGGTACTTTTTTCATTTCAATTTCCAATCATATTGAATACTACAATACAATTACTTTTTGTAAACTCTGTAGGATTTTCTATGTAGAAAATCATGCCATCGGAAAATTAACTGTTTTACTTCTTACTTTCCGATCTATATGCCCATTATTTCTTTTCCTTGCCTTATTGCATTAGCTAGGATTTCTAATACACCACTGAATTGAAACTGAGAGCCAACATCCTTGCTTTATTTCAGATCTTAGGAGAAAAATTTCAAGCTTTCATCATTAAGTATGATGTTAAATTTAGGTTTTTCAAATGTTCTTGATGAGGTTTAGGAAATTTCCTTCTCTTAGTTTGCTGAGAATTATTGTCAGGATTGGATGCTGACCTTTGACAATGTTTTTCTGAAAATTTTTAGATAATCTCATGGGTTTACTTCTTCACTTTGTTAATGTGTGAAATGAAGTGGGTTGATTTTCCAGTGTTAAACTGACATTGCCATTTGGGAATTAAGCTTACTTAGTCATAACATATTATCTTTTTATATATAGCTAAATTCGATTTGCTATTCTTTTAAAGTTTTTTTGCCTCTATGTTTATGGTCCATAATTCTGATTATTTGTCATGTTTTTGTGCAATTTTGGTATCAGAGTGATGCTAGCTTCATAAAATGGGTGGGGACATATGCCCTACTGATCTATTTTCTGGAAGAGTATGTGTAGAATTGGTATTATATCATTTTCAAATGTTTGCTAGAAATTACCAACTAAAGCCATCTGGTCCCTGGGTTGTGGGGGTTTTTTTGTTTCTTGGGTTTTTTTTTGTTTTTTGAGGAGAGTTTTTTTACGAATTCTTTAATAGATTAGATTTCTTATAGGTATATGGATGTTCAGGTTATATAATTCTTCTTGAGTATGTTTTGGTAATTTGTGTTTTTCTAGGAATTTGTCATTTTATCGAAGTTGTCAAATTTGTTTGTCTTCTCTTTCATACCAAATATATGTCTTGTGTTTTTCTTGATCTGTCTTGCTAAAGATTTATCAAGATGTTTGATGTTTTCCAAGAAATAGCTTTTAGCTTTATGGATTTATTTTCTGTTTTATATGTGAATGAAATTTGTCTCTTTATTATTTCCTTCTATCTGCTTGGATTTAATTTACTACTTCTTTCCTAATATCTTAAGAGGGTAGCTTGGATCACTAATTTGAAACTTTTCTTAGTATAAGCATTTGAAGGTACATATTTCTTTTTAAACACTCTTTAGCTACATTGCACAAATTTTGACATGTTACACTTTCATTTTCATTCTATTCAAAACATTTTCTAATTTTCCTTGTGAATTCCCCTTTCATCTTTGAGTCATTTAGAAATATGTTCTTTAAATTCCAAGTACCGTATTTCCCCGAAAATAAGACCTAACCGGACAATCAGCTCTAATATGTCTTTTGGAGCAAAAATTAATGTAAGACCCAGTATTATATTGTATTGTATTATATTACATCATATCATATCACATCATGTCATATCATATCATATCATATTATACCAGGTGTTATATTATGTAAGACCAGGTATAGGATATGATATGATATGATATGATATATTATATTATATTGTATTTTTGCTCCAGAAGACCCATTAGAGTTGATTGTCCATCTAGGTCTTACTTTTGGGGAAACACAGAATTTGCATATTTTTCAGATATCTTTCTGTGGTTTGTTTTTAGTTTAATTCTGTTGTTATCAGAGAATAATTTTGTATGATTTTCATTCTTTTGAATTTATAATCGTATCCTTTATGGCTCAAAATATGACCTATCTTGGTTAATGGTCCATATACACTCGAATAGAATGTATATTCTCTTATTGTGTGGAGTTCTAGAATTGTCTATTAGGTCAGTTTCTTTGACGATATTATTCAAGTTTTCAACATCCTTAGTTCTGCTTTCTTACTGATCTGTCCTTAGTTCTATGTTCTTACTGAAAAAGAACAGTCATAATATCCAATTATACTTGTGTTCTTGTCTGTTTCTCCTTTAAATTCTATTAATTTTTGCTTCATGTATTTTGAAGCTCTGTTATTAAACATGTACACATTTAAAATTGTTATGTCATCTGATAAAATGACTTATCATTATATAATGTCATTCCCTTTTCCTGGTGATATTTTTTTTGGTCTGAAATCTACTCTTTCCACTATTAATATAGCCACTCCAGCTTTCTTTTAATTACTGTTTTCATGGAATATTTTTTTTCATCATTTTACTGTTAACCTATTTGTGCGTTTGTATTTAAAATGGGTTATTTGTAAAAAGTTATAATTAGGTCTTGCTTTTTTATCCAATGAACAATTTGACCTTTTAAATTATGTGTTTAAACCACTTACACATAATATAATTATGATTGTGGTTGAGTTAAAATCTATGACCTTATTATTTGTTTACAAGGTCCATGTTGGGGTGTTGCCCTACTTCTACAGTCTCATATGTATTTCACAACATTCCTTTTTTAGCCATTATAAACTTATTCTAATTCTTTCAATGGACCACATTTTCACAACTTCCTGACATTCCCACAAGCTTTTCTCTTTGCCTAGTTCACCCTGTCCTGTTTTAACCTGTTTCTTAATCTCACTTAACTAATTCATGCTCATCCTTCAGATTGCAGTAAAGACTGTATTCCTCTAAGAAGTTTTCTTATATTTTAAGTCTGGGATAAGTGCCTTTCCCTACCTTGCTGTACTCACCTGAGCATTTGTTCTATTAGCATTGCTTTTGTAACTTAAGCTCTGTATAGGAGTGTGCTAGAGAATGAATGAGGTCGTCTTTCTCTTTAAAAGGAGAAGCCCCACTTCTTGTAAATATATATATATATATATATATATATATATAATATATATATATATATATATATATATGTAATAAAATTGCAGTTGATATTCATTATTGTTCAGCTTCAGCTTCAGGTGTACAGTGCAGTGATCAGGCATCTATATCATCCCTGAGGTGGTCTCCCTAATGGGACAAGTGTCCATTAGGAATAGAGACAGTGGAAATATAATGGCTGTATGCAATGTCAGAGGCATAGTAGATGAGGGGAGGGGGGTTATCACTATGTGAGGAATATAAATGATAAATGTCTATTACTTTGTACACCTGCTTTGTACACCTGAATCTAATTAAAAATAAAAATGAAAATATAATTTCCCCTCAAAAAATATGTGGTTAAAATAAAAAAATTTTAAAGGAACAAAATAAAAACTAAAATGAAATAAAGTGAAAAATAAAAAATAAAAGGAGAAGCCCCTAGCCAGATTGCCAAGAGAGTCTACCACTCTCTGTCATGCTCTTGGAATCTCCTTTTGGAGTGCTGCTACGGAGTTCTTTGGCGTCTCCTGCCTGAGATCATCTCAGTTAAATTAATGATCCCTGCAGGGATGTCTTTTCCTTACATACGTTTGTTTAATTACAGTGTAGTTAGACATTTTGTTTCATTTTTCTTTTAGAGAGTGAGGCCTAAAGGAAGGTTCTCCTTAAGATAATTTCTGTTTCAATCAAGCTAAAAAAGCATGTGTATACTTTCAGAAAACTGAACCTGAGGTGTTGAAAATTCAGTGCAGTTGTTTTTCACTGACAGTGGTCTGAATATGTATCACTGGCAGAATACCAACATCTGATTTTATGCTATTGCAATAGGATAGCTGCTGGTTGTGCTTGGTACTCTCATGAAACAACATTCTTTTTGTATTAGATTATCCCAAAGCATTAAATAACCTTTTCTAAATGGATTTTTAAAATTTCCACAACAAAATTCATCACCATTAATACATCAAGATAGCAGCAATTGTAAAATGGTACTAAATAATAGATAGATAGATGCCTAAAGAACAATATGTAGTTTTAAAACATCCTTACAAGACAGATTACGGTAATAGGTATTGATGAGAAATGTAGTTTATCTATTTATAGAAAGCATAATTTTAGCAGACATTTTCAAGTATATTTTTTCTTTCTCTTAATTAACTTTATTCAGACATTTTTAGAACATCCTGTACCTACAAAATAATATTCTTTGACAACAAAATGCAATCTGAAAAGGAGAATCTTATAAGAGTTATTTATATTTTCATTTGAGCCATAATGGTGAATTTCAGTTTTATTATCTTGGTGGTAGGAAGGAGGCAGACAAGGACGAGGATGTTTTGTTTTATGGAAAGAAGAGAAAGTTATGTTCTATTTAAAAAACAAAAACAAAAAACTTAATAATATAGGTCAAAATCTAGTTCATCCCTGAACCTCACATAAATGTAACAAGTAACTTAATGATCTAATTCAGCCTTCTAAATATTTTTGTAGGGAGCAAACACGAGAATATAATTAGTGAATCACTTAATACTTTTAAAAATCCTACTTGAGACATCATAATATCAGCCATATTGGGGAAAATATCATGATGTTGATTTGGTCAGCAGTAGTAACTTTTACCTCCCCAAAATAGTTTTCAATGGAAAGACTTATTTCCAAAAAGATTTTTCAGAAGTTGTCATTGGCTAAAGAGAGGAATATTGTAGTGGTTCTTTTTTTAATTAAGACTATATGCTCATCTCAATCGTTTTAATTATTTTAACCTATCCAAAAGATCTCATTAAAGTCAAAATATAGAATTTAGTTTTTGAAAATAATTTTCTAATTTGCTGGACGCACTCCAGGAATATAGACACATGTGTTGGTGAGCTACCAGCCATGTTGAGATCCAAGTATTTAAAAGAGCAATTGGCTAACTTGACTAGGCAGACAATGTTTTCTTCTTCAGTGTGATTGTATAGTGTTCTTTAACATGCCCTTGAACTTACTACAGAGCGGTAACCCTCGGAACTCAGGAAGGCCTTTAGCCAAGAGAGTAAGATAGAAAGGAGGCAGACGAGGACGAGGATGAGGCAGCTGTGGTCCGTTTATTAGCCCAAAGCACTCATGTTCACAACAGCTGTGTCACTGTACAGCTTAGTCAGGAAGCACAAAGGAATTAGCCGTGAGACCTGGGTGTGAGTTCCAGATCTTCTACCTACTAGATATAAAATCTGAGTCAAGTTATCAAGCCTCTGTGGGCCTCAATTTCTTCATCTGTTAAAAATATGATGGTATTATCTACCTCACAGAATTACTGTGCTATCCAAATTCCATAATCCTGTGGAAAAACCTTTCCTCAAATGGCAAAGGATGGTACATATATTAATTACATATATATGTGCTGTATATTTATATAATATATATGTATTAATATATTCAGGATAGAAGAAAATCTGAGGAGCACATTTCCAGCATCATCTGCCTATATAATTCTAGTATGAATAGATGGTAACCGTTAAAACAAACCAACAAACAAATCAACACCAAAAAAAAAAAAAATTAGTCCCTAGGTCATCCCCCTGGTAGTATGAAATCCATAATCCATTTCTACACTTTTTTCAGGCTTATCTTATTCTCACTGCAAATTGAATATAATAAAAATTCACAAGCTGAAACTAGGGGCTGAAATCCTCCTAAATTGTGAGAACCCTGCATTGTAGAAAAGTACAGTTTTATTATTTGAGAGTAATAAAATTACTCTGTTCTCTGTTTATGTATTTGAATTGTAATTTGAATACCTAAAAATGAAGTTGCTATTGAATTACCCTGCCACAGATTCAGACACTCGTGTCTGTGAGTGTGTGTGAGTGTGTGTGTGTGTGTGTGTGTTAGAATATCCTGAATTCATGAGTTATTTTTAGGTCTATATTAGTTGACTGTCTTGAAGTGGAGGATGACTTCAGAATAGCAATTTTTCTTTTCTTTAACTTATCTTTTCTCTTTGTCCCATCATCAGGCAGGATTTAACACAACAAAAGCAGGTGTGCACATAAGGAGTCACGTGTACCAAGAACAAGGGGAAGTAGTGGGAGGAGCCCCTAGATCCACATCTATTTCAGAAAGGCTAGAAAATGAGAACTCTGAATAGGTGGTACACATTTTATCTTCTCGGTGATTTCTTGCCTTATAATTCTTTTAAAAATTATGTTTCAATCCCAAATTCCCCTGTAAGGGAATAAATAGGAAGCCAGGCTGATTCCACAAACCTTCATTCAGTCCTGTCTCACATAAGCATGCAGTATGGGACTAATTATGTTCTCTAGGAAACACAGGAGAAGCAGGTTCAGTGAATTACAGCCTTGGGGCTAACCAACAGAATTTTAAGCAACAAGAAACCCCTCTTCAATGTGACAATATTTGAAAATAAGAAGCATCCGTGTTATCACTCAAATTTAGTGAGCACAAACTTTAAGCACTTCCCATCTAGCTCTACCTGCCAAATTGCTAGGATTATTTGTGTCTGTGGTCACACAATATAGTCTGCCAACTGGTTTCTCACCGTCTGCCACTTTGTCTTGCAAGGGAACCCTCGCTACACTATATCACTAAATTCTTCAGGCTGTTGCCCCACATGAGTAATACTAAACAATGAGAAATCCAGTCAAACATCACAGTGGCTCATGAATCAGATTTATTGTAAGTAATTAATTCATTCAACAAATACTTCATGAGCACCTATTGTGTGCCAGACACTGGAGCACATGTAAGGATTTTTATTTGGAATCTGGAAATGTCAAATCATAGAAGCAGAAAATAGGATGATGATTACCAGGGGTGAGGAGGTGGGGGACGTAGGGAGATGATGGTCAAAAGCACAAAGTTGCAGTTATGTACGACCAATAAGTCTAGAGATGTAATGTACAACATGGTGACTATAGTGAATAATGCTGTATTGAATACTGGAAATTTGCTAAGAGTAGATTTCAGGTGCTCTCATTACACACAAAAATGATAACGGTGCACGGAGATGATACTTAGCATGACTGTGGGAATCATTTCACTATGTACAAAATATCAAATGATGTTGTACAATTTAAATATACGCAATTTTAGTTTTAAAAATTAAATAAAAATTTCAGTTCCAGATATTTCTGGCTATAATACCTGTTCCCTTTCATCTATATCATGTACCCTCACTGTGGGGCATAGGGTGGAAAATAAGTAACTGATCTGTAATATACCTTTCACTCTTCTGTCAACAATTAGAATAGAATCATGTCTAAAGTTGCTCGTGAATTATAGCAGGTATTTCCCAGGCCTGATTGTCCTATTACCGTATTTCCCCGAAAATAAGACCTAACCAGAAAATGAGCCCAAAAATGATTTTTCAGGGTGCTCTTAGTATAAGCCCTACCCCAAAAATAAGCCCCAGTTAAGATTGTCAGCCAGACGGATGCATTTAGTACGTGCGTTGCAACACACAATGGATGTATTGAATTATAAAATAATAATATTAATATATAACTAAATATAAATAAATAATATTATCGACATTAATACTTAATATAAACGATAATATAAATTATAATTAAGTATTTGTAAATACCTAAGAGGGCGCTTTTGGACGAGAGGTAAACAGATGAACTCAAGATTTATTGCCGAATGACCAGTGACCAATTGGAATACAGACACAACATTCGAATACTGTGTGCACTTGATAACAAATGGACGTGGTTGGGTCTAATATCAATCTTCATAATTCAATATGTCGTGTGTTGTAACGGACGTACTTAATGCACTGGTGTGAAATAAAGAAATGTTTTCTGAATTTTGGTGCCTGCAATTTGTCGTCGCTTTTGTGTGGACCATCCTTCTTAACTGTCATCATTTTTGTTGCCACTCCTGTCTCATAAGTCTTCAATTAACACTTGATTTAATGGTAGATTTAAAGGGAATAATATTTTCACCCCCAGACAAGAGGAGTGCAAAAAGAAAGAGCTATCCCATCGAGTACAAGAAAGGATTCGTGGCTGACTCCCAGGGCAATGGCTTTCTGTAAAGAGAAGAAGTTGAATCTCTAAGTGGTCTGAAAATGGCGAGCAGAGTACGAGAACCTCAGTCAACAGGTAGATAAGGGAAATGCTAAGAAGCACAAATGTGGATCAGGTCAGCAACCATTATTTCCTGAGCTGGAAGACATCATCTGTGAATGGATTGCTGACAGGAGCGCAAAGGCTTTGGCTGTGCGCAGGGCTGATATTCAAGCATTTGCCCTTGCTATGGCACAGTTAGAAATATCCCCAGAAGAATTCAAAGCATCACAACACTGGTTGGATGGCTTCTTTCAGCGATATGAACTGTCTCTAAAATCGACAACACTGTTTAAGGTGGAAGACACTGAAGTTATTAAACGTGCACTTGCATTCAAGTCGTTTGTTGATGGCATCGACTTTTCTAAATACCAACTCTCCAACATGATTGCTATGGATGAAACTGTAGTGTTTATGGGCCAAGGATCTCAAACGACAATTGATCAGATAGGGGTGCCTCATCAATCTACATTCCCTCCACTAGTTACAAAAGTGCACGTGTTACCTGTATTTTGGCAATTCATCTGGATGGAAAGGAAGCCCCACCTCTAATCATCACTAAGGCCAAGAAAGATAAGGTTGAACGTGTTTCAGGCATTTATGTTCTTGAAACCGAAAAAGCCTGATGCATACAAGCTGTTATAAGGAAGTGGGTCGATTTAATGCTGCCACTTGTTTTGCAAGGTGGCCAAAGAGGTCTGCTAGTCTTGGATTCAGCCAACACTCACCGCGCTAAAGACATGAAGAACTTCCTTGCAGAGAGAAGAATAGATCAAATGATGATTCCCACAGGAATGACTGCCTATCTCCAGACTCTTGACATTGCAATAAACAAGCCATTTAAGGACCGTTTGCATGTGGAAATCAGTGACTACATTGAAAAGAGAATGGAGAGAAATCAGCGTGGAAACTTTGTGAAGCCTAACCTGCAAGAGGTCATGACTTGGGTGAAGAATTCATGGGATAAAAATCACTGACAGCTGTGTTGCCAGGGTACTATGAGCAGGCTACATGGACAAGAAGTGCTCATTTAAGGAGAGCTCTATTGCTGGACATAAGAGATTGGGGCCAATGGTTCTACAGGAAATGGAGTCGCAAGAAATACAAGCTGGAATTCGGGGTTTAGACAGTTATGACGATGTTCCAGAAGAAGAGGACATGATCATATTTGAATAAATGTGGATTTTTGTACGTGAATAAATGAATAAATGTAGATTGTTCTACATGAAAAAATAAGACATCCCCTGAAAATAAGTCCTAATGTGTCTTTTGGAGCAAAAATTAATATAAGACCCGGTCTTATTTTCGAGGAAATACGGTATATCAAGTAGAAACTCTTTCTTTTACTTAACTTTTCTTTTTCCTACTGCACTACTAGATAATTTATAAGGAAATTGATTCTCTAAACAGAAATCCCAGGCCAGATTGGAAATAAAGAGCTTATAGTCCACTTTTAGATACTGTGTATTATCCTCCGCCCCTTCAGTATCCCCATGCTTCCATCTGCATGTTTCCTTGTACAGATTTGGCCCTAGAGCCAACAAAACACAGAGCGTCTCTAAGGACGTCTTTTCTAAAGCCAAGAATTTAAGCTCCATCTCCTGGTCTAATTTAAATAACCAAGAACATAAGGTTTTTTGACTCTTTGGGGAGCAAATATGATTATCCTGGACTACTATTATCTTTTAAATTTGGGGGGAAAAGTCATGAAATTATTTATGAGGTAATAATAAACATGATTTAGAGGCCTAGTGTGAATATCATGAGATTAAATTATCTGAAGCCTTTGTTTGGTTTGGCTTGTTTGGGTTTGTTTAATGGTTACCATCTATTCATACCAGAATTATGTGGGCAGGTAATTCTGGAAATGTGTTCCTCAGATTTTCTTCTGTCCTGATTATATATGTGAGCAGTCCCTGATGGGTCATCCTTTTTAAAAAAATTATATTCAGTTTATTATATTCAGTTTATTTAACCAATATTTAGTGAGCACTATGTATAAAATACAAGGCTCAAAGACAAAGATGAATAAGACACAGCATTTGACCTTAAAGTTATTACAATCTAATAAAAACAGCTATGTACATGAATTATAGAAGGGTATGAACAAAGAGTGAGCCACACGTGTGCACCCACTGATAAATACCAAGGGTGATTATACAGGTAGACCTTATTCATCTTCATTTTCCTTCTTCTACCTTTTCTATTTAATTAGGAAAATAAAAACATCTCTCATACAAGAAGGAAAAGAAAGGAAAAAGAAAAACTGCCAAGATATCTCATGAGCTGAATTTTGTAGCACTTAGCATTAAATGTCCAAGCTAAATTACCCATAAATAGTAGGGTTTTGTTTTGATTTTTAATTGAGAGATATTTAGCCCTGAGTAATAAACTTCTTCCCAAAATACAAAATCTTAGTATATAGTTTTGATTTTATGTTGTATTGTTTTCTCTTTTAATGTGCAGTGACACAAACTTGAAGTCACTGTGGCTCCGACAGAAAATTCTAGCTGTCCTTAGCCAGTGATTTATCATCATGGAGAGACTGTTTTACAACAAAATTCCAAAACAAAACTTTTCCTCCCTTACACGGTCCCCATGGTCCCCATTCTCCACTCCCTTCTCCTTTAACTGCTCCATTAGTCTGTGCAAATTGCCTTTCATTTTATTACTTTCTAGGGCTTCTAAGTGCTTGTTTAGAAACAAAATTTCTTGAGTCCAAGCTGAAGTCCAAGATTTATTTGATTCCCTTTTTTTTTCTTTCTTTTTTTTTTTTTAATAATCAGCCAATCCTTTACTCATTAGTTGCAGTTTGTGTGAATAAGAACCAGAGACATGGAGCTGGAACAGGTGGCCATTTGGTCGGTGAAGCCACGCTGTAAGCAACTGTGGGCTGCTGTGTTCCGAAACCAGCTTCAGGATAAGCAACAATTAAAGCTTGTTTGCCTCAGGATTTTAAAGTGATTTGGCTTTATTTCGATAGATAAATGCCCTGGAGTGTTGTTGTTTTTTTTTTTTTTTTTTTTAGTACTTTCATTATAACTTTTCTTCTGTATTACTTTTCCATATCTGTCTGGTCATCAGCAAGTCAGTAATATAATGCAACTCCATTTTAGTTAAAGAAACTGTTGTCCAAACAAATGTTATTGTCTAGAAACTATTGTTTGTTATGCCCTCAATAAGAGTTCTCTATATTCCTAATATTTTAAAGCCAGTGATACTATGTTTCTTTCCATCCAGCCACTTAAATTGTTCTTTCCTCACACTACCAGGAATCTCGTAATTGGCAAACCCGGTCCTTATCTTACATGACTTGGCTGTAGCTTGTTGTACTGCTAGTTATGCCTCTATTAAGTCATTCCAAAATATACATTAAGTACAGCCCTTGTGCCAGATGCCCTGCCAGTCATTGCGAAGACAAGGTGAAGAAAATAGCTGTGATTATTGCCCAGAAATGCTTATTGTCTAGTGAAGAATTCAAAGAAAACAGGCAATTACAGAAAGCAAAACTCTCTTCCCTTTAATTGCATGACTTCATTCAACCCAGATTTTCTCTCCCTTCTCAGTCCTCTGCATTTGCTGGGTGTTCTTTATGTTAAATTTTGCTGGTACTCATGCTTCCTTCCCAGGCCCTCTTTGTACTCTACCTGTTCCCTAGAGGTGATCTCATGGACTCGTCAGACTTCGACCACCTTCTGAATGCCTGTGATGCCAGTTCTCTTGATCTGCCAATAGCCTGCTAAAAACCTCCACCCGAGGGTCCCTTTGGCACCTCAAACTCAGCATGTTCAAAATCGAACTCATTCGCTTAAATATCTGTTCTTTAGAACTCTGTGTATCCCTCTACTCACACTCTTTTCCATAGTTACTAGCATCACTATCTACTTAGAGTATATTCACTACTGTTTTCTGTGAGGACAGAGAACTTTTCTTTTTTTAAATTTTTTATTAAAGTTGATTGGGGTGACAATTGTTAGTAAAGTTACATAGATTTCAGGTGTACAATTCTGTAGTACATCATCTATATATCACATTGTGTGTTCACCACCCAGAGTCAGTTCTCCTTTCATCACCATATATTTGATCCTCTTTACCCTCATCTACCACCCCCTCGCCCCTTACCCTCTGGTAACCACTAAACTATTGCTTGTGTCTATGAGTTTTTGTTTCTTCATTTGTTTGTCTTGTTCTTTTGTTGTTTTCAGTTTTGTATACCACATAGCAGTGAAATCATATGGTTCCTTACTTTTTCTGTCTGACTTATTTCGATTAGCATTATAATCTCAAGATCCATCCATGTTGTTGCAAGTGGTACTATTTCATCTTTTCTTACTGCCGAATAGTATTCCATTGTGTATATATACCACATCTTCTTTATCCAATCATCTATTGAAGGCCACTTTTGTGGCCAATATGTCTATTGGCTATTTGTATGGCCTCTTTGGAGAAATGTCTCTTCAGGTCCTTATCTTTTAATTGGATTGTTTGTTTTAGTTGTTGTTGAGTTGTATGAGGAGAACTTTTCTAACAAGTCTGTATCCCTAGTTCTTAATAAGTTTAGGCGTTCAAAATACGTGTTGAATAAAGTAAGAGGTTTTCTTAACTCAGTTCTGTCTCCCTCACCACTAATAAAATTGGTTCAAGTGATTCTTTAGTCCTGAGAATTAAATCACCAGAATTTCTCAAGTTCACCCCTTTTGTCATTATCTTCACAACAACCTACTTAGTTGAAGCCCTTTCCTTTATACTTTTAAGACACTGCTTTTCCTTTAAGACACTGTCTCTATCTGTCTCTCTCAATAGCACCCCACACACAGAAAGCACCCATGTGCTTTCTATGCCAAATTAAACTGTATTCTGTAAAATACCCAGTACAGATGCAGTTGCTTGAGATGCAGAGCCTACCACGTTCTTCCACCCCAACACACCAGCCTGTACCACTAACAAATGTATTAAACACTAACCATTGCCTCATCTTAGGAGCAGCTTTCTTTCTTCCCTTTCTATTCTTTCATTTGTAAGGTAGAATTCTATTTCCAGGAAATATTTAAATCTTAATATCTGGTTAAAGTGAGGAAGAAGACTGGGTGGGGAGGAGGCAATGAGGTTGTTTACTAGGAGATGAAACCAGAAGATTCTCTAACAGTGTTACTACAGCGCAAAATCCACAGGGGGAATTGGTCTCCAGAATACAGCCCACCTCGAGGCTGCTCTATTGTTATTTATGTAAATCCCTTTTTAAGCGTGGGTAAGATACAGCTCTTCCTCTGACCCTCATTCTGAAAATCACTGTGGTTTTAACATTGACAGAAAGTCCATATGTTATCGGAACATGATATTCATTTTCCGTTTTATCATTTCATTCTGTCACACATAAGTAAATGTCATCTTCATCAAATTCACTCTAGTACCGATTAGTAAGTTTTTGTTTCAATAGACTGTATTGATTGACTCCTCCAGCTGTGTGTATCTCCACCATTCCAGTGTTTATTGCAGGGAGCCCCAATACCTGAGTGCCCTAGAACTAGAATTCTTCTTCAGGATCCAGAAAGGAGCTAGAGCTATCTTTTGGGAAAAATACTAAGTGCTTTCTACAATACATGTTAAGGCCTTAAACTTTTATGAGTTAATAGCCAACCTCTGATTTTTTTTTTTCTAACAAAGGCAGATAGACCTGAATTCAGTCACATCCAGTTACTACAGTCTGTCAGAGGCAAAGGGTTCTAGTCCCAGTGTTTTCTCGAGCCAATCCATTCTTTATAATCTCTAGACCGCCTTCTCCAGATCCTTACCTGACAGGCAGTACAGCGTCATGGGAAGGAGTTGCGCTCTACAGTTAAGCTATTTTTGTCATGGAATAGTTTTGTCACCTTTGTCTCACCTCTCTGTGCTCCAGTTTCCTCATTCTATAAAGAGAGGGTAAAATCACTTACTTCATAGGTCATCATAAATATTAAATATGTTTATACATGTAACGTGCTTAGAAAAGTATCTAGCATGTGGTAAACCTTATGTATATTTTTGGCATTGTTAACATGCTATACCCGTACTTAAAATCTTTCTTACCCTCCTCCCTACACCTATGTCCCCTGCCCAGCCATGACTTCTCATTGCCTAAAAGATACTTAAAATTTTAAATCCTTGGCCTACAAATGACATAGAAGTCCCTTTGAGATCTGCCCACACTCTGCCTTTCCAGCCTCATCTCCCACCTTTTTCCTATTTTGATACCTGTATTTTCATCTTGTCAAAGTTGCACACCAGGTTTTCTCATGATCTCACGCACACTAATAAATGTCAGTCCTTTAAGATCCAGTTCTCGAGACAAATGCTGTTTTGTCTTGGGAGGGTCCCTAACCCTTGAACAGTTAGTCACACTGTGTAAGCTCACACAGTCTGTATTTTGTTGCATCTTGACCCTTTGTTTCCTTAGGTGTCTTTCTCACTGTAACTACTCTACCTGGTGAGCTCGGCGCTCAGTGTCTAGCGCACAAATGTTGCTCAGTAAGTTTGCTGAATGAATGAGCTATAAATAGCAATTAATGTATGTGGACCTGAGATTTTAACCTTTATTGATTTCACTTTTGTTCATTTTTTGTTACACATCTTGCAGCCTTTTGCAAGGTTGAACTAACATGAAATATACACCTATGATTTAAAACTAGTTCCTTGGAGAGCTGTTTCCTGGGGAAAGTATAGACGATCGTGTTACCCATGATTTTATCCCCACTGCATTTTCCGAATCGGGTCAGCCAATATAGTATCCCATTTATTTTCCCGGATATGTTTATCTCTGAATGTCTCTTGAGTTGCTGGACACTGGCGTCCTCTATCCAGGTATCATGCATCAAGGAGCTACATTTTATCAAAGGGGACATTTCCACAGACAGATTCATCTGTGAAACTGAGTGGGGCTGAGCATCATGGCTGCCTCTGTCTTGTGCTTGGTGATAGGACATTCACAAGCCCAATGTCAGTGCTCCAGAAAACAGTGTCCGTGCAGACCACCAAGGTCTGCAAATCTGGTAGCACAACTCCAACTCATGGGTTTATTACAGGTATAAACAAACCCATGAGGCAGGAGCCAAAGTTTTGCAGCTCAGACTCCCCAGTGTACAGGCCACATCCCTGCAAACTGTTCCAGGAGAGAGAAGTCGTAATGTTGGCCCATGTGCTGGGATTTTAAATTTTTAGACATGCTTGATTATGCCTCAGATTGTATTTCCCACATTCTGTTGCATCCGTCCGAAGCCCTCTGAGGTCAGGGGCAGGGTACTGGTAGATAGGAATGTTGATGATTATCCAAAGGAATGACTACATCATGAGCATACGGCACAATGTGGTGTGGATTTCACTTCTCTGGTGGACAAAAGAATTCCGACAACATGCTAACAGCTGTACCAAACTGCTGCCTAGGATAGATATGAAATCAGAGATGGACAGGAACTCCCTTGTCAACAGCCTGGCTCCCATGTGCCACATGTTGGCATAGGTAAGATGACAAGAGTGTTGTGTCACATACTGACACAGGGATTCAGTGAGTCATGGATGCAGTGAACAGGTAGGTGGTGAAACATGAGACTCAGACAGGCCGTAAGCAATGGTCACAGTGAAGTCATGGGGAGAACGCTCCCATGGGGCTGCTCTGATGGCACTGCCACCAGTGCTGGTCCTTGCGCGGGACCCAGGAGAAGTGGACCGCAGAGGGCTGCAGCAGCCCGGACCAAGCGGAGGGCAAGGACATCGGCAAAGGCCCCAACTCATGTGGAATGGAGGAAACGCTTCGAGAAACGCCAAGCCTGGCACGAGGCTCGGAATAGCAGACTGTGTGCAGCTGCAAAGGCTGTGTGGAAAGGCGCTGTGGAGAATGGAAATCAAGGAAACAAAGTGGAGATTCTTCATGGCTTGTCAATTATTTTCCTCCAAAGGACATTTCAATTGCAATGGAGGGTCTGAATAGACGGCTAGCTACAGTTGCAGTGTTTGCTTCTCACTCTGACACATAGCATGGTGGCAGCTGTGTACCTGCTTCTGTTGTCGTTTTCTAATTTCTCGGGGCTTTATTAATGGTTTACATTTCTCTGTGCTTTGGACAAGCTCAGATGAAAGTCATTAGATTTACCTTCCTAAATTTTATTACAATTTCACCTGTCTGTGGGGGGAGTTGTTTGCTAATCTGACCTTCACAGTAGTCTCTTAAATGCTGGCAAGTTTCACCACAATCTAGTCTGTCAACTACTAGTGAAATACATATGTACTTATCAGCCTGTGTAGGACACATGTAAGAGTTTTCAAATAAATTTAAAAGAGTGTTACTAAATTCCTGTTTTAAAAAATGTGTTGTCACATCGTTAGCCCTCTCTAAATTCCTCATGTTATTAGACCTCAAGATGCATATATGTTGACAGCATTTTGGGGGGAGAAAGGACCTTTAATTAAAGATAGAGTTCTAACCTCTGCAGATGGGCATTATTTTATGTCATCCTTTTCTTCAGTCTTCCTATCTATAGAATTTCCCTCCATAAATATCACACAAGAAGCAATAGGTGACGACTTATAAACTATTTTGAGCACGGGAGTGATGTGTCACATGGCATTTGAGGGCGGGGGGAATGCAGGAAATGACCAGACCTACAGCAAGATGGTTCTCTATCCCTACAAATGTTCCCTACTCAAGGAAAACAAGAAACCAAATTGGCAGGGGCCATAGTTGAGGGCATCAGAGGTGTTGGGAGGAGGACTGGCAATGCAGAATGTGAGAAAAAGAACAGCCCTGGCAGAGGTGGGGTTTTAATAGGGAAGAGGACAAAGAGAGGTTGTCGCCGGGGAGACATACAGGTGGACAGAGAAGAAATTTTAGGAACTAATATGCTGTATTGTATGATCAGTTTTGTGTTGATTTCCACTGTTTCAGTCTCTTCAGGAGGGTTCAGTGGGCTTCCTTTTCAAAATTTGTTCTCAAAAAAATTTTACAAGGTAAAGTACTGCTATTTGCAACAAGAGCTGAGCAGCACAGTGCTTCCCGGTTTATAGTATGCTTTTTCCCTCCTGCACCACCATATTCTTTTAAGCCAAAACAAAAGGAGGAAAAGAAAAGATAGCCGTTCCCGAGACCCTGTGTCTTACGCCGCTGAGGAATTTCACTTCAGTAGTTGCAGGGCCAGGGAATTTTTTTTCCTTTCTGGTTGTGAGGAGTCGGTAAGAGCTAAAGCAGGAAAAAAGTCAACACTAGATGGCCCTAGAAGATACACTCTTAACGGTTCAGGCTCTTGTCAGGTTACCCTGGGAATAGTTCCTCAGGCATTTACTAACACAGTGATGCCACCTTAGCCCCACTTTTCCTATACTTGACGTGACTACCGCTCCATGATTTTAGTTACCTGATAGGAATCCATCTTAGTCTATGCTGTGTGAAACAATTAATACAGGGACTGCCCCTATTCTAGGGCAAATGCAGGAAATGTTGGCTACCATTACTTTATCAGTAGACCTGCAACATAATAATCCTTGATTACTGCAAAATTCTCCTGCCCTAATACTGCTGAAGCCTGCAGCTCTCGCTGCATATGGGCAGTGCCTGGTATGTTGGAGGCTCTCGATACATATTTGGTGTGTGGACATACAAAGTGAACAAACAAAAGGCTTTTTAGTAAAAACTAGTTCACCTGGCCAAATGACCTAAGAATATGTAGGGATAGAGTTACAACCAGAATACATTCTTCTTTGCTCCTTATATTGTTGGAAGTGGTTGAAGAAAGATTTGAAGCATCTCTTATTAGGAATTCAGCAAGACCAACCTTGTCATTATATGGAACAGAACACTGAGTAATAAGAAATCTGCTGTGGCTACAGTATCTTGCACATAGGCTATGCTCAATAAACATTTATTGAATGACTGCCTTGTTATGAAGACCGTGCAGCAGTAAGCTTTAGAGGTTTTAGTCTGACCATCTGCTTGAGGGATGAATTGTGATGATGATGTTCAAACTGGGTTTGTGTTCACAAATTCCAAAAATTCAAGTGAGATAGATGCAGACCCTCTGCCAGAAAATATTGCAGTATCTGGAAATCTATGGCTTTTCAAATAAAAGGCACAGAGCAGAGGTGAGACTATTTTACACTGATGGTTTCAAGTGGAACCAGGAGTTCTTGAAAACATACTGAAGAAGCTTCCACAATTGAACTTGTCCCCTTGGGGAACCCCCACCAAAACTTCTTGGTCATTTTTCATGAAAAACTAAATGCCTTTGGCCAGGTGTGCTAGGATGGCTTCTTGACAGTTCTTCCAATGTCAGCTGATTTCTGTCCATCCGTTCTCAGTGCCTGAGTGACTTTTCCCTAGTTCATATGAAAATGTGCAGATGGAAAACGGTTCAGGATTTGCCTTCTTAATCCATGGCTGTGAGCTAACATTTAGCCTCATACGCTATCCTGTCTGTTGTACCCGTCTCCTCTCCCACATTCCTTCACAAATTGTTTGGTGAAAAAATATCAAGAAAAGAAATTTAAAAAAATAATAAATCCCCCCACCTTCCCCTTGTTTACCAAGAAACACCCCCAGATTGGTTTCTTTGTTGATGTTTACTTGTTTGTTTCCCTTTTCTTGCTGTGGGTCAGTAGCCTCTGGGAGGTTTCCCTAAGTGCCATCACTAACTGTTGGCAACTGGGAGAGCAAAAGAGTGTGAGAGACAAGGGATGCTAGTTTTTGATGCTCTCCCTTCCTTGCACCTCTTGTCCTCCTTCTTCCTTTTGCATGGTTCCTTCAACCTCTCAGTCTTACATCTTTCATATTCACAATCGTGTACAGAATTGTTAGAGGAGAGAGAACCTGAGATCTAGAATTTTTGTCAACAGATTTGTCACTATTCTTTCATAAATAGGAATAAGTACCTCATATATGAGTATAAATGGATGGACATGATAAAGCGCAGAACCCACGTGATCTCATAAGAAAATTCTTCCAGTAGAAAGGACAGTGGGTGAGGGCGGAGTGGGGTGCGAAGAGCAAGTACACTGAGATAGTGTGTATCTGTGTTACGACAGGCCCTGGAGTTGGTGCTGATGTGCTCACTTCTTGCACCTGCCAACATAACCCAGTGATTTGGTGTTCTCAGACGCAACTCTCAGAGCCTCGGTTTTGCCATTTATAAAGTCTGACGAGTAAAGACTCCTCTAACCATCCCCACAGAGTACCTACAAGGGTCAAGCGAGATGTGTTTCCAAGTGAGATTAAAGAATTTTGTCAACTCTTAGGAACTTAAAAAAAAAAGTTGTAGAGATTATTATCACTGAAGGAAACAGTTTAAAATTACTATCGCTGCCTGCCATTAACTAAAGGCATTAAACAACTTTACAACCAATAGCAAGAAAAACAATGGGATTGAATTCTCTGACAAATAGGAATTTCATCTTACTCATATGTTCTTCTGAGGTGATCTCAGAAAATGCATTTACAGAGATTAATAGGTTCCAACTTCCCTTTTATGAGGTAAATGAAAGAAAGGGTAAAAGCTAAAGTCATGGGAAACTTGAGGGCTCGTGGATGCTAGAATTAGAGATTAGTTTATATTTCTGTTTTTAAAAATGGTTTTTAAAACTGTTTTTAAAAAGGGAACAGGGCATGGTCCATTTTAAAATAAAATAACGCAGCAGGTGGCAGAGTTAAAATTTGTATCTAGGTAGCATTGTGTCAGAGGCTAAACTTGTAACCTCTGTCAGAGGTCCAGGTCAGAGAGTTGTCTGGGTACCAGGGTAAAGAAGGTAAGAGCATAGGATTTTCTCACAATTAGTTGGTGCTCCTGGCTTCTGTCCTGTGAGCCTCGTCTTGGTAAGGAGTTGCCAAACACCTCTTGCTTCCACCAACCCAGTTGGGGAGATTGGCTCTTATCATCAAGAATCAGAGGACAGTGCTGAAGGAAAGATAGAAAACCTCCATTTGGAGGTTTCTTCTACATTCCCTCATAACTTGACATTCTTTTCCTTTTGTCTCATTCCTTCCAGTCTCATAGAATCTCTGGATTCTGAGCCTTGGACTTTGAACGGCCATGTGTTGGGCTTTCTCTTGTGGCATCTCCTGTCTTCTAGATGCTCGTATGGAGAGAGGGCAAGAGCGTGGTTGAAGTCCTGGCTCTTCCACTTACCTTGAACAGGCAAGGGAAACATTAGGTACTAAAATATGTGTATTATTATTATGTATATCACTTCTAAATCTCAACTGGTGTTAACCATCCTCTAACTCCCTTTACTTATGCTGTCCTTTCTTGCTTCATATCTACTCCTTCTTGGTGCTTCATCTCTGCCTCTCCTCTGACCACTGACCCCTGGCTGCCCCTGCCCCAGCTCTGACAATAACGTGAATTATAGTTTCAACATACAAAGATCTATGGTTGAGAGATGCAGTTAAGTAGCAAGGTAATTCCCTTCTAAATGGAGAATGACCATCACAAGTATTTTCATGATGCAGTATTTCATTTTAGTGAGTTTTTTTTTTTTTTTTAATTCTTTCAGGACATGTAAGAAAGGAGAAAAAAGGAAATTGAAATAGCAAACTAAGAATTTATGGTGTTCAATTATAATAAGCAGGCGAGTTAAAAGTATCTTTAATTAAAGGAGGAGGAAAGGGCTAAATAATAGTACAGCTGCCATTTACCTAAAGCTTACCCTATATTGCACAATATACCAAGTACTTTATAGCAGTTATTTAGTTTACTCACTGTAAAAATCCTGTGAGTTATTGGCACTACTATTATTCCTGAAGAGACTTGGGCCTAAAAGTAACAGTCTTGTTGCCTAAGGTAACGTGTTCTGTATGTGGTAGACTCAGGATTCAAACTCAATTTTGCTATTCATACTAGAGTGTGCTGAATCTAGAACCTGCCTGCAAGAGCTTCCTTTTCAAAGCTTTTCTCACACAAAAGACACAGACAAGCTCGTGGGCTGTTCCATCAGAAATTAGAAGATTTAGACTAAATTATAAGCATAAGTTATAGTTTAGAAAAAATGGTAAGTCAAACAGACCATTAAGGAACGACAAAACAAAATAATAATAGCTAGCATTTATTCACTTGTCCTATGCCAGGTGATAGCTTAAATGCTTTAAAAGTATTAACTTATTTTCTCCTCAACAACAACTTGATGACATAGATAGTATAATTATTCCCATTTTACAGATGGGGAAACTGAGCACAGAGTTAAGAAATGTACCCAAGTTAACACAGTAGGTGGCAGAGTTAAAATTTGGATCTAGGTAGCATTGTGTCAGAGGCTAAACTTGTAACCTCTGTCCTGTACTAACTGCCCGCTTCATTTTACTCCTGTATTTAATTTAGTTGACTTCGAATATAAAACGTGCTGTCTTTTCAAGCTGTAGTGGAAAGATCTGCCTCATAGGCATCAGTGCCTGCCCTTGAACACTTGTGTTTAATATCTGGGTGATTCTCGGTGGGGATGCTAGGGAGTGAATATTTCTTATGGGATGATTCTCTACGGCTGTGCCCTGCTCAACCGGGGGAGCATTTCACTCATACATTATAATGGACTTGCCTATAACTGACCATTTCTCCATCTAGAGTTAAATCAGTCGCAGTTACTGTGCTCTCAAAAGCCAGCTGTCTGTTTCATCCTTCGATTCCCCACGTTTTTGTTCCCCTCCAAGAACTTGCTCCCCACGGTAGGCCCGATACTTGAGCTTGTCTTACTGCCATCCATTAGAAACTACACAAAATTCCTTCTTTATCCTTTTTATTGTGTTTTAGATTACGTATTTTAAACTTTCCTGTCCCTTGAGCTGTATTAGTTTAGATTTTCTAGTGTTGGGATTATACCTATATTCTTTTCTGAACTTTTTGACACCCACTTTCCTAAGTACTAGTGTACCTGTCTGAATCCGTAACACTCAGCATCTCTCCTTTCATGACTTAATTGCTTAATTATCTCAGAATTGCCTAATTAGCTCTTGATCCTCACACTCTTCCTCTTTTCTTTAGGAACTCACAGTGTCATTAGGCAAACCCGTATATTTTCTTTTCCTTTTTTTTAATTTGAATTTATTGGCATGACAATGGTTAGTAAAATCACATAGGTTTCAGGTGTACAATTCTGTAATACATCATCTATACATCACATTGTGTGCTCACCACCCAGAGTCAGTTCTCCTTCCATCACCATATATTTGACCCCCTTTACACTCTTGTACCATTCCTCCTCCCTCTTACCCTCTGGTAACCACTATTGTCTGTGTCTATGAGTTTTTGTTTCTTTATTTGTTTGTCTTGTTCCTTTGTTGCTTTCAGTTTTATTTCCCATGTATTAGTGACGTCAGATGGTTCTCGACTTTTTCTATCTAATTTCACTTAGCACAATAATCTAAAGGTCTATCTATGTTGTTGTAAATGGCACCATTTCATCTTTTCTTATGGCAGAGTAGTATTCCATTGTGTACATATACCATATCTTCTTTATCTAATCATCTATTGAAGGACACTTTGGTTGTTTCCATGTCTTGGCCACCGTAAATAAAGCTGCAATGAATATCCGAGCACATGCTCAACCTCATCAAAGAAATGCAGAAAAAAACACAATGAGATATCACCTCACACCAGTTAGAATGGCGATCATCAACAATATATTTTAAGCCTTGTCAACAATTGGAATGTTCCCTTCACCTTTTTGCTCTAATTAAAACCTGAGGAGCCTACTTTCCCTCAGTTCTTTCATGTGGCATGTCCCGTACCCCTTACACCATTAGACTTGGAAGCAGAGGTGGGCTTTCCAGTGCCTTTGAAGCTATGCCATCTTTGCCTCCAAATACTTGATTTTTTTATCCTATTCTCTCACTCCTACCCTCTGTACTTCTAGCTTACTAACTCTGTTAACCTTACTTCAAAAATTCTTTGATCTCCACTGGGACCTCCAACCCATAGATCCTACCATTTATTCAGTGGTGACCACCTCCCTCATGGTCTTAAGTTTCTCCTGGCCCTACTGTATATTTCCTTGTATACACCCTGAACCTCTTTCTCACACTCTTATCACCTCTCATACTTACTCTAACCTTGGTTAAACCCAACTTGCCCAATTCTCGGTCTACTCCAATCCGATACCTACGCAACAAAATGAGGCTAGAAAAAAACAAAACCCAAGAGAGCAAAATCCGTGTTTCAACTTTATACGCACAACTTGGACAAATCCTACATTTCCTGAGTCAGATTGGTGTTCTTGCTGGTGCTTGAATGCACCATCCCCAGTCCTGCCTGAGCACCTTTGCCTTCAGAGCTACTTCTCCTTGGCTTCTAGATCTTCACACGTCATCACCCCTTCGCTTCACTCAGGGCATGCTTAAAGTTCACTTCCTGTGAGAGGCCTTCCCTCAGGGTCCTCTCTAACAGCACTGGTCATCACTCTCAATCCCGCTTAACATGCTAGAATATACTGCTTATCATTTAGTTTTCCTTGTTACTATGTTACATATTTATTTGTTTTTTTGATCACCCTTTTCCCCTCTATGAACAAGAAGGTGCTATCTGTCTTGTTCACTGCTTTATGCCTCATGACTGAAACTGTCCTACACAAAGTATATGCTTTAGAAAGTATCTGTAGGATGAAATGAATTACTTTTGTCCAGCACTATAAATTCTAAAGGAGCATGGTCATGCTCTTGAAAGTTCTTACCACATTCCTGTTCAGTTCTGTGCAGGTCAGAGTCAGTCCAGAATATCTGCTTCTGTATTCTTTTAGCCTAAGAAATGAAACTGTCAACTATTAAGTTATTAAATTGGGTAATATGATCAGTTTCTACTGGCTTTGAACAGAATGAGATTGCCAGCAGACATGTAGCTAGGGTTAGATTTGGAATCCGTATTAGGAAAGCATCATCCTTGTTTGTTTGTTCTTTTCCTCTAAAGAAATCTACATTGTAGCACTCCCATGTTGTTACCTCATACCACATCCTAATACATTCTGTCAGCTATCAGTACTTAAGGTTATGAATTCTACTCTGGTAGGTATCTTCTTGCCTTACTGTGCTAGGAGGCCATCTTTGTCTTAAATATATTGAGGGAAACATTCCCCCAAAGGGTTTAGTTTGTAGCAGTTATTTTCACAACCAAATATGACTTAATCGTGTTCTGGGTTCAAAAAATTGTGTCATCTGGCTAACACTTAGATCATATGTTGGTATTTAGCACAGTGACCAGTAATTGCTTTCTAGTTCAACTACTCCCTTTGCCCAAGGGAGTGCCCAATAAATCATAAGGGCTCAGTTAATAACAGTTGTCATTATTAGAGAAAGGGCACATAAATTTGCAGTTTACCGAAAGAGTATGATTTAACAGGCAAAGAGAAGTAATCTTCTCTGCCATTTCTGTGGGCTCTTTATAAAACCTCAGTGATATTAATTATCTCATTTTCTATTGTGTCTGCATGCAAAATAAGGATGACCATTCTCAGGAAGCTTCATGACTTAACAGAAAATGAGACACATTGAGTCATTTGAAAAAAACACCTGAAGGGTAAGCAGTACTTACTCAGTTCTTTAGACTATTGACCTAGCCATGGAGTTAGCACTGAGATCATCATTTTTGCCCTCCCCACCCCCCCGCTTTTTTTGAAGAGAAAAATCACCACCAGAGTTGCTAGGAAAATTAACAGGAAAAACATAGTCCAGAAGAGCAAGCATTCTTATCGAAAGACTAGTGATGGCAAGAATACAGCAGCTTCATAAAACCCCATGAGGAACAAAGGTGTACATGTCTAATAACCTTATTTATACCATAACATATTGCATGTGAGTCTGGCCAAAGTCACTTGCTCAGCTAACAAGAACATTTTTAATTAGAATTATGAGTACTATGGTGGGGCTGAGATGTGCTGCTCGGATCCCCCTTCAGGAATGAGCCTCTCATTTTCACAGCTCACAGCTGTGTCCCTCTCCAGGAATTTTCCTCTACTGAAAGAGGCTGATTTACCCAATGTTATTCCACCTCTCTGGGGACAGCCTACATCCATTGGGGCATCCAAAGGCTTGGCCTCCTGCCTTAACCACCTCCAAAGGACCACCCCACGCAGGCAGAGGCTTCTGTTGCAGCCACATCGCAGATTAACTTCTCTCTCTGCCCATTTGTGCTTCCGTCACCCCACACAGATGTTGTTCCTGAGGATCCTTCCCAATACACCCCCTGCACATAAGTCTTGGAGTCTCAGAATCTGTTTCCTAGGATACCTGACATATAACATATACTATGTCTCTATTCTAAGACTATTTCCAATGTTATGAATGTCCTGAATATTACAGTGATCACAAAACTCCCATAACTAAGTGAATTTTCCCATTGACATTTGCCATGCTATGTGATATGTGGCTTATTTCTCAAATGAAAGTAGTTTGAATGCCCCCAAAATAGAGGCAATGCCCTGAGGGATTGGTATTAGTCACAGTTTCGGTATTATACTTCATGATCGTTCCCAAAACAGCAGAGAAAGATGGCAGCCAATCAATCCTCTCTGGCCATTGTGCTGTAGGTCAGACTGTGACTCGGGAGACTATTATTTTCCTAGAGCAGCCGTAACAAATTACCACGGACTTAGTGGCTTAAAACAATAGAGATTTATCTTCTCACCGCTCTGAAAGTTTTGGCAGGGTCGGTTCCTTCAGGAGGCCCCAAGGGAGAATTTGTTCCATGCCTCTCTCCCAGCTTCAGGTAGTTCCCAAAAACGTTGGCATTTCTTGGCTTGTAGTTGCATTGCTCCAGTCTCTGCCTATCTCCACAAGGAATTTTCTTCTGTGTGTCACCGCTGGATGACCTCTCCTCTTTGTATAGGAACACCAGGTCCATCCTAATCCAGTATGCCTTGGTCTGAACTAAGTACATCTGCAAAGGCCCTATTTCTACATACGGTCACATCCTGGGTAGGCATGAACTTTTGGGGGATACTATTCAACCCACTACAGAGACCAAGTGAGGAAACAGACAAGATCTGTTTCCTTGTTGATACCTTTATTTGTGCGACACATCTTTCAATTAACCTGCCGTCCTTTTTAAGGAAAACACAGTGAGCCAGATGAGTGCATGGGCCATACCCATTGACAGAAGGCTCCTCAAAGACTAGGTCAGTTCAATAAATAGTAGGACCAAGAGGGCGTTGGTAAAGCAGCATAAGGAAAACCAGGGGATGGATCATTACACAGACTCTGGCCATTAATTAGTCATACTGAAAACAGATTGGAAGAGAGATTTTCGTCACTTTTATATACTTCGTTTTCTAAAGCAAGCTCTGATGAGGTAGTTGAGTTAACACAATCAAGTAATTTGAGGAAAAGGCCCAAAGAAATGCGGATGTATTTAGTTTGGTCACACAAGTAGCCCACCTGTCTCAGGATATAGACGGGGCAACAAGCCTGGACTGTGGGTTCGAGAGCCTGGGAGGGACCTGGATGACGGCGTGAGGACTCCATGGTCCTGCTAACAGCATCCTTTGCCTGCTCTCCACTTTCCTGTCATTTTTTCCCCCTCCGAGTCCTCTTGATTAAAAGATTTCGGAAATCTTAATCTAGTAAATAACGGAGAGCAACCTAGTAGGCAAAGAAAGAGGCTTCCCAGCCTCACAGACACATAAAAGTACACTTAGGAAGCTTTTCTAAGCATGTCCATCCATAAGATAGTTTTTTCTTTGCTGTCTAAGCAGAAAGTTCTTAGTGGAATATTTATCTTTTTTAATGGCTTTTCACCCTGAACCTTCCACCATTTGTATTGATCGGCCATCATCTTCTCTACAAACTTAGAGCTTGGTTCCAACTTTAATACACAGGCTAGAATACTGGTCCAATACTTTGGAACCAAGTCTGAGGGAATGAAAAGACCCAGGAGGGAGAGATAAGAAAAGTCTGGACATATAAACCTCCCTTAATGCCCTACCACAATCTCCAAAACAAAGGAAGGGAACTGTAAGGTGCAAACAAATAAAGTGGCTGCTAGTCAATTGGTTTGGACTAACAAGGGTTGTATTTGCAAATTATTTGACCTAATAAACACCTACTTCTTGCCAGGCACTTGCCAGGATAAATGCCTTATCCATATATTATACTTTATCCTCAGAGTAACCTTGCAAGATTAGTGTCATAAACTCGATTTTCCATATGAAGAAACTGAGGCATAGAAAAGCCAAATGATTTGCCCACGACCCCATGAGATTTGAACCTGAGTCTGCTTCACATGTACGCAGTTAAGTCATTTGGGCCTGATGGAGTATTTTTAAACTTTACAGTAAAATTACTCCCAAGCACGATTTTCAAACTTCTTGAAATTGGAAAGGCTACTCTGCCCACACACTTCAAGAGACATAGGAGGATTGTCACAAACTGTCAAGAGATGTCTGTGGTCCATGGGATTGGTGATGTAGGTCACAGCACACTGATAGCAACAGGAAAGAAGATATTGGGGAGGATGAGAAAACCTCTTGAGAAGAAAGTCACTTCAGTCTTTGCATCATTGATGGGTTTTACAGAAAAGCGTCCATGTTATCCACTGGCGGCTGCATATCTTTCAGTTGCTGTTTTTTAAAGAGACAAATGAGCAAAAAGCAAGCTGGCATTGGTGACTTCTTAGGAAAAAAAAGAAAAGAAAAGGAATATAGCTATAATATACATATATAGTTATGTACGTATTCAAACAGACATTCGCAATTCCATGTAGCTTCAGCATATTGTGAAAACTGGGATTCGCAGTGGTATTCATGGGACAGCAAGACAGTATTAAATTATGTTTAGCATATTATAGTCTGGTTGAGAAGCAAAGAAATGGGTATTTAAGAGATTTCACATTAATTTAAAAAATCCTAAAATAGCAGTCTTCATTCTTATAGGGTTAATGTTCAGCTTTCTGGGAAAACTCTATTATCCAGAATGACAAACTCTAAGAGACCCAGGTAGGTTTTACTGCACAGTAATTGCATACATGTGTTTGTAGCACGTCAAATAAGCTCTTCATCCAGCATTTTGTCTATGCTTTTGTTATATAATAGGCTGTGATTGGTATAATAGTCATAGTAAAAAGTCATTTATTATGCTGGATCTATTAACATTTGATTCCTCATTAAGAATATTGCCATATCTGCACTTTTATTCTTTCTGCTGACAGTTACTTTTCACAGTGCTTCTTGATTTAGTTTTATGATTGAAGTTTCAGAAATGAGTGTTTTAATTTAATGTTCACTCAATGTAACAGCTTTGACCAATAGTTTAATAAAAGAGCACTGTGAGTCCCTAAGATTGAAAGTTTGCTGGTGTCCTTGTGAGACGATTTGCAACACATCTTGAGGAAGTTGCACAGAGACCCCCTGTACACTTGTCAAGTGCCACCTGAACATCTAAGCATACCTTTCTGAGCAGGTAGTGAAAATCCCAGGATTGGCCAGGAAGAGTGTGAACGGGCTGGTGAGGGACCTGGTTTTCACAGAGGACCCCAGTGTTCCCTGTGGATTCTTCTCATGCCTCTCTACCGAATATTTACTAGGCTCTGCCCACAGTCAACTTCTAGTCATTTTCCAAAGAGCCATGTGCTTTTGCACCTCCGTGTTCCTGCTTTTCCTCCGGCCAGAAATCTCCATCCTTCCTCATTCTCCTTGTGCACTCCCGGTCGTCCTCTGCAAGGTAAAGTCCTTCCCCAGGAAAGCTCCTGGTCCCTTCCCTGCCTCTCTCCACTCCCACCCCCACATCGCTGTGAGCATTTAGCTCTAAGTTAGTCCTCGCTGCAATCAGCTGGACTGCCTGGAAAGAGGCTCCCACAGGGGAGGCATTGGGCTCTTGGAGCCCTGCATCCCCTGCTGCCAGCAGGAGGCCAAGTACATCTACCTTTGAATTTAATTGGTCTAGCAGCTGCATTGCTAAGGTCACAGTTTGCACTAATGACATACAGTAAATGCGTTTGGAATGGACCAGCCCGGGGAGTAAACACCATGCTCTTGATTTTCTGCCTTTTCTGCTTGTTTGTATCCATCTGCTATACATGAGCTTCTGTCATACCTTTTTGCCACAAAATTAAAGATTCACCTTGTGCATAATTTAGAAAAGACAAAACAAATACCCATTTACCCATGAGCTTTTTATAGAACACCACAGCCTTAGGTGCCAGGGAAAGTGCTCTGAGTAGCACAGGGCGCTCGTGGTCCAGTCAGACTCCTTGATAAAAGCAGGGAACACACTTGGGAAAGATAGGCCGATATTCAGTGGCAGTGTGGACGGGATATATGTGGGAGATTTAGCACTTCTGTCCTGAAAGCTGAATTTCTCAATACATTTCAAGCCATTAATAGAGATTTTAAAAATACGGTCCCTGCCCTCAAATTGCTTATTTTTGAGTTGAGCATATTCTTCAGATGGAACAAAAAATAGTTCTAAAGCAAAGTGGGAATTGGGCAGAATGGCATAATGATAATAGCTGATTTTTACCAAGTACTGTGTGCCACACTCTATACATATAAATATATATTGTATATATTGATACTAACTCCTTTGATCCTCATAATAA
Organism: Rhinolophus ferrumequinum; assembly: GCF_004115265.2. Lineage (NCBI taxonomy): Eukaryota > Metazoa > Chordata > Mammalia > Chiroptera > Rhinolophidae > Rhinolophus > Rhinolophus ferrumequinum. The sequence goes on along the minus strand of NC_046299.1, from coordinate 12,665,091 downwards.
CACCACAGGAAGGTATTGTTAGTTGCATTTTACAGACGAGACACTTGAGGCACAGAGAGGTGAAGCAATTTGATCACGGTCACCTTTAGATGGATGAGAGACAGAGCCGGCACCAGGCAGTGTTTGCTGAAGGTTGCTCTTATCCACTTCATTACACTGCCTCTCAATGGTTACAATAGGAAAAATGAGTTGCGCCTAATTATTGAAATAGACTAGAGAGACGGGGTCCTCGAGTGGCCTGGGCTGACCTGGGATGGCTTCTTGCAAGTTTTTAGCCTGATCTTGCAGAAATGGTCTGTGTTGGCAAGTAGTGTAGGTGGATGGAGTGGCCTGTACAAAAAAGCACAGGGTTGGGCTTACACATGATGGAAAGTCAACTGATTTGGCAGGCACATTTCTCTCTCACACTTAGCAGTACTTTTTGAGGTCAGGAAGGTGGCCCCAATTTTGAAATCTATACATGAAGTACGTGTAGTGGTTTGGTTGCTTTCGGCACTGAGCGATCGAGAAAAGTATAGGTTGTTAAAAACATAATTATGGCAATTATTTAATAGAGAATCTATTTCAATTTTTTGAAAAATACTATCAAGAATCGACTTTTAAAGATAATCTGTTCAAAGTCACCTCCTATTAACAGTCACATTTATTAGCCAGCTCAGGGCAAAGCATGATTGTGTGTCTCAAAAAGCAATAGTATCCTCATTTTCTGGGACCTAAGTACCTATGAAAAAATAGGTAGTGAAATTCCAACCATCACAATCTAGCCTCCCCAAGTCAGTGCCACATCATTAAACTTACAGCAAAACCCAGTATAGATATTATACTGTAGATATAAACCTTAAAGATGTGTGTACATGAGTGTACGTGTGTGCATGTGTGTGTGTGTTTGTGTGTAGTAAGATTTTGAACAGAAATTGAACATGGAGACATTCCAACAAAGCAAAACATATTTGATATTATATGAAAATTAAGTTTACAGTTGGAATATCTTTGGAACCTCAGAAGCAGCGTGCTGATTCTGTGCATATTATGTTTTATTCCGTTACCTACTCCCATACGTAATACTCCATTCTCTTTGAATTTGCTTCTAACGCACTTTAAGGCTGGTTTTGAGAGCGTCCATCAGCTTAATGTCTTTTATTAATACGGAGTCTCCTAGCAAGTAAAGCCAGCTAATGTATTTTTCCCTTTATCGCTTCATGAAAAGCAAATAGTAAATAAGGAAAGGCTATGATACTCGTTTTCATTTTTCCCCCACATCTAAACAAAAATCAAAGAATCTGTTTTTGCAATGTGGAGTCTTGGTACGTGTTGATCCTGTGGAATCAACATACTTGATTAGCTGTGAGCCAAACCATCAGGCTGACTTCATTCAACGCTCAGTGAATTAATTCTATTTTATTAATGAGACTAAAAACTAAATTTCATATCAATATAAACATTCATTAAACTGCAAATACCAAGCCGTGCAAGCTGTTGAAAAAAGACTCATATTTATTTATAGATGGATTTTCATAAGAATAGCATTAAAAGTGTTTTAGCAGGGAAATGTTAGAGTGATTAATGTGCAGTTGTTTGCATTTTTAATGTTTCACTCATACATCAGATTAGTATTTGTGCATACTGTCAGACTTTGTTCTGTCCTTGTCAAAACACTTATTACTGCTGACAGGTATAACATATCCACATTAATCGTTAATTCCTTGATTCAATTTTCTAATTGCTTTTTTGGCATGTGATGGTGGCCATTTACTCTTATGTGATATATTCATCATGTGGTATAATAATGTGCTTTAGAAATTAGATGTGCAATTTAAAATACCTGGACAAGAAAAAAATTACTAAGTATTGAAAATTTCAAATTTCACTGTACTTAAAGTGTTCGATATCGGTATGTCACACATTCTGAAGGGTGCCCATAAATCATAGTCACAGAACCTTAAGGAGACCCTAAAAATTACCCAACCTATTTGTTCATTTTCCACTTGGGGAAATTGACTTAGAAACATGCCCAGGGTCACACAACTAGCTAGTGGCAGAACTGGTCCTAGAACTCAGGTGTTCTGAACCCTGGTCAGAAATGGGGCAAGTATATGCATATCATTTTTATAACTAGTATCTTTAGTTGGGTTCCTACTATTAATAGCCAAGCTGAGAGAATGAGAGACTCCTTGGCTTTTTAAGCTATATTTTTTAGCAGTATCGTATAGTGGTTAAGAACCAAGTTACTAGAATCATACCGATTTAAGTTCCAGTCCTGGATTTTCCCCTCACTAGCCATGTTACCCTGAGAATATTATCTGATATCTCTGAATTTCAAATTCTTCATCTGTATAAAAAAGAAAATAACAATAATGCATGTAAAAGGCTTAGCATAGCACTTGGTACCTAGTAACTACTCAATAAATGTTAGCTAGTAATATTGTTCAGTGTTTTATTATCCCTTTAATATCTACAATTTGGATAAAATTGAGTCATGCCTATCAGTTATCTTACCATGTGACAATTTTATTTCCTCTTTCATCCACTCATTTCCTTACCATGTGCAGAATGCACTCTAGTAGGTGCTATAGGTAAGGCAAAGAAAAATGCAACGTGATCCCTTCTTTGGAGGAGCAGGAATGTAATAGTGACATTATATACATAAATACAGCAATACCTGTAATAAAAGATTAGGCAGGAGACCTAAGTCTGCAAAAGGTGGCACAGGCACCATTCGTAGGCATTTCAAAGAGAGAGGAAGTGAGTACAGGGTCAACAGAGATGAAGACGAAACTGGACCTGCCGTCAGCTTGTCCCAGGACGATGATGGGACATTTACCCAAGTGTCATTCAAGGTAGAAAATGAAGAGGGCCATAAAAGTTATGATTAAAGAACTACAGAGGGAGAAACTAAATCCCTCAGACGAGGGAAGGCTTCCTGGATGAGTTGGCTTTGAGGGTGTATGATTTTTAGGAAAGTGAGAGACCTGTAGGAAGGATTTCCTAGACAATAGGAATATTATGAGTGAATAAGGCACAGGTTGTGGAAACTCTGGGCACAGCTGTTAAACAGTGAGCACTTACAGTGACTAAAGCAGGGAACTTGTGCAAAACAGAAGATGAGATTTGATGAGTGGGTAGATGCAATAGCCTGGCAACCCTGAAATGCCATTTGGGACTCCAGTTTACAAAGATCCTAAAGTGGCAGCCTCAGACCATTTTGGCCCGTAGACATGTCCTTTGGGCAGCAAAACTTTGGAGAATCAATGTCTTTCAAGAAATCTTGTACTTTCCAGTTCACTGCAGTACCCACTGGTTTTTATTGTATTATCCTAGAAGTTAAGACTGTCTCCTTACTTATTACTGGCAGGTACATAGTGGTTAAGCATACAGACTTAGAAGATAGACTACATTGTTCCAAATCCTGGTTTTACCACTTAGTAGGTCTGCAACCTTAATTATGTTACTTAAATCTGTGAGCTTCAGTTGCATCATTTGTACAATAGGAATGGTTCCTACCTCATGGGGTACATTAAACCCATGTAAGCACGTAGCATAGCACAAGGCACAATGTTAGCACTTATGAAATGTTAGCTATTGCTACTCACCTGCGCCTTGAAGAAATTTGAGTTCCCAAGCCCTATTTTGGAACTACTAAAAGTTTTTGAGAACAGAAATAACATCTGTTTTATCTTTTGAGTCCTAGAGTATTGCACTAAATCCTTCTGAAATTGTAATGATTATTCCAAGGACATCAGATAATTCCATTAAATCATCACCTACTGGACTTAGGGTTTTCAATGATGAGACCTAGTGTGATTTCTAGATGTGAATCACTCACTGATTCACTCACTTTGACAGGAAGGAACAAGCAAGAATCTTCCAAATATCCAGTGGTTCTTGTAGCAGTAGTTTCCCAAGACGGAGCCAATGTGGCCTCACTTTTAGAACACGTCATTATAAATTTTAAGAACTGTAATCTTGAAAATCCTTAGGAGTGTAGAAACTTTTCTGATAATTTGCACGTTTCTAACAGCTGAAAAACGGAAAGAGTTTAACATAGAATTGTTACCCCCTCAAAACAAGAACTTGAAAATATGAGTACAATCGTTTTCAAAAGACTAGAGTGAACAGAATGAGTCTTTTAAAAAAGTGCTGCATGTTTAATAAACAATGACTGCTAATTACATAACTGTCAGTGATGTTTTCTGGCACGGTCGAACACCAGCTTCTTACAATACGACAAATACGAAAATGCCTTGAAGTAAATCACAGTTGCTGAGTGCTGTGGGCAAACAAACCCATGCCTTATCTCTTTCAAAGGCAGCCATGGAAAATGCATGATAAATTGCATACTTCAGTAAGCATGTTATGTCATTGTGAAATGATTTTGGTTCATGGTTATATATTTATCACTGACAAATATCAAGATGTCAGAAATATCATTTGTGGAGTTTTGCTATTTTCTGTTGCAAAATTCAAGTGCTAGAAAGTGTTCTTTTCATTTTTGATTAAAAATCTTTATTGAAAGTGAGATTTGTCACAAATTCTTTGGAAATAATTTTTTTAATTATGTGAATTCCTTCCAGAAGTGTCAAAGAGCTAAGCTAGTCACTAATATTTTAAATATAATGAATAATTCATATTTTTGCTAATATCCTTTTATGAAAGTTTTATAGCCAAAAATAGACAAAGTTGTAAGCCAATTTGATTTTAAAATAGAATCATGATCTCCTTTCATATGTCTTATCAATATAAAGAAATTTCTGAAGTTTTCAGTACAGTAGCAGTAGAATTAAGAGAGAAAAAATTATTTCAAGGAAGATTTTATGGAAGTGGCTTTTATGCAACATCATTCCTTCTGCATTGTCAGGATATGTCACTACACTGTCTTTATCTGTTGCTGCATCTCTCAAGTTTAAAGTACTAAATCATTAAGTCATTTTCTACCTGAAATGTAGTTATTCTTTCACTAATTTTTCTCTTCAGTTGGTGCTTTTGGCATCAGCATTTCGTATTTCAAACCTTTTTCTTCTATTGTTAAAAAAAGCAGAAAGGTAGCCTGACAATAATATCCACTGATGGCCTCTCAAATTGTTTCTTGTTTTTCTAAATCCTCTAAGCCAACAACCACTGTTTCTTAACTGTTTTTTGTTTGTCTGTAGTGTTTTGTTGTAATCATATAAGTCTTCTAATTTTTGTAATCAAATATTTTAACATGACTTTAGATATTTTGAATAGTGCCAATTATTGCACTCAGAGCTGAAAAACGACAACAACAACAACAAAAAAAAACACACCAACCACACACACACAAAAAAAACCAGCAAAGAAAACCTTTCCTGATGGTAGAAATGATAGATTATTTCTTAGGTATATTAAAAGGGATTTGGGTACTTCTAATATATCACCATCATTTAAACCTAAATTCATTTTATTTTCTCTTAGTATGTTTTAACCAATTGACCTTTACATGTATTTTACATTTATTACATTAGAATAAATTTCAGTAGCTTTGAAATATGGTTCCAAACATTCATAGTATTTTTCTTTTAGCCTTGGAATATGACAAGCCTATTCTCTAAATATTTACCTCATTGGAGAATGTCTATGTACTTATGCTGATTTTGACTTAACATTTTCAAAAATAAGTCTGTTAAATTAAATGTAAGCTTTAAAGTGTAAAACCATAAATCATGTAACTTGATACAAGTATTGCAGCGTGGCCTACAGCATTTTCTCGGATGATTTTGGTGCCCTTTACTTTCAACATCATGGCCACTTTCACCTTTATATGGAAAACCCCCAAAATGTATCTGTATCAGGATAATTTTAAACCATGAGATTTATGTTGCTATAAAGAAGAAAACCTTTATAACCACATAAAACCATTGTCACCAGAAATTTCAGTCAAAGTTTTACATGAAAGAGGACATATTTTATCTTTAATGCCTCGTTAAACTTTCCGGAAATGGTAGTATTCTACAACATCCCAGGTGAATGACTATGTATGTCTGTATGTCTTCAGAAAAGTTCAAATGTCATCAGTAATCATTTTTTACTGTGTAATCATTTTTTAAAACTAACTAAAGCAGTGGTATGTTTTCTTCTATTTAATTTTCCCTTTATGCATAGATGTTGCTTTGATATGTCAACCATATCTCACCTGCGTTGTTTTTTAGTAAAATAGCCCAAACCTCTATTTCTATACTAAAATGATGGAGAGAGTGAGATATCAGTGGTTTCCCGGGGTGAAAAGAGGGGGTGGGATGAATAGGTGGATGAATAGGGCAGTGAAACTACTCTGTGTAACAAACACTACAATGATATTACATGTCGTTATACATTTGTCCAAACCACCAAGAGTGAGCTCTAATAGAACCTGTGGACTCTGGGAGATTATGATGTGTCAATGTAGGTTCAGCAGGTGTGAGAAATGTCCCACTCTGGTGGGGGTGTTGAGAATGGGGAGGCTAGGCATGTGCAGTTATATGGAAAATCTCCATACCTTCCTCTTTTGCTATGACCCTAAAACTTCTCAAAAATAAATAAAGTTTATTAAAGAAAAAAATCAAGCTAACAATAGAACAAAGCAAAGAGTACTTTTCAATAATTATACAAATATGGGCCAATCTATAACTCCCAAAGAAAAATATCGTCTAAATGCTAATGACTACGACTCCAAAAAAATATATATCACTACAGTAAAACATTTAAACCATTTTTAAAAATGCAACATGGTGTGTCCCAACCACTGCGAATATACAGTTTAGCTGACTGAAGCGTAGATAGGACAAAAGTAAACTAGTCATGTCCAATGTGCACATTTAAAGTGAGTTTTCCTTTTCAGGGGGCGCCCAAACCAATAGCCATTGAGCCATGTGCTGGAAGCAGAGCTGCTGTTCTGACTGTGTTCCTGTGTCTGCCACGTGGGTCGTCAGGTGCCCCGCCCCCTGGACAGTCAGGTAAGCTATTTGAGTTCAGCAGTTAAGCCAAACATGTTCACCGAACACAAGAAATAAACAATACCACCAAATAGCACAGAAAAAATATTTACCTGGTTCTAATTTAGAGTATGGTATAATTTTATTAAGATACTAACTCTTACCCACATAGCTAGATATCTCCATTGCTATAAATTCAAATTTTGCAGTTTCTTTTAGAAATACGTATGGAATATGTGCCTGTGTTTGTATATAATATATGCATGTATGTACGTTCACACACACCCCTATTCGTTGTTATAATTACAATGAGAAATCTCCCTAACAGGACAAACAATTCCGTGACCCTTTTCTCCCAGTATGTGTGTCATGTAGGATGCGAAATTACTAATTTGATTAGAAGTTTGCTTCATAAATATGGAAACAAATTAGGGAACTCACCTGTGTGTGTAGCCGTGTCCGAGTATGATAGCTTGATGCAACCATGTCAGTATGTTTTAGATATGTTTTTGCTGCCGGGAACGCTCTCCTTTTCCTCTGACTCTCCTTTTCCTACCTAAAAAGCATACTTTGAATTGTGGGGTAACTAGATGCATCCTCTAAGGGGTCTGTCTTCTCATTGCTGTGATGTTGTCCCCATTATAAACATGCTTATGTTGAACATAACTTGTAATTAAATCACAAACCATGCTTATTTCTTTCGTTTGACATATCCTCTTCTATCTGCTTACAATTTCTCATTTCTCTGCCTTCTGACTGTTCTAAACAACTCTTAGTGAAATGGATGCTTTTTGAGGGAAAGGGTGATTTCAAACCTGTCTTTCTATTCAATTCCTCCTTAAGCGTAAAAATAAAGTGCGAGACATCTGGCAGGTTCTCAGTAACAGTAATTGATGATGAGCTTGCCTCCCTGCTTATTTTGTCTTTTCCTGGTTCCCTAGTGAGCTTTGACCTTGTCCTTCACTTTCTTGGTTTGTGTCCAGCCAGACACAAAAATGGAAGCTATACTTAAAAACTTTAGCGATGCATGTAACAGAATTTTCCCCATCTGGGAACAGAGAGTTTCGATCACCTTTAGACTCATCATGATGTTACCTGATGATACTTTGTTGCAGGAATTTCCACCCAAAGTTCATTTGTAGGCGTTTATTCAAACAGTAAACATCCTCCACACCTTCTCATGCATTGAGGGAATGTCTCCCTCTCCTTTCTGAACCACCAGCGTAAATGGGATGCAGTAAGTAGAATAGCTTGGCACTGGTCAGAGAAGGTGGATAATTATGGGTACTGTGCCCAGCTAATGGAAGTATTGTTTTAAGGCTGGGATGATGTCCAAAACAAACACTTCCCTAATGAAAACAAGTCTGTGTGATATACTCCAAGGTTCTTCTCTATCCCTGACAAGGTGACGTACCGATGGGCAGAATGAAGGCAACTGCCAACACTCTGTCCCTTTACCCTCTGAGATCTTTTTGACTGATTTGCAAGAGCCAAGTAGCCGTGTGGCCCATTACCGTTACCTCAGCTGTGTTTTGTTACAGATGCATTATGATCACTAACGATAATACTATCTCAGCCGTACCTAGGGCTCCACAGAGTGTTCTCCTGTTTTTCACATTTGATCCTCATGATGAGCCTCTGCGATAATATTGTAAAATTCACTTTATAAGTGAGGGAAATGAGGTATAAAAATCATCATATTTCTACATTCAGGAACAATTGGGAAATACTAGAGTATAGAGCAAAACAACAAAAATTACTTATAGCTAACATTCCAGGTAAATTTTTTTTTTCTGATGATCTGTAGCAGAAAGCTTATTTCTCTATAATCTATAGCCATGTCTTCACAAAGCCATCCATTTGGGGGAGTACTGGAAGTGTCTACAGGATGGATACAAGTAGACAAAACCCTGAGCAAACTTAACTGTACTTTTTATAGTGCATATGGATTGAATTATGTTGAATATCTGTGTGCATTATTTAGAATGAACTTGTTTTGTTTAAAAAAAATGAATACATTTTTCTAGCTATCCTTATAGGAGTAGGAAGACTCTTTGATTCTACTCCTGTAAAATACAATCTTATTTGCTGCCTGCAGTCTCCTCTGAAATACCTCAAAAACAGATATTGATGGATAGATGGTAGGATGGGTAGATGGACAGATATGTCGTAAAGCAAGTTAAGTAAATGTTAATGGTAGAATACAGCTGTTCATTGTGAAATTCATTCCACTTCGGTAATGTTTGAAAATTTTTATCGTAAGATGAGGTAAACAAAACTAAGTCTGAACTTCGTTAGGAAAACAAAAAGGCAGTGTCTGTAGAGAGACATTGTCTAATGTTCACATGTAGGTTTTTCCTAAACAGGCGAATTCAGACACCAATATACAGACTGACTTATTATTTTCACTCTTCAGCAAGATGTGTGGTGTGTACACAGGCAATTAAAACTTAACATCTGTGTGCCTGTGCCCATCAGAGGGTCCTGCACGTAGAAAGCAGTTCATAAATGCTTTGGAGGAGGAAGAGTGGAGGATAAGAGACCTGGAAAACATGACCTCAACCAACCCCTTCCATCTGTGAGCCTCAGTGAACAGCACTGAGCAACTGGACTGGGGTTAATTCATTGTTTCTCACATTGTCTCCTAGGAGCCTCCTCCAGTATTGGTGCAGAGTGAGAGGTTTGGGGGAGCAGAGAAGGAAATGGGGGAGGAGCCTCGTGGACAGGCTCCTGGCCCCACCCCCACTGTGTGAAGGATAGGGCGCCAGGAGTCTTCTCTCCGCTCATAGGTTTTATGTCTCCAAATGTTAGCATATCTATTCAGTGATTAATTAGCATTAATTATTAGATTAAAGGTCCTCTTGCAGTGCTTTGCCCAATCTCAAAAATTTTGATCAGGCCCTTTTTTGAAATGCAGCTTCCTAAATGTCAAGTGATGCTTTTCATCATACACTCTTCGTTACCATGAATAAGAACATTTAAGAGAAGGATGAGTTTACGGATGTGGAGAAGGCGCCAGTATCTGTGAGTGTGGTGGTTTTCACTCAGAAACTGAATTTCACCACTAACAAATAAGTGACTCAGAAGCATTTGGGTGCTAATTTTGGTCATCTCTTTTCAGGAGCTGCTAGTATTTTTTTTTTTTTTTAATTTAAAGTACAGCATTGTCTTTGGACTTTATTCTCTTTCCACCCGCAAGTGTTTCCGTACTACTTAGCAAGTAATAATTAGACATGGCCCTTTTTGCATCTGTGAAATTTGTGAAGTCCCTTCCATGGCCCTCATCTTAACAGAGGTCAAAAGAAAAATTGCAGATTCATCCTTGAAATTACTCCATGCATTAATCTTTTTTTTTTTTTTAATGTAATGAGTTTAGGTGTTTGTGAGCAATTTTCCTTCTAGGTGGCTTAGAAAAATAAAAGCAAAAATTATTAAATAAGTTTTTTGGCATTCCTGGAGCCAGGCTAATTAGCTTCCCCGCTTCCCAACCCCATAAACCTGCTGCTTTATCCTGTCTGTTCTGTGAGCAACCACTGTCAACCATGCCAGACGCTCTTGGGTTAATGTGGATTTCTGCTGTTGCCATATGTACACTGTGCAGCCACTTTCTCTTCTGACCTCGAAGTGGTTGAAAAACTGATGTCCCCATGAAAAGTGGACACATCAAGGAACTCTGCTGCGTGACACTAACCAACCATGTCTCCAATCACCGTAAACAGCGAGGTCTCCAAGTGTTTTAGAATCACATTAAGATGAAATGTAGACAAAGCAAATAGAGCTCTTCAGAAGCATAAATTGAAAATGATAATGGTTGCTGTCGTTTTATGATGAAGGATTATGGATTGCATAGTTTATGGATTCTTACTAATAAGCAGCAGCTTAACTTTTCTCAGTAGCCCAAGTGCCCACTGCCGAAAGGAGCTGTGTGCTTCAACTAAAAGGAGAATTTTGCCCTGGTCTTGCCTCATGCTTCACTGACTCTAACATTACCAAAAAGAATGCTGCTAGAAAGTCTAAGGTTTTCCGTTCTTTTTCGTTAGGCTGAGAAGTTTTGGCAGGATGACCAGATTATTTTGAAGAATCTAGAAATAATGTATAATGTTTACAATGATAGTCCACCCACGGTGTCATGGGTAATGATGACAAAAAGAGAACTTTGGTTTAATTAAATGAGAAGAGGTGAGAGAAAGAGAACTAGTAACTCTGAGCTTTGTATGCATTCAGTATATATGCTTTATATGCATCATATGCTTTATATATATCTGAGCTTTATGTACATGTATGTTATGCTTTGTATACATTTAGGTGCTTTATATACATTCATTGGTCTAACCCTCTTAATGTCTCTGAAAAGTAGCTGTTATTATCACACTTCATATTTAAAAAACAAACAGCAAAAAGAAAACTGAAACTCAGGAGAGTAAATGACTTGTCCGGGGCCAGTACAGCTAGTGAGTAAGTGAACCAGAATTCAAACCCAGGGCCACCTGGGTCCTCAGCCTGTGAGACTCTTCCTCATCACTGTGCTTCTCTGGGTAAAGATATGGGGTACTCCAGATAGTCCTTATTCCCGAAAAGTTTTTCTATCCAGACTCAAAGAGGAAGGACTTGAAGGGTTCTGCTAAGCATTGGGCTTAAGGGGACAAGAAGGATAGATTTATCTTTTCCGATGATTTAACTCCAGACATTTTGTGAAATGCAAACATGTGCATGGTAACTTCACATCTGCTAATGAAACTACAACTCAGCGTGTGTAGTAGCAGTGAGGGGCACGCAGTTATAGGAAAGGGATTTAAGCTCGTATGTGTGAGCGGTGGACTTGCAGTCACAAATCCTGAGCCCTGGACCTAGTTCTGCCACCAACTAGCTCTGTGACCATGGCCAAGTCCATTAGTCTCTGGGTCCTATTTCCCCGTATATAAAAGATGGGATTGGGTTAGATTCCTAGGATGCATTCGCTACCACCCTACTGTACACTTCTACTACAAATTATGCTAAGCCATACCAGGTGGGGGTAGAAAGGGCAGATAAATTGGTTCTAAGTGGTACCTTAGCTTATCTTTCCGGTTAAGAAATTATATTCCTATACATTTCTTGTTAGTGATGAAAAATAATTAGCACCACTCCTTAAATTTTTAAAAAAATCTTAATAATTTTATTAATAAGGACTAGTTCCCAATCTTCTCAGCACATTTGAAAGTTGTGAATAGTTCATGTTACCCCCATTTTAGGAGTACAAGGAAGCTCATGGAGCCTTGTACTATGAGGCAGATCCCCTGAAATCTCAGAGGTGGACCAGGGACAGGCTCCAGGTTGGCCGACACTCAGTGCAGTCTTCTGCCCACTGAAGCCAGTTTTTTAAAGGTAATTTACATTTTCCAGAAGGCACTGGAGACTCTCTTTTGTTTTTTTTTCCATAACTCTGCCACTATATCTTCACACTTGCAGAAACACACCTGTTGATCTGATCTTTGCATTCTCTTTTTCAGAGGTGGCTAGAATAAGAAATAAAACTACAGAATTGTATCAAAAGTTCATTATAAAAATCTGACATGTTAACTACCTTTTAACCTCAAATCCATATATAACTTACATCCAGTATATGTGTCTTCATAAAGAAAGAAAAAGGGAGCGCTTCATGGCAAAATAAACTACAAAATTAAGCAGAGCGCCCCAGGGACAACAGAGATAAGAACAAATGTCTGAGATTATTGTTAATAAATGACTCTGTGTCAAAAAAATACCAGATTAAAAAGGCTCTAAACCCAACAGTAGAAACTAATTTTTTTATCTTCTCTGCAAAATACAGTTATTGTGAACTGTCATTTGCTACCTTTATTCATCCAAGAGATATTTTTAAATGTCTGCTATACTGCCAGGCACTGCATATACCACAGTGAACAAAATAGAAAGAGTTCCTGCCCTCAAAGAGATTATAGCTTATGTGGAGATAAAATATGAAACAAATAATCATGCAACTAAACCCATAATTGCAAAGTATTTTTAATGCTATGGACAAAGAGAAGACAGTAAGTGCTACAAGGGAAGCGAAGTAAAGCTGATGTATAATTGCTAAGCATCATATCTTTCTATCGTAGTAACAAAATGAAAACTTAGTCATTCAAATGTCCCTTCCTCAGGTCTCACTTGCCATCATGTCTGTAGTGTTAGACCGTTGAGTATTCCCCATGTTGCCTCTCCAACTTCTGGAAACTTCCTTTACTCTGGTGTTCTATGCCTTGATTTACCTCAGGTACCTACTTCAGATTTACTTGGAGATAATAGATGTTGAGCATCTCCCCTCTGTTCAGTGTGTACTTCGTGTGCCCGCAAATACAGGAGTCATTCCCGAGGCTTGATCCTTTCATCGTTCTCCGCTCTCTCCCTTCAGGATCGTGGCCTCTCCGCTCGCTCAGCGGAGCTTCTCAGCAGCTGACTCCCAACTCTGGTTCTCCAGCCAACACCTCTCACCTGTGCAACAATAGCATCTCCATCTGGACTTGCTGCTATTTAGGTGTAAAGTCACTCTTCCTTCCCCCTCCCCTGTTACCACTTCCCGCTCCTCAGACCAGCTCTTCTCACCTGACTTTACTGTTTTTGTAAAGTCCATTTCAGAGTGGCTCAAGTTGGAAACCTTGGAGTTAGCTTGCTTTCTTCTCTCTTTCGCCCCACAGAGAAAGAGAGAGCTCTATAGATCTTACCCGTGTGGCAGATAGGGCAGACATCCCTTTGACGTTCTTGTTCCCTCCAGTTTTTGTTCAGGTACCTGGACTTCTGCCAAAGGAAAGCACAGTTCTAATCATATCACTCCCTTCCTCATAAACCTTTGCAGACTTTTTTATTGTCTGTTGAAGTAAGACCAGACATTTATTCTGGGGTGTCCAGGTCCTCCTTGACCTCTTTTCAGCCTTCTTTCAGGTTTAGCACCCACAGAGTCCTTGGCAATTCCTACCTGCAAGGCACTACTGGCCAGCTCGGGGCCCCTGGGCAGTTATTTTAACCTCTCGGACCCTCAGTTTCCTCATCCATAAAATAAGAAGGATGACTAGGTAGGATGCCTTTATGGTATATTTTGAGTTTCTGTCCTGAGTATAACTAACAGGTGGACATTTATTCCACAACTTACAAAGCCAAATGGTAAAATCAAGATTTGTTTGGAATAAACAAGCTCCTTTTGAAGCAACAAAACAAAAAATAAAAATTTTGTAGGTATGAATAAAACATACAGGCTAAATCAGCGCCCCCACCTCTCCCCAGCATTTCTTGTGATAGCTGATGCCAAGGTCTATATGTAAAATTGCCAATTAGGAAGACATTTGACTTTTAATTGGTTGCGAATTAAGTCGTTATGCTTTACATAGGCTTAGAGGAATTTAGCAGAAGCCTACCCCTTGCATTTAACAAGGATAGAAATGTAATCCTGAATGTTGAAGAATTCTAGAATTTTTGGAGCTTTAGATATGGATGCCCTTAGAAATCATCTAGTTCTGGCCCACATTTTGCAACAGAGAAACCTGGAGTGCCAGAGATGGCTTATCTGGGGTCCATGTATTTGTAGCTGAGCGGGGACTAGAGCCCAGGTCTCTGTATCTCACATACAGGAAGAGATGTACCCCTCCCTCATGCTTATTAGGTATGCCATGTTGCAAAAACTAATCAGAGAAAGAAAATAATAATCCACTTCTTCCTAGAAGCCAATACTGCGTACCTTCAGCTACCAGGGCCCAGAAATGGCAGACAGAAAGGAAATCCCTAGATCCAAAAGGGAAAATTAAGTCACTTGAGAAAATATGTCTCCTTTTTTCCAGCAAACTGACAAAATGCTAAGAAAACGTAGGTCAAGGGCCCTGGGAATTCCATCTTCTCACATAAACAGTTTTCTGAGGACCACCTCAAATGGGGCCAGTGGTCCCTTAGCAAATCCAGTGGAAGTATATTCAAGTTTTGATAAAAATTCTGTTATACTTACAGCTGATTTAATCTCAGATCTTACCATTTACTGCAGAATGGTGCCATGGTACCTATCAGAGGCATCTTTGAGTTTGAATATGCCTTCATTTTAACGAATGGCCCAGTGGAGGAACAAGCACCAGCAATACCAGTGTTGTAATTCTAACTTACAAAGGTAACCGCGTGTGGTAATTACATTAACTCCTGAAAGCCAGAATGATCTTTCTTGAAGGGCTCTTCGGGAAAGATTTAATGGCCCTCTGAAAAGTAAGTTACCTCCTTCTATCCACTTTATTATTTGCAAATGAGCATAACCCGTGCCAGTTGGGCCAACGCCCCTAACTGATGGGCAGTACGTTCAGAGCTGTCAGGCAGACAAAGCACTGGCAAAACTTAAGAGGTAGCTCATCCTCTTCCTTAGGAGCTGGGGGACTCCACTGATCCTCAGGACTCCAAGGAAGTGGTTTGAAGAGTCCTACCTGGTCCCTGGGATCACCATTTAGAAGCCCTGGAGGAATAAATGGATTCTTGCCCCACCAACCTGACATAATTTGAACTGAACCTTAACGGCCCTAAAAGTCTGGATGCAGTGACCGTACAGTCAGTTCCATTTATTCGACGAGCCAGGCAAGGATCACCCAATCAATAACATGGCGATGCCATCTGCTTTCCCCTTGCTCACCATCTTAATGAAAAATGACTCCTTAAGTGTTCTGTGAGGCACTTAGCTCTGAATGTAGAGCTGTAATGGGGAGAGACCGAGGTGCATTTGTATTCAAAACTTTACTAGTGAAATGGAAAGGAAACTGCTGTGTCCATATTAATAGATACATAAAAATATATAACTCGAGTAATTTGGTATTACTCTATTTATGCATCTTATTATACAACTGCAGAGACACAGAGACAGGAAGGGCCCTGAAATGACATCTGGCCCATGCAACTGCTTGCAATCACAGCTGGTGACGCTGTCCGCAGTCAGCTTGGACAGACAGACTGTTTCTAGAGACTTTCCCAAAAGGCATTTCCATGACTTCCGGGATGAATTCATTCTGTTGTTTAACAGTCTTCACTGCAATGAGATCCCATTTGCTTTTGTTTTCCTTCTTCTTGTTCTCATCCCTCCAGGCGTAGAGAACAGCTGACGGTCCCTTATCATAATGTATCACATGGCAGCGGGCAGTCTTAAAATCACCTCTCAGCCTCTAGTTCAGGTTCAATCCAGTTCCAGCTTGTCCATCCTTTGCTAGAGCCTGTATCTTCCAGCTTAAGTCACTTTGTGACTGTCAGCATGTTCTTCAACCTTCCAAATACCATGCACTCAAGACCAATGGACTGGAAAGGGACTCTAGAAGTAATCCTGCCCTTTTGTTTTACAGTTGAGGAAACTGAGCTTCGCCTGAAGAGACTCCCTTAGAGTTCAGCACTGATGGTGGGCAGGACCAGTGCTAGAAACCAGGGGGCTCTCTCCAGCTTTACTCTCATTGTTTGTTTCTTGGTGCCTAACCTCTCATTTAAAACCGACTGCACTGCCCTGCTGGTTACGGTCCCACTTACAGCTCAGTCGGACTCCTCTGCCCCTTCCTGACCTTTTCTGTCGTTCAGCATTTTGTGTTTATGCCCAATTTTTTCTTGCACAAGAAAAGGGAGAAGTTAGTTTCAGTTGGTTTCTTTGATGTTTTAAGGTCATTTTTGAAGCTTAATCCTGTATTTCTAAATACCAGTCTCATGCCCTGTGCCCCATTTGTGTTGTTGGCAAATAGAATGATTTTAAGGAGATATTAAATGCTTCACACTGCTAGATTCCAAAGTGACTTTTAAAATACCGCTTGTTATGAATACACCATACCTCTGTCCCTTTGCACATGCTAGCTCCTCAGCCTGGACTATCCTCCCCACACACCAATACCCACACCTCAGTTTTTCCTCCAAGTTAACTGCCAATTCAAGGGTCGCCTCCTCTGTGAAACTTGTCCCTGTCTCTACCCATCCTCAGTCCGTTGCTTTGATTTTTTATTTACTACTATAACATTTTTATTATACTGTCTCTATTCTACCTAGACAACCTAAGGGCAGGGATTTCCCCCTTATTTATCATTGCATCTCCAGGGGCTAAGTGGTGCCTAGACCATAATAGAGCTCACTATATTTACTTAATTATTTTCCTTCTCTCTCTTGTTCACCTGTCTTTATTGGTGCTAAATTCCCGCAATCCAAATCTTAAGCTAGCTGTGAATTCATAATTTCGACTGCATTTTGTCCCTGTACTTTTACAGGTATCTTACTATAAATTAATTCTAGATGCTTCTCAGGCTTTAAACATGAAAAAACAAACAAACAAACAAAAAAAAAACCTCTTTAATCTCTGACCTAAAATTTTGCTTATGAAATAGAATTGAAAACTTTACTGTGGTTAAGACAACTAGCTCCTCACTGGTCACTAGGGCTGTTATTTCAGCCCCATCCTACAGACCTATTTGTCACAAGTCATGTTAGTCATTTTGCAATATGTGACTTTTTTTTCTATGTTCAACATATTTCTCTGGGTCATTTGTTATTTTTTCGTATATAAAAATCTCGCTTTGATTGTTTGGTCATTCATAAAATCATTGTTTGAGCATTTCTAAAACCATTCTTTTTCTGTTCTTAAAAATGAATGTTTCATAGGTGTTTTTCCTTCATCCTCGGTGCTTGCAGCAGGCTCCGAGTCCCTGCCACTTTTCACGGTGGCCTGGGTATGTCAGCAGACTCTGCTTCTGCTGTTTGGACCATCCTTGCACAGCCTCTTCTGATTCTTGCTTGGCCATGTGGCTTCTGTCTCTCCTTTGCAGGTTTTTGGGTCACAGTTGTTCTTTAAGACTGAGATTTTCAAACACTTTGAGTCTCTCTATGTTAAGCATTATTTGTTATTAGCCTTTTCTCTTGCATGTAAAAACAAGTCAGTCTCTTTAAAACCTATCTTATGCTTAGAACATTACAGACTATGTTCTATTTCCCTATATATCTCCAGTGGGTCTTTTTCGTCTTTGTATTAATGCTTTTCACTTTCCCCAGCACTTTAGAGTCATCATCCTTTCCTAGGCTCCTTTTATTTATTTATTTTTTATTGGGGAATATTGGGGAATAGCGTATTTCTCCAGGGCCCATCAGCTCCAAGTCGTTGTCCTTCAATCTAGTTGTGAAGGGCACAGCTCAGCTCCAAGTCCAGTTGCCGTTTTTTCAATCTTTAGTTGCAGGGGGTGCAGCCCACCATCCCACGGGGGAACTGAACCGGCAACCTTGTTGTTGTGAGCTCGCGCTCTAACCAACTGAGCCATCCAGCCACCTCTCTGGAAGCTCAGCAGCAGCTCGTTGTCTTTGATCTAGCTGTGTAGGGCACAGCTCACTGGCCATGTGGGACATCTTATGGTTCCAGAAGGAAAGTGTTAAAAAAAACTATGAAGACATGTTGAAAAGACACAAGAGCCCACCTGAAAGAGCACCCAATTGCCAAAGCTGGAACAACTTGAATAACAAAATAAATAAGTATACATTGGATTATAAGTGAAAGAATAAATTAATATCCAATACTAACATAGTTATATAATTGAATAAATAAATAAATGGGAGAGAAGGGGCAATTCTCCCTTACAGTAGAATTCTAGTTAATGAATATATAAAGAATAGGGAAATAGAAAAAATGACCATTAAACAAATAGCACAGCAATAAGTATTCGAAGGCAAGAACCAATGATGGAATCTAAAATTAATGGCAGAAAACATCATGTAAAACAGCACATTTGCATAGCCTCACAGTATCTTCCCACAAGACATTTATTAGTTAAAAAGGGGAACATAAATTTACAGTAGAAAAATGTAGCAGATATGACCTTATCCAAATGCTCAAGGTTAATATCACCAGTAATAAAACATATAGAAATCATATACCCCCGACATATTGCACTGAAAAGAGCAAAACATCACTTCTATTGTATTCCTGTTAAATGCATAACACAGATGTAATCATGACAAAAGATCAGACAAATCCAATTTGGAGAACAGTCTACAAAACTAACTGACCAGAACTCTTCCTAAGTGTCAAGATCATGAAAGACAAAGAAAGACTGAGGAATTAACACTGAGTAGAGACTAAAATGATGTCTCCATGCAGTGGAGATCCTGAATGATTCCTGGGCCCGAAATAAAACAGTAGTGGAAAACCTGGTGAAATTTAAATAAAGTCTGCAGATTCCTCAATAGTATTTTATCTGTGTTCATTTTCTGGTTTTGATCATTGTCGTGCGATTATGTAAAACCAGGGGAAGCTGGCACAAGAACAAGTGAGAACTCTGTACTCCTTTGTAACTTTTCTGCAAGTCTAAAATTATTTCAAAGAGAACGTTCATAAAAAGTGTTTCTCATACCTCTTCTGCAAATGGGTCACATTCCAAAAGTTAATCTATAGGTTATAGGCTATATCTTCTCAAGGAATTCTATTTACCTGGCTATATGGTTCCTGGGCCAGCCCTCAAAAGCTTACTTAGAATTTTTGAATGTATGTGGACATCTGTATATTAACTATTCTCACTATATTCTATAGTAGAATACAGATAATATACTCTGGCTGTGTTCCCTTGGGCTTTAGCAAGAGGGGCAATGGATAAAGAATAGGCAATACATATTGAGGGTCCCTGTACACATGAGTTCACACACACACACACACACACACACACACACACACACAACACACACAATCTTTGAACATTAGGGATACAGATTTTTCTAGTTCTAAACCTCTGAACATAGTTCCTGTGCAGGATCTAGCAAAGTAGAGACTGGTGGGTGACTGGGAGACTAGCGTGCTGAGAGACTCTGGGAGAAGAGAGAGGAGAGGTGGTCAGAGTGATCATTTTCATGACTGTCCCCTGGCCTCTCCCATATTTCTTGGAAGAATGATTAATCATCATCGGGAGTATTGCTGCTTCTCCCCATAGAAAATGCTACACAGGGCACCCAGATGAAAAGCAGCATAGTCACAAACTTACTCTTGCAATGTGATGTATCTGTCCTTGTGACTTTCAGTTCAGGGCTCAGATTCTGAAATCACTGTTTTCTCTGTCCATGATCTCTCCCAATCAACAACCACCTGAACTTTGTATGCCTCTGTTTCAGCTGTCTAAAAAATGGCTGTCACAGTCTTTGAAGCTAGTTCTCAGAATTTCCAAGATGAATCTTGTACAAGGTGTGATCAAACAACACAGTGAATGTTTCAATTAAAAAAAAAATATTACAGTAAAAGACACATTGTCCTTTATCCCCCTCAAAATACTCCTCCTTGCTTCGAACACATTTATCCTATCATTCTTGCCACTTTCTAAACAGTTCTGGAAGTCCTCTTTCATGAATGTCTTTAGTTGTGCTGTCATGGCTGCCTCGATGTCCTGAATCAATTCAAAACATTTATTTTTCATGGTCATTTTCATTTTGGGGAAAAGGCAGAAGTCTCACGGTGCCAGATCCAGTGAGTAAGGTGGATGAGGACACACCGTAATGTTTTTATTTGACAGAAATTGCCATATCAGAAGTGATGTGTGACACGGAGCCTTTTCCATTGTGATAAAAAAGAAATACGGTGAATGCTGCTGCCAAGTGCCATCCAATGGAAAGGCAGGGATCTTCAATACAGGAAGCCGCTTGTCGAACCTTAGTAACAGTGCGTGACAAGTTTCAGCTCGTTCGGTGCGGTCAGTCAGGTGTGAGCTACGGTTGAGAGAAGGTGTGTTTTAAAGTGTGCCGTAAATCATGGGTCACAAACAACGCATTAACATGAAATGGGCAAAGGGTGTCATCCTCCATCATGACAACACTCCGTGTCACACATCACTTCTGGTATACAGCAATTTCTGTCAAATAAAAACATTATGTCTTCATCTACCTTATTCATCGGATCTGGCACTGTGCAACTTCTGGCTCTTCCCCAAAGTCACAATGACCATGAACAGTAAACGTTTTGAATCAGTTCAGGACAAATGTTTTGTATCGATTCAGGACATCGAGGCAGCCATGACAGCGAAACTAAAGACACTCGCGAAAGAGAACTTCTAGAACTGCTTCAGAAAATGGCAAGAACGATGGGATAAGTGTGTTTGAAGCGAGGGGGATTAACAACAATGTGTCTTTTACTGTAATAATTTTTTTTAATTTAAACATTCACTGTATTGTTTGATCACACCTCGTATATTCCTTATAGTTTACATTAAGTCAGGACATCGCCAAAATACCTCCACATTTGGTGACAATCTGCCTACCCATTTTTATGTGATATGTTAACACATAAATAAAACTGTGATTTCTTAACTTATAATTAAGTAACAACATTAGATATAGCCACGATTTTCTGAACACCTGCTTTTACAGCCACTATCCCAGGTGCTATGTGTGTATATATATATATATATATATATATATATATATATATATATATATAACCATTTAATTTTCTTACTATAACCCATGGGGGAAATTATCCCTGTTTTACAGCTAAAAAATTCCAAGCTTCAGAAAGGTCATTTTACTTGCAAAAACTGTTTCACTTGCGAAGATTTTAGAGCAGGCAAGTTGTAGAGCTGATCTTAGACGCGAGTCTATATGACTCGTGTGCTGAGCTGCCCTCTTGTTAAGTCTCTGAGGCCCCATCTGCCAGGCTACTCGCTCACTTATTAGACACACTGCAAATGAATAAATCTTAGGGATGTCTGCGTGCTATCCTCTTGAATCTTTCCCTTGATTCGTAGATTTTTTTCTCTAATTCTGCCTTCCATCTTTAAGTCGTATTTGATGGGTAAGTCAGAAAGCATCGGACTTCTAATGCAACATAAGGAGCAAGGTTCATAACAGCTTAAAACAAGATGCACATTTACTGAAATATTTGTACTTACCATGTATTACCGTAGTTTTGAAAACTTTTTAAATATGCACCTCAAGATCATGATCAAACTAAGAAGCTCCTTCTATTAAAAATATCCTTAAATTACGTTGACATGAACAGGTACTGAACAACTATAGGGAGTGGGACTCCTAATGCAAATGTCATTTCTACTACAAATTGTTTTCAATTTAAAAAATATATTCAGTAGACTGTGCAAATGCCCAAAATGCACAAAGACACATGCACGCACGTGCATACACACACACCAAAAACAAACAAAAAACCCTATCGTTTATAGGGTATTTACTGAGTTAGTTGCTATACTTGTTTTCTTATATTTTGTCATTTAACCTTGTAATAATCTTATAAGTTAGGTGCTACTATTTGTATTTTACAAGTTAGGAAAATTGAGTTTCAAAAACTTGTCAGTAGTTGACAGAGCTATAACTGAAAGAATCAGAATGTTAATCCATTCTTTTTCTGACTCTAAAGTTTATGTTTTTAATCTGCGTACTCTAACAGAAGTATTAAATATAGCATTGAAAACTAAAATGGAGAAAAGACACGTGAAATAGATTACGCTTACATTTAATTTGCTCTATTTTATGATTTAAGGAAAAAAAGAGCAACAAGAAAAAAGGGATTTTAAACAGTTTCAGAGATCCAACATCATTTTATCTGTTGTCCCAGAGCTCTTCCGATTCAAACCCAAGGCTTCACTGCTGCTGTGTTATCTCACCTCTGTGTCCTGTTATTGGTAAATTTACATCATGTGTGTCACCGGCAGCTTAAGAAAGGCACAGATGTCAGTTTTAGGAAATCCTGGGAATTTCAGGCTTGCTCAGATTAATTGGTCCAATCGATAAAATGCTAATGAAAAAAAAAATCCAAATCTTTATCATAGTAACTCTGAACTCTGAGTACAAACATTAACGTAACTGCCTTTCTGAAATCCATATATTGTCACACAGTTTTAAAAAATCCTTTAAAAAAAATAAAAGCATGTTTGTCTTTTATAAAAATGATTAGTGTTAAACCGGTCATATAAGGATTACCAGAAATTCTAGTTGCAAATGTTAGCTGTTTTATAAAATGAAATTCCACTATAACATTTTCTTAGAACAGTAGAATTCCCTGCTGTCACTTGTTGGTTTTAATGTCATCTTGAAAACACATCTAGGAAATTCAAGCAACTGACTGCTTAAGCATTAACATCTCTCTAATGTCATACAGTCAAAGGAAACTTCCATTTATTTACACCATCTTTAGTAGCAAAAGAATGGTACCACGCGAGGTCAAAGCCTGCTTACTGGAAGCTGCCGGCTGCTTGGGTTCCTGGTATGCTTTTTTCTCTCTGAACTGTCCTTTTCCTCTTCCAATCTCACTTTCATTAACATAACAGGATCAGACAACTAGCCTTCATTTTGCTTAGCCTCCGTCTTCTGCAGCTTCCATCTCAGACTTTTAAACATCCTCAGATTGAGACTACCCAGATTCTGACCATAATAATTTCCAAATCTTAATTTCCTTTTAGTATTTGAAATGTGCCTGCTGTGTGAGTGATTTTTATACACACATACTAGAGCTTATACATTGAATTAGTTGCTGCCCCCTTCAAGGCTGGTACCTTGGACGGTTAAATATACTTATTCAAGTGACACGAATCTTAGTATTTTAGAAACGGATAGAACTAGTGAACTGCAGCTCCTGCCCCTTCCTTCTCCGTCAGCTTCTTCCCAGCCCAACTTCATAAATAGCATCTATTATCACATCTTTATTTACTCCCCAGCCTACTGTAATCTCACTTCAGCAGCCACTTGTCTATTAAATCTCTCCACTGAGATCACCAGTGACCTCCATAACTCTTAAGGGGGGCGATTTGGTGAACTCTCGTTTTCCCTAACCCACAGATAAAAATTATTTATCTGTCTGCCTCCCTAACTAGACTATGAGCTCCATGCAAGCAAGGACCATTTTTTCTTTATCACAGTTTCCCCTAGGTCCAACACTGCCTGACACAACAGGCTTTCAGTACTTCACTGAATGAATGAATGAATGAATGAATGAATGAATGAATGAATTCATCTATTCTGTCCCTCTGATTTTACACATATCGTGTTTCCCCGAAAATAAGACCTAGCCGGACCATCAGCTCTAATGAGTCTTTAGGAGCAAAAATTAATGTAAGACCTGGTCCTATTTTACTATAATATAAGACCGGGTCTTATAATATAATACAATATAATATAATATAACATAATATAACATAACATAACATAACATAATATAATATAATACTGGGTCTTATATTAATTTTTGCTCCAAAAGACACATTAGAGCTGATTGTCCAGCTAGGTCTTATTTTCAGGGAAGCACGGTACAAACACAGAAGCCCCACAGAAGGCATACAGTTTGCCCAAGGTCATACAGCTCATTATTGGCAGAACCAGCACTTGACCCCAGATCTTTTAACTCCCAGCCCGATTAGTTTCCTACCAAAATGACATTGCTCAAAATAAGTTCTGGCTTCTCTTGAATTGCTTCCAAAGCCCACAATATGTTCTCTTGAATATTCTTGGTGACCCATCTTTACCACTTGATTGGTAGCTTTGATATTTGGAATCGTCCGCATGTTAACAGGAGCCTCAATGATCTGGCCTCAAGCCACCTTTTCACTACGCCCACCTGCAGAACCTTCACTCCACGGACACATCTACGGAGCCTGATGTTCCCAGCTCTACGCCTTTCCTTAGAATGTTCCCTCTGCCAGGAACGTCCTTCTTTCACTCCCCAAATGCCCACATCCTACTCATCTTGGTTCTTGCGTCATGTTCTTTCCAAAACAAGGATTTGACCTGTGAAGATAGAGAGAGGAAGGAAATAAGCATTGGTAGAGCTAGTGTTTTCGCATATCTTACATCATTTTATGTCACTAAATGGAAGCCAGAAGGTACACAGGAACTTGGTGTTTAGTAAAAAGGAAAGAGGAAGAGCCAATGAGTGGTACAAACTATAGTACATTATAAAAACCTATGAAGGTACGTGTAGGACACTCCAGCTTAGTTTAAGACCTTTAGTTAAGGTCTCAATAAAGAATGTAAGACCTTATTGTGGGAACATTATCAGAATCAGACTTCAGAGTAATTTGCTTAAAAATATACATTGAAATAATTTGACTGTTTATAGTAGCCAGGAATCTCCAAGTTTTATGGGAAAGAGCTACATGAGATTGGTGATCAGGTGTTTGTAGATATATGTGCGTGTACGTGTGAATACACCCCACACACACACACACACACAGGTGCTGAGGACTGAGGAGGTGGAGGAGGGTACAGGGGAACACATATTTCTTCTGGAAAAGGAGGCCTCATTTCTCTTCTGCTGCTCCCCACTTCCACCCTCCCCCACCACCACCGCCACACACCAGCATCTGCCAGTTCTTCTCCAAGGAGCTCATGGGCATTTATGTTTTATTGGTTGGTTTTGTGATTATAAAGTTAATGTCTCTTCATTTATGAAAACTTGGAAAAGAGAAACCAAAATCTTAACAACTCTGAGATAACCAACCAAAGATAGATTTCCTCTCAGGACTTTAGACATATTTAGATGTTTTTTTTCTTTTTATGTAAGTGGCATACTTTTTTAAATGAAATTCTGCTTTCTGCTTTTTCACTGAATGTTATATAATGAGCATTTCTCTGTGTCATTAAAAATTCTTCAGAAACATAATTTTAATTACCGCGTACTATTGCATTTTATGGATGCATCGCAAACTTTTTAATTACTCGAGTCTCCTCTTCTTGTCTATTTATGTTGTTCCCAATCTGCTGCCGCTTCTTCCTTTTTTGGGGGGTGGGGATGGAGGTATTGTAAATAATGCTGTGATAAAGATTCTCACATAAAAATTTTGTCCACATCCCTGATTCCTTCCTTAGGATATAATAGTAGTTCTGAAACTGGGAGGTATGAAGCTCTTTTTAGGTTTTCAATACATGTTGTTAAGTTGCTTTTCAGGAAAATTTTACCAATTTATATTCAGCCAACTGAGGCCTTTTGAATGTCATGAAAACCACGGTAGTAAATCTTAGCCACATCCCCTCCCTAAAGAAAATGCCCATGGGTCATAGAGAAACAGTCAGATTCCACAATCAAGGGAGTGATTGCAACTGACTCATGACAGGCCCCTGCATTCAGCAAACTGGAAGCTTCAGCAAGGACCCAGTAGCGGCTGAGTTCAGTAGAAGTCATCTGAAAGTGAGATAAGGCCACCCATTCACACATGAAGGCGCTGGTACTGAAGCTTACCAATATGTGTCTGGTACATTTGATAGTATGCGCTATGTTATTTATACCCCACGTGCATCCTAAATGCTTCTGAGGTGAGCACTGCTCATCTGGGACTCTTCCTGATGGGATGTTCCCTGAGCTCCCCATCCTGCATAATTGAGTAACCAGATTCCAAAGCAGAGATGGTTATCCCCATGTTCAGTGGGGCTTAACCAATCCATCTCTACTTGATTACTGGTAATATCGTGAATATCTTTATACATCCATCAGGCTTTTATGAAAGGCAGTAAAACATTAACATGGTTAAGAGCATAGACTCTGGAGCCAGACGGCCTGAGTTTTAATTCCTAGCTCTACCATTTAATAGCTGTGTGATCTTGGGCAGGTTACTTAATATATCTGTGCCTGTTTTCTCATCTATAAATGAGGTGAATAATAGTTCTTTCCTTTAGAATTGTCAGAAAAGTAAATGGGTTAATACATGTAAAGTACTAGGAACTTGTTCTTTAGTATTCAGGCCCATGGTAAGTGCTATATAAGAATCTCTTATTTTTATTATTTCAAGTGGTTAAGAATTAACTTCAACAGATGAAGACGTTAGATATATTATCTAATGTTAGATAATAAAAATATTTTAAAGCAGTTGCTTGGGCTATGTGGATAAAAATAAAACTTTTGTCCAACTGGTTTCTCAAGAATATTCTGGTTCTGTACCTGAAAAGTTTTTTGGTGACAGCTGTGCTTAGTAAACTTTTACATCTCTCAGAAATATTTGAAAGCAATATCTTATACTAGAGACATTACTGTCCCATCTGACACTCATTCTTCCCCCTAATATGAAAGAGAAAATATAATTTTCATCAGACATTTAAAAAAACCTAATCCTCTACCCTAAGGCAAGAAATTTCCTTAATTAATAATGAAAAACCATAAAACTTTCCCAAAACCTCACAATCCAGATATATCAGTGGCAATGACAACAAAAGGCATATTGCCTTTCAGAATATTTTATTTTTTTATTTTTTTATTTTTTCAGCCAACCCTTTGTTAGATTCATCTGGACCGATCTCACTGACGTTATCAGTGTATTTAGAATTTGACAGTTTTAGCCCTGGAAAAGCTTAGTCAGATTTTTCATATGTATATGACTTCCGACAATGAAACTTTTGAAGTCTAAATCCATTGAATGATCCTGGTGAACAAGTGAGCTAAATGAAAAAGCATTCAAGAACTGTTCAAAGAGTCAGGAATTGCTTGACCAGCAGAAATTGGGCCGTGGACCTGAGCATCTATAAACTCTGGGCCATCGTGGATAATTGAAAGTCATAATCTTCCAAAGAGCTTTAATTGAATATTTGGAAATCTGTATGAAAATAAACTGAGTCAACTAAACAAGAATAAACACAGCTAAACTAAGCAATATAAATCTTCAAAAGAAGAACCCTAATTAAAAAGATATATTGTACTTCCCAGACTTTGCCATTCTGGTTGTTTTCAATACTATGCCCCTGGGAAAATACAACTGTTTCGAATCAAACAGTTTAAACTCCCATACTGGGGCTTAAGGGTGGGTTCTCCCATTTTTCTCTTGCTACTTGTTTTGCGGATAAAGCAGTGCAAATTATTCAGACACCAATCAGATTTATCATCCTGTGCCTTTTGATGACATCCATCTGTTTATCTAAGAAGCCATTAAAGACTTATTGAGTTACGGCACTATGGAGAAAATTGGGTTATCATCTATGGTTAAATTCAATTCTTGCATCTGCCATCTTTTCAGCTTATGTGGTGTATTCTGAAATCACCCTGACTTGCAGACCTGCACTACAAGAATACATTTGCTTCATAGCCTTTTTATGTCATTTCTAGAGAATTTCTAATGCATGAGCAATTTGTGGTTCAGGAAAATGTTGACAGAAAGATGCCAGAGCTTTCTCTTGTTAAAAGTTCAAAAGCCTAATAGGGACTGTGCCAGCTTAAAAGTCTTATCCCAAAGTGGGGACTGTACAGTTCCGAGGTTTGTATGTAGACGAGCTTATTCAAAAGAAATTTTGACTCTAGGTCACAAAGGTAGAATTGTGTTAATCAGAAGATAAAGATAAATTTTATCAAGTCAAAATTCAAATAGACCAAAAGAAGTGAGAGCTCATCACAAACGGTGTTCAATAAATACCAGCAGGTAAACTGATAAGACACAAAGGACCCAATCTTCCTAGGGAAGGACTAGGTAGGAGTTCAGTGCTTATCTCGTAAGTCAAGCAGCTTAAGCAGTACTAAAAGTCATGTTTTCCAAGCTGGCTGAAGAGGCAGTGGACTGTGTGGAGAAAATTAATTGAAATAAAGTGAATATTTGCGGTTTCCTGGAGATACTGTTATATCCTGACTGCAGGAGCTCCACGGAAAGAGCAAGCGTAAATCAGGCAGATGTGTCAGTTTGCCAATTTTTCTAGCATTTGTCAGGACTCTGTGAGTAAAACGGTTCCTTGATTTATTTATGTAAATCAGGCCAGAATTCTGGGAAGCCTAGATTTTCTGGAAATCTTCAAGGATTACAGCCTAGCTGCACTTCCTTAAAATCTAGCTGTACACGCTATTGACTGGCCATTTAAGGAGATCCTTCCGCTCCCGTTTCACAGTGTCCTTTATTTTCCTCCTTGTAACATAAGGACCCTGACATGGGAGACGAGAGTGTAATCAATGGAGACCTACCCTGTTTCCCCGAAAACAAGACCTAGCCGGACAATCAGCTCTACTGTGTCTTTTGGAGCAAACATGAATATAAGACCCGGGCTTATATTATTATATTATATAAGATCCGGTCTTATATTATAGTAAAATAAGACCGGGTCTTATATTCATGTTTGCTCCAAAAGGTGCATTACAGCTGATTGTCCGGCTAGGTCTTATTTTCGGAGAAACACGGTACATGCCAGATATAGCTGGTTTCAGAAAGATATTCCTTTGTCTACCTATCTGTTTGCTTGTCTGTGACCTTCATACAGCTGTCTGTGCTGTCAGCAGAGAAGCTGGTTTTGTCAGTCACTAGTGATTGCCACAATGAGAGAAAGCTATTGCCAAGGCAATGATGACCCGGAACCAGGATATAGATAGGCCCCAGAGCAGCAAATATGAGGCAGACGAGTCTCCTGGGAGGATTTCATACCGTACTAAATTCATCCAAAAGGTGAACTTAAGTAGGACTGAGAAAACTCTTGTTCAGTGTGAGAAGTTGTATACTTTGTGACTTTAAGGCCTTTCTCTTTTGACCACCCTAGTCCACCCATAAAATACTTCGCTGACTTGTTCAGGTCTGAAATTCTGTGCATTGAGGTAATTTTTTGTTGGGAAAAGTGGGGAGTGAGGGCCCTTTAAGCCACAAGGAGACAACACTTTGTTTTGCTCCAAAACTTTACTCTGGGATCTACTCCATGGATCGTCTGTTAGGTAAATATTTAGACTTTCAGTCAAAATGGCAGAGGAAAAATACTGCCAACTTTTCATTCATTCATTCAAAGCTTAGTTTCAGAACCTGTATGGATGATTTCACAATATTTTACTGACTAACTAAATTTTAGTGTTCAGATAGGAAAAATGACATTGAGAATTCTGTAAAGAGGGTTTCAGTAATTCATTGATTGATCAATTAAGGACATCAGCCCAGATACAAATAACTGCCAGAATGGCTAAAAGCGAGGCTCTGACGATGTGGTGGAAATTGCTGGGGGCAGTAGCTCCGGGAGAACCAGAGGGAGACAGCACGATAATGTCCCGGGCTAGTGCCACCACTGTGCTCGCCTTCGTCTTCCCATCCCCTTGTCTCCTACGCAGCTCGCCATGCTTCTCAACTTGGGGGCAGACATGCTTGTGTCTCTCTGACGGCCAGTTGGAGAAGATCTTCTCCCTGTCAGTGATATTCTCCTCTACATCTTGGCTTCACCCTATGGCTTCCTTAGAATTCAGAGCCCAAGGCCAGAGGTGCCCTCTTGACTTGCTGTGCTGAGTTCTTCCAGCTTGAAGATTACCTCTCTGACTGCCCTGCCTCTCAACTAACCAGTACGAATGCAAGCAGACAGCATAACCTACTGGTAACCAGGTCCCTGCCTTATTTTAGGTTGCCTTCCATTACTAACTCGGGAAATGAAAATGTTGCTTACCTTTACAAGTGTTTCTTGAGAGTCCATTTCTCCAGTACTAGGCACTGCTGAAGCAAGAAATTCATGTTAATTATGCCTAACTTTAGGAAAAGAAAAGAAAATTTAGATACTTACCTTCCTGAAGGTGACTATAATCTCCTCAGACAGACCAGAAATAAATGTGTGAAATTTCTGTTTCTCTAAAAGATCAAAAGAAGAGAGGAAAAAAACACTTATTAAATGTTATGGCCTGAATTATGTTCCCTCAAATTTGTAAGTTGCTGGTCTAACCCCCAATGGGGCTGCATTTGGAGATAGGGCCTTTAAAGAGGTAATTAATATTAAATGAAGTCATAAGACTGGGCCCTAATTCTGTAGGAATAGTGTCCTTACAGGAAGAAGAAGAGACACCAGGGGTGTCTGCACGCAGAGCTAAGGCCATGTGAGGATACAGAGAAGGCAACCATCGACAAGCCAAGGAGAGAGGCCTCAGGAGAATCCTTGCTCTTAGACTTCCAGTCTCCAGAACTGGGTTCTGTGGTGTAAGCCACTCAGTCTGAAATGTTTTGTTACGGAAGCCCTAGCAGACCAATACACCAAAAGTTAAACACAGTCAGCAGAATTCGGTATTTTCAAGTGAGGAGCAGGGTTCGGGCAGACAATAAATACAGAAGAAGGTCAACGTAAATGGAGGGACTAAAGAACAAAGAAGAGTCAGAAATCAGAGTGATTTGGAAAAGGGGAGTTGCTAGGCAGTTAGAAGATGGTAGGAAGGCCCTCACTCCCAAGATGCATTTCAATTTGACCCAGTCAGAATTGGGAAACCATTATGGTCAGTGAGCAGGGACTGATCTACAAATGCAGGATTTTAAGAAAATTAGCTTTGCTGCAGTACACAAGCACAATTGTAAAAGATTAAGGCTAGAAGTAGACGACCAGTCAGGAAAAAGAAAAAAAAAAATCCTAGTAATCCAACAGGTTAAGGATCCAGATAGTGGTAGAAAAGGAAAGTATCTGATGAATTTGAAAGTTATTAAAAAGTAGAAATTGATAAGACTTGCTGACAAAATTGAATTAAATTGACTAATAAATCATTTATCTTTTGTGTATCTCAGCATTATATGTCTCTACCAGTGAGCTCATTAAAGAGATTTTTATGTTAATAGCAAAGTTCTTAATATAGGTTGATTTGAGAGTTCTTTTCCAGTTGAATAAAGTTAATGAGCTGTTGGAATTACCCTAAAGATCTTAGGAAGCAAAGCATCATTAAAAATTAGGTAATCTATATAAATAAAACATTCAGACAATTGAAACTTAACTGTCATTACACAGTTTGGGGAGGGAGAGGGCCTAGCCAGTCAGATAGCACTTTGAAGGGTTAGGTTATCCTGAGGTACAAATTGAGAGACAAGGTCAGGGTCAGTTTTTCGAAGAATATTCCAGAAAGGGACTCTACAAGAAATCCCTTTCAACCAAGTCCCCGAGACGAAAAGGAACATGGAATGAGGGTAAAGGTCTAAGTAGATTTCATTCATTTTTTTGAAATGATATTACTAATGTGGATTGAGCACCTATTGTGGACATTGCATAGATTGTTTCGTTTATATGCTTTGGGTATTTAGTAGGTGTTAGCTCAGGGTGAGCAAAACAGGTAAGGTCCCTGCCCTTATGAAGCTTACTCTGTGGTATGGAAGACAGGCAGGCATCAAACAAACAATCACTCAAATATATGTACCTAGTAACAAATTATGATAATTGCAGTGAAGGAAAGCACAGGGTGGTATGAGAGAGGATTCCCCATTTAGATTTGATGGTCAGAGATGGCCTCCCTAAGTAAAAGACATTGCAGTGGAAACTTGAAGCATGACCAGGAATAGGTAGATAAAGACTAGAAGAAAGAGATTTCAGGACAGAAGTGAGGCGGGTGATTTGCAGGGTCCCAGAGGGCTGGCTGTTGGCTTTGCAAAGCCTTAGCAGCATGGGTTGAGATCTAGTTTTGAAGAGACTTGAGTTCACTTGCAGAGGGGTTAATCCCCAAGTCCAGGGCCTGGATAAAACCATCCCTTAAAGACTGGGCCCTTGGCTTTAGGCAACATTCAGTCATAGGGACATTGAAAGGCAAAGTAGGCAACCAGATCCTGAGTATCATGGCTACAAAGTGAAAATGGGACAAGTGTGAGTGTAAGTTGACGAACCACTATCTGTGAAGTGCTCATATTATCCTGCCCGGGACCTCTAGGCACAAGCTAAGTGGCGAAGGCAACATGCTTTAATGGTCAGAATGTCAGATCTGCAATCAGACGCACGTGGACCGTGTCCTAGGTGTTTGATCCTGGGAAGACACTTAGTCTTTTTCAGCTTTAGTTTTTTTTTCATTTTGTAAAATGGGGATAATACTGCCTATCTCTTAGGAATAGCGAAAGGCTCAAAGGAG
The DNA here is from genome assembly GCF_004115265.2 of Rhinolophus ferrumequinum. NCBI lineage: Eukaryota > Metazoa > Chordata > Mammalia > Chiroptera > Rhinolophidae > Rhinolophus > Rhinolophus ferrumequinum. The sequence goes on along the minus strand of NC_046299.1, from coordinate 12,632,454 downwards.
CTAATGTCTGTAAAATGATTAATTCAGTGCTTCACAGAATATATGTTCTTTCTTCACACATCACGAATTCTTTTGCTCTTTTATTTGATTCATCTTTATTTGGGTAATAACATGAAAATATCTACATACCTAGTAAAATGCATGAACTTTATAACCAACATTTACTTTGCTGCTCAGACGCTTGAGTCTCTTCCACCTTTTTCTCAATCTGTAATTGTGTTTCACACTTTTTGAGGCTCTCCTTAAGTGAAATCCCTAGATTGGGGCAGGATGATGGCATTAGCATGTAAATTTAGTCTGAAACAGAATTCGGTGTGTGCTCCATTAAGGTTTGATGAATGAATGATTACTATTTAATTACAGAGATTTGACAGTGATAAGCAAAATTAATTAATTGCTAAGATAGTATATATTAAATAATAATTTTAAAGCATTTTTGGTAATTTGTGTTTTTAAGTGGTTAGTGAACTAAATTCTAACCTCTTGCTCTCTGAATATGCTCTTAGCTATAAGCCTACCACGTTTTAATTAAAGAACTATTCTGACAGTTCTGGGAAAGGAAACATTTTTTTTCTGTTTAAAACATTTCTAGCATTTCAGTGAAACAATTTACCTAAAATGATTTTCCCTTTAAAAGTCATAGTAGACGATTAAAAGCAGAGTACAGTATATTTTCTGCCTTATGGATCCAAGCCAAAAATACAACTTTTGTGCTTTATAAGCATTTGCAAACTAAAATGAGTAACTGGTACATTGTAATAGAGCTGCTTTTAGCTGCTATTACCACAGAATACTTTTCTGGCTTTCTTAGAAGCACAAGAACAAAATTGAGAAGAAGGCATCTATCTGATTGAAGGTAGAATGCTACATCCATTGTACTTCACTTTAGGCCAAATAGTAGTCATTTTATTTGCTATTAATGTGAATAGAGAGATCACTCCTTTTCAGAATTTAGCCTGCAAAAAAGATCTGTAGCCAATACACACAGCTAGACATGAAGCTGCCTTTGTAGACTTAGATATCCCCCAGTTCGGTCAGACCCTAGGAGACCATTGGAGAAAACACAGTGGGAAGATTATAGATTTGCTCAAATCAATAACGTCTGTGAGGAGCTACTGAAACCTCCCCGTAGCTCTTTCTCTAGAATATGGGAACATAGGTCGGCCCAATCTAGGTAGTCCCTACCTGTATATATAGTTGGGTCAGGAATAGGTTAGTGAGAGCTAGGTGGTAAGGTACACTGGTATTCACATATTTCCCCTATGAGAATACCTGGGACGAGACTATTTGATTCGGCCTTTCAAAGCAAGCATTGCTTGAGAATATTTAAATCCTAGTAAATATAAACAGTAAACAACATCTACACAATTAACTTTAAATATTGCAGCCAACCACATAGCTATAGAAGTGCCATATGTTGGTTTAATCTCTTGAAGGACTTGGCCATGTTTTTTTCCCTTAACAAGTAGATTTCACTATTTTATACATTTATTCAAAAATATTTACCGAGTACAGGCAAAACCCTAAGCATTGTCTAGGCATTGGGTTAGCAGCACTAAGTAAGATAAACAATGACTTCACCCTTTTGGACACACGGTCTCGTCTGGGCGTCAGAGAGAAATCAAGTGGTGCCAGAGTGTCCTTTCTGCCAATGAAATCTTTGGAGGAACCCCAACAGATAAAAGTAGAGCAGCTCTGGTAGAAATGGACCAGGGCAAGAAACCTGCCATTCCCCTTCTGCTCACTACCCTTCAGGCAAACCTCTTTAGGGCTTGGTGGACCTGGTTTGCAAACCACATTGCATGTGGTCTGATGTGCAGGGTGATGGAGGAATCCCTGCTCCGCAGGACACCATCCTGGGTAAATCTATTTCAGATCTCTCTGGCCACACCCCAAGGACACAGAACTTCTTCCCAACAAACCTAATGCCCGCACAATTTGCTCTTTACAGTAAGAGACACGATCTGTGTATCACTATGGTTTAGGGAAGAGAGAATGCCACTAGGAAGATACGTCTCTCAGGAAATAGATAACTCTAAGAAAGTATAGTTATGAGAAAGAAATATACGTGGATAACTTATAAGAACCCTCAGTATACACATGCACGCACACACACACACACACACACACACAGACACAGACACACACACGCACGCACGCATGCGCACTCATCTTAGCCAAATACTTGAACCTGCCAAAGGGGCCTAAGCTAACAGAGTATCAGATGATCAGATCAGTGTGTCTCCAGTCGGGTTAGATTAATCTGGGGTGGGAGCCAGACACTGTACAGGCACTTTTCTTTCGCTCTTTCCCTGTCCTAGAGGGACCTGGAGAGGTACTTCATTTATGTTGAGAACAAGAAAGTTCCACTTGACATTGTATTATGTCCCTGTAGTTTCTGCTGCATACGTAATACATGTTTTTGCTGGTACCCATTCCGTTAACACTGGTGCCCCTGACGCTGTGTAGACGTGAATACTACAAGTCACTTCTTGGCCCAGCAGCACCATGACCTATACTTGTAAAAAAGTTTACCTCCTAACTCCTCAAATATTAATTGTTTGACTGAAGGATTGGAAAATTGCAGAGGTAGGGATGAAAAAAGATAAAAATGTAGGGTTTTAGGCACCAAAATAGTATAAGGGAAAGAAAACTTATAATGGCTATCCCATATATGGGATCCTATACTATTACAAAGCTCTCTGTGCATGCATTCATGTGACACGCAAACATTTAAGCAGCCCTATGGGATAAATGTACTTGGTACTGAGAGTTTGGGCATGCGGAAGCCAAGGTAAAGCACCTGCCCAAGACCACACAGCTAATGAGGAGCAGAATCAGGATTTGAACCCAGACATCTGGCTGTCAAGTCGGTGCTTCTAGCACAGTGCTAGGGAGCCCGAGGCCGGAGGTGTAGGTAGAGGGCAGGTTTCTTTATAAGCCTCATGAGGCTGTAAAATAGGGCCAAGGGAATTGTGAGGAAAGAAATTGGGAGCTTTGAATGGCATAGAGGACGAGAGTAACTGGGGAAGACCCTGACCGTGACGATTAAAACTGAAAAGAGAAGTAATAGTCACTTAGCTGCTTCAAGTCCTTTTAGTATTAAATCACAGATAAATTGTAATTAAATAATAATCACCACAAGTTTCTTTGAAAGAAACACTAGAAGTCATGGCCAGAATGGTTCAAGTGGCTTCAAGAAAAGCATTTTCAACCTGATGCTGAGTTTGCGCTCACCAATGCGCACCAGTAAGTCAGGGAGCCTTGAAGAGGCTGTGGATGACGGGCGGGTGCTAGTTAAAGAAGGGTGTGGAGGAGCCTGGGGTCACAGTGGAGCAGTACAAGCCGGGTTCAGGAGCCAGGAACATTTTCAGAAACAAGAAGTCAAAATTCACCAGATGGGAAAAGCTCACACAGCCAAGAGGATGCCACAGAGCGTTTGAAAATGAGGCAAAGACGGTCTCAGACAGAAAGCATCTCCTATGCCGGACCAGCAACCCAGACTATTCCAGGATAAAGTCGTCTGGCTCAAGCCCTCAAGTAGAATGTGTCCCCTAGATGGGCAGGTGCTGTAGCTCAGACTAAAAAGCTCTTTTCCAGAGGACCCAGGCGTCTGACACACTGGGTGCAACCTGAGCTTGGTTCTGGAGAGGGTGGACTCCAGAGAAAAGTGGGGGAATCTCAGGCTCTGGCTGGAGAGGACCTGGGATAATTAGGAAGGGAGTGGGATTGGATGGGGCTAGAAAAATGTGATTAATGTAAAACGCCCAGGCCAGCTGTGTTCTTGTTTGTCTAATCAGTGGGGGATTTTCATCCTGACTGTTAGTTAAGCCCTCTGTGCTCTTACATACTTACTATGTCCAGTAGTAAGTGAGGGTGAAAGGACTCTTTAGAAGAGATAGGGGAAGCAGTGAATCACAAGATAGGCTTTTTGTCCCCTTGAGAACCTGAAAAGAACAAGCTTTTGAAGGGTAGTTGTGAGGCTGCTTCTCACTTAGATATTCCCTAAGTCTCTGAATTGCCTAAGCCCCCTCGAGTGCACATTACTCAGAGATGGGGGCGGTTCCTGCCCCATTCATTTGTGGAGCTGCACTGGTACCTGTGTCCTCAGAGCCTGACTTGTCTTTGCAGGGACTGCGGGCTCCCTCTCCCAAGGGCTTTCTCAGTTTTGTGCTTAGGGCGATGCCAGGCCGATATGAAGCTGGGGGTTGCCCTCCTTCGCTGCTCACCTCTTAGTTACAGATGGCACTATTGTATTGCCAGGGTCACCAATGGCCCCTTTATTGCCTGTGAGCAAGTGCACTTCCGCCTTAGGGTTTCTGGATGGGCACCCAGAGTGTGAGCTGCATTTCAGCCCATACGCACCCCTTCTCCAGGCATTCTTGTACAGTGATGGGCTCTCACAGCCATTTGAGGCACCCCTCAGGGGCGCTTCCATTTCTGGACAGTCATGGACAGGCACTCAGACGCACCTAGGCTGTAACTTAACCCTTAGCTTTCTCCCACAACCCTTTCTTTTCCTGGGTTCTCTCTTGTTTGCCTAGCCAAAATATTCAAATCATTTTTGACTCATCCCTCAACCTCTACATCTAGTCAAACACTAGTGTTGATCCCACCTCTGATTTCCCACAGACGATTTCCGTATTTCAAAAAACCAGGTACTTTGTATCTTGCACTCATTATAGGTTCTCGTTCTTATCCGTTACATCTGTTTTGTAAACGTGGACTCTGATGCTTACACAGCTTAAGTATTTTGGCCCCAGTGAGTGCTACCTACGCAGGTCCGTCTGACCCCAAGTTCCGTGGGCTTTGTCACCTGCGTTGTTCGGTGCCCATCAGTTGTTCCAGGAGCTCTAAATGGCTTCCCTCGGTCACTCTTGCCTCCACCAGCCCATCTTCCACACTGGAGCTTTAGGCGACTTCTTCACACACACTTAGCCAATACTCTCACTTCATGATCTTTGAGGGCTAGCTGTTTCTGACAAAGTAAAATTAAAACTGTTCCCTGTTGTTTTGTAACAGTGGGGTAGAGAGAAAGTTTCAGAGAGGAAGGGCTCTGATCTGAAGAGTGAGAAGCGCAGTGGGGAATGGAATGTCTTCTATTCCCGCCGGTTCTTGGGTGTTTGCTCATCACGCTGCTGTAGCACTGACCACATTTTGCGCTGGCTGGCCTTGTAATTAGCCAGATAGACGTCCACAGATACCTCAGCACCAGGGAGCCCAAGTACTCCCTGCCTCCCAGCGGGCTGCTCACTATGTCTGGAAGTCCCCAAAAGAATAAACCACAGTTACCATGTGACTTTGGCTGTTTGAACCCTCTGACTCCAACTGTTCCTCGCCCATGTGCCCTGCCCATAAAGCCTGCACGTGCCTCCCACTGCTATGGGCTGTCGGGAACAGATGCCAGTCACTGTCCAAGGTGGCAGCCTCTTGATATTCCCAGACTCCTGTTGTCGAAGGCACCAGACCTGGGCTCCGCTTAGCACAGCATGGCAGGAGCACTCCCTCTGCTCCTGGACACCTCTCCTCATAGCCAGCCAAACCCGTAAGCACCTCTGTACCCCTCCTGCACAGGGGCAGGCAGCCAGCGCACGAGCCCCAGCAGAAACATAGATGCCATGGCCTTTCCCACCGTGCTTCTTGCTCCATCTCAGACGCGTTCCTCAACCAAACTTTCTTCTCTTCTGTCAGAAACAAACCTCCCGTGCATGTGAGTGAATGAGTTTCAGCTGTTAGGAGTGAGCAAGCAATTCTATCTTTAGGTATAAACCCAACAGAAATGGGTGGAGATATATATATATATATATATATATATATATATATATATATATATGTATGTATACACACACACACACACACACACACACACACACACACACATGTTCATAGCAGCATAATAGTGATTGCTAAAAGCTGGAAACAAACCAAACAGCCATACACAGTAAGGAGAATGGATAAGTAAAGTGTAGCGTATTCATGCACAGGAATAGTATATAGCAGAGGAATAAACAAACTATTGCTACATGCAACAGTGCCGATGAATCTCGTGTAAGGTTGGACCAAAGAAGACAGCCACGAGAGTATGTACTGTGTGATTCCATTTATATAAAGTTGTTTTTAAATGACAACAAATCAGTGGTGATCAGTCAGTTTAGTCATTGGCTCTGGAGAGGAGAGAGCAGAGGCAGCCTCCTAAGGTTTTGCTACAGAGAGAACTGTCACTTTGTGGGGATGAATGTTGTGACTCAGTTGGACCTCGTGCGGGGTAACAGTCTGCCTGTTCCCAGGTGGCCCACACCCTTCGGAGGCACATGCATCTTTTTGTACCCTCCACTCTCAGCCTGTGGTGGGACATTTGAGGTGGGCATGGCAAATTACATTTTTCAGTAGCATGGTGTCCATTCTGCTCCTAGCAAGGAGCCTGATGGTTGATTCTGTCAATCAAATCCCAGGGAAAACATTGCGTTTAGATATAAGCTCACTTAGCAGGCATATGGGCACTTAGGAAGAAAGGGAACCAGCTGTCACAAACAGGCCAAAGAAAACTGCAGTTTCCATCTGGGTCTTACCTTCACGTGTACGTTTGGGCCATCACCATTCCAAAAAGGATTTGATGTTGTTATTTTACCTCATTTCTCTTTATATCTGGCCCAAGATTTCTTCTGGTAATCCATGCTTATGAAGCACTTATAGACAGAATCCAGCCCACTTTCAAGGATGGGAGATAGGGCATACCAGTTAACTACAGAAAGGTTTGGATTTGGGGTGGTTTTATTTCACCACGCAGAATGTTTCCACCATTTCTTGGCCTAGCTGGTTACTCCAGATACCAGTGTCAGAACCCTCTCCCTCCCAGAGTGGATCCCGGCTGTCAGGAGATTCTCAGCAAACAACAACAACAAGCATTAAGCCGCTTCTTCCTAATTATCTCTCTCTCTAAATATCTAATTAGCATTGAGAACAAATTGCATGTTACAGAGATAATATTATGGGGAGCCGTTAATCTGTTGGGCTTCTGCTTTTGAATTCCTGAGTCGGTGCTGCAGCTGCTGGAGCAAAAAAATTTGCCACCTGGACACTTCATTATGGTTTCATATTTAAATGCAAAAACGGCTGAAGAGAGGTCCTATTTGATAGACTTGGCTTTTTCAGGCATTTGTACATAGATATGCATCGCAGATACAGTTTTTTCAAATTTCCCAGGTAACTGGGAATTTTGAAAAACCGAACAGTTAGAGGGACAGAATTACGAGGGAGCAATGGGAATATAGTAATACCAATAAGGTGACAGTGGAATTAACTTCTCTAATTCTTTCTTTTATCAGTGCACGAAGGTCTGCAGCTTTTTATGACATTCCTCACTCAGTAACTACATGGATTTCCTTAATAAATGCTGATCCAAAAAGTACACATTCCCAAAGATTACCTGATAATTGCATCTACTGTAATATGCTTAAAGTTAATTAACATTCAGCCTTCACTTTAGAGAATAGAAATTACCAGGTACTTATCCTATAATTACATCTTTGTGCATTTGCTATTGTAATCTGTGGCATTAACTATATAATTAAATGATGAACAGTGACTGTATGAGTAGAGAGTACTTATGTAAAATTTGTGCCTTATCCCCAAAAATAAAATAAAATAAACAGATTCAAAAAATCCTGTCTCATTGTAAATTCCATTGTTCCCAGGGAGATTGTATAGCATGTCAAGAATTAATAATAATACTGTTAGCTTTTTGGAGGTGGAAAGATGATAATACTCTCCCACTGTCAGGAAGATGTCCATTTTAGGTCATCTTACTGTTTTTTCGGGGTATACGTCAAATAACAAGTACTTAGAAGTTGTCTTACTAAACATGACCTGTCTCTAAGCGAATACATCCAGTAGTTTTGTTTCAGATGCTTTGTGTAAGAATTCTTAAAAAAAAAAAAAAGAAAACATTTCTTTTGATTATAATGCAAATTTATATTCACTGTTGGAAGTTTGTAAAATATTAAGAAACACAGAAGAAAATATAAATCACTTATAATACCGTATCAGTGTTAACATTTTGTCGTCTATGCTTGTAGTCTCTTCTAGATGAATTTCTCACTAGATGGATAGAGAGAGAGAAAGAGAGAGAGAGAGAGAGAGAGAGAGAGAGAGAGAGAGAGAGAGAGAGAGAGATAATATTGCAACCTGCTCTTTTTAAGCCGTGTATTATGAACATTCTAAAGAAGTATTATTTCTCACCATATTTGCCATCATCTCATAATAGTCTGCAATATTGGTAGTCTTTACTAATTATTAAAAGTTATTATTTTACACTTCACTGTGTGAGGGTTCTCTAGGAGAATTTTTAAATGTTGTGTTTTCACGAAAGCATATTCTAGATTATCCCTTCTAAATAATTACCTTGTGACAGTTTCAGTGCCTGAGCTTGCATCTGTATTCACAGTGTATTAGAGTCACTGCTTGTCACTTTTATTGTTGTAGACTGATGACAAAGGGCAGAGGTTGACTTAATAAGTAAATGATGGTATACTTGGTTCCACCAAGTGAAACCAAATGACTTCATAGTGTGCAGGACAAATGGAAATTCAAATAGAGACAAGTGTTGACGGAACTGAGTCATCACATGGCAGTAGCATAGGTACATCAAATTCAAAAACAACCCCAAGAAGTTCATATCATATTCACATAGCGAGCAGTAGCCAAGGTTCAAATGAATATCATCAGTCACCCAAAATTAATTCTGTTGATTTGAATTTTATTTGTTTGTCCATATTGCATTGAATTTATAGATTTGTTTTAAATTTGTTTGGATTGTATAGTTATATAAAAAACTATAATAGTAACTATGTAATTTGACATTTTTACACATTTAAGTAACATAGTAAAAATAATGTAAGTTAATATTGGGGAGGTGGTCTGTAAGAAGTTTTCTTTTAAAGTGGATCCATACATTTTTCTCAGTTTGGGTTGCACTGTTCTCACAACTACATCTGTATGCATATTCTTAGGATAGATTATTTCCTTAGGGAAATTGCCTACACATAAAATTGCTGTTAAATGTTGTAAACATTCTAAGGCTTTTGATGTTTTTGTCAAATTTGAATACAAATTCTCCAAGTCACTTTTTCTCTCTTTAGTTGCACCTTCATTTGTAATAGTTTTCACAATAACCCGTTCATCTTCGTTTGCCAAATATTTATTGAGAGCTCGCCATGCGCAGGCATCATGCTTGTTGTTGGGCCTTCAAAGATGGAAGGACTGAGTCTCCCCCCGCAAAGGAGCCCAGCCACTAAAAGAAAGGTGATTGCATAAGAAAGCAGTTTTCAAACGTTTCTTTTTACTTTTTAAAAATAATGGAGGACCCCAAAGAGCTTTTGTTTGTGTGGGTTACATCTATTGCTTTTACTGTATTCGTAAATAGATAAATTCTTTAAATGCCATGACTCTTATTTTCACTTAAAAGCTTATATTTTATCATTGGCCGCACACACTGTCAATTGTTTTTTTTGAAGTGACAGGCACTTGTTCATATTTGAGAAAATGTCTGCCATATACCTGCATCTGAATAACCATAATTTGTCAGTCATTCATTTAAAATAAAAATGGTGTCCCATAAGAAAAATGAAGCTAGTTCAGCTGGCAATTCAAACAATCACATAAGTGCTTTCCTGGAGACAACCATCATTCTTCAGTGTGGAGAAGCGCTTTGTGTGTGCTTCCCATTTCATCACACGGAAGACATGTACACAACAGTTAAGATTTAATGGATTAAAACATTCTTATTTGGTATTACTTTTTTACACGAGTATGTGACAGATGAGGAATAACTTGACCACTATTCCAGTTTGGTACTGCTGCCTTGATTCATGCTTAAGCTCCAGTAATTTTACCCAATATATCATATGCACCAGCAATACAAATATCTACACAATGAAAAAGTCAAATAATGTCTTAGTACTATGGGTAAATAATGTCATAGCATTATGCAAATGGTTTTGACCTCGTGACCCCCCCCCCCTTAAAAGGGCCTCAAGGACCCTAGGGCTCTGCGGGCCATGGTTTGAGAACCACTGCTGTGGAGTATGATTATTAGGTGATGGATGGATACGCAGTGTGCTGTGGCAGCATAAGAAAAGGAGTGCTACCTCAGTTTGTGTGGGAGTCAAGGAAGGACTCACAGAGACGTAATGATTAAGCTGAAGTACAAAGAATAGTGAATTTGCTTGAAAATATATCGTTAAAAACAAAGCCTCCAGAACTCCACATTTGCCTCCCACTACTACCTCATCTCTCTTATCCCCTTCACATCAAGTTTCTCTGAAGAATTTTCTCTGTGCGCTGCCTGCATCTCCTCACCTTCTATTCATTCATCAATCCACTCCAACCTGCTTTCTGGCTCCTGCGTACACCAAAAAGGTCTTGCTCCCTCTTTCTTAAAATATGCTCCTGCATTGACTTCTCTTGTACAATATTCTCCTGGTTTTCCTCCTGTCTCTCTATCTCTTTTCTGCTTTCTTTGCTTATGGACCTCTATCCAGCCACCAAAAGTTAGTGTTACTTAAGGCTCAGCTCTAGACCCTCATCTCTTATCACGCTGTACTCTCTTTAAGCCCTTCCACCCAAACCCAAGGCTTTAATTAGCTTCTCCTAAATTTTAGCTCCAACCAGACTTTTCCTTCCCACCCTTTCTACTTAAAAGTATGGTGTATCAGCAGCTTTGGCATCACCTGTGAACATGTTAAAAATGCAGAATCAGGGACCCCACTCCAGACTTACTGAATCAGAATCTGCATTTCAATACGATGCCCAGATGATTTGTGGGCATATCCAGTTTTGAGATGTGCTGTTCTAAGAGCCACACCCAGACATAGAACTGCTTTCCTGGTATGTATGTCGTCTTGGCTGTTTCAAAGGCATCTCAAACTCAGCATGTTCAAAACAGAACTTATCATTTTTTTCCATATCTAGTTCTTGTCCCAGTTTACTTTACCTCGGTGAGTGGCACAGCCATTCACTTTGCCATGCAGATGAACCCCATAAGGGTTCATCCTTATGAAATCTTCAATTACTCATTGAATTAGCAATTTGTATTGAATTAGCAACCCCTAAGGGTTCTTCCTTAACATAAGGAAGGTTAAGATGGAACCTTCCTCCATCTTAACCCCCATATCTAATTTATCACCAAGTCCACCATCTCTCACATCCCTCCTGTTCTCTTCATCTCCCTCCCCACTGCCACCACCATCCTTGTCTAAGCTACCTGTATTTATTACCTGGACATTTTGCAATATCTTCCCAACTGGTTTCCCTGTGCCAGCCCTTACCCCCTCCAGTTTGTTTTCCAAATTGTGGGTAAGAGTAACCTTTCAGATACACATAGTGGATCTTATCACCATCTTCCTGAAAACATCCCCATGACTTCCCACTGTGCTCATGATGAAGATGAACATCTGTCTGTGGTCATGCGAGATCTGTCCCTTCCTGCCCCTGCAGACCTGCCCCAGGACGTGTTCCCTAAGCTGTCAGCCCTCTCACACCCTGCTTTCTCCCCACCACTGTAATTTACCTACTTAACTCCTGTTCTTCCTTCGATCTTCGTGCAAGCATTTCTTCCTCAGGGAAAACTTTTTGGCCTCCCTAACTAGATCCATTTCTGTTATGCTGTGATCTCATAGTATACCACTTAATTCTCATGCACACTTGTCACTGTTGTAACTCAACATTCATTTTTGTGTGTGTGATTCTTTGTGTCATATCTGACACCCTCCTCGTCTCCCCCAACCCCCATGGGACTGCAAGCTCCAGGAGAACAAGGACCATGCATGTCTTTCCCCCACTATTGTAACCTAGCTCAGGGACTGGCAGATAATAAGCAATGCTCTACCTTTGTTATGAGTAGTTCTTCCATGTAGAATTCCTCCCGCACCACCACCACCACTGCATTGTCACATACATTGCTAAATAATAACTGCCTTTCAAGACTGAATTAAAATGACAGCTCCTATATGTGGTCTTCACAGCTGAAGTCCTCTTCAAATTCTCATATATGCTAATTATTATCTTCTATAATAATTACTATGCCTTTTCTCTCTCTCTGTATTAATTGGTGTAAGTAACCACTAGTTATTGAAAAGGTAAACAGAAGTTTAATTTTCACCCACACCCTAGCCCATGGACTGACTAACATCGTGACTTCATCCGTCCTTCCTCCATCCAGTGACTCAGGGATTTAGACTCCCTTCATCTTATCATGCTGTTTTCCTAGCATGTAGCTTACAAGGGTGCCACAGGGCATCGAGATGCCTCACAGTCTATTAAATGTCCTAACCCAGAAATGTCATCTTACTTCTACAGGAACTAGTAATCTGACCCCTCATAAATGGATGGACAATGGAGTACAGTCTTCCCATATGCCCAGGAAGGTGCACAGAACCAGACATGAGTGAAAACTCATCATCTCTACCAACCCACAAACTCCCAAAACAGGACAGGATCTAAGTCTGGGCCATCTTTACAGAACATTGATATATTTAACCTTTCATGTGTTTGGAATGCATACAAATTGCTAATTCAATGAGTAATTGCAGATTTCAGAAGATAAAAACAGAGAGGCAAAAAAGACCAAAAAGAAACAGAAAGGCAGATGTAGAACAAAGCTAGCAGACATTTCTTTCATAGCCCATTGCTGTCTGTTCTCAGCACTGACACACACTGAGCAGCGCTGACTAACCTGAGGGCCCACCCCCCCCTCCAAAAAAGAAACAGACACACACACACACACACACACACACACACACACACACATACACACATGCCAGGTTTTGTTGTAATGTGGTGGCTTCCTATGCTGTGGTATTAATGAAAATTTTCAGAATAATGTTTGTGTGTTTCACGATACTGCCATACAATAATTCATTCAAACATTCTGCAATATATTAATAGTCATTCTTATCTCAGAGATGAGGTGTCTTGTTGTAGACCACACAGCGCACAGATAGCTGCCTCAGGATGTGGGCTCAGCTCTGTCTGCCTCTAAAACCTATGGGCCTAACCACGATGCCACACTGCAGAGTTATGCAACCTCTGGATATTTATCCACCCTGAGAATGAGTGTACTGAAGTAGTGTAATTAATCTGCCCGTCGTGCTCCCCAGGACCTCACTTGGGTAATGGACTCGGAGGGATCGCTCGTAGAATTTTGCCAAGACTGTAGGCAAATCTCAGAGAATGTAGGTATCTGTATTTAATTAAGTTCCAACTCCAAAGCCAAGGTGATATTCTCACAACTGTTCAATGTTGTTTTGGATAACGTGCTTCTGGTCTGTGTGGGGAGCGGTGGTTCCAGCTGAGACGGTGGCCACACAGTGCCTTGTTGTTTTTCCCTTTGATACATACATTTGTCTATGTTTGCATGAATAAGTCTAGCCTTTGGCTTTATGCATAGCTGTACGTACAGTCAAAACACTCAATCATGAAGGTGTGCATCAGAGGAAAGCCAGAGAAGCCCTCCTACCGTTGTCTCTGCACCCACATCGCTGTGGGCTGTGGCCACAAAAGCTCACGGAAAAGAGCGGCAGCCTGTGTGGTGTCAACAATGTGGAACCTATTAAGCACTGACTGAGAAGCAGAAGGATTCCATTTTTCATCACTCTAATTCGGTTAATTTTTAAAGTTATTTATTGAACACAAAGACACTTGATTGAGCACTTGGTGTATGAAACTTTCTACACTCTCGTTCATCACCTATTTTCATCCTATCTTTGTTAAAAATTGCACTAATGGTGCTGTGTGAAGGGCCCTTATGTGGCTCACAGCGCCTGCAAGATTTTTTTTTTTCTCAGATCAGCTTTTGAAATTTGCTGTTTCTGGTTATTTCGCAGTTTTTCCAAGTGCATTAAGTTTACGTGCTACAGGAAAAGATTATTTAGACATACACTTTCTATTTCCTTTAATAGCTTGTGTTGTGATATGTTTGATAGTTCATGAAGGACACTGTCAGGTTTCGAGAAAGAGCCAATAAACTTTAGGTACTAAGAAATATAGCCCCATAATGATGCCTACTCATAAGCAGGGATATTTTATCAGCTTAATGGTGCCTTTTAGCATCTGACACCTTTGCTTTACAGGTTTGTTCAATGGCCTGTTTGCTTCTGTGCCAAATTAGTGTAGAGGGAGGTTTCTGATGAGAATATGCGGTTTGGATATTAGAGTTATGGTCATCAAGCTGGAGGCGGTCAGTCTGGTTTTCCTCAAATGGCACCTTTTACTGTTGATGCAGACAGGGGACTCATGAAATGCCAAGGAAACTCTTATTTGGCTTTAAAGGTGCAAATCAAGGTGTGTGGGCATGAGATGGCACATCCAGCTTACGGCGTTAATGGGATTTTTTTTAATGGCAAAATACGTTCTGTCTTCCCTAGGTAAAAATAAAACAAATTATATGTTCACCTTATTTATAAACTATGCTTTTAATGCCAAATGAAAGTTTGCAATGTATGAAATCACATCCATTCCATTGCTATATGAAAAACATGGTGGCCAAAAGAGAAAATGGAGTGTGAGGACATTTATGGAAAGAGAAATTCAGGTCAGGGTGCAGGGCATGTAAGTGTTCTGGGAGTCCGGGGGAAGTGGGAAGGTTCATTGTCATAGCTAAACTGTCTAAGCCTGTGAACTTCACCCAAGGACAGACTTAGGACTGCTTGATGGTTGTGTCTTCTTATTGTGAAGTGCGGAGTTTGCAAATAAATGAGGGGACACTTAGTTGTTTTCATGCAAAAACTTCATGTGGACAATATATTAATATCAATTTCAGTTGTGCGTAGAATGATGCCATGTTTGGAGCAAATGACTGAGTTTCAAGGTGAATTGTCATGGATCTCCTCTATCCTTGGATCCATTCATTACCTATTTATTCTTCAATGTCATCTGTTTCAAAAGGCATCCTCCCCAAATACTATAAGATCACTTAAGTCCTTGTTGTAGAGAATTTGTCTCCTCAAAATGGACAGAAATTTTGAAGTATCACTAAAAAAAAAAGATAGTTCTAGTTTTCTTGTGTTTTGACAATTAGATTATCTGGCTGAGATATATTTAACTTGCTCAGGTAGCTAGTAAGGGTTTGTTTTTCCTCACTAAAACTTAATTGTTTTGTTGCATTGATCCGATAATATTACATTTTCTGAATGTTGTACAGTTTAAATAGGACGGTATTAGTCCAGCTCATCAATTTATTACAAATGTGTGACACACATGCTCACACATTTACTTAATGAATGATAGAGGCAAGATAAGAAAGAAATCTATCCTTATACGGATGAGAATAAAATCGTGAATAAGACTCATGAATGTGAATAGGGAAAAAGTCTACTGAGTCTGCTGAAACCCTATCAAATAGTTTTTGGGTTTTTTTTCCCTGCTCCAGTTACCCAATTTAATTCTAGAATCAGGGCACATGAGGCTTTTTTTTTTTTCTCTTAGAAAGATATTTCTGAAATTCCAAGACATTGCAAAGGTGGTTTTTAAAAAGCAGAATTCAATGGCTTTTGTTTAAGAAACCTGCTAGACAGTGCAGACCGAACCACTTATTTTTATTCCTTATTGAAAGAGTACAGTAAAGTTTTGTGGAAGAGACCGTTTACCCAGTTAGGGGGAATTTATAGTTTCCAAAAATGTAATGTAAAAACTATTTAATTTCTCCTTGTATTTTAATTTATATATGTGGTAAAACATCTTCTGTTCTATTTAGTCACCAGTAATTTCAACATGTACAGTAAATCTTAAAAACTTCTGTGTGATGCAGTCATTCAAAGTGATACCACTTTTCTTGTTGCCTTGTAATAAGAGTGGATTCTAAGCTAGCAATGTTTCATGCTGATTGTATGTATATATCTTGTCAGACTACGAACTCTTTGAAAGCAGGCATAGCAAGAATATCATTTAAACTATACTGTATGTTTATTTGGGGAGGGAGCAGATGGGCCACGGAGGACCCAATGCCCCTCAAGTCACCCCTATTAATAAGTCATAGAACTTCATAGTATACAACGGATTTGAATTCTGATAGAACCCTTTCATAATCAGAGAGTATTTAGATAGAGGAAATTCAGACTACTGGGGAAAGAAGAGGAATCAAGTTGTTTCTGAAGCCTGTTTATGCCCCTGTGTACTTGTAAATCGAGTTATATTTCTACTGTATTATAATTAAGCAATCTAATTAAACATTTCATAAAGTGATAAAATGTTAGCTCAAAAAAATGGTTTCTATTAAAATCAATGCTTTAGAAACAGTCAAGACAAGTGACTTTGAAAAAATGCTGTTGAATTGTATGTGGACGTGTATATCATGAAAACCTAGGAAAGAAAGAGGTTCAACAAGGGCGAGTATGCTCAGTTGTGTCAAACACCTCAAAAATAGGAGGAGAATAATGAATAATATGAAAAGATCATGGACTTGTCAACTCAGAAGCCGCTGCTGACTGTGCGGATTAGAGTTTCATTATAGGAGTGAGAGCAAAAGTTAAATTTCAAGATATTAGCACGAGATGGGGTGAGATGGGTGTAGAACGTGGAAACTATGACTATGGACCATTCAATAGCCAGGTGAAATGGTGAGAAAGAAGTTACAGAGAAGATGACAGCCTGCAGCTGGGAAGGATTTTACTAAAGAGTGTGGTGCAGAGCAAAGAGCCAGGCTTTGGATTTGCATACTGTGTGACTTGTAACTGTGTATGTGACTCCGTGAACATCTATCTGTTCCTTCTAAAAAATAGAAATCATGATACATAATTCAAAAGATTGTTGAGTTGATAAAATTTAATGTAGCTTTTATAGCAGAATTACTTTTTCTTTATATCTCAGCTTCCTTCTAGGAAGGTTGAGTGCTATCCAACTGGAAGACTTTGTGTTCTGCTGAGCATGTTGGTGGATTAGCATAAGCACTTTGGGAGCAGGCTGAGGGTTGCTGAGTGGCCCTGCATTTGTAGCTCAGAGATCTGGCTGCTCCCAGAGGAGAATCAGGTGGCAGGGGCTAGGCAGTAGGGATGTCAGGGGTCAGTGGAAGGCCAGCAAATGGGACAGACAGCTGGCATGGTGAGAAATGTGACTCCTTCCCCAGGAACTCCCTCCAAAACTAACTTTTGTAATGTCTACTGTACTCACAAATGCTCAGTATGGATATATTTATGGTAAGAACCAAACATGGACCCAGGTCAACATAACAAAGGAAAGCTTTTCAAGGAAGCCTTAATTCAAGGAGATTGAAAAGACCCCTATAACATCATCTTCAAAAATAAACAAAAATCTTGAAAGGACTTCATATTTCCACAGGATGAGGAAAGAAGCAAGTAGGAGAATTTCAACAAGATTTCAGGGCCAAGAAAACCCTGAGCTGAGACCTAAGAAGCCCAGTGCCTTGAACGTAATTGGTATAGAATCAGTGATGCTAATTAGCATAATCTTTGATTGAAGATGTCCCCAGATGGCCCACTGTCCACAGAGTGGTTGGAAGAATGGAGCTGAGAAGATGGTTAGACTTCTCTCCTTTCTAGGCCATGAAATTGATGACTGGCACCCTCCTTTGCCATCATGCTGCTTTTCCTTAATTTTGCTGTTCTTTAGGAAGTCACATTGAGCTTTGTTTAGGAATTTGCTGGCCTTGTCACTGTTGATCCAGTAAACAATACTTTTTAGTCTCACCTCCACAAAAATCCAAGAGCTTTGAAATTAGCTATGGACAGGTGCGATGTATGTAAGGTGATAGCACCTAACAGAATTTTGTTCCCTCTCTGAAATTACAGACATTTACCAGGCCTCTGAAAGATGTTGGGGTTGTCATATAAATGTTCATGCAGTTTCCAAAAAGCCCAAGGAACATTAGTTTTTGAAGTACCCAGGCACTACCCAGGCACTGACCGTTGTTGCATTGTTATAATGGTCAAGAATATGTTCTTATAAAAGAAATCATTATCCTGTTTGTTTAAGTTACACAGCAAAATCATGTGTTGTCTGTGATGTCACCACATAACATTCCTGGACAGTGACAGTGGCAATACCATTTCTTTTAAAATCCATGACAAATATCTACCTTCTTCTGTTTATACAAAGGCAACCATAATGACTTTTGCTTATGGCAGGTGGAAATAACATGTGGGCCTTGGGTAGAGACTCTTGGAGTCTACAAAATGAGCTTTTAGTTTATCCTCCCGGTAGTTAATTACTCTACCTCTAGGTCAATTAGATGGCTCCTAATCACTCAGTTGTAACTGTGGTTTCACTCACAAGCTGTGTGTGGTAATTCTAGTTTACTTGTTTTCTTAAGTAAAACTCAAATTGCCGAGTGCATGAGGTCCAGAATAATGAGCAAAATGGAAGTACGCCAAAGTGGGCTACGTAATTAAAACAATTTCATCCAAAGCTTCTTATTTTAAATTGCCGTTCTCCTGTTAACGTTCTCTTGGTTCCTCCAAAGATCATTTCTAATAAAATAAAATGAAATGAAAAGAGCATTTTTACCTTCATAACTTTAGCAGCTATGACTGGAGATTTGCATGATCTGAAATTAAACAAGGGGTGCAAAGTCCAAGGTGGTTGTGTGTATTGAAGGAACAACCCCACACTGGTCCAATGGGGATACAGCTGAATCTCCTGGAGGTGTTTGCTGAAAGTCAGTATTTTCTAGTGCAATACAGTCCCAGCTGCCGAGAAGTTACTACTCCTCCAGCAGCATGTTGCACACAATTTGTGCTCATCCTGCTGATCTAACATGAATACATTATTTCCAGCTCTGGGATGCACCAGCAAGAGCTTATGGTCGCTTCCTCCCCACTCTTGCCTGTGATTCCTCCATCTGAGAGATGCCCAATGAAGCATCTTCTGCCTGCCTCTGCCACCCGACCCCCTGGAAAGCCACCACCCCTTCTTTGTGCATTCAGCAAACACTTAGAGAACATCTGCTATATACCAAACACTACTAAATACAAGACCGATAAAAGAGAACTAAGACCCTGTGCTCATAGGTGTTAATGTCCTATGAAGGAGATCGGCATTTTGAGAAGTAATTACACTGAACTATGATAAGGACTCCTAATAGAGATGTGCACAAAGTGCCCTGGGCAAAAAGAAGAGGCCACACCTGATTGTATCCCAGGGTGGTGTGCAGAAGGAATCAGAAGCCTTCACAGAGGAGCTGGTGCTTGAAATGGGTCTACAAAGAGGCAAGGTATTTATCAGGTGGATCAAATAGGGAGAGGAGATGTTAGCAGACAAAGAGCTTGAGCTGGAGGCAGAAAGGTTGGTGTTACGTGTGCGGCGTTGACCACCCAGCTGGCTAAGGATGCCGTAAACCCAGACAAGGCATGCAGGGAGTCCAGTTAGATTTCTCTGTATTGTTGTCGTCATCGCCATCGTCTTCATCATGAAACCATATTTGCCTAATCCATTCCCCCCATGCATTCAGCAGATTGATTTTTAAAAAAAAAATTAGACATGGATCCAGTGGTCTGTTGTTTTTCTAATGTATAACACGTACCCTTTGATTATTGTCCTGCCCGAACTGTAAGTTTAAATCATAAAGTAGCTCGTGACCCACAAGTTGGAAAGCTTAAATTAACCAATAATCACAAAATAACTTTAGAAAGCTATTTTAAATATACCCCCTAAAATGATTTTATAGGCAACTTGTTTTAAATTTTCAAGAAATAATTCCAATGCTAATGAAACTATTTCAGAGCATAGAGAAGTAAGCAACTTTTTTTTTTGAGCAGGTATAACCAGAATGCAAACCCTAGCAAAGAAAGCACAGTAAAAGGATACCTTGACAACATGGTTATGCTGTTTATTTAAAATGACAAAGTTATAAAACATAGTATCTGGTAGAAGCATGGAAAAATAATGAAAAGAATAATTATTGTTGATATTAAAACACAAAGCTATAGAATTTATAACAATATGGGGCAAAGACTAAATACACAAATCAATAAAGAATACAGAAAAAAAGCACATATGTGGTAATTTAGTAAAAAACAAATAAAGAAGATAAAGTAAGTAGAGGAAGGATGATTTTTCAATAATAGGATTGAGACAGTTGGCTAGTATTATTCAAAAAAAACATGAATTCAGACATCACTCCTTACATTAAAATAAGTTCCAGGTGGATGAAAGAATATATTGTAAGACTCACATAAATATATTAAACCAAAATATGAGTAAACATTTTTACAAACTTTTAATTAGGAAGACTCACAAAGAAAAAGCCTAATGTCTGTGACTGCAATACTGACACATAAATTTCAGAACCAAAGTCACAGTGAAAGACTAAAACCCACTGCCAAACATTAGGACATTTATGACACAGAGAATATTTCTAACATAGAGTCCTGATTAATTAATTTTTCAAAATAAATCTGCCATTTGGAAACTAGGCAAAGGAAGTGAACAAGCCATTGACGTGCATACTTACCCAAGAAAGAAAGAACAATGGCATGTAAGAATATGAAAATATATTCAGTTTTCTATTAGATAAGCAAAAAAGAAATAACTTCATAATGTCTGGTGTTGGCAGTGTTTGAAAGAAGGAGCATGCTCCTGCATTGTTGGAGGGATAGTTTGGCAATATTTATCAAAATGTGGAATGTACTTTATCGATCTCTCTTAGGAATTAAAGATATTTGAACAGATACTCAAGGGTAGATTCAAGCCTGTTGATTTTGTCATTTTGTATAATAATGAAAAGTGAGAAATGTCCTAAATGTTCATCAGAAGGAGATCCCGTTTATCTAGGCAGATATAAAAAGTTAAATGCCTAGATGGACCCGGATGATAGTTAAATGAGGGAAGTGGATCAAGGGTGAGGCAATAGAGCGTGGTGGGGAGCATTTACATTCCCAAAGGGACAGCCACTCTCAGCTCCAACTGTTTGTTACTATGAGATAATGCTGCACTAGGCTGCCAGATTTTCCAGTTTTTCTGGAAGAGGAGCTAGAAATTGGATTTGAAACCTAATTATAAAAGAAAACCACATGTGGTTCATATATACATACACATGCCAAATTTGACTTATAAAAGGGCAATTTGCACCATCTGATTTATATAATGAAATATTGTACAGCCATCATTATTTCCCTTCTCTGAAACAGGTCGGACAATTAAGTTCGCGAACTTGTTGCAACGTTGTTGCTAACCTTTTTTTATATCAGGGATTATTCA